>NW_028233120.1:2596000-3245000 GCF_057557595.1 Rhyacophila brunnea | reverse complement strand
AAAAGTTATTTTTTTAAAATTTTCAGCTAGACATTTTGATTCCATTAGTTAAATTATCTTTTGAGCTAATGCACAAAATACAAACTTCAAAAGATTATTCTTATATTGATATTAATTTTGATTAAAGACTTATAATAGGATTACTTTTAATTTGTTTGTTAATTTACTTACATATTGAAGATAAATATTGAGATTTAATAATTTTTACCACTAGAGTATATAATTAAACGTAAAAAATACATTATACATATTTTTTATAGTTTGGAAAAAATAATTATACAAAATTATAATGTTATCTAAAAATCTTAAATTTTGGGTTTTTTTATTTATCTCTTAGCAGTAAGATAACAATATTAATAATTAGTTCATTGATAATATTTTCAAAATTTATAAAATAGGTTCATTGAAAATTATTTTAAATATAAAAAATCAGTTGGACAGGGATCTAACGCGATTTAAATATTGACTTTTGCGTAAAAGACCAAATCGAACGTTTTTTCCTTAAATTTATTTTTTTTTATTCCTTGTAAAAGCCTTTTTTGTTGGTTAAGGCAAACGAAATATATCTCAGTGTTTATAGTCTCTAAGAGATTCTATTATCTACATTGAAAAAAATTATCATATAAAATATATCAAACTTAATTAATACATATGATGGGGTTCGAATTCGAAATTTTCTTTTACCAAGAAGTCTTATGTTCAATTGATACATAATAAAGCAATATTATTATAGAAAAATGCTAATTAGTTACTTTTTATTTTATATTTCATCTAGATATTTATTTCCCAATTTTCGGATAAATTTATTTTACTATTTTATTTCAAAGTTTTTCAGTGATTCATATATTTTTATTTTGCGAAAATTTATATTTTGCCACATACGTTTACATCAATTTCGTAGCATCATATCGCTTATATTAATGTATTTGGCGACTGTTAATGCTTTTTTATATATGATCAAACTGGTGAATTACTAATAAAAAAAATATATAGTTAATGTAATTTATACATAAATGACATCTTATATTATTTTTTTATTTTTTATCTTATCCAATATCATGATTTATTTTTTGGAAAAAAATACGTGAATCATGCTAACTCTAGATTGATATAGAATGGCAATATTGTTCAATCATCTATCATTTCTATTTGTGTGTTTGTAAGATAAATATTCATTCATATGTTTATTTCAGACTTGAACTTAAGACATTGATAATACTAGGTTGAATATTTTAAACTAACCGACAATCTAATAAGATTTCAATTTTTTCTCGTAATTCTATATCTTATATCTATATTTTTCGTTTATGTATGTTATCTAGACTTTTAAAAACCACAAATAAAAAATTATATGGATCATAATGTTCTGTTAAATTTTTTTTGTAATACTTTCTTTTTTTATGTGCAAAATTTCACGAGTAAGCATGTTTTTTGGTTCAACATTTCTATCTAATAAAATATATAGCAATTAAGAATCAAACAACAATATTAAATTATACAATGGTATTCTGTAATAAAATATCTTATACATTTAATTCTTAAAAATCAAGGAATCTTTACCAATTATATCCTGATGCTTTCAGATATAATTTATGTCAGAACATCAAATATAGATATTAGTAACTCTATCGATCTAAGTGAATCACCGTAAATTATTACATGATTACCTTATAACATTTCACAGAAAAGCTTTTAAATTATTATGTAAAATATCAATTCAAGAGAACATATAACGTGATATTAGCATCATATCTTTCTTTATCGAATGAATTAGAATCAAGCAATATGTTTTTCTCGTATAAAAATCGATAAAACAATCACATGTCAAATTGCAATTAGAATGGATCAAATAGAGTTCTTTCTCACACACAGATACAATATTTTGTGTTATTGATCTTGAAAAAAGGATTACGGTTTTAAATATCTTTTTTTGTATATTATTTGATAAATTATAAAAGATATTTGTATTTCTCGAATCACACTATAATAATTACTTTTCTTATGAGAATTTGTTAAGAGATTTTAAGCAAAAATATTGTTTTTTAAGGTTTTTTGAAAATTAATATTGATGATACTAAATTTTTTGCTAAATATGCAAAACAAAAAATTATCCAATAATTTACTAAATTTCGATTTTCTACAAAATAAATTATTTCAAATACATAAAAATCTGTTTTATAGTTTTAGCTATGCAATTTTATATTTTTGGTGTTATCGATTTACAGGTTTACCTATAAAAAATATTTTAGTAATTTATTTATCAAAATTATGTTAGTTTGCTTATTTTTCTCGCGAACTTATTATTTTTTGCCTTTTAAATACATTCTATACATCATAAATAATTCACAACGTATATATTGGTTGACCTGGATATGTCTTAGGTTTAATTTTTACGGCATTTTATAGGAAATAAAAATAGCATGTGGATTTTTATACAGTTAGTTAATTTGCAAAAAACAAATTTTTTTGATTTATGTAAACGGTATGCATGTTTTTAACAATATTATATTATGAAATGACAGAATCGCCAGAAAACCGGTTTTTACTTGTATTTTGTAAAAACACGTGAGTCTAAGTTTATTTTTTTCTATACTGTTCATAAATTAAGTAAAATTCAGCTTTTATTCTAATTTTAAGCATAAATACTACACCTTTTCTCCTAATTAAACACTTTATATTCTTCTTTTAATGTATTTCTTGGTTTTTTGAAGTTGATATATTGGCTAAATATAATGCAAATAGAACAAGAAATTGATATAATCCGATTTTTTATATTTAAAAGAATCTAAATAAATATAAAACATGTTTTTTTACGAAAAGTACACATATAGACTTTGTAGAATGTACATTTTTAAACAATAATATTGTTATTCACATGTATAAATAAAAATTACAAATGCAAAATTGGTTAAATTTTGACTCAATAAAGTGTGAGATTTTTCTTAACACTAAACAAAAACCAATACTCCATGTAATTAAATACCATGTTAGTGTCTGTTGTTAGTTATATTGCATTACAAGTTTGGCCTATAACAACTATGGGACTAAAGAATGTAACATATAGCAGTATAGTCAAAAAGATAAATAATATAATCTTTGACTATATATTTTATAAATTATAGATATTTTAGAATAATGTAGTTATATTCAAACTATGCTAAAGAATTATATGACGACGCGCGAAGCACGTTGATTGTTTAGTAAATGTTTATAAAAGAAGGTGTGTATTTTTATGAGAAGCTGTAATAAAAAAAGGTTTAAACCTGTGGCGTAGTTTTATTTTATTAAAAAGCTATATCAACTAATAAAATCGCATTTTTGGGTTTATAGAAATTGAAATGCAATAAAATAATATTTGTGATGTTTGAATATTAGTAATATAATCAAAGCATGTCATAACAACAAAATATACAAATTTTTTAGAAATGCTGTTAAAATTAAAAAGTCATAGGATTATATAAATTCAATAATGCAACAAATAAAATATATAAACAGCAATAAAAAAGAGACAGAAGTCCCTGCAAATTTATATAAATTTTGTGTTTATATATATATTATAGGGTTTTATAAGCTAGTTTAAGCAGTAAAATCACACAAAAATACAAAAAAGAGTCAAAAAAATCTTTAATTGAATTTATAAAGTTAATATGATGAATTAATTATCCAATAAAAACTATATTTAACCATACGCACGAATCATTTGAAATAACTAATATCGCCATTCCTAAATTTATACAAGAATATATGTAAATTTGATGATATCATATTTTATTTTTATAATTTTAGAATGCAAGGTTATCATGTCTATACATTTACTTTATACATAAAAAAATATAAATTTTTTAAAACGAGGTTCCTTTATAAACAATATATAAATTCAAAATTGATAGTACATTAAATAGAAAAAGATCACAAAAAGATAGATATTTAAGCTATATATATAACTACATGTAAAATACTGTTCATAAATTCCTTTAAACACAAAATATGGATTACTTTACCATATTAAATCTTTTTGTCATTATAATTTACTTTTTTATGATTCAATGCAAGGAATGTCAAATTTTTGAGAATAAATAATTTTTAATTCGTAAAGTTTTTTAGAATATAAATCAAATAAAAATTTTTAAAACTGGACTGTAAATTTATGTGCGTTTAGAAAATTTTAATATATTTATTATGTTTAGTTGGAGATCTTGTGAACCTTTCAATCATATTTACTATTTATATTCAGGATAAGTGGCTTTATTTATTTCTAATAACATAATTTTTAGAAATTATAAAATTAGTAGTTTCATATAATATAAATTTGCAGGGTCAATACCTTTTTCTGTCATCGAATTCTTAGAATCATAATGCTACATTTATCACAAATATAAACATTTCAAATAAAATCGATAAGAAATATTCAAAAAATATAAAATTTCGCACCAGATCTTACATATAAGTATATTCAAAGTTCTAAACCGTGTAAATCATAATTCTGCTTATTTTTTGGGCTGAATTTGCATAAAAATTTTAAAAAAGCATAAAAAATTGTCTAAATATAATGAACTTACGCGAGAAATATTTTTTATAAATCATAAAAAAGCCGATTTATCTATAAATAGTGTTTTGAGATTGATATACTTATCAATCTTCCGTTTTGGAATACTTTTTGATTTAATTATTATTTAAATTTTTTTAGGTTAAAATTAAACCATGGATTTTAAAACGATACTATGCATAGAAACATTGAGCTTCTGGAATGTAAATTTAATGCACAAAAGGTATGTTAATAGTGATTACTTTTACAAAATATATTATTTTAGTTGATGACATACTTGTATGGCAAAAAAACATATTTATATATCATCTATATCTTTATATAAAAATTTTAAAAATCTGTTTTTTTTGAGCAACGCTTATTATTGATTTTTTTTGAAGCCTTTGCCTTCTTTTTATATGTATATTTATGTCATTTATGAACATAAAGTCTGTAATTTGATTTTAAATAGCAGACTTGCATAAAAATCAACTTTTTAATAAAAATCTTATATCCAGAAAAATATTAATTTTTCTATAAAGCTTCTGTAATCGTAGAATTCTACGTTTTTTAGTATATTAATTCCGTAAGTCTTTTCAAAGCTAAATAGTATGCTTTGGTATAATTAGACTCTATATATTAAGATGAAATTTCGTCTTCATCAGGTGTGTAAACTTATTGTAGCTGAAAAAAAAATACATTTGATACAAAAAGTAAAACTGGTTAAACTGCAATAGACAGGATATAAAAACATTTAATAAGTTATAAAATCTTTTTGCATATATTGATGCAATAGTTCATTTTTTATTTGCCATCTATACCCCGAAAAATATATTTCTTATACAACATGAAATACACATATGCCGAAAACAAACGAAATCTTTCTATCTAGTCACCTAAAAAATTTTAATTTTTAAGATAGAAGAAATAACAGCTGTATAATATATAAAGTATATTTTAAGTTTTTTATATTAAATCCGAGTAATTTATCGTATTCTTGATTTTCCAGTTTTTGCAATATAAACATAAGATAGGATATTATATTACAGTAATTCAACACAAATATACTTCTTTTAAAATCGTAAAATTTTCATATGATTCGAAAAAAAAACATTTAGAATATGTATATTTTTTCCGTTATAAAAATAATATGAATTTTTATCTTCTCTTTTTCATAAAATAAATACAAATTTTTTATGTAATAAAATTATATTCAAATATAAATTAGCAGTGAAATGATAAAAAAATTGATTTTACATCCATTAATTCATAAGAAATCAACTAATAAAACTTTACTTTGGAAATGTAGATTTTTTGATGTAAATAGTTTATTCTTGTTTTCAAACCCTTACTTTTTGATAATGTAGATAGAATTTGTAATTTTATTGATTAAAAAACTTACTTTTTTTTAATTGTATCCTAAAATTACTTCCACTATATTAAAAACAATTTTTGTATAAAATTCATACGGCGATGCATTATATGGTATCCGAAAATATATAAAAATCATGCAATTTTAAATTCAAAGATGGGCTATAATATTTTACAAAATGGAGCACTATTATAATATAATAAATCTTAATATCGTGTAATAAGATATAAAGATCGAAATGGACTGCATAATATGCAAAAATGTCTTAATTCTTTGTTTTACTATCTAGAATTTAGTCGCATATCAATATATGGTATACCCAAAGATTTGTTTTTATATAAATCAATATCATTTCATGTTGATATAATGTTTTAAACGATTTACATATCCATAAATCATAAATATGAGCATATAAAAATTTACTTTTGTAGTATAAATCTTGCGATACTACATTCAGACTATAAACACTGCGATTGGCAGATAAATCTTGATGCGATCCTGTTAAAGCAAAACTTTATATTAGGCAACGGTATTTTCTTCACTTTTTAGTTACAAAGCATTATTATTGCGAATAAGTACTTCTGTGCAGCGATTCTGCTCACTTATTGCTTAACATTATTATTGTAAAAGTATAGAATTTACAGTAAAAGAACAGAAAAATCGACATGAAAAATACAAATATCGATTTAGATACTGCCATATTTCTGTGATTATTACAAATTTTATTTGTGTTTAATGCATCATTGTATATCACTTTTTTTAGATATCAAAGGTCATTAATAATGCGAAAGAATCTTTATTTTATATCTATGGATAATTCAGAACTCGAACTGTATATAAAACTAATAATATATAGAAAAAAATATTTTTACCAAAATTATCATCGCATATTTTGTAAAAATATAATATTCAAGGGAATTCACGTATATTCGACGGGTAAAACAAAGATTCGATTTTAATTTGATTATTTAAAAGAATGATTGCTAAACATAAAATGTATTCTTGACAACGAATGATATTCATCCAATAAAAATTTTATTTTATGACAGAAAAATATATGTCTTGGCTGTAATAAGAATAGATTTTGCTGAATTGAATTTTTTTAAATCTAAATATATAGAAAGTTTATAAAATTAATATTACAATCTAGAAGAATTATTTATATCTATTTTTTGTTTAAAACATGTTATATTTCCGTGCATAATATATGGATGATACAAGAAAACTGAATATTAATTTATCAAGTTTTCAGATATTAATTTAACTAGTTTAAATGTTTATTTTTTTATTATTATTTTATTAAAAAAAATTCATACAATCTAATATCAATCAGTCAAATATTTATGCATGTAAACTTTAATCTTAACGTAAAAACCACATTTATAACTATAGAACTTCATAAAAAATCATGTTGTTCCCTATCCGTAATAAAATTTTTAAAAACAATCTAGATGCCTACACTCTTAAATATTTTTTTCTATTCTAACACTGAAAAAGAGACAATGAACAAATTTTTATTATAAAACAAATATGCTTTATGTTTCTAAATTCTATACTATCAGTATATCTTAATATAGTTAAGTTTTTATTATTAAACATAACAAAAATTTATCAGATAATATATATCACTGTATTTTGGTATATATCATGGTTAAATATACTTAGGATCATATTATGCAATTATTTTTTTGCGGGTTTATCAGGCTTTAATATTTAATTGAAGAGATATTTGAATCGAATATGTATTTTTGTTTATTAAAACATTATTTTATTAAATAAAATAAATCGCCAAAAATGTATTTATTTAATTTTAATTATTATATAAAAAATGAAAACATCCGAATAAGATTTTGACCATTTTGAACAATAGAATTATTTTTTTACAAAATATTGCTTGAACACTGATTTGATCATATTAATTATAAAAAGTTTACAAATGAATCTTGAAATGTTTATTAAAGACATTATGTGACTATCGAGTGGTATCTAGCTGAAAATATCTTCGTGAAAATTAAACGTATCGGTTATCTAATATTTAATATATAAAATATCTATGGCAATAGGGCATAGGAAAAGAGAAAATCTAAGATTTAATTGACAGAACATGTGCTGGCATTTGCAAATACTATATTTAGCCCAGAATTATTGAATAGGATTTTGTCTACTTCGACACTAAAAATGCCATAAAAATTTATAATATAAGATTAGAACCAATCTCCAGCTTTTGATATTTAAAATATGTTACTATACACAATCAATGGGGTCAAGAAGGAATTTAAATATTATACCATAACTATAATAATGGTTATTTAAAAGTATCCACAACCAAATTAATAATCAATTAAGAAAATACGTTTCAACACTTTATCATGCATATGTTAAAGTTTTTTAAGATGGAAAAATATGACAACATTTATCAACTAAATAAAATTTTTTATTGAAAACTATTGATTTAAGATATTCATACAAATCCACAAAATTAAAATATGATCGGCAATTATAATTAATTGTTCAATCTCAAACATTTATTTTCTAATAATTCACACTACACCTATGAATTAGAAAAATATGAAAATGTGTGTATACAAAAAATATTGTTTATGATGAGGGTAAACAATAGGATTAGCGTGCCTTACATTTAAGTGTGCAGTTTGCGCATAATAAATAATATTTTAAAATTTGTAAGTTAAATATACAAATTTAATGCTATAAACTGTATGAAAGTTTGATTATAGCATTAATTAAACGAGCATAGACAATCAAGAACATTATATGGTGATATGTTGAATGTTTATTTTATTATCATTATAAATTAAAAGCAGCAATACTAAAAATCCATGCTATGCTAATGCCGAACTAGAAACAATAGGATTAAGAAAAAAATGTAAATATCTTGATTGAACATATAGATAGATTAAGACACAAATATGATGTGTCTGATAAAAGTGATGATCCCTTAGTGTATAAATTAGATCTTAAAATAAGATTAGGCGTCTTTATATGACTAAAGGGTAAATAAAGCAATAATTTTGATCCACCATATTAATATAAGTTTGAAACTATGAATTTTATCATTTTGGCTAATAGAACATTAATTTACTTAAAAATGAAATTTTTATCATAAATTTATATTTTATAGCTAAATCTAATAAAATTTAATATAAGTTTTGCAGTGCAAAAAAGTGATGGAAAATTTGATCAGCTTAGAGCTTTAGATTCATTTGCAGCCCTATAAAAAGAAATTTTGAAGGATATCTCACAGACAACTCTAGAATAGTATATTATGCATTTATCGTTGAATAAAGTACGTAATTGTTTTATTTGTTAGTTATATAATACAGAAATCTTATATAGTTTCAATCTTACACATCCACAGAAACAAATATAAAATGAAAAATTATCTAAAAGTATTTATATGATCCATTTTAAGAATCACACCTGTTCTTGTTAACCATGTAATTTTATGCTTGTGTATTTCATATTATTGTTTTTTTTATAAAACAATCATCCGTTACTACAAAGATATCTGACGATAATCAATCTTTAAATATCATATCTTAAGTACAGATTTTTCCTAGGCTATGCTTAAGTCAAATGATAATTCATTAAAAAAAAAACAAATTTTGAAATTTTTTTCTGTATTTATATCAATTCAATCATTATAGTTGAATTAAAAATTCCTGCGCCAAATATTTTTAATTAAATTGAATAATTTACAAGAAAAATTTATAGATCGATAAATTTGTAAAACCTGCAATGTTTTTATTTTTTTAATATCAAAAAGCATTCGTTTTAATGACATATTATCATATAGTTTGATTATTATTTCTATCCTATATATGTACTTATTTTCGACAATAAATATAAATAGTTCAATAAATAAATATACTTATAGTTTTTCTATATATTTATTTAGCGCAAAATAAACTGTGGCTCGGTTTTAATTAGAATACTTTATTTATTATGCTAAGAAATTCTATTGTTTATCTAAATACAAAAATATGATATTATTGTAATAAGATTTTAATTCATTTATATATGTATTTTTGGTTGAGAAAAATTCTATTTCTTAATAATCATCAGGCAAATATAAGTTTTTCTCTTTTTAAATAAACCAGGAGGTTCCTACATTGTTAGATTATAAATATTATTCAAATTTTTTCAGTCTTCAAAGACGTAATTCGAGGTTTTAAATTTGTATTTTTTCCGTTAAAATGCAAGTAATGCCCGTAAGTTTTTTATTATATTTGAATTTTTTTACGAATTGTTTAATCTAAAAAGAGCAATAGATACTTCCGATTCATATCTATTTTATTCATTGTTTTTAGTAAATATTCAACGCTGTAATATCAATAATAAATTATTCCTCTTTAAACAGATCGTTTTTACGAATAATTATATAGTCGAAATTCTATAGTCAAAGAATTTGACCTCAAATATAGATTATTGTTCAATCACGCTTTATATTAGACAGCGTTAAAATTTCACATTTTAAAAAAATTTGAAAAGATTTATATGCTCTGGTTTTACTTCAATCGTTCTATTTTTTCAGCAATGTAAGCATCGGGAAATCACTTAATTATAGGGACAAAAAAATCCGAAATTATAAAAAGTTTTCATTTTCAAGGCTTCTGATACTCTTAGAAACTGATCTAAGTGTATTTAAAAAAAAAGATCATCAGGATGGATAAAGAAATATTTAAATAAAACATTTATAGAAAAAAGTATATATGATCTTAAAAACGCAAAAAACGTTTATTCTTATAATTATATGGTTTTCTATATAAAAAAAAATAACATTCCCGCAAAACTTTAGCTTCGATATATTAAAAATACCTTTTTTTGCAGACAATTTAGATGGCATAGGCTTTAATCGCCTAGATTTCATACATTCTACAGAGTAAAATTATTTTTAGTTAATATAGTATACCAAATAAAATTTTTTTAAGCCCTTTTATCTGCAACGCTTACAAATAAAAAAAATCAGACATATTTTATAGTGACTCCAATACCATTCATTTGTTATAAGTGGCAGCTTTCACATTTAATAGTTTATTTTCTATTTTCAAAAATGTTTATGGGTTAATATATATATATTTAGTTTGTTTTCTGTTATTTCAAAATAATATTTTTAATGTATATTGTGGCCCTAAATATTGAATAAAAATGATCTATTGTTAATAATTTGCGCAACAAATGCTTAGAAACACATATGGAGATAAGCATCAAATCCGCCCATATTAGTATTTAATTTTTTGAATGTGCACATATTCAGGTTTTTATAGAATGATATTAGATATAAATGTATCATATCTCTTGCACTCCTTTTGTGTCACAAGTATGTTTTAAATAGAAACGTATTTATGTATTTTGATGGGAACATCACTAATATTTTGTCATGTGCAAAAATAAAACAGCTAAAATGTTTCAATACATTTTTTATTAAAAAAAATTATTGCATGTTCGACTTCACCATAAAAAGCTGAAATAGCTTTTTCACTTTTGTATGCTAATAATCATGTTTTAATTTATATTCTAAACAAACATATTTATACAATCCAAGTAGTAAATAAAATACTTGATGAAAAATAACCGGAGAGCGTAGAAATATATTTTTTTTTGCATTAAAACGCCACAAATAATTATTTCATGATTCTCATTACATTTCTTGTCTTATAAAATTATAACTGGAATGTTTTATTATAGCTCAATCTGTATATTTTTCTATATAGATCTCATAGGATGTCAAAATACTAGCATTTAAATTTAGATTGCATAAAACAGAGTTCGGAAAAATTTAATGAGAATCATTTGTAAGTTTTCTGGGTTATCAAATAATATATTCTAAGCACTAATGATATTTTTTTGTTCCAATAGTACATCAAAATCATCTATTTTTATAGAGCTTTTACTATCAAGTTGAAATAATTATATTTTAGTCGGTTAATCTTTGACTATTATTTTTAATTTGCTTTAAGATAACAGAAAATCGAAATCAGAAACATTCAGTTCGATTCCGACTATTTTTTTAATTCAGTTATAATACGATCTTAGCGAATTTACGTATATAAATGATATAATATTTTGAATCATAAATTGATAGAAGGAATTAAATTTTATTAAGTCTAATATATAGAATGCATTTTTGTAATGAGTAATTTCTTTTCTAAGCTAATACAGAGTAAAGATGATATTTTAAAACCGTATAAGGTAAAGGTTTTTGATCTTTTTTGTTGCTTCTATGATTATTATGTAATGCCAAAAATAGAATAAAACACATAAAAAATAGATTATATGATTTAAAATAAAATTTTGTAATTAATATCTAGACATCTTATAAAATTCTGTTCCAAAACAATAATCGGTCTATAAAATCTGGGATTGGAATTTATAATAAAAATGCGAATCATATTTATACCATCGTCTAAACGACAAAATAGGTTAATAAACTGTTATAAACAATAAAAAAATAGATATTAAATATTCTATCGAAAAATTGCAATACTAGAACTGTCCTGTGAGAAATAAACGTTTTGCAAGAAAGCAGTAAGCAAATGCTTTGTTTTTTTGCATTTTTTTATTTAAAATATTTTTTAACCAGTGATGATACCACCTAGCTGCAAAAAAAAACAGAAGTAATTAAGATGAAAAGGTTTCAATATTTAAATAAAAATTTTTGCATAAACTCTATCTCTAAAATATAATATGAGATATATTTCTTGCTATTTATATCACTAGCATGCACACAAAGCATATAAAATGTTACTATGGTGTCAAAATTGTGCAAAAAAAAATTTACGATTTAAAAATATATTAAAATACATAGCATAATCTTTTAAGCATTTCCTAGAATTGCAACTTGTTATTCTATTTAAATATAGATAATACCTTTAAATATCAATTGATATATTTAAAATGCAAAATCAACTTTTGAGATTGAAAATTTGTTATTAAATTTAATATTAGAACTTATCCATACAAGTTTTTTATATTAAAAGAATACTTATACTAGGAAACAATATATTTTTTTATATATTTTAAATGTATGCTTATATGCCTGTGTCATGTCAATTGGTTTTAAAAAATCAAAATTCATCAAATTTGTAATATTATACTACACTCTGATTATTTTTACATATAAATACAATTACTTTAAATTTTTTTGCAATAAAGGGTGTATTTAAGCACAGGTGCATGGTATATTTTATAGGTTTATGAATTGTTTCCGCGGCACAATTTTTTTTTTCGAATTAAATATGCTTTTTTTACCTATTTTATGAAATGTTTGTACAAAATACTTATAGAAATTTTGTTAAAATATTTTTTTTAATATCTTCTATCTTTAAAATGACAAAAAATGATCTTTGATTTCCTCCAAAAATTTTGATTCTCTAACGTGCGAACCTTTATATGTAAAAAGTGTAGATAAGAACATTAAATTTTAAAAAGCTTAGTGTCTCTGTATGCTTTGGGGTTTCTAATCATGATTCGTGTGATCTTGGTAATATGAGACTGCACTAAAGATAGTATAAAATTTTATGTGATAGAAATAAAATATAATTTTCATACTAATTTTCATTTCCGAATATGAAAATACGCTACCATTAGAAACATATTTAAGCATCCTGAATTCGCTGAATTATGCACATAAAACTTGATTATCCATTAATCATGTAAGAAAAAGAGTAGCTGTTTAGCAGATGTATATTTATGCAATTATAAAAAAATCTGGATTTTTTACTTAATGATAAGATTGAATTACATTAAAAAATACCAAGATTTGCTAAGATTTTAATTATTGCACAAAATCATATAAATTATTATGATTGTAAATAGAATAGTATCGATCCGATCCTTCGTTAACTTTAGTTTAACGTTTATATTATATTTTAAATGCATATTCATGCATAGAAATATTATAAAATTCACTTTTTATCAATTCCTTGAGTGATATATTTAGGAAATTATTTATCTTAATCATGGTGTGTTCTTAATTGGAACAATCAGACACTTATACATTAAAGTGATTGTAGCATTATATAAACATTATAAATTATTGGTTTTCTTTTATTAAATATATGTGAATTATTATGATATATAAAATTTTGTAGCGTATAAATTAGTAATAAATAATTCAATTCATCAGAAGAATCTTCTTTTAACCATAACTTGACATAGATCTAAAATTCTCATTTTGTAAAAATACATAAAGAAACAAAAAAATGGTAACAACATTGGTTTAATTCTTTGTATTTTTTTATGTAATAACTTAAGCTAAATTAGCCTTTAAAATAAATTTATAGGTAATTTTTTATATTAAAAACATAAATTAAATTATTTAGTTTTTTGAGAATCTTATAAATTATTATTTTCGACATAACTCAGCGTATTTTTTTTAAATTTTGTCTTATCGGCAACAAAAATGACTTGAACAAACTTTTTTAATCATGTTGGTTTTTTTTTAAAATAAATATAAAACAGACCTTTTTCAGGGACTTCACAAATACATAAAGACTTAGTTAGTATTTTAATGACATTATTTATTTGGTTTTTGTAATTATACAGCTTAATTTATTATTTGAAATATAAAATTTGATGTTATATGTAATTTTCGATATAATTATACCCATTGACTCTTTTTTATTTTATATTATATATTTATAGTTGGATCATTGATATTTGATTCCTTTCCCATCTTGCGTACATTTATGTTGAGTTTATAAACACAAAGAAAAGGCTAGTTTTATCCCATTATTAAAAGTTTCATACTGCTACTATGATTGCATATAATAGTCTTGTAATCCAGGTAAACATTTAAATCAAAAAATATACACATTTATATTTTTATTATGAAAATGCGCCTAACATATAGAAAAATATAAAGTATGTCTTTAAGATCAAAAACTTATATTAGAAGATATATGCATTGCATTTTTTAGAGACCAGTTAAGGGATTTTATTTTGGTTTTACAGTAAATATTTCTTTGTAAAATATCCAATATTTATAATAACGAATTTACCATAGCAGTAAATTTTTTTTTAAAAATGATTGGATTATAGTTTCATGTTTTAATTCGAATTTATGATATTTAAAACCAGATCTATTTAAATTTCATTATGTATCATATTTTTGGTTATTAAACAATATCTATGTACTCCAGCATCTGTTTTGAGAATAAATTTATTCACATAAATATATGAAAATTCTTAATAATTTATTTTCTTAATTTTAAAAATAAATAGTTTACATTCGATAAAAAGTTCTTCTATACAAATTCTAGTGTAAATTTGATTTTGGCAATATTTGAATTCTTTGTGTGTCTAAAATTAGAATATAAGTTAAAGAAAATTTATGAAATTTGTAGTATTTTCAACTATATATAACTTTATGCTTAGAAAGTCAGTAATATTCTGTGGTAAATTCCGAAAGAAGCGATTTGCTGCAATTAAAACCTTGAATTAACAATAATTAGACACGTATATGTTAAAAATACAAAATTCAATTATGTTATTCTGTTCTATTATCTTAATTTTAGACATGTCATTTTTGCTGTTTAATGTTGCTGTTAATGATTTTTATGTAAAAAAGCAAATTTTAAATATAACGAGGCACATATATTATAAAAAACGCATAGTATGCGAATAATTTTGTGTTTTTTGGCGCCTTTTGCTATATTAAATAGCTTTAATATTGAATGTTAATAAAATTTATTATTTAGTTAAATGTTTTAAAAAATAGAGTCTGCATATAATCAAATGTATAAAAAAAACATTAAGTAAATTGTCTGAATGTGTAGGAAAAAATTGTTTACTGCTATTTGTGTACGAAAATGTATTCATTGATATGATATTTCGAAAATAGCTTCATACCATATCATATAAAATAAGTGTTCTCTGTCTACATAATCTTTCAGAATTATCAAATATTTTATTGCGCATGCAATTACTAATCTAAATTTATAAAGAGTGTTATAAAATACAGAATACATCAAAGGCTATCTAATCTAATTCATTTTTTTCTTTTAACAAATATAAAAATATGCCATTATGGGAAAACCATAAGCAAGTTATAATATTTTAATCAACTGGTGTAAAATATAATCAATTGTCACAAACTACATTCTTCTTTAATCATTCTTTCTTGTAATGCTATAGAAATGGTTTGCAACTTGAATATATATTCTATAGGTGAAAACATTAAGAAAATACAATAATTTTGATTTTGAATAATGCACCAAAAAAATATTACCACACATGATGCTAAAAGCGTTTTAGTTAAATGCTTAGATACATGTTTTCTATAGGATGGTTCTTTATTATTTATAAATATTATTTGATGGTTTTAAGTTCACTAGATAAAGTTTTATGCTGTTTTTTGATTTATATTGATCTGCACAGCCATAGAAAATTTAAACATTTTTTAGTTTTTTTTCTGTTATATTTTGCTTATTTTGAGTTTCTAAAACTATTTGACGATTTTATTTATTATAATCCGACTTAAGTTAATTATTTCCTTTAAAACATAAATTAATATATATTGATTTTTATTTAAGGGCTATATTTATAGTCGTAATTTTAGTTTTTGTTCTCAGGCACAGCTTGCGTGATTCTCTGTACACACAGCGTATTTATACTTTCGGCTATCTTCTCCTCTCCAAAGTCTTCTTCAATACCCCTCCTTCTTTCGAGACCTATTAATTCAAGGGTTTTTCTCAATCCCAATGTTTGAATATATGCCTCAACCTGGTTGGTGACATCTAGTTCCTTCAGGTACCTTCTATGATATCGTGTCACCACGCCGTCCCATGTTATAACATATGGAATAATTTTTGTCTTGCATTTGTATATTAATGATAGTTCAGATGCTAGCAGGTCATATTTTCTCAATTTTTCGTTTTCAACTATGTTTATGTTGTCAATACTTGTCACGCCAATTTCTATCAGAGTGATGCAGTTCTTCTTTTTGTCATATACAAAAATATCAGGTCTGTCATTCGATAGCTTGATATCTGTTTTAATTCTTGTATCTACTTTGATCTCTGCGAATTCTTTTTCCATTATTTCCTGTACAGAGTGTCTAATTAATATATAAAACTATAATTACCGATAATATGTGAAAAATAAAGGTTTTCTATTTGCGTCAATATAAAAAAAAAAGAAATTGGATTATGTGTTTTGCATCAAGAAAACATTTCTCTTAAGTGTGTCACTTTAAGTTTTTAGAATTAGGTTTTCCGATAAATAAAATTATTTTAAAAAAAAAATATGTGATATCTGATGGTAATTATGCATAAATATTCTTGTTAAAGGATAGAATCGCTTCGCTTTACTTTAAATATATGCATAAAGAATTGATTGCAAATAGGCAGCACAGAAAGAAACGATTTAATCAGCTTTTTTAGGTTTTACTTTGGTAAATTTTTAAGTGCTGTGAAAATAATAAATTCTGTAATGAAATATAATTGTCTTAAGTAGTAAAAAAAACCATGCTAGTCTATTATTGATATAGACAAAAAGTATAATCTATGGTGCACTCAAGATTAATAAAACTATAATTTTTTAGAATATATGTGATCAGAATATTATTCTAAATCCAGATAAAAGAAATTTGGATTTTTAATTGATCTATAAATTGGGAAAGAATGAACATATAGATTCATAATACAAAAACTTTTTGCGTTTCAGAATTCAAGCTGTTTACTGTTTATATATCAATGAAAAAAAAAATAAAAAAAAATGGGGATATTAAGAAGCACAAATTGATATGTTTATAGGTGATAATAATCAAAGACACCCGACTGAAATCTTTTGACATGTCGCTATGTGTATTTTATTTGTGAATCAGAGAAAAATCCCGAAATATTTCAGATATGGATGATATAAAACAAATTGTTATTTATAGGTTAATTTAATTTTGCTTTTTAATGCTGTTCGGACAAAACTTTAGAATGCTCATTGGAATAGACTTGGCTGATACTTAATTATATAACGTCATCTTCACCTTCTTTTTCAATTCATCTTCTATCTCAATATTTATTATTTCAAATGTCTTCATAGATCTTGATGTTTGTGCGTAATCCAATGCTTAGAATTATTCCAAAATCCTATATTTTGAATTCCTGACGAATAAACTTTATTTATTATTTACTCGTGCATATCTTCTTTTTAGGAATTTCATTTATGACTTTTAGAAATTTTTGATTACCAATTCCCCTCCACATGTAGTTTTCATATTATCTGTTACAATTTTAATTTTCCAAATATTAGATCTATTTACTATGGTATTTTATTTTGAAAGGGAACGGTATTCTATCTACTTTCCGTCACAGTTTGATTACGATACCACCACCACTTATCCATGTTCTTGCTGAAAAATGTAGTTTTTATCTAATATAATCGCTATTTTCTGGCGTCTTACAGAAATCTTCAATTTATTTATCGGTTATCTGTCTTTTCCTGGATATACTTTCTAGTTTTGACAGACCGGATTCTTGCGGCTATTTCCCGTTTTGAGTAAATTTATATGAATCCACAATTCTTTGCAGTTAGATCACATGTTTGTTATATAAGCGTTTCTAAACCAACTGCATCACTGTATTGCATATCCGAATATATATCTATCCAAACGTTACTATACCATTAATTCTTTCTGTTTGAAAATCGAAAAGCGCAAATTTTTACCGGGTAATTTGTGATATAAAGATAACAATAGTCAAATTTTGTGATGCTTCAATAAATCGGATCCCTTTAATTCGACTATGCTGGTTTGTAATGCAATAGGCATTTTTTGGGGAAATATAATATAAAAAAAATGTTTAAAAGGATAGAAATCAAATTCAATAAAAATATATTCGATAATAAAGCTGATTTTCAATAATACACCATTATTTTCCACCTTTCAATTAAATAAAAATTTATAATTTAAAAAAATACAATCAAATTAGTTGTTATTAATTAAATAATTTGTTTTATTATAAGATGAAGTTAATAGACATCTAAAAAATTATTGAAATTTTTTCTGATATTCTTAAATCCTTTAGATCATAAATATGCGAAAATATACACATTCACTATGTTATAAGCAGTATACATTTTTATTTTATGTTTAAATACCATTTTATTTGTTTAAAAATATACAATTATAAGCAAGTCTCTTATCTCCAGGATTGTTTCAAAACGTAGTTAACACGAATTAGAGAATGTGATTGGCGATTTGAGGATAAGTGAATATTATTTATTTAAATTTTTTACTACTCTTGATGGTTTTTTTGGATCATTTGTTGTAAGAATGCATTTATGTTGCTACGAATTAATCGAATTTCAAAGTTTATTTGCATTTTTTAACCATAAATACGCCAAGAATCATTTAAGGTAAGTTTTCGATTTTATTTTTATTAATAGGGTATTTTAGATGCTAAAATAATTTTGTTTTAAGAATTTGAAAGCTTTTATTTTATTTTGTTATTTTAAATATTTAATGAAAAAATTCTAAACTTCTATGATGATCTAACGATGATTTCCAAAGTTGTGCCAGAAGCTTCAGATATAAATTATGGCAATAAATTAAAATAAATGGGCACCCATCTCCTAATGGATGTAAAACATGTGCCGTATTTACGTAATACTAATTTACATACAAATATTGAATTGAAACTGATCTATAAGTTTGTACAATTCCACAAAAGATATTGGCATACTTAGTCCACAAGAGGTTTACGGGCTAGTCTTACAGAAGATTAACATAAATGTAGAGGAGCATAGTGCAAACAAAGAAACAGAATAGTGTTATGATGCCCTCATAAATTGACTGTTAAAGGAGTTTTTAATTATACTTGGTTTGGTGGTTTGATTGAAAACTTACATTCTACTGAAATATTTAGTATCTACTAAAAATCGATTTTAGTAGTAAATTAAATATTCTTTTTTGTGTAAAGAATATTAAAAACTTGATTATAGCTCTATAAATAGTGATTTTACGAATTTAGATAATGAATATTATAAAGGCAAAAACGTCAACTTTATGCACAAATATCACTATAGATATATAAAATATTCTAGTTCTTATGTGTTTAAATAAGTTTAAAAGAACATAAAAAATATCGTTGTTAAATAAATTACTTATCATATCATAGATTTAGAATAGTACCATATGTGATGACTTGGGATGAGGTGGTCACAAAATATCATAAAAAATATGTTGAGGAGTTAAAAAATCGGGAGAAGTAGAAGCAAGCTCTCACACTGCACAAGACACTTGAACTCATCTCATTTGAGAGAAGAAGAGCAGTTGATGAAGATAGATCAGGGGAAGGTATCAAAAGGTGCATCAAGAAGTTGTGCAATGTTCCCAACACGCTGAACACATCTAAATAGATATAATCGATAAAAATAAAATTAACCCATCAATAAATATCTTTATCATAGATTTAGAAGTTTCTGTTTTGTAGTTCATTCTTTAACCTCTCTTTTTTTATTGTAAATTGAACTTTTCTACAGCTCAGTAATAAAAGCTTAAATTCATGATAGGCGTAACACCTCTTAATACTAGATTAAGAAAGTCTTCCCAGATTGTAAGTTTTCATTTTTTCTGCCTTCTAGGATGCCTTAAGACGTAAAAACGCACCAAAATTTTAAATAAATCTTATTTTTTATAATTTTATTATAATTTTTACATCATGAAAATTTTCTCCAGAAATTTATAAACTTGACCTTTTATCCTTAGAAAAAATAAATTATCTTTATTATTTGCCAGATGATTTTTATAATATAATTCATATACATTTAAAAGCAGTGAAACAATGTTATTCATGGCTTAAAAATAAACATTCGAATATATATATCATTATTTGATATGGCTTAATTTATAAATATGAAATATTCACATTTTCTGTTAAATCTATAGTTGAATATGGCATATTGGGATTTTGTTTATTCATGGGTTAATTTATCTTTGAGCTTTTTATTTTGTTCAGCAAAACTATTGATTTATATGTAATCATAGAAATAGCTTTATAATTACCAATGCATTCATATTTAAGATCACTCCAATGCACTTCTTTCAAGACTTATTGATTCAAGTCTTTTATTAGATTTTATTCTCATTGTGTGCTTTTTATTCCTTCTTAGATTCTTAATATACACCTATGGCACATCACGACTAATAAAAATCTTATTTTTTAGTTTCTTGTCTATTATATGGCTTTGTGTAAAAATATTTCGAATTTTTTTATGATGGACCTTAATTTCTGTTTATCTTTTATGATTGGTTTCAAGGTTATTTATTTTATTTTTATCACCCAAGATAAAAATCTATCAAATATATTTTGATAATGCGTGAAATTTTTATTTATAATTTTACGACAGGATATAGAAACTGTTTTTTATATTTTTCTACTGTATAGTTGAATTATAAGGTCTACATGAAAACTTTTGTAGATACACTAATACATATTTTATTATACTATAAATTTACAATGAAAGTTAAGCACAAGTAAAAATTTATATTATTTTATCGAACCTATAGAAGCAAAATGATTTTTTAGCAGCAGAATTTATTGCCACTCTTGAAATAAATTCTTTTTAATAATCATTATGCATTTATGAATTATACGTTTAAAAATGAAGATATGGGCCTTTTAAGGCCTAGAAAGATTTTTAATATGTTTAGCCGCTATTAAATATATCCTAGCATAAATCGATAAATATATTTTGGAAATTTTTGATTCGAATAAATCTCGGCTATCAATTAAAATAATTCTTAAGTATAAATTCATAATTATGTCACAACTTGGTGTCTAGTATAATATTTTCTCTATTCTGGATTATAAATATGATGAAAATTACATGTAAATAGATAGCTTCTTGTAAGTTAAATACAGTTATTCACTTTTTTGATGTTATAACTTTCGTTATAGACAGTTTTATCTTCTGATGGCAGTAATTGATTTTTTAAGTAATTTTAAAGTATTCGGATTCAAATAATTGATATACTTGCGAACCAATTTTATTTTTAGTAGAGCATTTTTTTGGATTTTATCGATTTTAAGTAGCATATATTTTAAATACAAAATTTTTTGATCTTCAGCTATTTTAACATGTAAATTGCGATGGATTATGAAATCCAATTCATGTAATTTCTACTAGGCGAATACTTGACTTTTAATGGGTCGAAGAATATATTCATATCCAATAAATTAAAAACTTAGCATAAAAATTTTTTACCACTTTATTTATATTATATTATATGATTTCAACTATAGTTCCTGTGGTTTTATTAGATAGATTTTGCATATAATGCATCGTATAGGTACGAAGATGGTTTCTTTTGGGTTTTTTACTACGTCTTTTGTATGAACTATATTTATATTTACATGATTATGCTCTAAAGCATCTGTTCTATCTTAAATTATATGAATATAAGAATATTTCCTTGAATGTTTTCATTCCCTTTTTTCGATGAATAATATTTAATATAGCCCATGTTTCTATGATTATATTTAATGTTTTGACGATTCCTTATGTATTATATAATCAGAAAAATAATTATTTGAATGTTTTTTACAGCGAATTTTCAAAGAATATTATATAATTTTTTATTGCTTTCTTGTGATTACATTAAATACCACAGTGTTCTAAATATAAATTATTCTCAACTCTTATTGATAATAATACTTCAGATAATACGAAAAATTAAAATCGGTTATCCGTGCTTAACAGTTAAGCATGCTTTTCATATGGAAATGAGATGCATAGCCTGCAATATCTGCTCGTTTAATCTCTAAAAAATTAAGTCAATTTCTTTTGATATTTAAATCTAGACTTTCTATTTTTACTGCCCTTACCAAAATGTCAAATAATTTGGATGAAAAACGCCGATTATTTAGAAAATACAGTTACCGAGTATTTGATCTTGAAGAGATTCAATAACTTACAAAAATATAATTAGCAGATCATCTGCCATCAATATTAAGACAACATATTCAGCGTGGTTTTTCACCAATAGAAGTTACATTAATCAAGAAATGCCTATTGAGTAAACAAACATGTGTGAATCTACAAGACTAACCTAATAATTGTTATGATATATGCACGTTTTTGATCATTTTACCTTCTATAGTCGGCAATCGTATTATTGTTTATAATGGAAAAGTATTTGTTCTTCTTGTGATTAACTCGGAACAAATTAGTTAAAGGTTACGTGATTTTGTGGCTACTGTAAATACTGGTGGGCATGGAAAACTTGTTATTGGGGCTAATAAAGTTCTAAGTTTACTCCTTCTAAATAAACTCTATAAAAATAATATAATATTGCCATTTAAAATTCAATCAAATTGTGCACCGTATAACATCTAATTATTTGTATATAAATAAAAAACATTTTCAGCTGTAGCGCTTGATATATTATTAAGCAAATATTTTTTATTAAATTCTTAAAGGCATAAATATTCTATATTTAAATAGAACATTTCAAACATAAATGCACTTATCGAATATTTTTTGAATTTCAAAAGGTTAATAAATTCGATGTTTTTAAAAGCAATTATATCAATTGGAGTTACGGAAGTTCATGATGCTTAAATAAAAAAATTTAAATTGTAACAGAATTCATTCTTAGCTTTTATAGACAATGCTTGCGTGTTTATATATTCCATAGTTGAATCCTGCTCTTTCTTTATTATACCGTCATCAGCAAGCAAAATTTTCTGGTATTTTTTTTTGTATCAACATTGTACAAAGAAGCTTTATATTAGTCGATCATTCTTCAGCTATAAAAATAAGTAATATACAATAAAATATAACTTTATAATAAGTATCAGTATTTCAACCTTTTCAATCTAGATAAAAAACCTTGTAACTTAATCTATAATAAATATATTTGTGCATGGGTCATAATGATATAATATAAGGTAATATTTATATTCTTCACGTGTATAAAAGTACTTTTATATGAGAAATGTTAATGGTTTAGAAAATCGAAAATATATCATTGCCCGCATTTGTACAACGATAATAACCATTTTTACTTCTTCTATGCAGTTTGTGTATATATTTAGATTGAAAACAAAAAAGTATATGTACGATTTTTTATTTTATATATCTCTCGCGTTAAATTTGAATAAAGCTAAAAAAACGGTTTGAATTCGGCAGAGTTTTTGCAAATTCTGTATTTTTTGGTCTATATCTAGATAAAATTTTAGGTTTATAAATCTAATTAAGAGATCTTTAAGTATGTAATGAGCACTTGTATCAATTTGGCATTAAAATACATCCAAGAAACTCAAAATTTTAAAAAAGGCAAAGTTGTACATAAATATTATGTATAAATCATAATTGAACATAATAAAAAAAATTTTGTGATATTTTTTTCGTCTTTTTATGCACTTAAACCTGTTAAATTAAAAAAATGCAGTACATTGCGGAAAAAAAATTAATGACGCAAAATTTTAAATTTTATGTTATGGTCGCATATTATATATTTTAGGTGTAATTTTGTATTTTGCAACATAATTTTTAGAAATGTAAAAATTCTGGTCATTCTACGCATAAAAAAATAAGATAAACATTAGAATCCGAAAAAGGCATTTTCCTGGTGAAATATGTAAATCCATACTCTTCCTGCATTGTTTTGAAATTAGCTTTAAGGCTCATCTAAAAAAATAATTTTTTTAATACGTTAGAAAGTTTCTAAATTATAAATCCGATGTTAAAAGAAATTATTTGTTTCTTTGCAAAATAAGCTATCATTCAAAATATGATTTATTATTAGTTATGTTGGAACTAAATGAATAAAATGTACCATAAGAACTCGAACTCAAAACTAAACTGAAGCATAAATAAGAATCAGCATCGAGATAAAATTCTAAGTTAATGGGACTTAGTAAGTATATAATTATTGAAGAAAATAATATAAAACAGGAAATCCCCAATTATATATATATATGTGCCCGCATGACATAGATCAAGTTAAACTTGGAAAAAAAATTCTAAAATAATTCTTCAAAATTAAGCCATACTTAAACTTTCAGAGCAGATATTCTCCTAATTAAAATAGATTTAGATTTATTCTATAATTATAAAAATGATATATTATCATATAATATAAAAATTGGTCAATTTAATTCTAGCTTCATTGAGATATGCTTTATGTCTATGAAAGTAAATATGTTCTTTTATTTATGTGCAGCGTTCTTCTTTTTTGAACCCTTTTTACTGCATTGTATACACCTCTTTAACTATTTAACCGCTCTTTAATTCATTTTTTTACACCTTCCCCTGATATTATTCATTAGTTCGCTATCTCAAAGAAATTACATCTGTTCGAGTTTCATGTGAATTATGAAAGCTCGCATGTGTCTTCTACTTCTTCTGGGATTCTTTACTTCGTTACATATTTATATGTAATTTTTTAACCACACTATATACTTGTCATTACATATTGTGTTATTCATTTTTTGAAAAGACTATAGAACTTATTTTATTTTTCTTTATTTTAAACTTCTTGTATTTCTTAGTTTAAGTTCATATGACGCTGTAAGGCTTATTATACCTGTTTTAATAAGCATAATAATAGTTATTCGATATCGTGTAAGAAAAAAACCTTTTTATTTTGTTAGATTAGTATTTTCTATAAAAATTATAGAAAAAAACTATTTTTTTCATGTTTATTTTATCCATTATTTTTTTATAAAAATATATAAACTGGTTAAAATTTTTTAAAAATACAATATTTATAAACGTCTAAATAAATATTGAATTGTAATGTGTTATTTGATGGTGATTTGAATTAAAAGATCCTCCTACTGGGATAAATAATATATATTTCATCTTACTCTAGAAAATAGTTATGCTAGAACTTAGAAAAGAATATTTGTGTTTGAGTCATCCTAATAAATTACAGATTGTAAAAAAATAAAGAAAAAAAAGAAAATAAGAAAGTATGAATTTCATTCATAAAGTATATTCATTTTTTTTAACCAATATTTTTAATAGGATAATTAAAAGAATTTATTCGGTGTAATTGCAGATATCATAAATTTACTATATTTAAAAATCTGTAATGGTAAAAAGTAATTTGTAGCATATCAAAAAAAATAAGCAGAAGCAACTAATTATTAGCTTTATTCATTGGTGTTTAACACAAAAATTGTTCATGTGCTTATTTGAATGGTATTATAATACGATTTTGTTATATTATCATGCACTATTGTACTATCATGAAAAAAGGAAAAAGACATTCTTAAATGTTTATGATATGATGAACACCATCCCAAAACCTTTTTTAGGATTATGTGTGCACTTTTGACTTTTCATAAAGTTATAAATTTTTTAAAATTCTTATCATAATTTAAAATTTCTTGTTCCCTGCAAAATTTAGGCACAATTCCCATTATCACTTTCATTTTCTGATCAGATTGTTAGTTTTGGTTCAATAAACAAAAATCTTATATATGTAAACAAAAGTAGGAAATTGGAATCTATCATTTTAAATGATGGATATCGGTTGTACACATATAAAGAAATCTGAAAACATCACCCTATAATTATCATGTATCTACTTTTTAAGTTTTGAAAATATACATTGTCTTCAATATTTATTCATTAAAGCAACATAGAAATCATATTGAATTAATATTTTGAAAATATTTATCTCTGCGATATTTACTTTTTATGGTTGTATATAGGGATTTGACCAATGTTCATAATATATATTAAATATTGTCTGATAAATATATATTGGATAGTACATTGCAATATTTTATAGATTTCAAACCGAAATAGCATATCTTTGTGTTAAAATTGGAAACTATTTTGTTAATGTATATAAAAAGATAAATTAGCGCTTCGCAAGTGCTTATGGCTTTATTCATCACCATTTTTACCAAGTACCATACAGTGCGATCCCACGGATTATAATAAGTGTAATATGTATGCCGAAGTCATGAAATTAACAAATAAATTTGAACTTAGAACTTGCTATATACAAATCTATTAATTTAATTGAAATTTCATATGATTGTAAATAATTATTTAGAGAAAATAAATGACAAATTTTACATATTATTTCATCATACAATATCTAGGTTTTAATATCTATGAATATTCATAAAATCATTTTTTCTGCCCAATTTTGAATATATGTTAAAAAATGGCAAATTAACTTTGAATCCATTTACATATTTTATTTGTCTTAACTCTTTTCAATTTTCTTCAATAAAATATTGTATAACTAGAAACGGAATAAAACCATAAGCTTAATATGAGATCTGGATATATTTTATACGGATTTACTATCTTTAAATATAAAGCTTATAAAAGTAAAATTTTTAAAAAATGTAAAGAATCCAGAAAATAAATAATTATACTTATGCTAATGTTATTCTGGGGATTATGATCATAATATTATCGTAAATATGCTACTTTATTTTATTTAAAGATTATTTATTCATTAATTGATCTTTTATAAAAAATACGTAATAAAAAAATTATAGTAGAAAATTATAGAAATCATTAGAGCGAAAACTAGTAAATAGATATCAAAATAATAATTGCCAAAATTTTATTAAATCCACTCATATTTTTTTCTTTTTATACATTTTCGATGTAGTCATATATTGCTATAATAACTTGTTTTTTTTTATTTTTCTGGATCATCTCATGATTTTTTTTTACAATGTAATTAATTCTCATTTATAATATTTAATTTCTGTTTTTTTTTAAACCCTTAGTACATAAAATTCACTTGTTTAACAGTTCAAAAAATTATTGTATGAAATCAAAGATAGGTATTAACACAGCTAGCATCAATATAAATATTAAAATATGTTATCTAAAGCTTTTATCTTTAATTTAAACACTTGAATTTATTTTAAATACAGAATATTTTTTATGTTCTAAGAAACTAATGCATACTTATATTTTTAATTTAAAATTATCTATATATCTTCTACGTCTAAAATTTCGTAAAAAAATTTTTTTGCCGTACTATGTAATTTATTTGTACTAATATCATCTTTAACATTAATTCACCTGGCTTAAAATATGTGTCGAGTTTTTTTAATACCCAGCCATGAATATTGGATGTAATTATGCTCATATAAACCAGCGACATTTCCTACTGCAAAGAATTTCTATGCTCATTATGATAAGATATGTGTGTATATCAGTGTAAAATTATTATTTTTTTATTTGCTTTCTATAGATATATAGTTTTATTGAAATTCATAATTGTTCATATTAATACGCATATATTTTTTTGGTGATATAAACTATATCAATCTAAATATTTATATGTAAGAATATCAGCTTTGTATTTCCAGCAATAAAACCCACGTTTTCTTTTTTTATTATATTCCTCATATCTTACACGTAAATAAACTATATATAATCTTTTTCTATAATGTATCTTCTTTGGGTTTATATCTTATAGCATCAAAATGTAGTCGTTTTTTTAGGGGCTATATTTACATTTGTATCCGTTAATTGTTGGATTATACTTGTTATTTCTTAACATAGAAAACATTGTTTTGGCACGTCCTTAAATTATCTACATTTTTAATATAGTAATTTATATAAAATTTTAAAAAATAATGCTTTTTTGATGCTTCCAACCATATAAAACATCGAATTTATAGATCATATAAGCTTTTTAGGTTCTATATATGTTATTACAGATTCTAGTCTTTTTAAAAAATGTTTAGAACATTCGAATATGCGATGTATCATCCTTATGGTTTATAATGCAAAAAGGAAATGTTTTTTGTTAAAAAAACTGGAATATATTAATAATATAGTCTATTTAGATATTTTCAACATCTAAGGCAAATATAAAATTTATTTCCATTATTATTTGTTTTCTCTTTTTATAATCCAAATTTTAAGGCATAAACTATCCGTAATATTTTATATCGGCAATATGAAAAACAGCCAAAAATAAATACAAGGAAAATCTTTTTTTTTCTTGATTTATTTAACGGGCTTATAGTACAATGAAATAGTTTTAAGGTAATTATTTAATGTATAGTTCGTTGATTAACTTCCATTAATACTGTCAAATTTCATCTACAGTATGCAACAACTAGAATAATTCTAACGAGGTGGGTAATGTGTGGTAAATTATTATTTTATACACAAATTTAAAGGTAAGTTTAAATAAGCAGTGAAAATTTATTCTTGAATTCGTCAATTGTATTCAAATTATTGCTGGGATTTTATCAAGGGTATTTTCAGATGTAAAGTAACATAAAACTTTATATATACATTGTAAATATATTAATAATATAATTTTTTTATATATTACAACCAAATTTGAGAAGTCATTAAATAATTGTTTGTACGTATATTAAGAAGTGATGATTAGATGAAACAGCATGGAATAAGTTATATTTTTAATATACGAATTTCTTGTGCAATAATATTCTCATATTTGATAATTAAATTATGCAGAGTTTCATAATTAAAAATAGAAATCAAGAAATCAAACAAATAAAAAGGTTAAAATAACAAAAAACCCCACATTAGAGCCAAATATATTAACGATATAAAATATTTGATATAGCTATTCAGAACATAAATCATAATTTAAAATCCGCAGTAATTAGCTTATTAGAAAAAATTAATAATGTATAAAAATTATATGAATCAATACAATATAATTTGAATATTTCCAATTTTAATTTTGGCATTAAAAATACATTGTACTGCCAACAGGATATATTACAAATGAAAATTATTCGTATTTTATTTTAAAAAAATAAAGATAAAGGCCATATATTTTTATTAAACATATGAGTAATTGGATGTTTGCGTTTTTCGCAAACAAATTGAATAAAAAATAATCCTCTCTATTATTTATACAATCTTGGCGTAGCTATTGTTGTGTAGTAGCTAATTAGTTAAAACATAGTTGCAGGATTCGAAATATGAAAAATAAATAATAGTGTATTTTTTGGCTTTAATCATATTTAATATATTGCATTTTTATTCTTTAAGATTCATACCATCTATCTATGCTGTTTACTTTAAATAATTATTTTTTTATTAAAATCGTTGGCTTATGAATTTGAAGAAAATGACTCCAATTTAACTCTTCATATGCAAATATTCATCTAATAGGAAATTAGTTTTTATAATTTCTATAAATATCTGGCACTGAATAGCATTTGTATACATTACAAAACTTATATTTTTTCGAGATGTAAAATATATTTCATCGAATTGATATGTTGAGCCTTATTATTAAATACATTGCAAACATAATTATACATATGTAATACAACTAAAAAACCTAATCACATTCGTTTAGCAAAAATTCCAACGTTTAAAAAGCATAAATACACTTTTAAATAAGTAATTAGTACGTAAACTTTTTTCATGGTGGTTTATCATATGTCTTTATCGTTTCTATTAAACATATTTCTTTATCAAATTTTAATTGAACTTTCATAAAATGAATGTTTATATAATAGGATATTTTTAAAAATGACATTGAATTTTGACGCGAATCGAAGAGATTCTATAAATAGAAATCATTCAATATCGTAATTTAATAAGTTTGATTATTTTTTGTATATATGCTATTAATTATCAGAATATATTTTATGGAAGCTTAAAAGTTGTTTTCGATACATTTAGTATATGTTTGTTTTTATATAATATTTTTTACGGTCTAAAAAATATATTTAATGTTCTTGTCTATAGAATCCATTGATACAGAATAAAACGCGTATTTTATGATCTTTGTGTGCTTAAATATTTTTGAAAATTTATTATATAACCTAAGAGTTAATGATATCTGTAGCATAATAATTTTTTGCAAAAAAAGTGTGATATATTTGATTTTTTTTACGTATATTAATTTATTTGAAATCATTTTGTGTTGTAAATTCACAATTTAAGATATGTATTACAATATTAATTTCATAAAAATTGCTATGAAATCAATATAATACGCTTTCTTATTGTTTATTTTAAATTCAGAGGCATTTTTATTGCCTAAAAAATGCATCTTTGTATTATTTGATCTGGTTGAGCTCGTAATGTATGCGCAATCAATTTATTCTGGTTTCATATACTAATTTGATATTCACAACTATAATCAGATAGATATATCTTTATCTAAAAATCTGGTTCTTTTATATTATTTTTAAACGGGTAATTTAAATCAGAGAATATTTTTATTATATTTAGCTAAGCTATTATAAAAAGTCCTATATTTCATATAAAAAATGTAGTAGCTTATTTTTTTTAATGCTTTTGGTAAAAAGAGATTTAATTATAAAAAAATGACAGTGAGAACCATATAATTTTGATATATATGTGGATATATTTTTTGAATAATAATAAAAATCTGATTAAAAATGAATATGGATATTATATGTCCATCACATCATAAATTCAACGAACATCGCAAATCAAACTTTTTGTATAAATTACGCACAATAAGTAATTATATATTTGTGGTTTAATATAACAAATATTATTATCCTTTTCTAATTATTGTTTAATTTGCTATTTTATACATTATTTATAGATAATGGCACAAAAGACACATCTAAATAAGAAAAAAACATGTCAGCATCCATAAAATAAATTTAATAATATATGTGAATTTACATTTGTTAATAGGTTACAAAACACGCTTATTCGATTAATTAATGAAAAGAAATAAAATCTAAGTATAAAATTTTTAAAGAATATTTTTTACGCATCTTAGATTTATTAAATAAAATTAATAATTATATGAAATTTTCCAAATAATTTTTTTTGTATATTTTATAGCTTTAAACCTAGAGTTCAAACTAAAATAGATTTACTTATATAAATTAAATTTATAATTTTATTACAAAAATCAAATTCATATTTTTACATCTTTTAACGAATTTTCTGTGTTAATTGTATATTTCTATACCTACAGCTTTTTTATTTCTAGCTAAGCAAGATTTATAATCTAAGTTTGTATTTTTTTGCCAAAAAAGAAGAAGTAATACAAATTACATTGGAAGTCTTTAAAATAGTTAAAAAAAGGCATATAAAGACTTACTTGTAATCATATTTACACACATAGCTAATATGAAACCATTATTATTTTAAAAATCAAAAATCTTTTATTATGATAAAAACAGCCACAGAGATGGAAGAACTTCGATTTTAGCTTACATTTAGTTTTTCTATTTTTCATGTTTTCTGTTGACTACGCATAAGAAAACACATCCGTGCCTATAAGATATTATGAGATTCTTTTATTATCATATTTTCAGAAACTAACCTATGTATGAAGTCATAACTACTAAAGATAGTCTTACATCATATGCTATAATAACAATAATTTATATACATTACCCATAAAAAAAATATATATGATTTTTTTAGATAACAGATATAAAATGTTAAAGTTTACAAAAAAATTTTAACGGGAATATAACATAAATACATAAGTTTTCATGTCTTTCTTATTCATAAATAATTTTTATAGCGCAAGCCTTTGTACTTACATAATAAAAGCATGTTTTATATGATAAATACATAAAAATACAAAAAAAATATGCCTTTTCGTCCTATAATTACCGAATCACATATTTTCTGCATAGAAACTGAATTCAGTAATACAGTTGTGAAATGTATTTACACCTACTTATATTTATATTTTTTACATTAAGAAAAATGTGAAATTTAGCGTATTGAAATGCTGAAGATGATCGAAATTTATCACAGTATATATTGAATTTAATTTAGCCGTGTATTGACCAATAAATTATACATACAGACTTTGGACACCAAAATATTTATATTTATCAGACAAAAGTGAAGATTTTTTATAATAAATGAAAATGCATATAAACTGCATTTATACTATTTGAGAAGATTCTAATAAAGCTTTGTTATATGTAAAAAAATAAAAGATCATAAAAAGCTATAAAATACGTAAAATTCTCATGTATAAAATTGTTTGCATTACAGTTTAGGCAAAGCGAAGCAAGGTTTTTTTTCAAAAAAAACTTTTTTCTATACCATAAAATTTTCAAGAATAAAGAATAAAATAAACATATGACATATAAATAGCCTAGATAATATTTTTTAAATACTACATGTTTTTCCGTCAAATCTTTCACTTCGGCATTCACAATTTATTTTATGAATTATTGATACAAACAACATCAGATAAACTTTATAAAATGCATGTGATCACGAGAATAAAAAATTATATTAGGTATTAAAATCAAATATGAACACATTGCTTATTAATAAAAATCGAATCTGATAGCTTTTTAAAACAAATATTTTAATATATTTTTTACCAACAAATTATGTGCACATATTTATTTTTTTATAATATTTAAATAGTATTTATAAGCATATTACTTTAGAATCAGACGTATGATTTGAATTAAAATTGTATACGATGTTTAGAACGGATGAAAAAATACATCTTTGATTATAATAAGCTCGTTTATTATAATGAATATAAGAATTAAATAAACATAATTTTCGAGCATATATAGACATATAGATGTATTTTATAAATTTTTATATATATGTTATTTTTTATATACGAATATCGTGATATTGATGCTATTTTTTTATTGTCTATTTAGCAATACAACACAATATCAACCGATTTTATATAAATAAATGTAATTAGAGCATTCATATATATTCTAATGACACTTAGAATATAATCCGATATATTTTTATTATCACAAAAGATTTTTTCTTTTATTTTTTTTATTTAAATAGTTATAACATAAATTTTGTATGATTGAAATATTATTTCCGCTATTTCTTTTATAAAAAAGTACACAACAAATTTTATTGTCAAAATTCTTATCCTTACAAAAGTCGTATTTTTACGTTTTTTATTTTCATAACCTGTGAAATAAAAAGGAAAAAAAAAGGCTTTATATATAATTTACTTCTAGCTGATCATAGTCAACTATAGCTTTTTTTTGTTGATTTTATATATTTAACAAATACAAAAGGATTTCTAAAGCATTTTTTCTTGCTTGAAATAACAGCCTAGTTTTATTACAAGCTTTTGTATATAATATACTTGCTGATATATTATACTATTGGTTTTGGTACAACAAACATAATTTTTTTATCTGTTTAGCTAATATAAAAAGTTTCACGTGCTTTAAGCTTTAATTTATCTAATTAATAAGTTAATAAGTAAATTTGATCATTTATATGTCAGTTGCTCTCAAAAAGACTATTATTCAAAAGTTTTTTTTTGCTTTTTCGTATTTTTTTTTGTGTCTAGTATTCTGTTTTTATCCTTTGAAAATGAAAATGCTTTTATGCCTCTAATATAAGTAATTTCAGAAAATTTGCATTTATGGCACAAGTTAATGTAAATAAATATATTTTCAAATGTTTTTTGTGTTGTTATTTAATCTTATGTATATTCTCATGGTTTGTCTGCATATATAAATTTTATAAGATATATTATTCTGCTTATTTTTTTGCCGATGATTACTTATCCTCGAATATAAATTTGCACTTGTATACACATTCTAATACCATATTGCAAATGTAAATATAAATATGTTTAAATCACGTATATATGGATATAAAAATGTTCAACTTATTTGATTTCTTTGTAATTTACTTTTATTTTCTATAGTTCAGAGCCACATATCGACTAATTGTTATATTTATTTTATAAACAAACATCTAAAATGAAATTTCTTAAATAAATAATGTATGTTACTCTATTTAAACATTTTTTCATCTATAACATATATATAATTTGAATTACAGAAATAGACAAATCGGGAAATCAATTCGTGTTAAAACTTTGGATATAAGTTGCACATATATTCTATATATTTTTACCATTCAGTCAAAGATTTTATAAATTTGTAAGCCGATTTATGCATTTTATTATCCAAAAATATATTACTCATGTTCTAAATAATATTTTATAATATGTAACATTCATAGTTACACTCTAATTTACAGTAAATAATCATAACTCCTTATTATAAAAATAAATACTATTTTAATAACAATATAAATTTAAACGGATTATAAAAATTACGAAACTTTGTTTGTTGATCTCATTTTATTGTTTATAATAATGATTTTATTATTAACTATTAGAATATTGCCAGCTAATCAATACCAAAACCAAAAACATCAAAAAGTAATGTAATGGTATTTATAAAATATTTTGTTTATCTGAGTATTTAAAGGAACTCTAACATTAACAGCTAGGTATAATTTTATGTTTTTGATCCGCATAATTTTTTTAATAGACAATTTGAATATTGAATTGTATTTTTGTCTAATTTACAAAATAATCAGCGTTAATTTATGACACCTAATCGAGCTTGAAGATATTCTTTCCCTGGCTAATGTTTTTTACAGTATTTAGAAATGTTTTGGCAGAAGTATGGGGTTTTTTTAATCATTGTATAAATTACGAAAATAAATTTATAAAAAAAAATTTCTAGTTTACTGTACTTAAGTAATAAGCTTAGTTTTCGTTGGGTTTTTTGGAGGCGTATTTTTGATATATTTTATTTTATACCAAAAAATTATTGGTTCAGAACAGTATTTTAGGGGATTTATTTTTAAAATAACTAAGAAAATTAATTTTTTTGTATTTGAGCATATGAAAAAATAAACGATTTTTGTGTTTGTAAACACATTAATATGTAACTCATTAACAACTAAGTAAAGAATCGGTTTCATAATTATATTTGAATGTTTAGATATTTTTTTATTCGCAAAAAAGCATCAAATGTATTTTCTTCACTCTAAAAAGAACCGATTTAATTTGTGGCATATAAAGACTTGAATGAGATTACAAAAACTAACTCAAATATAAGTGGAAAAAAACAAGTAGATACAATTTATAAGTATTGAAAACTGTCTCATATGTTAAGAATAGAAACAAATTACGATTTTTATTTCAAGCGAAACGAAATGCATCTTTATTAGGAACCGAAGATACCTTTAATGCACAAAAAACTACTTTTATACAATACTATTATAAAACTAAACTCGTGCGAAATAACGATGATTTTTATAATAAAATTCTATATGTGTATTAAATTTTGCTTTTGTAACATATTAATAAATGATAACAGGAACTATATATAACTGTATATAAGCTTTTAAAGGATTAAACAAAACTTTTGCATGCTTTTTATGTCTCATTAACTTATAAATCATTTTTTTAACTATAGTCTAAAATCATGCAAAAATTATCGTGGATCTTATGGACTTTATAACCATAGTTTTATCGATTAAATTTGATTTTTTCGATATTTACTGGTCGGATACTAAGTATACAAATAGAATTTGCTAATTCTCATATGATAAGATATAATTGAATATAATAAAACATCGATAGATCATCTTATACTTCGAACGATAATTCATTTACAAACCAACCTTTTTATATAATTTCATTATGATTGATTGTATTTATCGACCATTTCAAAATCGTGAATCTTTGATACTATTTTGAATCATGTTTATGTCTTTTGTTTAAAAATTTGTTTTTGAATCATAATATCTGTCTATATATTAGATTGAATTTTGCGATGGTAATAGATGCACAAAAACTCAAATGAATTTCTGATATGTCTAGAATACATGCCCTAAAAATTATAATATATGGAATTTGAGTTTATTCTATGATCTTTAGCTATTTATAGTAACATTGATATCTAATTTTAAAATATAAAAGATATAATGACAGCACATTAATATAGTCTAGAATATAGATTAAAATGATTTTATGCGACTAATACAACATTTTCTTACTTTATACATAAAAAATGGGAAAATTTTATGTATTTTATTTTTCCGTTCTATATTCTTTTATCGGCTCTTTTTTTTTATTTATATACTTGTTTATTCTAATTATATTTTAGATGTATATTTAATAGCATCATTACATTCTTTAAATCTCAATTAAGTTGGTTTTTAAGATAGTCCCTTAATTCAAAAGATGTTTAGTTTGTTATTTATATTTGTTTTCACACGCAAAAATTGAACCTGGAAAATATTGGATTATCTAGAAATCGCAAACTAAGGTATAATTTATTTGATCTGTAGATTTTAATTCATAATACTGGTTCGCTTACGATGGTAAAGATATTTTTTAAAAAATATTGATGACAGATCTAAGAAAAATATATTTAGCACTAATGTTTTAAATTATCATGGACTGAAATTTTGCCATGATGATATAAATATATTTTGAGTACATTTTAATTTATATTGTAAAAATATGATAATATCATTAATGGGTCTCTTAATAAAATCACAATTTACGCATTTATTTTTTCTGAAAGTTTCACTGTTCATTATATTACTCTAAAACAACTTAATTCAGAAAAAAGTTTCCAAAGCAAAGAGATTCTTTTTACTATTCATTCTCAATTAGAAAAATCCGAATCAATTAAATAAATTAAATAACCTTTACTATTGTCTAGAAGAGTATATATAATGGCACTTTTCTTATCATCATGTTATATTACATTTGATCTTTATTTAGTTTTTGTTTCTTCTCGATATTATGCCATTACAAATTATATCATATGTCGTGACATGGGGTGAGGTGGTAGCACAATATCATAAAAGGCAAATCGTAGAGCTAAAGTCACAAACCGAATAGAGATATAGATTCTAATTTTAGGATTATATACGTTACGAAATTTCGTATATTCTAAAGAGGAGAGGTCTCGGAGATGATATGGTAGGAGTAAAAATATGTATGTGAGCAAGAAATTAACCAAGTTATTCCACAGAAAAAATCCGAATCTAGAAATAAAAAAAATGTATCAATGCAATAGAAAAAGGAGAAATTTGTTTTCTAGCAAAAAATATACATTAAATTCAGCATTTAATTTTTTTCATCACATGCAAAATATGAAATATCGAAAAAAAAAATATCAAAGCATATTTACGGCATAATAATTATATAATTAAATTTTTTTTGAAAATCCGGATAATAAATTTATTAATAATATTTTTATGACATTTCCGTTATTTATTATAATGATTAGAACTTATATTTTATTAAATATAAAATTCAATCAAGACTACCTTTTAAGATCTTGTATAAGTTGCTAAATACAAATAAAAAAATTTGATCTTTTATGCGAGATGTTTTACAATCTTCATCTTATATATTTTTTTTATTTAAAGCTAAAATATAATTTTATACGTTTAATTATGTTTCATTAGAGATTAAATAATAAAGAAATATTAAACAAAGATAAATGATAAAATCATTGTATTTTCCATCAAAATAAACTTAGGTAGGTCTGGTGATATTAAAAAGGCTATTTGATATGTAAAAGTCATGCTAAACATCATACTTATTGAATTTTAAATTTCTAAGAACTTAAATGTGTTGTTTATCGCTAAATTTCAAGAAAGAAAAATATGATCTATTGCATATCTTACAGATTAAATAGGCTATTTGGTAAAATGAATACAACACGTGCAACAAATACGTTTTTTATGTATCAATTAGGAAAAAAATTCGTATTTGACTAAATACGACTTTCGTGGATTAAAAAGTGTATAGATGTAAAAAAAAACTGAAATGAATTTTTAAGGATTATATAGATGTTTATATACTTAATTTTTAAAATTAAAAGTAAAAGATATCAAAAATTATAATTAACGAGAAGACGAGTCAAAAAGGGGATATTATTCCATTTATTAAATATAATTATGTAAATCCCTTGGATCTAAAAGATCATAAATTTCTGGTTCAAATAATGGTTGTGTAATTATATGCAAAAAATTTGATCAGACATATAAAATATCACCATTTTTGCTCTTATATCTGTATTATAGTGCATAAAATTTATTTTATATTCAAAAAAAATTGAATAGTCAATAAAAATTTATGGTGAGTTTAATATTTCAAAACTCGAAAGCTCATATTATATAATTATAGAAAAAAACTTATACATAAATAAAAATTTATTTTTGCGCCAAAAATAACATTTTACATTTAATATTTTTTTTGAAAAAATAATCTCATTTTATATACAAAAAATATAAATTTACACAAAATTATATTATTAAATGGCGGAATATATTAAAAATTTGTATTTTATAGGTCTTTACTATAGCTTTTCATTATTTTTTATATAAATTAATTATGTGTGGAGTTTACTTTTTGTATTATTTTTACTGTTTTCTTAATTTTTAAATAAATAAAAACAATAAAAAACCATATGTATTATTATGGAAATGAATCATGTATTTTGAAGAAGTTAGAAATTGAAGTTATGTAAATTTTGACATTCTAATGCACCCCCGCGTGTAATCCTTCACATTTTCTGTAAACTGTTTTATCGTCCTGGTTTAGACATTTTCTACGAGGTTGTAATTTATAGGGTGGAAAAGAAATTCTTTCTAATTTTCGCTGCAAGTTAGTATTGCTATGACCACTCCAGACTAGCCACATCTTTGCTCAATTGAATATTCAATAATTTTTTCTGGGCAGTTGATGAGGTCTTACGCTGCAAATATTTTATACATCGAACTTGTAATTCTTGTTTTGGTTTAGATTCTAGTTAGACAGAATGTTTCATGCGTGTATATAATCTGATTTAATCACTCGAATTATGGGCTTTTTTGCATTTAGATTACGGCCCGCTATGTTTGGTTTTTTTTTTACAAACAAGTCACCACATCATTCAATTTGATTTTATTAAATTTACATATTTTTTTTAAAAGAATCATACTGTGCAAATAGATACATAGAAACTACATTTGTCGGGAAATATTCACTTTTTTGCAGCTAAATGTGATTTTAGGTTATAGTTTGATGCCGGTTTTATCATTGATAGAATAGTTGAATAAACAAAAATATTTCTATCATTTACACATGAAAAATTTACGATCTCAATAAATAAAATTTTAGCCTTTAGATAATGTCACCACCTCTCAAAAAAGATATAAATCGTATTAAGGCATATAATATATTTCCTTAAAAGATTTCGCGTAAAGTATAATTACCTAAATAGTGTTTTCAATTCCCAATTTTGTAAACGCAATAATCCTAAGATATATTTATTGTGCCATAAACTTATCAAAAAAATTATTTAAATTATTTTTTCTATATTTTATTGTATATATAATTTTACTGGTGTTTTAGATTAATTGATTTGTGTAAAATTATCTGGCATCCTCACAGAACTTCAAGCCATATTTAGAATTTTTTTTATACATGAAACGTATTTATACGTTTATATAAACCGATTATATTTTCTATTGGAGAAATCCGATTTTATAATTTTTCATTATGTTAACAAAGCAATATAAATTCACTAAAATAATGAGAATATATGCTCGGAATGGAGTAATTCATCGGGTAAGTAATGTAATAAATAATACGCAATATTTTACATTATATGCAGCAATTTATAAAAAAATTAAAATACAATATGTAAATACAACGATAATACATAAATATAGTGTTTTGTATAATGGTAATATGCTTGAAAGCTGACCATAACAGATAAAAAAAATATCCCATAAAAAACTCAGAAGAGAATATGAAATAACATCATACCAAATAGTGGGAATAAAAAAATAAGTTTCTAATGTTTCTAGCTGTTTTTCATCTATTAATGGCATTAAGTATTACTGACTAATATTTTTATATTTATGCAGTGTTTAAGCACAAGCAAATGCGCACTTTAAATAAAACTATTCATATAAATTTAATACTTTTAAAACGTTTGAATAATATTTGAACTACATTAAAATAACAATGGCGCTATTTATGCTCTTTATTTTCTTTGAATTATAATATTTTTTTAGTCTAGTGTTATAAAGTTTTAATATGTACATGTGTTAAAAATTGAATACACGTTTATATCTACATGATAGCAATTTACACCCTCATTTTACATTTCCAAAATGAGAATAAAAAAGAGGAAAGTTATAATTTTATGATAAAAAACAAGAAAAGATTCTATCTTCGCACATAATATTCATGAACTGCTATAAATAAAAATCTTAAGCAGGACAATAATTTGATAAAATAAGTCATACAATACTGATTTGTATATTATATAGAAAAAATCCCTTTATATCTGATTTGCGCTTTATAAGAGACTTATAACTATATGCTATGTGAGGAGAGAAGTAGATCAGAATATAAGTATAAATATCTAAAAGAATGTCGTAAAGAAGATCGTAAAATTTTTAAATTTATAAAATGCTTTCAATAACAAATATTTGGCTTCTTAAACCAATCCGATTATAAATTAACCAGTAAAATTACTTTAATTCATCTGAAAAAATTTAACCAGAAATATATAGATAAATTGAATCATATCATGTAAAAATTAATAATAAATATAATACATAACATACAAATAATAATCCTACTGCAAATTCTGTTATACAAAATGTAAATTATTTGCATATCATATACATTAAAGATCAGTTAAAAGATCTTCAAAAAAAGGTTTTAAATCACATTAAATTACAAATTATACATAATAACGCCTTTTCTATGTTTTAATCAATTAATACTTCATTTTTTACGTTTTATTGAGTATCGTGATTTGCTGGATTTTTTATAGAATTTTATTCATAATTATATATTTCTCTTGTTCTCAATCACAACTTTCTTCTTGCCCAATGCGTTTCGCGTATTTATACTATTGGATTACTTCTTCTCTCCGAAGTCTTCTTCACTGCATCTTATCTGACGAGATCATTTCATTATGTCTTTACACTAATCCCAATGTTTGTATATATTCCCGATCTGGTTCTTTCTTCGGGTTACATTAACTATCGCAGTAAACGTATTTTAACAATCTTATAAAATCTTAATTTCAAGGTCAATAGATATTATCAAAAAGATTATGAAATCCAGAACGTAATTATTGTCGATATTAAATATGAAAAATTAAACATGTATTTTATTTCCATTTCGATTCATGTGTTAAGGCAGCTTAGTCTATGATTTAAAGAAATTAACATTTTCGAATAATTTAGAACTAACAGTTGATTATAAACATAAAGCATTTAGGTAATGTATTATATTTTCAATTATATTGCAAAATAGAAATTATAATGTGCGTAGATTGTTTTTTAAGGATTTTATAATTAAACCTTTGTCGTTCAGGCTTGTTATTACCACACTTCTTTGACATAAAAAAATTTGTGGTAAATTATATTTAAATCTCTTTAAAGATATTTCAACAAATTAGAATTCTGCTGGATACTTTTTTAATTTTTATATATTAATAATTTTGATGCTATATATTATTGCGTGCTCTGTTTTTCTTTTATCTAGATGACATTTGGTTTAAATATTGATTCATGTATATATAATATAATTAACAGAATTTTCATTTTAAACAGCTAATTTAAATCTATTATTTTAATTAGATTATATACCATAAACCGCACATGAACTTAGTTTAATAGAAAATGTAAAACATAAGTACCATACGATATGGCTTAAATTGTGGGAATTATGAATTTTAAAAAAAATTATTTATAAAAATTCAAAATCTCTGATGAAGTAGAAGCGTACACGCAAGGTCTCACAACTCGCAATACAATTGACCTCATATTGTTAGACAGAAGAAAAATATCAGAGAAAGTTGCATAAAGATGGATTAAAGAGTTTGAAATATTCTGTATCGGCCGTCATCATCTCAGTAGATGAAATATAGAAAAGAACAAAATACACATAAAGAAAAAATAGTTCCCATTGACTCTAACTCATATTTTATTTGCTTGAATGCGGATAAATCATGTAATTTCTGTGTATTTGATTGTTAGAAAACATTAAAAGATTTTTTGATGCTATTTAAGATGAAAAAATATTGGACTATTCGATTAAAGTCTAGTTGGTAATTGCTTGTTTTTTAGATATAGAAGGGGATTTAAGTTTTTCTTTGTAAATTCTACAGCATAAAAATATCGAATTATAGGGTAAATAAGCAATAAATATCCATTGTTTTATATTTTAGATTTTATTTAATTTTGAACTTTTGACTTGATATTAATTGGTTAATTAGTACATATATATGCTTAATAGATTATGAATATCCAATTAATCATATTTAAAGATTAACTTTATTTATTTTGTGTATATTTTATTATAAAATATTATCTTCTATGCCTTAGATGACATAATCTGGTCATTTGATATCTGAAACTCTTTATCATTTATTTTCCGATAATAAATCCCCGACTTACATGAATGTGTGACGAAAATGTACAGAAGTCGCATTAGTTTAAAAAATCAATCCTGTCATGGTAAAATAATATGGTAGTAATCCCTAAAACGTTTTCCTTCAAATTTGAAAACTATAATAACGAGAGACTAAACAACTCTCGCAGGATAATAAAATGAAATAAGCATCGTTGAATGAAAAAATGTGGCCGCTGTTTCTAAGAAGATAAAATAATTACTGCTTTTACAAAATAACCTAAACTTTGCACGTGCTGGTCTTTTATTCGAATTATTTGAAATAATTTATTAACTAAATTCTGTTCATGGTCAATTTGATCAATATCTACACAATCTATGTTTTTAATAAACATCTATTTTTATCATTAATCTTCAAATAATTACTCCATAAATCTCCAATTCAATTTAAATGCGAAAGATTTATATCAAGAATTCATATATATTGTTCTTATCCAGCTTTATCACATTCTATTGGAATACAAAAAAAAATATTTTTGATAAATGAATATATTTATTTCCTATTAGCTTTTATAATAGCAACGTAAAATAAAATATATCGCGAATCTCGTTAAGCTTTCAGTTTTTTTTAAAAAAAATATAACCTATAATATCAGACATTATATAAACAAGAATTCTGCACTATAAAATTATATTTTTTTACACATTACTTAAAATATTAATAAAAAAGTATATTTTAGATGATCATGTTTTCTTCAACATAAGCATAAAATTTAGAATTCCTTAAAAACTAGCCTAATATAATAATAAAACAAAATTTATAATCTTTTATGCTTTAATCCATCTGTGGTAAAAAAAAATTGCGGCAATATTTATATGGATTCAATATCTAAAATGCATATTATAGATATAAATGGCAGCAATATAATTTTGGTTTGAATTTTAAAATATAATTTTAAGTTTTGATCTTAATTCACAATGTAACTTATTTATAATCGTCAAAAATATAATTTCTAATTCGAAGGGTTTTTTTGATTATGAATAACAATCAATGTTAAAACCAAAGATTTCCAATAGTTCAATTAAAAAAGATTATCATATTTCTTGATCAATTATTTAAAATGGCTAAATAATATCAAAAGGATTTTTGTAAGTTTCGAAAATGAAAATAAATGATTGAGATACAATATTGGCTTAATAATTATGGTAAAGAATTGGAAAATTTTTAGGGCAATTATAATAACTTTTAAACAATTATAATTTGATAAAGGAATTTTTTATGATTTTGTACGACTATCTTATTTTATAGATAGATTTGATCATATAATTTTCATCAAAGAATAAACTTAAATCAATTAAAATTACGGTTATAATTTTATACAAATAGTAAAAGACTAAATTTTAATAAGCAGGTTACTGTTTAATATAAGTATGCATAAAATTACTAAGAACATTTTTCTGTATTAACACAGTCAAAAAATTTCCTCAAAGATGCTTTAAATGTGTCTTTTTCATATAGAAACATTGTGAAATTCAAATTTTGATTGTCAAATGTATATTATGAAATAATTTGTTAAAATTTTTTTATAAAAAGATTGTAAAATATGTATGAGAAGATGGAAAAATTAAATGTCTTTCTATACTAATTTATAAACCAAAAACATAACTGATGTGTATTTATCCAAAAAAAAAATTTAACTGTGTTTTTGGGCTATAAACTTAACTTTTCTTTTTCATAAAAAAATTAAAATGATAGTTATTAAAATATTACTATTTTTTATATTTTAATGATCAGTATTAACTTTAGTTAAAAGAAATATGATCTTAAAAATCGAAGGCATATCTAAATATTTAGAAAAGAATATAAAAAGTAAATACATAATATTAAAATTTATTTATAATTTGTTAAACCCACTAGCCCAATTTTAGTTTCATTAGTAGATTATCAAAACATAACATTATCATCATTTGTATTTTACGGTCTTTATATAAGTATTGTATTATTTTTAAGATTTTAAGGAATGGAAATCAGATTTATGAATTAAAAAAGATGTTTCTGATTTTATAAGCTGTTTTTCTAAAAATTTATGATGTTATATATTCATTTTTACAAATGTAAGAAATTTTTTATGTAAATAAAATCACAAACACATTTCAAAGTAACCAGACAGAACTAAAAGAGGATTTTATAAATATGAAATTGTTTAATAGAATTACAAAAGAACTATTGATTTATATTGTAAAATATCAGGCTGAAATAAAACTAATATTATCAACTATTTATATAGTCTCATAAAAGCTGGTTAATTTTAAACAAAAATAATACCCCAATAAGCGTGAAACTTTAATAATCATATTTTGTGATCTTATAGGATAGCTAGCAAATTTTCGCGTCGTATCGTTTTATAAATAAATATTTTTCTGTAAAATATTTATTGTGATTTTTATTCAATGTAAAGATCTGAGCGAAAAAAAAATTTGATAATCAATTTTCTTGTTTTTACGATTATCGCTTGGTATCTATCGGTCACAATATATTTTTTTTATATTTTGGATAACTCAATTGGTGCCAGAAGTGAGTTCTCCTTCGACTTTAATCACCAAAATGTCATTTTATATGATTTCTTAAATATTAAGCTATATTTAAATTATTAGTAAAAAATAGAGACTCTCATTATTTTATATATATTTAAATTTTGTATATTCAATATGGGTAGAAGCTTATCCCATAGAAATACAGAATAAATACAAGTTTTGAAAGAACAAAAAATAGAATAGATATATGGTAAAATATATATCGGTATTTTAAATATTTTAAATATTTTGATTTTTTTGTATATTTTTGTATTTCTTTAATAAATTTAGATACATATGTATAATATTCTTACAACAAATAAATTTTATATTAGTTAATTTGTGTAAGAGGCTTTGTTTTAGGTTTTTAAATGTTATTTGAGCTTTTTTTATTTTTTATGAATTCAAAGAAATCAATGGAATAGCTACGTATGATTGTTTAAAACATAGTAACATAGACTTTTTAAGACAGATAAGACCATTTATTTGTTAAATTTTAATTCCTAAGTTTAAATCAGCTGAAAAATACTTAAAAGCAAAATCTATCAATCTCTAATGATTCCAACGTTATTTTATAAAATTATTAAAAAAAGAATGGCCAAGAAAAAGAGTAGGCTTTTTTCTACAATAAACAATATAAGGAAATTTAAAGATCATAAAATATTATATTTTGTCGTCATTTGTGGGTATTATAGCATTTAAGAAAATTTTTTTTTAGGGTTGATCGCAGTATAAATATACAGTTCAAAGGATATCAATACAAGTTAGGGCTAAAAAATTTGTTAAATGATGGGATATAATATGAAAAATTGTAAAAAGTTATAGAAAATATTTTTAAGACAAAAGTAAGTATTTCGATTGTATCACACAGACATATTTTTATAGAAATTACCATGAAGTTGAAACAAAAAAAAAAGATTTTAGGTTGAACATATCTATAAGAAATTATTAACGAAAAAAATATAATAATTTGTTTAAAATTTAGTATTTAAAAATTCTAGTTTTTATCGTATTATGAAACTATAGCAAATAAAAGAAAATTTCATATATTTATTTTTTGTAACTCTCTATGTATATGACTGGTTACAGCACCACTTAGCAATCATCTTGTATTTTTTTATATAAAGTATTGTCTTAAAAGATACTCACATTTATGCTTTTTGTTGTCCGATCCGCTTTATCTAATTTATTATATAATTAAATTCCACAAAATGATTTAATTTATAACTTTAAAGTTTTTTAATGATTTAATATTTTCAATATTATCTTTTTGGAGAAATCTTGAATGTATATGTATTTGCGTGCGAAGACAGAATTATTATAAAAACAAGTAGTCGAATTTTTTTATAAAACGATATGACTGTAAATTAATTTCTAATTTAATAGATATACTCTATTTTTCGTATTTACTTTATTTTTAAACAATGTGTGATGTAAAAAAAATTGTTGTGTCTGCATAGTATATTCCTATCATTAGCTTGAACAAATTTAAAATTTACCTTTGTTATATGAATTATAAATTTCTAGAAAAAATACATAATTAAAAAATTTGGCAAAAACTATAATTAATAATGGATAAAAAATTCTATGGTGCTAACATTACAAATTACATTTCTATTATGTTATTATGAAATACATAGTCTTTCGTTTATTATTGAATTCGATACGACCATGTAAAATATAATATATTACCTAAAGTAATTTTATTTAGCATTCCATGTGTATAATGATTTTTTATTGCATAACTCTGTATTTTGTATACAAAAAAAAATCACGGTCATAAATTTTACATTGTTTTTATGTTAAATTAAAAAAATTTGATTTTACAAAATATTTTTGTCGCGCTTTGTTTTCACATCATATCTTAGAAATATGTAATGAATATTTTTTTGCTGTATATGGTTTTAATATCAAATTACATCAAGCTATATAAAAACCGCACTTATAGAATCGTGTCTGTTTTATACACTACAAAATTTTAAATATTCAATAACAGTTTATTCGATGGAAGTTTTACTACTTTTTATAAATTTTAAAATATTTATATAACAAATCTGTTTCATTTTATTTGATCCGGTAATATTAAAGCTATATTAACCCATAAAATTGTTCAATTTATGTCTATATTTCGGAGGAGAGTTCAATTTTAAGTTTTGTCACGTCTTTAATCAATAAATATTTTTTTTCTTAGCTTATTCTTTTAATAAATCCTCGTTTATATAATATAAACAAGTTAAGGGTCTTAGAACTTTATTGTATACTAAATTGTGGACAACGTATATTCCTACAATTAAAATAATATATATTTTGTTTTATATAATACGATATATTTCATATCAAGCAAATAATTATTGAAAGTAAATTTTATGGTTTAAAGGATTATTATAATTTTTTTTATTATCTTATTTTATTTATGGAATTGAAAACTCGGATCATGTATTGTTATAAATCACAAGTAAAAGCCCTAATAGAGGCATTCAACACTGTAATTTTATATTGTATTATATTATTTATCACGGAGATAATAGCAAAGGTGAATTACGATTTAAAATCATTTTTTATTTATGGGCTAAATTTATGGTTATAATTTTAGTTTTTGTTCTCGAGCACAACTTTCTTATGTTCCCGCTCATACAGCGTATTTAGTCTTTCGGTTGTATTCTTCTCTACGCATTCTTCCTCAATTTATCTCCCCCTAATGGGACTTATTAATTCAAGAGCTTTTCACAATCCAAAGGTTTACGAAGAAAAATACAAATAATTTTTTTTACAGAAGATACATTCGTTTTAAACGATGTAATAAATGAAATATATAGATAAAATATTGTCTGAAAATTTAATTTTTTCGAAAATATTTATAATGTGATATTTGGTGAAAATGTCTGATCGAATTTTGATTTTATATTCACTAAAATAGGATACTAAATTTTTTTATAATTTGTAATTTAAGTTGGCAACAGAACAGACCTATTCACAGTAAATATCTTGAATTTTAAATATATGTATATTCATTTTTTTAAAATTATCGTCATCAATTTTTAAAATCGTCTTGTTTCAAACAACACATAAGCGTAAAAACAAGCTTGATTTATGAAATTAAAAAAGCAGATTTGAACATATATTCTCTATCCCAAGAAAACTAAATAAAAAATCTATTTATGTTTGAATAAATTGTCCAAATAATTATAGAGCATGTCGTTTGTGAAAATTTGGGGATTCTAGCGCCGATTTATTATAATTTAATTCAAAGTTAGCTTATGATCTACATAGGACAAGCAGGATTTTATCTATTTATGATCTTAGGAGAAATGTTAGTATTCATGATATGATTTAGTTCCCGCCTATAAAACTGTGTGAAAAGAGACTTCTTCATGCAATTGGGCTACCTAAATCTTAATATTTATTCATGGGTAGGAAAGATCGCATATCAAAAAATAAATTATTATAAAGAATTTGAAAAAAATTCGCAGATGCTTAACGAGCCAGACAAATATACTGAACAATTATGAAAGAACCCAAAAATAGACAAGAAACGTCATAAATTGAGATAAATATAAAAATATTTATACACATAATTGAATGTTGGCGGATGGAATAAAGCACCATAGGCTTGTGTTCTACACAAATAAACACGTACATAACAAGTAATAATCAATAACATCAATAATAATAGAGTCAATATATAAAAACCAGAGATATTTAATTCAGATTTTGTATTTATCATATTATTCAAACATGAATTTTGATTTATTTTCCATTAATCAAATACAATTGGCATTAGAATTTTCTGAAATGTTTAAACCTAAATGTTTGGGAGGAATGCTACCCCAGTAAAATATTCGAAAATTAAAATTCAAGCTTTCATTAATGTATACGTTCCTTTTTACTTATTTATATAAAACACGAAAAGGAAGTATTAAAATAATCTTTTGAATGATGTTTTTACAGATTAATGCATAATTTTTGTGGTTATTTATGTTTTTAGTTCACAATTTCATTTTTTCAATATCGTGAGAATAGATTCTTCTCTCAATTTTTGTTTGCTATATAGGTATTATATATGTTCATTCTTTTATTTTAATAATATTGTAATTTATTATATGTCTACTATCGCATATTTTTCTAATCCGTAAGAGCCTCAAATGCTTCACCCATATTTTAATGAATGTGTATTTTATATAGATTTTATATGTGAACAGGCGTTGCGATTTATAGTGTTGTAAATATTCGAATCATAACATCAATTTATATAATTTTCGGCTCGAATCTCGCACGCACAAAAATTGTTAGGATACCGTGTAGAAAAAATGTCGTCTAGCTGAATGGATCCAGCAAACACCGAAACTAGGCTTACCTATATTCATTAAATGCTTTCGGCTTGAACACTACAGGAATATGCGGCTGAAACTTTTACTAGATTCCCTGACACAAGTGCAAGTAATCAAACATATCATGGGTACGATATAGTGCTTACAGGTAAGCATGTAACTATTGACATCAATAAATGTAAATTGTAAATTACTTTAATGTAAATTTACGGGTGTTCTTGCATCCTTATGGATTGATGGATAAGATTCAATAAACAATTAAAAGTCAAAATAATAACAAAATCACCACAATTTTACGGCATATTCTACAAGATTGGATATCAAAATCCTATCACCGTCAATATATAATAAATTTTTTTTATCTACAGAATCTAATATATCAGATACTATAAAGTATAAACAACTTTGATAATTTTTTGATTGTAAATTATAATTTAAAATAATTCTTTAGTTCATTTTTGGTTATATCTCTTAAATATTTGAGGGTGATAGCACTATAGTTTTTTTGACAGCACAATTTTATTGGAATATTCTAGCCGGGTATTTTTTTATTTATACGCATTTATATATCATTCGTAAGGTAGATTTAATCATTTAAATTCAATTTTTTTTCTGTTTAATTTAAAGTATAACGATTTATTTCTTTAGGACAATGAACAGACAAAAAAGCGATATTTTTAATTCTATGAAAATAAACAAAAAAAATATTATTATATATGAACTTATTATGCATTAGCCTAATGTTTTCAATATATTTTATTTGCAAAAAAAAATTAAATGAAATACTTATTATAAAAATGTCAACCACCTATTAATTTTAATATTAAATTGATTTGATTTGGAAACCTTAATAATCATTTTTCATATTTTAATATTTACTACCTATTCTAAACTAAGATGTAATTTTAAATTTAATATTGATTGATAAGTAAAAGGCACAAACACGCGAATAAACAAAAATTACCCAGTTTATAATATAAGATTACATATAACTCATTAAAAGACGTGATTTAATGAATCCTCTTTTTTATATATTCGAAATTCTAAGTAAAGTACTTTATTATAGTAATTTAAAATAAATTTAATTGATTGGTAACAATATCCTTTCTATCGTAATGGTTATAGCATATAAAGTAGCCCTATGCCGTTATATTTAAAAAACAAAAATAATTTATATATATATACAATTTTAAAAAACGCAAGCTGGATTTGTATAAATAAGACAATCATCAGAACTAGTTTTCTCACGAACGAAAGAAAATTATAAGCTTCAAATATAAAAATTATATATTTACAAAATCACAATATCATTCATTACCAAATGGAGGAGAAATAACATGAAATTAGTTTATTATTTTATGATGAATATAACATAAGTTTACTTTATTTTAGCTTAAAAGTAAGAAATATATACAGTTCACAACTTCTGTTGACTAAAGAATTTTCTTATTATACAAACTTAACTGTAAATCCGCTATATTGCATTAATTTTTATAACAATAAAATAACGCGCAATACATAGTGTTTCTTAATCTTTATGTTTGAGTCTATTATAAAAATTCATATGAAATCTAACATGGTGACTAATCACATTAAGATAAATTTAAAAATTATTTTTTATAATTAGAGCATAATAAAACAAATCTAAGCTTCATAAAGTGGATCTAGGTGCAGAATATTTTAATTTGTGAGTTAACTTAATTTTCAATCATTGTTTTTATAAAGTTGAGCTATAAGCTATCAATTTTCATTTCTACTGAAATTTTCAGCAATTTATTTTTATAGCATAATTGTATATGTATGAATCACATATAAGCAATTCTGAACAAAATCCGTGATTTTTTTAAGGTTTGTATTTTGACAAAATTAATTCGCCTATATTCAAAATTTTGAATTTGCACGCTATCATATAATTTCTTTGTCCTTTGCTCATTATTTTATGAGAATGTAATGTACTTTGGATTATTAAAGAATGATCTCTCAACATTTTAAAATATGTGGTTTCTACTAATCCTTTTTACAATGTTTTTATTTTTTGTTCACATTTTAAAATTGAAATTATAATATTTTAAGGCTTCATATTCTATAATGTTGTCAAAGCATCTTTCTAGGCTATTTTTATATTCATTAGTCCTTCTTTTTTTAATTAAAAGTAAGTTTTCATCACTTTTTTTCTGGAAAAAATATAAATAATCGCTTCATATTCTTTTTGAATTGGAATTGAAAGCCATGAACCTTTTTTTATTTAATTTTGTCAAATCGGGAAAAAGGAATTCTAATATGAAGAGGCTTAAGACTATTTTTTTATCGATATTCGATAATCTGTTCTTTGAAATGGCAGCAAAATAATTTTTTACTATCTTATAAGCATAATTTGGGTTGGATTTTACAGCTCTGTTTAGATCTTCGATTAATTCTTATCCTTTAAAGCATTGCATATCTTGCACTTTTTTGATTTAACAAATATTATGATTTAACAGATGTAATTTCCAAAAAACTTCCATATCTCTTATTAAATTATAATTATTTTTTATGGAAGATTGTTTGTCAAATAAGAAAAAAATCTTTTTTATCGACTTTTATGAATCTGGTATGATTTTTTATTTATAATAAATAATATTTGGCAATTTTGTTATCTTTTTATTATATTTAATTTAGAGTCAAGGCATTATAATTTGTATTTGTTCTAAAATAAATATTTTCAAGCAGAAGTCAAGGATCAATCACCTTATACTATTGCACTCTTCAGCTATTAATCATTAAACAAATCCTATGTATGTATTAAACTACAAACAAGGCTGTTTTTACTTATTAATTTTGCTTTATCATAGTTCTTAATCAAACAAGACGTTAAGGTAGGTAATGATAACATGCAATATATTTTTTTATAAGCCATCAAGACCATGCTTACACTGTATTATTTTATCATTTGTTCAGTAAAAACACGCTGGAGTATAATTGGTGAATATAACTATAATTTAAATATGATTTAACGATATGCAGATAAATATAATAACTACACTATTTTACATTTTTTATTTCCCATTCCAAATCAATAGACACGAATTAGACCATGATGTGATGTGTAACTTTGTTTTGTAGATAACCATGATTTTATTTATAAATTCTTTTTCCGTAATTTGTTCACGTCTTAAATATCGTTTTCTGTCGTATAAAAATAAAATTAAGTTTTATGAAAATATCCCCAAATATACACGTAAAAATAAAAAGATGACATATTATTAGGCTTTATAACACCTGTTATATTGAAATAAATTATTTTTGGGCCTGTATTTTTCATGCAAATTTTTTTCACTTGTATTTGTAAAGCACATAAAAATTGTGTTTTTTCTGCACATCTGTATAGAATTTATCAGAATATGTGCCCACAAGCCATTTTATAATTGAAATATACTAATTTTCTATAAAACCATATATTCCAAGTGTGAAAATTTGCTTTCTTTATTTCATCCATGTCCAGCCTGATCTTATTGCTTGATAAATACATAACATTGCATCTTTCACGATTCTTAAAAACTTCAAAAATCCAAATAAATTCATCGTACCGAATTTCCCGAAATTGAACTTTAATATTGCTATATATTTCAATTAAGTTGGAAAATAATCCAAAAGTCCTATATCAAAGAAGTTTTCAATGTCTTTAGATAATGTTTCTGGATATTTTCAAAATTTATGATGTTTATCCAGACTTCAAAAACCTTTGCTTTATTCTTAACGATCTTTTTGCATAACGCTAAATTTGCTTTTCAAAAAAACCATTATAAGTTCATTTTGACTTGATTCCCAGGTTTTGATCTTTCAATGATTTTAAATATGGAAATGAGCCGCAAACTAATGACACTAGTATGTGTATTCAAAATGTAAATGTTATTTTTTACAAATCAAATATACGTTCTATTCGTTATTTTTCTAATATATAATGTATTTTTATGATCCTCTTATGTATAATCTATCGCGAATGAGTGCTTCTATGTTTATGATGATTTTATTAGTGTCTTGGGTAGATTACATTTAAATTTATTTATCCATAAATTTTTCTAAGCTATCAAATGGTACTTTCACATCCAATCATATATTAATAGATACGATTTTTTTTTGTTTTGCATACTATAGTTTTTTATAGAGATTTCTTGGCGAGGTTATTTTTTTTTAATATTAAATTACCACATATTGTAAATGATTTAATTGATTCATAGAATTTGATGCATTTCTTACTCTGTATTACATCTAAAAAAATCGTCTATCTTGATATCAAGATTATTTCTTTGTAGAAACAATAAGATAAATTTTTCTTAATCAGTAATTCCTCTTCCGAATTTTTAAAAATTTCTTAACTGAAAATTCCAAGTCTGCCACATTACCATCTAAATATTTCTAAGCCTTCAATTCATCTTGAAAATGATTTTCTAATGTTTTTCTTCCATGATTTTGTTTGTAGTGGAAACTTGAATGTTATATATTTGTTGCAATTTTTAAGTTCATTTTTCTGTTATATATTTTTGAATATAGCTGTATGGAATATTTTAAGTGCTTCTTGAAAAATTTTTTTTTGATATCTGAAATCTATATTTAGTAGCACTGTTTTTAGTTGTACTGTATTGTAAATGTCCGCTATTTAGTTCTAAAATGCTTGCAAGATCTGCAATAAACCGAAGACCCTCTCTATTCTATACAATATTCCATATTTCCTAGGATATTCTCACACACGTCTGAAAATTTTCTTCGAATTACCAGTATAGATATAGTATCGAGTTATAACAGTGTATGTTCATCATATATCATTATAATTCCATGTGCTAAATATAACCTCTTAAGCATAAAAATTCATTTGCGCTTGTATTAATAATTAGGGAAGCAAAACTAACACAAAGTGTATGGTTTTGACCGTATGAATATTATTATCCTCTTGCATATATTTTTTCAAGGAAGTTGATAAAAAAGTGCTATTTATTCTATACTTTATAAAAAAAAATTTATTTGATATGAATAACACTAAAAAAATTATTTATACGAATTATTACTAAATTAAAACAGAAGGGACAGATAATAACATTTCGAAATCTTAGTTTTCTGCTTTTCATATAACATTCTAATTATTCCCTATTTATTTACGTAAGTAGCTATTTCAAATTCAAAAAAATATATTTTAATATTTTTTACATAAATATAAGCCCCGTGTGTGTATTCAAGTGATATGATGCAGATAAATTTCAAAAAATATTTATATTAAAAGACTTTTTTTTATTGTCAGACTTCTTAAACATAATTAAATTGTCTTTTTCGAAATACATACAATTTTTTTTATAGTTCACACATCATTTACTTTGGAACAAAAGATCTGTCATCCGGTATAATGTGGGTTTGAAATATATTAATACTAATATATGTATTATCTATTGATTTTGTTTCTGCTTTCATGAGTATAAATCAAAAGATATCACATGAAACGCTTTGTGTATTTTTAAATTTTTTACATTTGAAAACCACAATTATCATTTTACAATATCATTAATGATTATTATAATATCATTACATCACACTATTTGACCATTAACGATTCTGCATTTTTGAATTCTTTTTAGCCATATATGTTATATTTTTATAAATATAATAAAACAAAGTGGTATTTAATTCCTATCTAGTAATGACTTTTTTAGTACAATCTGACACAATTTCATTGGTGTCCGATTAAAAGGCTTTGACTCTATTTGATTATTTAAAGAGGTTATAAAAATAATCATGATCTTTAAAAATAGATCATATGATGTGATTTTTAAAAATGCTTTGGTTGTTTAAATAGACTCTTTTGTATATTTTATATCATCTGGTTTTTGGAAATATAGCTAAAATAGTTAAGGCAAAGTTGGGTGTTGTTTTAATGTTCTGATGGAATATAAATTGTTTATAACATACTTGATTTCTAATAAAAATTTGATTAAAAATCTTTCTAAAATATTACAAAGAAAGATTATAGAATTGATCTTCAATCTATATTGTTTTCGAAAATAATAATATTACACACTGAAATTTACGCTTAAATAACCATCTTGTGCCTCACATTATATAACTGCTTTGAAACTTTATTATTGCATCAATAATGATATTTTTTATATTTTTATAAGTTTGAAGATAATTTATATAAAATCATGTATATGTTGTGCAATGGTTAATTGATCACGCTTGTAATTGATTATACGCATATTTTAAGAAGAAAAGAAATTATCAGATTAGAAAATAAATCATCACAAAAATATCGTTCATATTTTGAATAAAAACATGTGCATATAAAGAATTAAGATGTACACAGCTTAAATAAATATATTAGGATTATTTGTCTCTTTTTTGTATTGTTTATGGTTTTAAACACACATTTTAATATAATTATTCTTTATATCTTGAAAAATATGCTCTTATACGAGTTCTTAGTGGAAATATAATATTTTCATTTTAAATACTCGTTTAAATACATGCTACCAGTTGTTATTCTTAAAATCATATAATTCATAATACCAAAAGACTATAAAAATATATTATTTTATATCTTGAATATAAAACATAATGATACTTTACTTTGACGAGATTTTGTATACCGTTTTTACATAAGAATTATTGTTTAAAATATGGTAGATCATAATGATGCTTACTAAAAAAATTTTAGCAAAATTCTAGAGACAATTGTCCCATTATAACGAATTATCTTTCATTTTTTTTATTCTTTATGTCGTTCTTATACATATTTTATAGGCATATTTTGTAATGTATTATTTGATACGTGTTTTATTTATGAATCAAGTTTCTTCTTTGAGTAAAGTATATTACTGAAATATTATCAGATCATTAAAAATTTCGCAAAGCATTTTAGTGCATCTTTTTACACTTAACCCTGATCTATATATGTCAAAAGCCTTTTTTCTGTAAAATGATATTTGTATATTTTTTGTGAAGTGTATGAGCTTGCATCTATGGTTCTACTTCGTCTGTGATTTTAACACTCCAACATATTTTTTATATAATTTTGAAAACACTCAAGTAATTAAACATATATTTATTTTTGTTTTGATTTGTGAATATATTAACCAAATAGATTCCCAAGATTTAATTCTTCCTATATTTCACATTTTCAATCACACAACTTTATTTAGTTATCAAAGCTAATCATTAATGTTTCAATCAGTTAAAAATATTTAGTTCTATTTTTATAGACTAAAATCGTACTTATTTGTTTAATTAAAATTTTTCCTATTCTAGTATCTACCTTTATTTCGCATGTTCATACCTGCCTTTCTCGTATACCGAGCGCATAGTGTTTTTTTTGGATTTATAATGTCAAAGAGTCTTAATAAAAAAAAGTAAGACATTTTACGAATGAATTGTTGCTTCATATATAATAGTGTCATAAAATTATGTTGAATTAGTTTGCCTAATGATCGATTGTTTTCATGGCTCTCTTACAATATAGGCACTTTCATCTCTCACCGAGACATAGATTTCAGTCTTTATAAAAAACCGATACAATCATCACTTGGTAAATTATCATTGTCTTTTAGATACTTAAGAATACAAAGACATGTAATAGATCATGATATAAGCTTTGAAATGTTCTTGGCATAACAATAAATCTTTATTTTACTCAATAAACTTTCTTAATGATTTCCCCCTCTTTTCTACTTTTTGAGAATATCGAGATGATATTTTTTTGTGATAGTTCAAATTATTAAGAAATGTGTTGTAACTTTTTTCTACTTTTTTATTTGTAGCCCTTCACAACAACCTGTTTTTACTATTTTACCGCTGGTTTTTATGCTGCTGAATCATCTTTTCCACATAAGAATTCGTTATTATTTTTCTAAGATATAATTAATATATCTTTATATATAATCTTTGCAAATTACTAGGCTTTATGTTAAAGGAAACATCTTTAAACTTCAAATATCATAACATCGATTCTAGAATATTATGTGTTTTTATATTTACGCCTTTATTGTAATAAAAGATGATGTTGTATGTCTATAAATAGCTTTGAATGGATTTCTTCCATTTAGTATAGTCTTAAATGAAGTTCTTATTCTTTTTAGAATGAATACTGCAATCTAAAAGTAAGCTTCTAGCCTAATATTAGATTTTTATTTTATTATTACACCGTGAATTTGTTAGATGATCAGTCATCAGCCATATTTTTACTTCAGCGCATTTAGTATGGTTAGTGGCTGGCACATTTTTTATTATTATGGGTCTACTGCATATGAAAAGTTTATCATTTCAAACTTCACCTGCTTAAATATTCAAAGGTTTTTAATATTGTTTTAAATCATCTATGAATAAAAGATGATTTTTTTATCCGAATTTTCCTCATAACTACGCTAAACCTCGGGCGTGTATTTATTAAATTTTCTACAAAATAGATACATATATGAAACAAAATAAATAGGATAAAGGTTGTCTCGTAGAAGTAATCCCTTATTTTACATAGATTAATGATTTATGATTAAAAAATCAATAAATCTTTACGATATACTTATTCTATCAGTAATATTTAGAATAAAGTCAGTAGTTTATCCTGGCAGGTTTAGTTTTATATTACATCTATATAGTCTATTATATTCTATATAGTCTATTATATTCTATCAAGTCGAATGTATTTATATACATCAATCTATGTTGTATAAAGCATATTTTAATGTTCTTTATCTATCGCAATATTACTAAGGGCCTGTTATTTTGTTCTTTGAGCCCGTCTTATTTTCCTAATTGCTTCTCTGTATTATTTAATTCTGTCTCCACCTCACATTAAAATATTTAAGCAACATTTTTTGTACATAACATGTAAGAATTATAAATCAGCATGATTGATCTAAATTCATTTCCTATTTTGGCCTTTTATTTACGGATAGAATATTTTGTACCAGAATAAAGAACATTTATCCTTTTTTTATTATTAAAAGATTTTTGTGTTAAATTTGATATATATATGGGTTTTTACATCATCGTTTTCTTTTAATAGAAGAATTGGGTATCTTATCTGGTAAAGTGGGATTTTAAATCGGCAATAGGGTATATTGGTTAAAAAATTCGATTTTTATTATAGATATTATTATACTCTTCAAATGTACAAGCAGACAATAAAATAAAAAACACCAAAATAAATAGCCGATATAATCTTATTCATAATTTTTAAAAATTAATTATTTATATGTTCTTGTTTCAACTATTTTATGAGTATGTTATCGTATCCCTTTTTTTTGGAAAATATATTGGAATTTTCTTTTCCCTCCAGATTGATATATACTGCGATATTCTTTAAATCCCGCTGTTCAAATTCGAGATGATTGAACGCTATATATTTGTTCATATGTTGATTAAAGTTTATTACATAATCACCGATATGACTAGAATAAATATTTATAAACACGCACAAGATTTAATAAGATAGAAATATTTATAAAGTTGTTAGTGCATACTTGTTCTCTAGACTTTTAACAAGCACAATTTTATTTCATATGCATCATAATATTCCTATTATATTTTTTTTGTTAGACCTTCCATATTTATATACAAAGGTTAACAGACAAGCATATTGTTGTATTCAAATTTATATTCAATAAATATCTAGCATCCATTAACCAAACATTAATATTTAATATGATAATGGTATTCTGCAAATAATTACCTTTGATAATTTTTTCTTCTACGTCAAGGAAGCATTTTGAATTTCATATCCGATACTTACATTCTAAATGGCTGTCAAGAATATCAAATTGCGCAAATATGCAGCTCTATGGTCTGAGTAAAATCCCATCAAATTTAAAACCTCGAAATCCAATAATCATTTATTTATAAACCATTTAATTTTTGATTTATTATGTTCATAATATTTGTTACAGATATATCAATTTAAAAAAGATGGAAGGTCAATCTATAATTTCTGATTTTCTTCTTCATCGATTTGTTTAGATTCTTTTAATTTAATTATCTGATATATAAATCGTGTCAGCCAAAACGGATCAGATAAGAAATTTTCTTGTTTAATTTTACATGTTCAATATCAATGATTGTAATATCTTTAATTCTTTTACTTGTATAGGGAGTGGGTTTTAAATAACTTTTTCTAAAGGAATTGATAAATAGAAATTTTAATTCACAAATGTCACTAAATTAAGAAAGTGAATACTTCTAGCAATGGAAATCGTAATTTTACTATAAAATCAAATTTGAGTTCTAAACTATGCCAATTTTCTCACACGTGAAATTTCTTGAAAATGTATCTTCTAAAGTGGCATATTGGTCATCTCTATAAATATAAATTTTTTAAGAGCTCATTCGTGCTAAAATGATATCTAAAGATATGAAAAATAACTAATGCATTTTTCTTTAAGTTTTTTCGTACTATATTTGATATATTCAGATAATCATTTGATGAAATATGTAGGATATAAATTTTTTTTTATTGCTACATTGACTGAAATTTTCGAGATATTATTTGATTCACATGCTTTCAAAATCGGATTCATTTTCTATGTCATTGTAAGAGAATTTTAATGCGGCATAATAATGATTTTCCATGAATTTAGTTTTGAATTTATATATTTTTCAAGTTCGTCAAACATATGTGCTGCATATTAATATATATTCGTACTTTATGCATAATATTTTTGTATTTTTTACCATTTTCTATGATTATTTGGCATTTTCTTCTCTTTTGATTGTATTTTACAAATTTAAAAAAATTCATAATGCGTTTTTATAAAGATCATGTGATTTAATAACCCCTAAGTTTTTGATGATGGCAAGCGGCATATGGTTTCCATATATTTTATACTATTTCATGCGAAAAAAGTGATGAAATCCTGTTTTTAATTTTTGTTATTACATCTATTAGAATTTCTTGTTAAATATATTTAATTATATATACGTGGGTTTAAATAAATATACTTTTCAGATAAAGAATGTATTTGTTATTTAGAAGCTTTATTTCACATTCTAATTATGTTTATTTTGCATTTTCTTTATAAAAACACCTTTTAATATCTGAAAATAGTATTAAGTTTTTCAACTCTTGTATATAGGTTAAATCCGACATATAAGAATATATAAATCCGGCTTATAATATATAAATTATGCAAAACCTCTTAGAAAAACTCATATTATCAAAATGAAAATTTTTATAAGCTAGATGATTATATTACATATTAAATGATGATAATATTACAAATTTTCAATGCTGTAAGGATGTGATTTTCATTTACTGTGCATAAAGCGCATTAGGAATGGCAGTTTTGAAAATGATGAATGTTTTATATAGCATTATGATTCATAAAAATTTTAATAGATAAGATACAATTCGATTTTGGATCATCTGAAAATACTTATATAGAGATCTTTATAAAATATTATTAAATTATAAAATCATGGCTGGTAATCAGAGAATAATCGAAAAGCAAGATGATAAACCTAAAAATGGTTAACAAGGAAAAAACCTTTTTGTTATTAAACTGTAAAATAAAACGAAACATTTATTATCTTTGCATCTAAAGAAATAGAAAAAATGTATTTTTATATCCATTTGTGTCTATACATAAATGAAATACATAAATATAACATATTTTGTGATATCTAACCAGAAGATATTAAGTCAGAACATAGGCATAAGAATAATTTAATAAGATGATATTTGAGTTTAAGCTTAATGTGGTAAATTTATGGCAAAACAGTAGTATAATAGACATTATAGCTGAGTAAACCCATTAAAAATGTGGGTGTAAAAATATAATATAATTTTTTAATGATATGTGCTCATATTTTTATATCGATGACTCATTTATGCGTTTTACAGCCAAATTTTGGTATATATGTAAAAATGCATATTATACATATTAAAATACATTTTTAATATTACAAGAATGTTTTTCTTGCAATTACCGGCCTATGCAAGAAATAAATATAAACTTACAAAATATTTTGCAATATACAATCACACCATTATATTTTTTTATTCTAGAAGATTGCGCAATTACTATTATGATTTATATGCTATAAAAATCTACAGATTGATTTAAAAAAAATAGAACAATATTTTTTCATACACAAAAAGTAATATTTTGCCTTAATAAAATTTCAAGCAAAAATAACATGTTAATGCGAATAAAAAACAAACATTACGCAGATTATTATTTTTAACATCTTTGGTAACTAAAAACATTACTGATCTAGAACTCCTTGTAATAATTACTAATCTTTGTTAATAAAATCAAAAAAAAGAACTTTATTCCGAAAACAAAGTTTAAATTTGTTATATTTTATCCAATCAAATTTTAATTAAATCCTGCGTGGGGATATAAAATTTATTTGTATTTATATGTTTTTAATTTTAATTTTTATGCTTATTTTTTATTCTATGGGATTATTTAATCATATTTACGAGTAATTTTACATTATCATTAGCTATGTTTATTTTTACTTTGCAGGTGTTATAAAGCCTGTACTAACTTTCAGCAATTAAAATATTAGATATGCAAAAAGTACAGCTTAATATAAATATCTACAAGTAAATATTCTATACTAGACATCTTAGAAGAAGTGAAATATTTTTCTAAGATTCAATATCAATTTTACAAATTATGTAACGTGAAAAGGCTAATTATTGCATTTAGTTGACAGATATTGAAATAAAACCAACGTTCAGATGTCAAAAAAATTCACATAAATCGCGCAGAACATGTAGCACAAAGAATTTAATATAATCTACAACTCCATTTTGCAAATACATTTTTATTGATTTTCAGGATAATTGTTAAGGTTTAAGATCATATATATTATCGGTTTTTGGACTTCAAATTCAATATTAAAATGTTCGTTTTGTAGTTTTTTTAATTATATATCGCTTTTTATGTGAGATTATAATAATATTAAATCTCAAGATCATTGATCTGTACTGTTTATAATTTTTTTTATACTTTTAAAATCAATCAAAAATAAATTTTAGTTAATCAACGGTCTATTTTGTAATTTTATTGCGTATTATTTGCGTTATATGTATGCATAATAATTTGTGCCAAGAAATAACAAGCAATTATATATTTTATTTGCCAAATATAAGATTTGCCTTATAAATATTTCTTCCTTTTATAAACTTTTTACACAGAAGAAAACTTTTTTTAAATAGCCTCTTTAATTGTAAATTTCTAGTTTTATTGTATTTCATGTTTTCGTAGATCTTAATGTGCTAATTTTGTATACTTAAGCTTAGGAAAAAAATAGTTCAATCATCAGAATTTTACGTTATTGCATATTATATAACGTCAAACTTTAAAATTCAAACAAAAATAAAAAGGTCTTCTTTTTTACAGCAAGCATAGTTGCACATAATTGTGCTAATTATGCAGAAAACAATACAGAGGATTCATTCTGGCTGGTATTTTGTGTGATTGAATGGTATAATATAAAAAGTTCTTTCTATGAATGCAAATTTAAGAGGAATATAAATTGGAATCTATAAAGATTATATAGAACAAATATACGAAATTTATCTTTCAGGTCTTTCCAAAATCTCTTTTTATTAATATGATATAAAAAATAGATATCAAACAGATAATACATTATTTTTTACGGTTTTTTATTGTAAGTTTATATATTCTACTACCTTTTAGTTTTCAAAATAAAAAAGACGAAGAGGGTTATTTTAATCAATACAAAATCAATCAAACTGTTTTATATTGTTGAAAATTTTTAATCGATTTGGAAAAATCGCAAAAATTACCATTCGAACTTTCTTAATTAAAACAATATATATTTTTACCTTTATCTTCATACGTAAATATGTTTCATCTTAGTAAAATTCATGTTTACCAGTAAACTTGTTAATTATAGGAAAAAATATTGAGTTTACCTACATTTATTGACATGCAAGTTTATAATAACATATAATATGCAGAGTGTTAATTTTTTGTGTTAATTATCAATTATTGAATTGCATAAGAGTACATTTTGGGATATTTCGATAGAATTTGTTGCTTTGCTATTTCCAGAAATATAATAAAATATCTTTAGGTCAGAGCTAGCTTAAACGATGTTTAATTAACAATTTTAAAGATTACATTTAGGTGAAATATATTTTATAACGAATAAAATTAAAAAATTATATATTTGAAAAAAAGCAGTAGCTTATTTATAATTATAGCGATTAATCTTACAGTATGATAAAAAATACCAATTCAATATTATTTTTGCTAAATACTCCACGAGTTATGATCAATATGAGCTTTAACTATACACTTTTTATACTTAGTGGCTCATTTATTGTTGATGACATTTTTGTGTGAATTACTCTTACATAGGCCACAATAAAAGTTCAAATTCCAATGAAAACGTAAATCTTATCTATTAACTTTTTTTTATGCAGTGCAAAATTGAATTTTGTGATATTAATCTTGAAATACCTTTTTTAAATAAAAAATCGCTGGCTTTGAGATGATATTGATGCTATTGTCAGATCAAAACTTAATATGAAACAACAAAAACTGCATTATCACCCATTTTTCTATTGTTTAAAGGTTTTGCTTTGAATAATTGAGTTTATAACGCCGCTTCTTCTTTTAGCGCTATAAAATATATCACATTAATATAAACATAAAATTTTAGCAGAGAAAAAGGAAAAAATGCAAAAAAAATTATAAGAATTTATTAAAAAACTTTCATTTGTGAAAATTTTTTTTATTTTGCAACGTATCTTTAATAAATATACTTTTTCACACATTAAAGACAATTAATATATCCTCAGAATCTTGATACTTTATAGATACTCACTTTTATTCAAAGCAGCGGTATAGACTTGCAATATATATAATAAATATGGTTTTTGTAATTTATGTATTATATCGTTTAGATGAATAATATTAAAGAGAAACTACATATAATAGACATGTAAATTAAAGATTAGATTTTAAATTTGATTGCATAAAACAAATAATTAAAAGGCAAAAAATGTTAAATCTTTACGAAAATACAGTATTTACTATAAGTAAATTATTTTATTACAGACATAAATCATATGAGCCTGAAAATAAAATATTTTAAATGAATTAAATGAAAAATGTGAATTTATATTGAGAGAATCTAAAAAATTAATGCATCATTATTACGTACACATCTTAGCAAAATAAAATTAGCACTTAATTGTGTGTTTATATTTTGCTATATGTCTACAAACGATGATATGGATATTAATAGAACATAAATATCTGTATGGGTCATTAATTTTTTTGCCTTTTATTTATTTATATGAATATATTTATGTGTTTTTTTTAAAATAGTTTATGAAATTATAATCATCAAAAAATGTAAATCAGTCGTATGTAATTAATCGTAAAATAAAATTTTATCAAAGTAAATATATAAATAAAACCTTTTAAACCACGAATTTTACTGCCAATTTATGTGGAGAAAATGCACACACTGCCTAGAAGCATACTGTTCAATTATATTTTTGTCTTCTTATGCTGTTAAAATAACTTTGAACCTTTGAATATAAATAGACACTATTTCTAATAGTTCTAGACTATAAATATATCTTATTATAAAGTAGTATCTATTATAAAATATACATAAAATATAAAAACAAAAAAAACAATTTTTTTGATTAATATCATGGTTAAGTATGGTTTGATTTAGTTTATTCTAGTGTGTACTTCGGATTATATATTTTAAAATTTTATTGAGAAATTTAGGAATCCAACATGTTTTTCAATTTTTTATAAAAATTATTTAATCAATGCAAGAACAACACCAAATTTTTCTATTATATGTTTTTTTTTAAAAAAAATAATAACGAAATAATAATATTTTTAACTTTTCATCAATAGAATTAAATTTTTGGTTAGATAAAATCGCTTAAAGACTCGTAAATTTTCTCTTTGATGTAGGGTTTCAAGATTAATACAGATATGTAAATATATGACTCTATGTTGCACAGTGTGATTTTAAACAAAAAAATTTATTGGTAAAAATTGAACGAATCGATTATCATCAAATTGTTATATAAGATATCTATGTTAATGGGCAGATATAAAGGAGAAAATTCAAGATTTAAACAACTATTCATTCACTGTCATAACAAAAATTTAGATTTAGACGTAGACTTTTATAAAACATTTTAATCACTAAACCTGCCTTAAATATTGTTCATATAAGATATAGAAACAGGCTTTAAAACCAAAAAGCAAATATTTATCGTATATTTGTTACTAATTACAGCTCATGAGGCTAAGTAGGAATATAAACAGTATAATATTACCGTAAAAATGGATATTACAATGCATAAAAATCCCAAGATAGCAATATATTACTTAGAAATATATGTTTAAACAATTTATTATACTTATCAGAAAAGTTGCAATTTTGCTATGTTAAAAAATTTCAACATTTATAAATTTTTGAATAAATTTCTATCAAAACCTATGTCTTAAAGATATACAATTATAAATGAAAATTGCAATATCATCAGAAATAAGAAAAAAGTAAATTCATACCAAAAGATTTCATAGAAAATCCACTCCTGCTCTATGAACTATAAAAATAAGAAAAAGTGCTGGTTGAAAAGGTTTAGTTTATGGAGGTAAACAAATCCTTTGTTTATTTCAAATTTTTATGGGTACGGATTACGCATAATAATTAAAATTTACGTTTTTAATTTATATAAACATATTTTTTACTAGAAATCGCAAAAAAAGTGATTGTTAGAAAGTATTAGAGAAAACTAAAAATATTAGAGCGATTATAGACAATCAAGAAAATTTGCTAGTGGTATGTAGAATATTGCTAAATAAAATAGATTTTAATTAAAATCATCAATATAAGATATATCAGTTAGTTCTAAAACTGACATACAAATAATATGATTGAATATGGGTAAAATTAATATATCTTGTTACAACATGTGAATCAAAGAGAACAATAGGAGGATATTGCGAAAGAAGCAATATCTTAGTCATAAAAAGCTTTTATATATTTCATTGGCATTTTATGTGGCTAAAGAGTGAATAAACAGTCAATAAATATAATTTACGTGCTTGATAGAAAATAAAATGTGCAAGTATATCATCGAGACAATGCAATGATATTTTTACTTAAATATAAAATGTCTAAATTTGTAATGTTTTTATTTGCGTATTAAATTAATAAAGTACTATCGCTTAGAAAACTTAAAAATACTACTATTTAAAATTACAAACATATCGCGTATTCTTAAATGAATGATATAAAATTTACACGGATTCGTAAACTTAGATATTTCTGGGTTTGAATCTAACAAACAAGAGTTTATTGTGTAAAATAAATATTAAAACACTATATCAAAAATCCACACTTGTATAAGAAAAGAAACGCTTCAATACATGAATTATATAAGTGGCTATATATGAAAGATAAAGACTTATTAAAATGCATGGTACTGTTTATCTAGGTTAAAAAATGTTATAGTTAACCTAGGATTTTGCCCTGTAACTACTACTTATAAATGTTATTAACTTAACAAGCAAATTTGAAAAAATGGTAGTTCATATTAATATAAGAATAAGCAGGGACTAGTGAAATTTTTCACATCATGAGAGCAAAAAAATACTTTTAAAAAAAATTAAGATACATGATAACTCTGTACAAGAAAGTATGCTAAACAAATTGGTAATAATCTAAGAAATAAAAAAATAATTAAAAATTTTATATTTTGTATCGAAATAACGTATTTAATGAAAAAAAGAACTTGGTCACTCTAATCGAAAAATCTAGAAAGTAGCCCTTCTATCATCTTATGATACATTAAAATAAAAATCAAAACAAATTTACCCAATATTTTACATTAGAACTTAAGGTAAATTTGTATCATATAAGGTACCTGAAAAGAACACCAGGTCACTAAAAAATATAGACATATATAAAAAACTTGGATGCTGAAATCCATGAAATTACATGTTTAATAGTAAAAAGTAGGTAAGAAAATATAAAATTAAGATGAAGCAATAACAAATAGTAGAAATTCGCTGTGAGCACATGAAATCAAGCAAGTTGAGCCTGAGAACAAAAACCAATGATACAACAAGAAATTGGACAAAAAAGTAATATTAATTGTGATACTAACTGTTTTACAACAAAAAAAATGTAAACTTGCAGATTGGATTATATTAGAATATAATTAATTAACAACCTTGTATAAATGAAAATTAAACAATTTTTCGGCTATTAAAATGGTTTGTTGAGATTGGAATAAAAGAAAAGCATAGAAATGCATCTACTTAATAGCTACAAATCAATCATTAATTTCAATTGCATATCAGAGAAAACTAAGTACAGTAAAATATTTTAATGTAGATAATTATAAAATAGTGATTTGTGTTCTAGTTTGAAAAAAAAATACATTTGTGATTATTTGACTTGTTTTTATCGTTATGTGTTCTAAATATGGTTACAAACAATCATTCTAAACCTTTATATTTAGTTTCACAAAAATAAATATGTCATTTAATACTTATTTATAGATTTTTCAGCATCTTGCTTAGACTTAATTAATATTTAATATATTAAAAAAGCAATTTTTTGTCATATTTTTATTTTTTTATATAAATTACTTATTTTTGTTATAATTCATATTCTATGAATTAAATTGATTATCTAATAATTAAATTGTATACTAAAAAATAAATTTTCTGGTATAAAGTTTGATCATGAATATTTTTATAACTAAGAAATTTTTTTTAGACATTTTTTGATTTCTAAATATTCGTGTTTATACGAAATTTCTTTATTAAATTATGAATTATTCTCCTATATATAGCAAGATTTTCCTTCAATAAAAATGAATGCATTTATAAACTTTCTAAATTTTTAGCTTTTTCAATAATATGGGACCTATAAATATTTATTTAAATTTCCACATTATTATATTTGATTTATAATGCTATGCAATTCGATCAGTATAATTAATCTTTATAAGTTTTTTTAAATGGTAAAAAATAATTGAAATCATTTACGTAAGTTTGCGTACCTTTTTTGTGCTGATTCCTAAAGCTTCGAAAATTGAAATTTTATCTCCTTTCCAACTAACGGCGAAAAGTACTATATTTTAGATATATAATGGCATTCTAATATATGAAGTCTTCGAGTAGCATAATTCATGCAGGAAAAATTTATAGTTTACGGTTTATATTAGGGTATTGCTTATAAGCTGCTGAGTGGTATTTTCTTTACCATTCAACAACTACGATCAAACTTAAAGATTGTATATGGTTCTTTGGTTTTTCTCGTCATTTATTTTTGTTTTGTGTGAATATTCAACACAAATATATCAATACAAAGTAAATAATTTCGTGCCTTTTGTTTTTGAAGAATTTATCTGATCAAAGCTATTTCGGGTTAATTCTAATCCTATTTTGTGTGAAATTATTAGCCATAGTTTGTTTACTACCGTAAATTAGATTTAATAAAATTATTTTAAACGACTCACATATAATTTTATAGTTGAAATATATTGCATCTTGTTGTTTTACTCAATTTTTTTTTTTTGCAAAGAAAACATATTGCAAAAATTTATAATAATTCCTAAAAAATAGAATTTACGGAAAATGTGGAAATGTAGTAAAAAAAAGCATAATATACTCTTAGAAATAATTAAATTGGATTTAAGAAAAAAATATATTAAAAGAGTAAATAAACAATCACGAAGACAAATTTTATCGGTTTTTTGGAGGACCATATAGATGCACAAATATATCAAAAGCGACCATTTTTACAAGATTTAGTTTACCGCTTATAATGATAGATGATAGATTACGGTAAACTCTTTATTCCGAAAAAAGAAAACTATTGAATTTACCTACACTTATACATATTTAAGTCGAGATATACACACATTTTTATTTTTTATCGACATTAAATCATTGATTGTGAATAAAAGTAACAATTTTATAGAGTTTTAAATCAATTTTTCATCGGCAAAGGTTACAAAAATTTATAAAATATTGTGCATGTTTTAGTGTGCCATAATGCTATTAATAATGATTTCACATGCAGTAAAAAAAATAAAAAGTAGATTTTCTGTTTTACAAAGGCGTTTGACCCTTAAATATTTAATCTGTTATGTGATGAATTCAATGTGGAATTTAAAATTTTATTATTTATTATGAAATTACATAAATGTAAATAGCTGTATATCTTTTCACATTATATAAATAACCTTTTGAATAATTTATGGAAATCATTTTTACCTAGTTCATGTTAATAATAATCCAACTTATTTGTACATATAATATGATTAAAAACCCCAACTATAATTGTACAAAATACAATCTTATTCTTTTTTCCATTAATCATAACTTAAATACATATAAATAATTCATCTATATATTGAATTTTTAGAAAAAACTTTTTGTATTTAAAAACAGTCAAGATAGTTTAGAAAAATTTTTTTATATTAATTTGACATATATTCAAGTTTATTTTTATCATAATTTTATTGTTCTGAGTAAGAAACATTTATCCACAGAAGTTAAAATGTTTCAAATGGATCTTATTGAAATTAAAAAGGAAGTTACTGAAAAAAATCTTGGTTACGTCTAAATTAAATTTATTATGATATTATAAGAGATATTACATTATAAAGCAATCAATCATATAATTTATATATTCTCTCTTTATTTTTTATCCATTGTAATTTCTAATTAGGGCTGATTTATAGATGTTAAATTGTGTATTTTGTTTTTAAGATCTACTAAGCTTCAAATAAAATTTACCAAGATTTCGAACTAGTATGAACATATTGCACGATAATACAAATAATTATGGGCAACAACAATTTGGTTTTACTTTTTTTTTACATCCAGGTATTTATATTTTTAATTATATAAAAGCATCAAATTATATTCATGCTTTGAAATAACAACTTTTAGCAGATTCGGAATTTTTTATTCATATAATTATTTACTGTTTTTTATAAATAATTTAAATATATAAAAGACTTTCGATTACATAAAATACAGTAAATTTCAATATATTTATTGGAAAAAATGGGAATATATTTTTTATTGTAGCAAAGTAAGAAATAAAACATAAATTTGACTTATAAAATAGCTAAAATATTATCATGAATCATATTTTAGCGTTTTCAAATATTCTAAATGAAAAATATTATAATAAACATTGTATATAAGGGAATATTACTCATATTGAGTAAATAAATGCTCTAGTAGTACATTAATTTTTTCAGAAAAAATTTTATCTAGTAAAAACTGCATTTTTATACCGATATCAGGTTTTTAGTCATTTAACAAGTTTTATACGAACTGAGTATGCCTAAAAATGTTATAAATTGGGTTGAAAATAAATAAAAACACATGAATGTCCAATCTATTGAAAATTAGCATATATTTATTTTAAAGCTGTTAAAAACCACACATCGATAATTATTACATCGTTTGGCATAAAAAACCAATACAAAGCATATTTAGACTTTGTCTAAAGAGAGACACCAAAAAACATTAATGCCTTAACACAGTATTAAAAATGAAGGTTAGAATATGAAAATTATTTATATAACTTCAATTGCTCTTTATATTAATTTGATTGACGCCTTTTTCATAGTATATTTACTTTAATAGCACATGAACAAAAATATATATAATTTAGGTAATGATTAAAAAATAATAAAAATAAATAACATAAACACATATAAAATATAAGTTTCCAGCAAAAAGTAGCCCTTTATCGCATTTTTATCATAAGAAATAAGAATTACAATATTATCACATTAATAGTACAAAGCTTCAAATATAAATGGTCAGTTCAATGAGGATAAAATTTCGAAATAAAATTTTTCTTTTTGATTTCATAATGTATAATTTTTGTATATATTACATAGGGGATATTATAGCTGTGGTTTTCAGAACTATATTGTGGTGTTAATATCAAAAATAGCCATTTTTTTATATTTCATTATCTATAAAAAATATGATTAAAAATACATTTTACGATATCTGTCATAAAATTTCATTTTTTATATTGAAACATCAATCGATTACATTTATAAAAACAGCTTTTCGATTTTGACATATAATAAAATATAATTTTAATCCTAAAAATACGGTTTTTTCAAAATATTAAAAATGCAATTATTTTTCAGTTTTACCCATCGATTTACTATTACAATAATAAAAAAGTTACAAATCGTTTCACATAAAATAAGTTATCCAAAAAAGACAGCTATTTATGTTTTATTGTGATAAAAAAGGCATGAATATGAAATTAAGTAAACAATTATATAAAAAAGCATATATCAGCCATTATACAACTATATTTAATAAGTTTAGAAGGTTTTTGCTAGCTAATGTTTTCATAAAAATTAACATAAAATGCAAAGTATAATTCTCATACATTTCCTAAATTTTTGTGAATCATAAAATTTTGAAATATCAAGAGTAAAAATTGTTTGTGTTTCTTATTGCGTTTGCTTTATATGTGTAATCTTGATGACATAAATAATTTTTTCCTATTTGCGAACCTACATATTATTAAAAGTACAGATTAATTTAATTTTTAGCTAAAAATTCCTAGTAAAAGTTTATATAATCTAGACTGCATTAAATCTATTTTGAAATATTTTATGTGTATTTTTTTACTTTGGTAAATCGAATTCAAAAATCATAGAACTACAGAAGTTATTCCATATGAAACCATTAGAAAGCAAAAAAAATGAATTCACAATATAAACATCTATGATTGTTATATCTCAACATATGTTTCAGAACAATTGGCAACGAACTTCATCTAAATGCGGTGCTATGAAAATATATTTAATAAACTTAAATTCGTAAATTGTGTATAAAAAATCGCGACTAATATAACGTTTAAACAAATAAAAACTTATATTAACAGCAAAGGTATAAAAAAAATCGGAAATATGTATACTTTTTTACCAAGGAAATACTTTATGCAAAAAATAATTTATGAATTGTTTTTTCGCTTTTTATTGTATTTAAAAGTTGAGAAATTACGATTATTATGTGATATGAATAAAAAGATTCGACATAATTAGCTTTTAATCTTATAGAAATATCATAAAAATGTAATTTGTATACGTTATTTCACTACTTTTCTTTTTTTACCTTTTCTTGCAAAACAGAGTCTATGGATATATAATTTAAATCATGTTTTACTCACATATAAGCCTCTTTCATTGAAAAAATTTAATAATTTGCTTTTAAAGCATCTAGAACATATACATACAATATGGTAAATTTGATATTAGATTGTCGTTTCTTGAATGCCAAAACTTAATACTAAATGATTAATTTTATCTATCAATTTCAAATGTAAATTTACACATGAGAACTGGAATTATTACAGAAATTTCGAATCATAAAAAAAAAATTACTTTGCTTCTCATTTATGTGCAAAATACGTATTATTTATATAGGAGAAAAATTTTTATAATTTATAACAATATTTACATTATAAAAGTGTTTTATACATATTGCATATAGTAATTTATTCTGATAGAACAATTTTTTTTTATTTCGCAAAACTTATAATGAATTTATTAGCATATGTTTTACAGATTAGATTTTGAAATTTCATCCTTATTTTCATATTTTCAAAATAAAAACAAGGTATTCGTACGAAAAATAAACAAAATAAATCGCCAATAAAGATTTATTTTAAAATTTTTAGCATTAATGTATAATCTTACACAGAAAAAATGGATAATTAAAAAAAAAATTATATTAACCGGGAGAGCTCTATTTCGCATGTATATAGGATAATTATTTGCTATAATTACCTTTAAAATTAATTTAGCTGACTATTAAATAGAAAAAAAATTTATGTATCCCAGGTATTTTATTGTTGATTCACGAATACAAAAAAAGAAGATCTCGGAATTCTCACCGAAAAAATATAGATTTGACATGAATATCATATTTATATGTCCTTTAATAAAGCTTCGCATGATAAGTAAAAAAAGCCGCCCTGCTTTTTTTTCCGATATAATTTGGGTGATAATACGCATAAAATTTATTGCATATAGATAAAATATTCGCAGTAAAAATACAAAAGAAATTTTGTAATCAACTATTACTTTTTTTCGCGATATTTGTAAGGCATCTTGGTATAATATATAAATTATAAGTTAAAACTCATCAATGAAATTTTTTGCTATGATAGTTGACACTTTACATCGCATTGTTCATTTTTATCTTATTTTAAATTTATTAAGTCAGACTTCTTTTAGCACCGTAAGGCTCAATTTTTTTTTAATTAAGAGATTAATACCTTTTTCATGCAGCTCTACATACAAAACAATAACAATAACTGCTTTTCCTGCTATTTTAACAAAAATATGTATCTTTAATGTAAAAAAAATAATTTATTAAGATACAATCCGTTTTCTTATGAAATCTACACACAATTGATTTTAATATATAATAAGAATTTTTTTACAGTTTCTGATGATTAAAGATGGTAAAAGTCATAATTTCAGTATTTTTTAAAATTTTTATTATATCAATTTAATTTTTTCGCAGCAAAAAGTATATTTTAAGCATAACTAAAAACTATGAAGTGATTTAGTACAATTAAATCTTTGATAAATCAAAAAATACTAACTATATAATGATAAACAATGAATAATACCAGTATAGAAATCTGATATACTGTCACATAATATTACATGTAATTTTTAAGTTTCATTGTTTTTCTGCAAAGATTAATGATGTTTACTGTAAAAATTTGTTAAAGAGCAGATAATTCAAAAGGAAGCATATATATTTTTTTAAGCCATATATTATGGGCTAGTTCTAGTTGTTTCACTGGTATTTGTATAAAAAATGACAATTGAATATGTATATAATTTTATATTGAATAAAATTTAATTAAAAAAGAACTTATATAAATTCAAATGTCAATGAATATAATTCAATATAAGCTAAATATATACGATTCTTTTGAGTACATATTCTTTTGTAATCGAAAATATATCGATTAATATAAGAACTCTAAAAAAAGCTATATACCATGATATATCAACAACTGATCATATTAGACATAACATAATAGCATTTGAAATTGCCTAAAGCACAAGTTATTGCAGATTAACATTTAACAAATGGTTTATTAAAATATGGAATAGATGTAAGACTATCCTAAGCACCCTTTTTTTTGTTCTTCGAACAAATGGTATTATGTGAAAACCAAAAAAATTATATAATAATAAATAACTGGTGAAAACATAAAAATTACTTGTATTAGCATTTATTCTTTTCGTTACGTTTGAATAAAAATATTGTGGTTTTTTTTTTCATTTTATGTTCATTCGGCAAAAGAAATTTTAAATGTTCAAACTTTGATTAAAAAAATACACCTGTATAACATCACTCACATAAATAAAATAAGTGGTTTTTAGTGAAATACTCTTAAATAATAATACCAGAAGGAAAGTATATATAAATTATACAGATGAATTATGGTTAAAAGTTAATTAGATAAGTTATGGTTCTTTTTAATTTTATATTTATCTAGATAGCTTTAGAAAATTTTAGTTTATATATATGAAGACACTAAAATTTCCATAATAGATATGCGGTATATTATGTTTTAGTAACCTGTTTCGGTTTTTTTTATTTTATTTTGCTTATTCTAGTTTCTAACGTTATTTGATAATTTTATATCGTTATCAATAATAATACTCGCATTAACCCTAAGTCATGAAAAGCATATATCTAAAGAAAACTATAATCACCGAATATTTTTATAAAAAAAGCTTTATATTTACATATATATTTAAATAAAGGCATTAGTTTCTGCTTGTTATCACATATAAAATTGAAATTATCATCAAGATAATTTCTTAGAAGCGCCATCGCTTTGCGTTTTCAGATAGAGATTTATATTTTCAGTAAATGATTTTGGGATAGATAGTGGTAACCGACTAGAAATACCTTGTTAAAAGAAGAAATCGGTTCGCTGTACTTTAAATGGATGCATAAATAATTTATGGCAATAAGTAAAAAAGAAAGAAACTATTGTTTCTGCTGTACACGTTTTACTGCGGCAATTCATAAGTACTGAGAGCATCCGTTGATTCTTTAATGTAATATAATGTTTTTGTGTGGTTATAATATAAAACCATTTTATCTAATAATTTATAGACATATAACAACAACCCATGTCAGGGCTCTAAATTTATTCCTTTAATTATAATACTTGAGAATATTTGTGATTAGAATTGATTTAAAATCCAGATCAAAGCGGATTTAATTTTTTTTTGATCTATAAGATGTGGCATTAATTTAAATATACATTCATATGAAGTAATTTTAATGGTTTCGAGTAATTTATATTGTTTATAAGTCAGTTAACAAAAAATAATGAAAAGGTATTGATATTAATACAGCACAAATTAATATGTTCATTGGAGACAATAATTATAGGCACGTGGCAGAAATATTGCGATATGTAGTATTAAAAATTTTAGTTACGAATCAAAGGAAATTTTGAATATTTCAGATATGCATGATATCTAAATAAAATATAGATGTGCTAATTTGATTTTTAGCTTTTTAATGTTGCCCAAGCAAAACTTTAGGTTGATCCATAGACTGACTTAGCATATAAGTCTTTAAACCACTTTGTCTTTTTCTTAAATTATTCCAGGCTTATTCTTATCTTAATATCATTTAGCTAAGTATCTTTCTATATTTTATTGTCTGTGCGTATGCTTCTACTTCAGTTGGGATTGGTAAAACATAAATACTTGGGCGTTTTGAAATAATATTTATATGAATAAAACGTTTGTCTGTAAATAGGAATTTAGACAAACGTTAAATTAGGGAATATTTAGAAGCTGCCAATTGCGCAACATAAGTCAAAAATTTATATTTATAAAACTATAAATTAGAAAAGTTACTAAGAAATTTAAGAAGTAAATTATTAAGGGCAAATTAATGAAAAAACTTCTAAATACGATAACTTAAGAAACCATAGTATTTATGCTGTTAAATGAATAAATGGATCGAGTTATATCTAAAACAATAAATATTTATAGATTAATATATTCTATAATCTAATAGCTATAAGCAAATGAATAAATATGATCAAAATGCTTGCAATAAGCTTACAATATGTATAATAATAATATCACAATGATCATATTAATACGTTGTGACACACTCAGTCATCAACAACTATCTTAGACATCGGTGGAAACCCAAAAAAACATAATTTGTATCAATTTAAAATGATTCGTAAACACCAACACCTTTTTTTTTATATGTGACCATACGATCATACTTCTAAGTACGTCTATAACGCATGTTTCATATGGAAATGGCTGGTTAAAGATTTATAAAGGCCTGTGCCATTTCTCTAATCCAACAAAATTTGGATTAGTTTTATGTTAGGCACATAATCATGGCTATTTAAAAATTAAAAAACATTGATGAAAAAATTAATGGTGAGATAGTTTTTTAAAATATTAAATTTTAAAAAACTTGAGAAAACAAAGAAATCTAAATTTTTTTTAATAAACTTTACACATGATAATAATATAGACTAGTGTTATGTAGATTAATCGAATCGATTCCTTTTTATAAATTGAATATATCTCTAGAATAAGGTTTAATCAATATTTCATACTTTATTTACTAAAAATTATATGCCATTATTAAAATAAATTATTATAACGATGAGAATTTATAAAGAACATAATTATCCAAGAAATCTCTTGGATATTGAGCTTCAGCCATAAAATTAATTTTTCGATGGACAAAAATTCTAAACAGGGCGTTAAATATATCTTATTTTTGCATCGTATAATTTTTACCCTAAAAACCGTAGAAATAATTATTACTTCCTATTATGTTATCTTTATTCAAGTTTTCTAATAATGTAATCTCTTAATTTTATGTTTTAAAATCTGTAAAATATTTTACTTTCAAATGATACTAAATCCTATTTTTACACAGAAAAACAAGAATAAATTATATTTTTTGACATTTTATAGCATCATAATGAAATTACAACAATCTTAAAAATTTTTACCAGATATTATTTATGAATTAAATAAAGATCTGATATATTTTTTTTAATAAAAATTATCACAATATTAGAAAGAGGTGATATGGTTGAGTGTTTAGCAAGGCTGCAAATTATGAATAGTCGAAGTTTCAACTTCGACCCACCCCAATTTATCAGATGAATTTCTCAAAATCAATGCCTAAAGGGGACGGCCAGTGATAAACCAAAAGCAAACCAAAAAGCATCGAGATGATATAAGAAATAGACGGTTTCTGTGTAAGCCGCTAGAAAATCTCCTGTGCAGAAAAGGATCCTACACCTTCAGCAAGGATATAGCTAAGTGTATTTGTAGCTTGTATACTTTAGCGATGAACAGTAAACATAATCAATTTCCTCTAAAAATTGACTCTCGCCTATGAGAAAGGTCCAATAAACAGAATGTACAGGTGACAAGAAGTGCTTGAGGAATCCCATGGAGAGATGCAGCAGTTAGGCAAGGCTTCTAGAAGTATGAAGCGTACTTCCGTATTTACAATAAAAATAGAATAAATAAATAAGTGATAATTTGATTCGAATTAAAAACGAATATAATGGGAATAACAAAAATATACATGCTTCTATATTCAAATGCAATGTGTTGCCTATATTTTACTTATTTTTTTAGTTTGAAAAAGATTAAATTTACCTTAAAACTATATGTAGCTATAAAATAGTGAAAAGTAAATTTAAAAATATTTGAAATACGTTAGTTCAATTGCCTCAGGCAAAGTTCCTTTTTTATAATAGATTAGAATCACATTGTAACAAGACTATACAAAATTTGATTCCATGGATCTTAAAAATCAATATTTTATGGTTTTTTTAATTTTGCATGTATACTCAGACTAAAATTATATTTATTATAAGTATAACCATATATAAAATTCAAATAACAGAATCAAGACAATATTATATATTAACATCCTATTTTGTAGCATTATAAATTCACATAACTTGTAAATATATTTACTTTGTATCTAAATCTTATAGTATTTTATTTATATTTTAGATGATTATTCGATAAATAAATGGAAAAACTTATAAATATATAAGACTTAAAAATTATCGTATTATATTATACAATATTGATATTTATTACCAAAATTTTGAATCATACAGGTATTACAATATAAATTTGATTAATAGTAATAATAGATCTTTTTATATCATATGCTTCGCTTTCAGATCATTTACATGAATAAAATACACATATTTTCTTTTTTTAGATAAATAACCTATAGATTATTTCACACAAATTGTATTAAGCATGTACAAAATTAAAATTTATTAACTGTTCTAAAGTGTATCTTATAGCAGTGTTAAAATTTAATTATAAATGAGTCGGCTAAAAAAGGTTTTTAGTATAAAATCAACTGTACATCAAAAATTTAAGGCGAATATGTAATCTCAATCATCTAACAAGAATATGGAGGATTTTGTTTTTGCTTTAGCATTTTGTTTATTTGTCTATCACACGAAAAATAAGATAAAATAAATAAACTTTTATCAATTCCATGGCCATAATAGAATCCTTCATATGTGTTTTTCTTGTATTTTATAGATTAAAATGTAGACTCATATATAATGTGAACTAAAAAACCGATGTCTTAAATTAAATTTTATGCATTAGCTATCGACAACGTATATCAATAAATATAGAAATTTAATTAAAGGGTGAATTATCACATGAATATTATGTGAAAATTAGAATGTTTTCTGTTGTTTTGACTTTATTTAAGACTTAATATTTAGCTCTTGTGGGAACTTCCTCATTGCATCGAGTCATACTTTCTTTAGTCCAAGAACAAAACATAGACATTTATCGGCAATTTTTTATATATATATATAAAATTTTTGAAAATAATTTTACTATTTCGAATATACACTTATCGAAATTTGTAGGTGAAGATTAATTATAATCACAATTTCTGTGCCTTTAAATATTTCATGATAGAAAGATTAATATTTTGGATAATAAGAACCCTATGCTCGTTTAATTTAATTTAATTGAGAAATTCATATATCTTGGCCTTAAATTGTATGTCCAAGAATATTTAAGTGTTATAATTGTTATAAGTCTTTAGTATTCCATGGATTCTGATTTTATTTTTAGATATTAGAATAAGAACAAGCTTATTACTTATATGGACAACTAGATTTTTCTATGCATATCTTTAAGAAATTGAAATTGATGAAATCGATCTAGTTTCGAGAATTTTAAAAGTTGATGGCAAAGAACTTTAAGGTTATGCTTTATCATAGGCGGCAGTCATTATGTTTAGGGAATGAGATTCCGCCTACTGTTCATCGCTAAGAGTTACAAGCTACAACCACACTCTACACTTACCTATATCCTTGCTGAACGGTGTGGGATCCTTTTCATTCTGGAGGCACAGTTCAACGGCTTAAACAGTAACCTCCTATTTCTCATGGCTTGTCAATGCTTTATGGTTTATCTTTTATCGTTCACTGGCCGCAACCTTGGGTATTTTTCTTTAGAGTAAATTCGTTTCGGAAATTAGTGGGGTGGGTGGAAGTGGAACACGCGACCCCTCACACTGGAGTCCGACTTGTAAACTACTCAACCATTCTACCCATGGTATTTAAAACAATAAAATGTATTTGTTAATAATAAAACTATCTTGTAGTTTTACTTTTCCAAAGGCTAAAAGAACACAGAACCAAATTTTATAATAATTGCTTTTTAGTTTGAATGTGCACGTGAAATTTTTAAAAAATTTTATACTGAATTATATTTTATTATTTTACACAACTTCGAGATAAAAACAGAATTTAAACGAAGAAAAAAATGGTATATCTGATAAGAAGTTGAAAAACCTTTTAAAAAAATTTCTTAGAAATAAAAATTCGCATTTTTTAAATGTTTGTATTATCGATAGCATGTTTTACTCAATAATCATTGTGATTTTTATATGAAAAGATGATATCTAATTAAATTATTAAATATGCCAAAAATGTTACCAATAAGTGAAACTGAAAAATCAGTTATAATATACTATATTATGCATAAATCTACAGTTGAAAAAACTACATCTAAAATACCGTTTATATCAATAATAATAAATAAAATTTTTTAAAAATGGGGTTTAAAGAATAACTGGATTAGAGAGCATAAATTAATAACGACCAAAATGATTTTTGAGGCAACAATATACGATATATGTTGAACTGAACAAGTAAATTTACTATATCTCAATAAATAAAACCTTTAAAATGTGAAGAAACCACGAAAGTGTAATATCCAGTAAATATAATAGATTACAGTAGCTTACAGTCAAACAAATCTCATTTATAAATAGCACAAAAAGAAGTTGGAACAATTTCAATATGAATATTTTAATATGTTACCTGTAAAATCTTAGTGTTTCAAAATAAAAAGAAATATTTGTCTTTAAAGAAAAAATTTCTGCACGAAAACAATTACAAAGGTTGATAATGTCAAAAATAAATGTAAATTATGATAACGACACAAATATGGAATAATAATATTTATGTATGAAGTTTTTTGCTAAAATGTACAATAAAATATAAGATAGCTTTAGAATCAAAAACAAATAGATTATCTGCATAAAGTTTAGTATAGCGGAAAATTATGTCTTTAAAAGATGCTAGCCTTATACACCCAATCTCATCGCACAAATATGCGATATTGCTAGTAAATTAGCAAAAGCACACTAAAGGCTAGATAAATCAATAAAATTTACAACTTTAAACAGAAAACCTCAAATATAAAAATATTTGAGATAAAGGAGAGAAATCTATTTAAACATAGGAATTTCTTTAATAATTAAAAGAACAATAGGAAGAAGTTGCAACAAAATTTTAGCCATATTGTCTTGCATTCTAATAATATTTTGCATATTATACATAAAAAATTATAATTAAAAACTCAAAATTAAAAATATTTGTGCGGTATTGTCTTGCATTAAAAAAGATTTTGCATATTATACAAAATATTTATCACAAGAAACTCAAAATTGAAAATATTCGAATAGCTTGTGCACATATTATAGGATTTGTTAAAAATATATATCTGCGGGCTTTTTAGTATATGGTCAGCTAAATATACTGTTACATTAAAATTACAAAGAAGCGCACATTGAAATAAATCTTATAAAAGTAATTTTTTTTAATTATTGGTAGAAAACATGGACATCAAATATTAAAAAAATAACATTCATCTTCGAATAGAATATAGAAATAGCTTACATAAGCAGCCTATATTAACTTGTTTAAAAATCGAAATATCAAATTTTAAATTTACAATATTTTGTTTGTCAAGGAATATGATAATCAATTATAATTATAATAAATATATTTCCGTTGATAGTTTGAATTCCTAGTCGCGCATGTTATAAAAATTATTATTGAAATACAGCTTTTTATTCTACCATAAAAACAATTGCAAGAAAAAAGAAGCCATAAATGAATAATATTTTATACCCATATCAAGTAACTCTATTCTATGGAAAATAACAACAGTAAAGTAATGACAATCGTTAAAATTTTTTTGAATCAAGAACCATATTGTGTTAACATTCTTGAAATATACAATTATTATAATGAGCCAATATAAATGATGAAGTTTTAGAAACTACAAATAGAAAATATCTTATTGCGTGACGAACGTTGATTATAAGCCACTCCTTTCTATGATTACGAATTTATCACATAGATTTTTGAAAATCTCATTATTGTTGGATGAATGATTTACTCTATCAGAAACAAATAAAAAAAATTATGATTATTGTTGAGATATTTTATGCAAAAAACATCAAAGCAAATTTATGCATATTCATTTATTGTGAGTTTTAATTTTATTTAGTTTATATTTTTATGGATACATCAGTTTAAATTACTTTATAATCCTTTTATTGAATATATAGCATAAAAATGTATATTAAACATTACATATTTTTTATATTTGTGGACCTCCATATATTGCGATATATTAGAAAGGTGTAAAATTGTCATCTGCCCGCCTGCCAATACTAGATAAACATATAAAAAAACCTTCTAAAACTGTCAATCAAATACATTGTTTTGACAAATTATATCATCATAGGATACAAGATGCAAACATATACCAAACGCATTATAATATTCGTAAAAGTATTAAAAGTCGTAAAAAAAAAATTTAAATATGCAACTAAAAGTAACTAAAATATGCATGAAATAGCACAACCCATTGACTAAATCAAAAAAATAAATGGCTTTTATCTCTAATAAACATTTGACATTTTAGTATAGTAATACACAGACCGTAGGATAAAAAACTAATGCTGGATAAAGAAGTATTTTCGGATTAAATGTCTTGAAATTGCATTATATAATAAAAATAAATTGCAACGAGGAATCAAAAAACTCTATCTAGAAATAATTGTCCTCTCAAGGTTGTTTTAATATAAGCGTTGAAGATACGAATGCACAGAAGAGCAAATATGCTAATATTTAAAGGGAATTGAAAACACACTTATTCTCGGGAAATTAAAATAGAAAGAAAGATTTATTATTTTATACTTGAACATACAAATAACGATAGACCACAGATAGCAAGTTTATTTTTTTGACTTAAAAGAGACAATATAGAAAGCTTCAAAAATTCAGCTTAAATTTACAACTGAATAGAAAAAGATCATATCAAAAATCAACGCAGTAAAAGAGAAAAACACCGATAAACTATTCCTCTATGGATTTTTCAAGGATAAATATAATCATCAGTCGAAAAAATGTAAATGATCATATTATAATGAATCATATGCATATTGTATCATCAGGTGAGGTGATACATAGAAAAGATAGATCTCGAAGGTTTAAGAAGACATAAAACGAAAGTAGCACGTAACCGTAATAGTATATTCAGATAAGACTAAAAATATAAGGAAATTCCAACAGAAAAATAAATACAAATGCGTATGTCAAGATAAAGGTATAATAGATAGTAAATATAGGCTTAAGTAACAAAGACATTTGTAAATGGTTAATAAACATTAACCGAAATGAATTATTTGCATTATCTTAACACTGATGGCAATAAAACGCAGTAAGAATCTGCAATTGTGGCAATATGTGTTCTATTGCCTGAATTGTTTTGAGAAAAACACTAACAAAATGTAAAACATATTATTCAAATGTTTTGATGAAGGGATTAATATCCTCAAAAGCATAGAAAATATAAGTCTCGATTATATTGAATTGCATGTTAAAACATGGATATGAAAAACTCTCGAAATGATATTTATTGAAAAAAAGATATTAGGACGAGGATGTAGAAGAAGAACAAAAAACACTTAAAGAATCATATAAGATGTGCATGATGTAATATTATTCATTTTATATTAAGAATAAAATTCAAAGTTCAAACAAATATACATTCCTATGAAAACAATACATAGTGCTTAAAATTTAAGTTCGTAGCAAAATATATTTTGAGGAAATTTATTATATAAAGATTATAAAGCTCTTTTTGGTATAAAACTAAAAAATAACCCCAAAAATAAATGCGAAAAGGGTGCTTTCTATGTGTTTCTAATTCTTTAATATATATACCAATAATTTTACAGTGCCATAAGAGACAAACATAATAATCAAATATTAGTATAATTGGCTTTCATCGATATAATATTTTTCTTTCTTTGAGTTCCAGAAAATTCAACAGAAAAGTATCAACCAATTATTGTAACATTTGTTTTTGCAATAATCAAAATGTCGTAACTTTTATTTTTCTAATAAATAATTTATCATATCAATAGAAATATGCTCTCAAAATAGTGATTTGTTGCTTTTAAAAATCATGCAAATTTACTTGGCATATAAGGTCCATATATTATCTTTTGATAAAAATTTGCTGTTTTTATGTCGTAAGAATAATACAACATGTATTATATCCTTTAACAAAGCAATTTAAAACAGTGCATAAGAAATGAAAAAACATAAAGTTTATTTAAAATGACTTTTAATTTCTAGAATTACTATCATAATTTACGCAATTTGTTGTTAAATTATAATAGTGTCTTTTTTACGTATGGTTTTATATTCCATATATAGTCGATAAAGTTGATATATAAGTATAAAAAGTGATCATCATAATTGTGCGAACTATATATTTTTCGTAGGAAAAATATAATAATATATCCAAAGAACATTTCATAATTCTATTAAATCTATTTATGGCTAAAATATTATATATATACATCATTTTTTGCACAAACGCTTGATTTCTCGCTTTCAAAAAAAAAATTTACTGTCGGTTTTCTACAGTTCTCACAGGTCTTCTTAATAACCTCCTTTCTTTTCGAGACCTATGAATTGAATAAGTTTTTGTAACCCCAAGGTTTTCATGCTGGTTGTAATGTTTTTTGACTTATAATGTCTTTAGTTATGTGTATAAGTAAAAATTTTTTTACAAATTAAAACATAAGAAATATACTATATATTTTTTCGCGGAATTAACTGGGTTATAAAAAGCAAATCTATGATGTTTTTATGATTTTGTATTTATTTCTTCTAAGATCTCAATTGTTACTTCATAAAATATAGGAATCATATAACAAAGATGCCAAAAATTTTTAATTATATTTTTGAAGTTTTTTAGTTCTTAATTTTGTTTTTATGATTTTTTTTTTATGGGGAGAATAATTTATTGTGTTAGTTTCTATTATGCTTAGATTTTTATTTTACTATATCCAGGTGCAACATTATAATAAATTGCATCTTTAATAGTTACTTGGAATTTTATTAAGCAAAATATTTACTTTCCTGTTAATTATATTATAAGTTCAAATCTTAGTGTGCTCTATTTTTTTAATATATTTTAGATGAAAAATAATACTCGAAAAAAACCTTTTGATATATTTTTTAAAGAATTAATTGTTATTTATTTGTTTTAATTTGCCATCAGACGTCGTATATTTTTTCCACATATTATAAATATTAAATTGCGGATTCAAATAGCTCCAAGTAAATAATTTATCGTTTATATATTTTTAAGGGTGATAGTATTTGTAAGATAATAGAATTTGTTGTTATAAAATCAAAGCGCTAGGATAAAAGTTCAATAATTTTAAGAAAATTAATAACACAATACTTAATATCAATAAGAACATTTTGTATTGTTTTCATTTTTATTTGTATCTCTAAATTAACCTACGGCATGAAAAAACATAATATAATATAATTCTTACGGCCATGTTTTTATGTATTATGTGAAAATGGCGGGAAAAAGGATTTCTACTTGAATATTAAAAGAACCATTGAATATAATTTAAAAAAAGCCACAAAAATTCTATATCATTTATAATTTAAATTAAAAAGCGAATGTTATTAGTTAAACATAATTCATTGAAGTATATATCTACTAATTTTTGTTCATGCACTTAAAAATATTTAAAATATCTTATATGAATTTCATTATTAAGTGTTATAAACAAACTACACTTATGCCATTAAGAAGTATCAATGGTCTGAAATTCATATACATCTAAAACAATCTCTAAGGCATCAATAATAATCATGAATATAGAATAAACTGTCACTTTTTTTATTTAACTAGAATTATATGATATAAATATTAAAAACAAAAAATCAATGAATATTTTTTTCAAGATAACTTATATGTTTATGATGTTACATAAACTACGAAATAACATTCCAATTTTTTATCTGAAATAGCATATCTCGCCATTTTAAAAACCCTGAAATCAAAATTATGCAATTTTTGATTTTTTGTGCATTGATATAAGGAAAACTAGGGATAAATTATTAAGTTAGATATGGCTAAGATTACAATATGTATATGAAATTTGTGCTCTATTATTAAATTTTAAAAAAATATCTGGGTTTAATAAGATGTGTAAAGTCAATATTTTCTTATGTTTAAAATATAATGATGAATTAGTAGTGCTGCGATATAAATTATATTATATGTGTTATACGTGGAAAAAAATAATCACTTTATTTTTTTCGATAGTGCTAGTTTAGTTAGAATCTTAATTGTTATATATGAGGTAATCATAATGCTTTGACTTTTTTATGCGGCAAAGATGAATTTCATTACCTTGTGTACTGTCTAGATAATTCATTGAATTCATATAGAAGGATACACAGACATTCCATATTTTTTTCGATTCCTCCTTGTATTTATTAAGCTTTGGGATCACTGAATAATTTGATATTATGAAAATTTTATCATAATGATAAAACTCGCAGAATATCAAAGACAATTTTAGCGAGTGACTTTTGTATATTTCTTTCTTATATTTTAAACTAATAAAAATCCGATAAATTTGTTCATTATTTTTTTATACGCAAATTTTTGATATTTTTAGAAACATTTTGTGCTTTTAAATTTATTATCGTTCATTTTAAGTTGGTTTCTTTGGAACAGATAGGCTAAATTTTTAATATAAATATATAATGCAATTGTAATTTATTATTAAAAATCTTTTGGATGGTCAATATAACCATAAGAAGTACTTTTCTATAGAATCTTTGTGTTTTGAAGTTTTTAAAATACAAGTAGAGCAGGGAACAATATTCTTCTATGGGTACATTAAAGCAAATTAAATGTAAAACTTCAACTCAAACATAAGTATGATGATTTTAATCTTATATATTTTTTATTGAATTATTTCGATTTCTCTTTAATTTATCCAGGATGAAAATGTACTAAATCACGAAAAAGATTATGCAATCCAAAATCAATATAGTTAAATGTGGGGATTTGTAAATATAAAATACTAAGGAGATAACTGTTTTAAAAAAACAAAAGCTAAGCCATTTCATAAAATTAGATAGATAATTAAAAAACTTTACAAATAGTTATTACACAGTATCTAAAAGGATATTGTTTGAGCGCTTTATTTATAATTTTAGTTTAGACAAGGGTGATAGAATCATTATCGATTCAAAGATACGAAGCAATGATTTTTTAAACATACTTTATTTTAATTATAGATAATTTTCACGCATCAAACATTTTAAATTTATGCACCTGTTCTGTTCGTTTTCTTAAGAAAAATACAAATAATCGATCAGTATCTTTTTTGTGTTCAGTTATATGTATTAAAGATATGTTTCGGCATTCAGCTGTCTTTGGTATCCATCGAATAATATTAAAATAATCTTGAGTATAATTTTCAAGTTTTATTATAAAAATCAAAACTAAGAAAATTTATTTTTGTATGAAAGCATGTTTTTTATGTCTATCAATATTAAATCACTATTTTTTTATATATTTCATTTAAAATAAAAAAACAAAGTTTTGTTAATAACAACTAGCTATAATTTACTGTTAACTTTAGCAATTTATTTTATTTATTCATATACATCAGCTTATGTTTATTTGAATAAAGTCCCAATGAAACACAGTATAAATATCTTGTATATATTTAGTCTACAAAAACTGAAGTGTTACTATTTTATTAAAGGTTACGAAGGAAAAATTACTGTATTTTTTTTTTCTTGAATTTATTTGTGCAATTCTACATAACTGTAGATAAATAAAAGCGAAGAGAAAAAATAATTAATATGAATTATAAAATTATTATATTTTGTATCCAGAAAATAAATATGCTTTTTATTTCATTTCTTTTTACTCTTAAACGTATTCATTAGTTGTATTTCCATTCTAATATCTATATAAAATTCTGGTCGAATTCGCGAAAGAATATTTGAAAGATCGACTAAACTTATTAAAAATTTAGTTAATCATCGATCATTGAGTAAGGTTATGAAATATAAAATTTCGATTTAAATGGAATTAACAAATGATAAACGATTTAAAGTTTTATATTCAATTTTGCATCAAATAAAGAGTGGCGATGGTTCAGCGTAAAAAAATTTGACTTGTAATTTTTAAAATATTTTGAAGGTTCGAATACTCTTCAGACAAGGGCATTTATAAATTATCTAATCGGAAATTAATACCCTCTACTTTAAAGATATGTAAAACATATTATGGCCGATCACGTAAAATTTGGCTTTACTCTTCATTTAAACGCTTAAATGTTGCCGTAATTTACTTTGACTCGATATGCTAACATTTAAGTGTTGCCGTAATTTACTTTGACTCGATATGCGAACACAGGTGACTGTATCCTCGTAGCGGTACCCTATTATGTGGTCAACACTCTTAAACTTTCCAGTATTAGAAAAAAATTCAACAAAGATGCTAAAACTTTTACGGTATAAGCAATATGCAATAAACATATGATTTTTTGCGTATGGTGTTTATAATGCTTTTCCAGTTTTAACTTAAGTTCGTGAAACATTAAAACCAGAAGTAATTATTTACATCTTAGAATTATCAAATATATGCAATATACATAATCTATGATAAGCTAGTTTTTTTGCAAAAAAGTTTATAGATTACATAGTTATGCGAGTAAGTTTCATAAAAAAATTGCGTATAATACATAATTTTTGAATATTATATAATTAACTCATAAAAAAATAACGAAAAGGTGTTTACTAGATGAAAAATGTGCCAAGTATTGTTGTTATAATCATGGGTCTTTTGCCACTTTCCGTTGTTAGCAATACAAAAAATAACAATATAAATAATTTTATTTTTGAAATCTTAGATCATATCAACGCAATAGTGTGTCGCCTTGTTAATAGATAAGGTTTCCATTTTTATATTATAAATTTATTCGTTGTCCCAAATGATATTGGAAAAAGAAATAATTATTTTTCGGCATATTAGATTTGTGTATTATATATGTAAAAATTAAACGAAAACAAAACAATAAATTTAAAAAATTTCAGATTAAAACAGTTCAAACATGATTTTTTTCTTAAAGGTCTTAATGTGCCTTTATGTAGCATATAACATCCAATAGAAATAGTTTGACGAATTAACAGACTTTTAATTTTTTCTACAAAAATAAACGAAGCTTGTTATGATGTTAAATAATTTATATACGATTTACATATATTCAATACAAAAAAAAATAATTTTTGCTCGTTGTTTTCAAGTATTGGCACAGATGACATCTACATGAGAATTATAATCAAATACTACTCGGTTTTATTTTTAATGGATTTTTCAACGGGCTTTTTTAGATACTTTAGTATATTTTATAGTAGATCACGAATATAAAAACTTGGTCAAGTTATAGACTTTTTTGGGCTAAAGTCGTAAATATTGCGGTGTTTTACAGCGGGTGAAACCTAACATTTTTTTATTAATAGATACATTATTTATATTTTTTTATTATGGCATTTTTTATTTTTATTGCAGCTTTGTGAAAATTTTTAAATTTGAATCAAGATCTGCTCGAAAACATCGTGTTTATACGTATTTCCTGCATAGTTAATGCATCTAAATCATGTCTTTGATGATGAAGATTTTATGAAGCAATATTTTGCATCTGTGTTGTATTGATACGATATGGTGTGTTTTTTTAAAAATAATATTATATATTAGTATATAAATTATTCAAGACAATCATACTATTTTATAAATTTTTTATCATTTGGGTTTTTGCATTTTTTCTAAGATTAGTTTCTTATTTCCGACTATATATTGTTCAAAAAAATATGAGACACAACATACTCTCAATGTTTTTATTAGATGGTATAAAATTTGTGTTGACCAAAAACACAACTACATTTTTCCATTTCTAAATCTAGACAAAAAATAAATTTTACATATTTTAAAAAATTTTTGCGGCTATTCTTAAATTTTAGAACATGTATGATGGGTTTTGTAGAAATATAATGTATCGGGAAATCTCATTAATTGCAATTTATACATGAATTTTTGTTTATAAATAAGTTCGGCACATAGATTGGGTTATTCAATATTCAGATATAAAAAAAAATTAAGTGTAATAAGAAAAAACATATGCTAATTTTATTTTGTTTAATTGGTATCTGAACATTTTTGTTTGGAGCTTTAGATATAATTACATTGTTTCCTTCATAAAATACATAATTTTTATCTTTAATAAATAAAAATATTTAATGTTATAAACTGTAAACAACATAAAGGGGGACTAATTCGATTAGTTTGATTCGGCAATAATAGAAACTGTAAATCAAATTAAAAATCATAATTTTTAATGAAAGATTATATATCTAGACCACCGAATAATTTATTTGTATTATAAATACGATAATTATATCTGAAACATATTATGATTGGCAACTACGTTTTTAAAACATAAATATATGACCTTGATAAAAAAACAATTTTAATAGTTACTATATAACAAAAAAAATGTTAACTCCAAAAGATTCATTCAATTAAGTTAGGAATCTAAAATATATATTTCTTTGTTTCATGTTATTTCTTACGATTCATTGACATTAATATGCTCATAGTTTATTGTAATTTTTTATTTCTGCAAATTTATTCTAAACATCACAATAAAACATGTCAGTTGATGATTCTAAAGCATATCCACTGCAATGCTTCCATATGCAACGAAGTTTACATAAACCATCAGACGATAAGACCAAAATCAAATTCCTGGTAAAAAAATCATCATGAATTATTTTTATAAAATCAATTGCACCTGAATCCACATCAATCAAACACCTAGAATCTAGTTTTTATAATAGAATATGTTTGTCTCAAAAAATATTGAATAGTATATCTTACGAACACTGAATATATAACCATTTTAAGCATATGTATTTAGCCATATCTTTATATCTTGAATACGCTTTATAGTGGCATTTTTGCCACTTGATATATTTACAATAACTCAAAATGAACTCAACTGATTTTATTTAAAAAAATTTCAAGTGTATTACTCCAAAATTCCATATGATCTAAGGAAGCTATTAATTTTCTATTGAAATTAAGTTTTGATGTTGGTATGTTATTTTCACAATAGCTCAAAGATAATTCGACCAGAGTTTAGAGCTCACTGTGAGATCAAAAGATGGAATCTAGTCACATAATTATTCATACTTAAAACACACAATACATCATTATACGTTAACACTGCTGTGTATGGTATATTTTCACATCTTATTAAAAGAGTATGGGGCTTAAATAAAGGATCAGAAATAAATATTTCTCTGTGAAATAAATTCAAACACGATATATGATCTTAGTTGATTAAATACTAAAAAAAAACGATAAATACTATACTCAATATTTTTTAATATTCGAGCAAAAACAAAAAAAAAAGATAGATGGGTCTTTTATCCGTATAACTCAATTCGATCAGTCCAGCGATATGGCCAAAATGCCCAACAGTATATATTAATTTATAACGGTTCTTCATGTTTATTTTTTTATTGCATGCTGCTGAATAAATACACCTCTTTCAAAAGAGTTGTTTGATATTTAAATAGTACCCTCATTTAAATTTATATATAATGATGCGGCTTTGTTCATACATATCAATTTGTGCCACATTATTAGAAATTAAAATTGAAAACTCTTTTTTAATATTTTATGAATTATATTCCATCTCTGTATTTTTTTGTATATTTAAACGAAAATCTTGCGTGTTTTACGGATTTCATTATTTTTATTGCAGATCTTTCTTTAATTCACCATCATAGTATGTTATATTTTTATATATACAGGGAAATCAATTATAAATAGATGTCAGCATTAAACATTGTACTTATACATATATAATGCGTGAAAAGGTACAAAAAATCAAATATATATACGTATATGGATTCTAGTTTAAAAATCGTGTGTTTAGATTAAAAATAAGAATATACAAAAAAAATTATAACAATAATGGTTCAATTTAAATGTAATTACGTGCACTAAAATGCTTCATATAAATGACAAATTTAAACATAGAATATTACCTTTTTTTGTAAAATGGGATGTGTTTGTCAGGAAATACCATAAGCTGTATAATAGCAAATAGAAAATATATTACAAGCGGAATAATGGGCACAAAAAATCGGATTGTGGTAAAATTTGTAAATTATGTAATTGATGTATTAGAAGTTTTAAATATATTGCAACTTAGCTAATTTAAAATAATAAGCTCAGGAGAGAAATCTTTATTTTTCTTGTCAACTGTTTTTTGTAGCTTTAAATACAACCTTTTGATATTTTTTGCATTTTAAATGTTTGTTGTTCGTCTTTAATATTTATTCCGCGTATAAATTTTAGAGATTTTAAGTGCGGTGCTCTGATTGATGATGTGGATACCTCTCTAATGAATAAAAATTTCTAAAAGATAAGGCACGCAAATTGTATCTTATGTTTTTAGATTTTAAATTAATTTAAAACACTTTTTTCAATAATATATTATTTAATGTTTTTGTTTGGTCTAGTGTACCTTATTAGATTATAATAGAACCTATACCTTCCAGTAAAGATATATTTTGTATAGAATGTGTCAAAAGTATATTTATTATGCAAATGAAAAGTATATACGCCTACATGTCTTTCTCTTTCGAGATAGGGTCAAATCTATATTAATTAGTTTGTGGTTTCTACTGGCAATGCTGCAAATTAGTAATGGTTTGTAAGTTCTTTAAAACACTATCTTAGAACTTATTTATGAACATAATAAAGAAGCTAAATAAGATATATTCAAATATTAATTCAATGTAATTTATATTAATATAAGAAAGAATAAATTTAAAAACCATTGATGTATCTATAATTATAATATAAATTTTTTATTTAAATATTATATTCATTGTATGTAATTTATATAAAATTTTTTTGTAATTAGTTCTTAAAAAATGGTTCTCATTCATAAGAAATTAACAAGAGAGTTAATTTGAATGATGTAAATAAATTAAATTTTCTAAAAATAAGGATCTAAGAATTCGAACAAAGAACATGCTTATAAGCAGTAAGAAATTATTTTAGGTTCCGAAAATGTATTTAGATAGAATTAAAAAAAACCATAGTGAAAAACAACTTAGTTAAATTAAAACTATAAAAATGTTAAAACATATTATACGAATACTTTTTGTAGGATAAGACTTACCTTTAGATATCCACTGATTGCATAAATTACTGTTTTAATGATTTTACATGCAAAAACTTGTCTCTATGTTTCCGGTATAGTTTCGCGTTTTGCTGTATAAAAAAATTTATATATGTGCAAAAAAAGTGAAAAAAAAGGTTTCTGTGTGCAAAAATTCTTAACTGTGATTCTTAATTAAGATGTTTAAATAATTAAAAAGAAAGAAAAACGGATGATGATTTTCTGCATCTTGCGCATATGATAACTAATTTTACCAGAAAAACGTTTCTATATATATATAAAGCTAAAAAGGATGTTTTAATAGGAAATCTAGGTCTTTATAACTAATAAATGTATATAATTTTTTTTTAGAAAATCATTACTTTTAAACTATGTTGGGCGGCTCATAAAAAATTTTCATCGACTAACAACATATTAATAATCATTTATTTACCTAAATTAAAAAAAAACTTGATCTAGGTATGGATATTATAAATAAAAGTGATTGATATTGATATAAATTTTTTTTTCTGATTAATTTTTATCGCCAATTAATAACTTATTACTGTATCGAGTACTTCATACGGTTTTCTTTGTAATAAAAATGCATATCATACCAATAATGGGTTGGATTAGAGCCTCTAAAATTTTATAAACGAGTAAGGTTTAATAAAGCTGTTTTTAAATTGTATTTAAAAATCTGAGTGGTTTTTATCCCTTGACTGATACAACAACGTTATCTATATTGATTAGAATCAGGCGGCAATTATTATACGAATTAGTGATGTAGTTATATAGTTATATACCTTGCGTGAATTTTTATAAACCTTTAATTTTAAATTACAGATTCTTTTGTGACAATATTACACTTCATATTCATCGCGCCACTATTTTAGATTTTTTTATATATTTATAAGACAACAAGGGATTACCGCATATAAATACTTTTAAAAAAAAATAATAAATTTGCAAATTCTACCGTGTATACATTTATAATATGGATGTGGCTGTAATAAAGTCATGAAACGGGGAGTTTTTATCTGTTAAAATAATAAATTATTTATCCAATAATTATACTGCTCTAATATTTTGAGTATATATATCGTGATTATAAAACTAATATTATCACTGATAAGTGGTCATTAGAACATTGAAGATTTAAATAACAATCGATATTAACTGTTTAGTGGTTTAATGAAGTACTTATTTCAGTTTTTTAAATTAGATATAACAAACATATATGCTTCAATTAATTTATATTATTTATATTTAATTTATAGTTTATATATTTGGCTGAATTTTATTTTTATCTATTTATGACGTGGTCAGTATATTGGGAATATTGCACAACCCCTTGATGCATCTTTTGCACCTATCCCTTGTTTAAAGTTAAAAACAAATATTATGATATAAACAAAAATGGTATGGTTGAGAGGTTTACAGGTCGAAACCCAGTGAGGAGTCGCGGGTTCCACTTCCACCCACCCCACTAATTTTTAAATGAATTAATCTTAAATAAAATACTCAAGGAGGCGGCCAGTGATGAACAAAACATAAAGCGTTGACAAGCCATGAGAAAAAGAAGATTTCTGTATAAGATGTTGAACTAGGCCTCAAGCATCGAAAAGGAATCCACACCACTCAGCAAAGATATAGGCAAGTGTAGAGTGTGGTTGTAGCTTATATACCTTAGCGATAAAAAGTAGACAGAATTTCATTCCCTCGACATAATGACTGCCGTCTATGAGAAAGTTCCCAAACCACGGTGAATACGGGTGACAAGAAATGCGGGGGGGGGAATCACACAGAGAGACACAGCAGTTGAGCAATGGTTCGGTTCCTATTAATATAAAGCGAACTTCCTAGTAGTAATAGAAGTAAAACATAAATAAATAAAGACAATTCAATTAGAATTTTTATAAACATCACAAACGCCAAACAATATGCTTATTGGAAAATTCATTGAAACGCTTTAAATAAAAATTATGATGTGTTGACGCTATAAATTAATTTTTTGCTTAAAGACAGATTCGGGCGTAATCCAGATTAGGATTATAAAACGATAGACAATGAAACAAAATATTTTTTATTTATGGACTAGATTTATAGTTATAATATATGTTTTTGTTTTCGAGCACCACTTGTTTGATTCTCCGCATGCACAGTTTATTATAATTTCGATTATCTTCTCCTTTCCAAGTCTTCTTTAATACCACTGAAATAGAAACATATAACTATTCAAAAATACTGTCTGAGGTTAAAAGGCAATGACTTTTAGTGAATAAATTTAAAAATGTACGGTTACGCATAATAAATAAAATTTTGTTTTATTCATATAATAACATATATTACAAACTGTAACTGTAACAATTGCAATCTGGAATGAAAAATAGAGAGAATTTGAATCACGGAAACATAAGTAATCATAAAATTCCAACCAATAAAAGAAATTATTAACTAATATAACAAGATTTGAAGGCGCATTAAATGCTAAAAATACATATTGATATTTATTTATGAGTCAAAGCTTTAAACAACGAAAAAATAAGTACACGGAAGGCAATAAAAATGTTATAATAATTATGCAATAAAAATAAATCGAGACGCACTCAGAAGTCTAATCAGAAGTTTAGAACATGTTTTTACGCACTTGAAAACTAAAGTACAAATCAATAATTTATATGAGAGTACTTTTAAACGATAGAATTTTCTTATTAAGAAAAACAGATTATCAAGATGGTATTTAAACAAAGTTTGATTAGATTATGTATGTATAAAATGGTCTGTTTTTTACGTATAAAGCCAAAAGAAATAACTTACTATCGTTTGAATTTACATTTGCACGATTTAAAGTTATTTTATAATAAAGAAACCAACAATTTTTTTGTGTTTTTAAAGAATAATTATTTTTAAATAAAAAATATAAAACGTTGTAGAAAACAACTGGTGTACCAAGAAATTTCATATACATAGAAAATATCATTGAGTATATTTTTTTTTATGAACTCTAAGTATGTGTCAATATATTTTTACATATTTAATTGAAGTAAATATTATTTCCGTTAAATTAAAATTTCATGGCTTTAATTCTAAAAGAATTTTTATGTTTTGTTTATATAAATTATATGCGAAATTACACACACAAAAAAAAATGCATAAAATTCCTTATATAGCAATCTCTAATATTAATGTTTTTTCCCTCGAGAGTTAAAACTCTATTTTATATTACACAGAGCATTTAAATTTTACATCGGGATTTATACTTTATCAGAATATGCGCAATATATATTTATTCTGTATTCTTGTTATACTATCAAATTTTCCTTTTTTTTGACGATCAACTAATGATTTTTATTGTGTATAATAAGATTAACTTTACTTGTATCGGGGACCATCTTCCTATAATATAAAAGTATAAATAAATATTTCATTATTGAATATGTAGATGATCCAAATAAAATTTTAAATAATTTACGTAAAATATAAAATAATAGTTTAGTTAATTCGTTTGTATATATCATAAAGTTTTATATAAAATAATAGAATAAGTATAAAAAATAAAAACACCATTAATCATTCTATTTTTTTAAAACGTCATAACTGATGTGTAACCATTTGACTATCCTAAAAGAAAAAATATATAATTAAAATCATAGTATTTTAGACTATTTATACTACGTTGAAGATTTTTATAATTTTTCTTTCAATATGCTCAAACACATTTGTTCTCATGTAACTTAAGTACAAAATAATAGACTAAATTAGAAAACCAGAATTTCTTTGATATCAAAAAATACCATTTGATATGTTTAATGGAATATTTTTGCTTACGTTGAATAATATGTTTATTTTTTTATATAATACCATGAAATTTAATCTTTGCAACCCCCTGTTCTTGCCTTATGACGCAATAAACAAAATTTAAAATGATGAATTTGATTATCTTAAATAAATAAAAAATTAATGCTTGAAAATCTAACATCCCTTTATAAAAATTATGAATTAACTTGAAATTAGGTTATGATACTACATTTACTTAAATATTATTATATCATTTAATGCAAAGATTTTCAAAAAATACTGTGATTGTGATCTAAATAAAGTGATAAGAACAAATAAAATCAATATTTCTCTATTTTTTTTTGGATAAGTGTTTATGTATTCTGATCATTAAAGAAAATAAAATAATGTAAAAAAACATCTTTAAAAGGTATTTCGATATTGATTGTATATTTTATTTCTTTACTGGTCTATTTAATACCATATTCTTAGATGCACCTTAGAATTAAGATTTAGAATAAACCCAAAACCAACAACTGTACTATTATAACAATTTTTGCTGTATTTTTATATTTTATCAACACTAAAATATAGCATTACAACGCTATAAGCAAATTACAATGTAAATAATTTTTGTTATGAATTATCTAAAGCATCTATTTATTGATTTTAAATAAATTTTAATCTATAATCAATTTTGAAATGTGTTATCAAAACTAATGCATAAATTGGATGTTCTTTATTACAAATAAATCATATTATAATATTTTAACACAATTCGAATCATAGAAAAACTATAATATTCTTTTAAATTTTTTTAGAAAACAATGTATAAAATATAATGCTTATTATTTATTTAAGCCTTATTACCAACTATACAATTAAAACTAATATTTTAAATCGATTTGTTAATTATAAAGACCTAAAAAAACTGCAATAGAAGGCATCTTGAAGACCTCATAAACACAAAATTATAACACATAAATACATTTTTCACACATGAATATGGTATGTGCTAATATATAGCACAATATGATTACATGTATATGATAACTGTATATAAAAGAATAAAAACGTAAGCTTGATCGATAGATTATTTAAATATACATTTTTTTTACAATAAAAATCTTTATGATTTTTTATCTTTCACCAATGAAACTTCTACGATAAATTTTTTAATTATATATTTAATTCTATTTATTAGAATATCAATAAACAAGTGGTAAAATTGGTATAATTCAGGACTAAAATATTTCTATCTTTATTATTTGGATATCAATGGTACAATTGGCTGTTGTTTTAGAAATTTAGCGGAAAGTGGCTTGTTTTTTTAACGGCAACGCACTCCAATTTCGAGTTATGCACGCAAATATTAAATACTCACACAAGGGTGGTCTACCTAAACCCTTAAGTGAAACGATAAAAAGCTTTAAAAGCCACAAATAAATTAGGAGTTTGCTGCTTGAGATTCGACAAAAGGACCCGAATATTGAATTAAGCCTGATCCCTATAGCAAGGATATGTGGGAGAGCAGAGTTGGTTGCCATAATTGATCAGCGACGGAAAGTAGATTTAATCACAACCCTCTTCCATGTCGACTACCGCCTAATAAAACAAGTCTAATCAATAGAGATTAACTGGTCACAGACAATGGGAAGGATCACAAGCGAGGTTGCATCAGATAAACGATAGATAAAATAATAAAAAAGCGAATGACTTTAATTGGATTTACGTACATGCATAAATAAAAAATAACTAAATTTATCTTTAATTATATTAGATTTACATAAATGTAATTTACAAGATGCCTATTATTTTTCTTTAAGTGATTTTAATTATTCTATAAATTACGGAATAATCAAATATATCTAAAATTCTAGGATTAATGCTTTTTTTCATTTTTGCTTTAAACACAGACCACAATTATGGTTTAAATCTATAATCACGAATAAGAACTAAAAATTTTCATGATTTTTATAATGTGGAGTCTGTCGTCTTACTTCTTATATGATTCAAAAATAGAGAAATAATACATTTCTGATTTAATTGATTTATTTATCACATTTTAAATGAGAGATTCTTAGGATTTTATATATTTTGGTCTAACAGAAATTGGATTTTGACAATCTAATCATTAAGTCACAATATATTATATAGTTAAACTGAAATTAAGCAAATAAATAAAATTACCCACATTTTTATTTAAATAAATTAAATACCAATTACACTTGGTTCGGTTCATTTTTACGCCATGACTTTCCAATCCATTATAATATATTACTAAAGTTAATCATGCAGTAAAAAATGTTTTTGTAATTTGTATTCGTTTTCAGCATTACATTCTATAATTTTATTTAAAAAAACATAATTTACTTTATGCACATTTAAATACCAGTGACTGAATTATAAGCCTAAATAAAGCATTTTTATTTGTATAATATATCTAGCTTCAATAATTATTCATAAAACTCAGCCAACTATAACTTTGTTTCCTTCTGTAGATTTCAATTTTTAATCAGTTAATTATTTTAATAATGCTACAAAAACGTAACTACCTTGTATTTTGACAATAACAAGAAATCGAATGTAAAATGAATTTAAATATGTATAAATATATATATGAACAATATTATAAAATATTAGAACCCTAGGTGAAGGTTTTTTATATCATTTCTGATTCATGCTCTCATAATATGTAAAATATCGGAAAAAATAACATGACACAACGTTCTATTAAAATGTTTTGAAGTCTTTCTAGTAAAATTTCTTAATTTTTAGTGTTTATAGGTTAAAATTAAAAAAGTATGATTCATTTTGTTGTGTAGTTATTTTTCAACCTATATCAATGTGTGGGTTTGTGATTAAAATCGAAGACTGACATCTATAGATTATTTGGAACAAAATTTTAAATAAACAGTTGCTGATTAAAGCTCATAATCGGCTGAATTCCTTCATTCAAGAGCATTTTAATACTTCAATTTTTTAATACAAATTATCACAACACATTGAAATAGTAGAATACAAAATAATGCATTCATTTTAATAATTGGTTTAATTTTCATACACGATATTAAAAATCTTATCACACCCTTCAAAACGAGCATTGGAATATCAGCAATTAAAAACATATGAAATGAAGAGAACTGAAAACTATGATTTACTATGAATGAAAAATCGACAATTTAAAGATGTTATTAAAGAAAGTTTCCTATACTATTACGAAATATTTCTGATCACTGTAAACAACGTGTAATATATAGAGAGTTATAAATTTCGACATTTGCGCCTCTAAATCCAGGAAACTAAAGAGTATAAAAAATAAATGTTAGCCATAAATTTTTTTATAATTTAAGTAGGAAGATTATGAAACTTATTAATAAAAAAGGATTTCAATAAAATATAATCTTTAAATTAATCTGAATTTTACTGATTTGAAATATAAAAAGATTTTTGAATAAAATATATACATAAATGATTTGAAACAAAAGTTAACTCTATCTTATTTATTTATATATGATAGTTGAACATAACAGTCAATATTATTTATCGCAAAAAAATAGGCGAAAGTTGATATATTGATCATAAATTGATTTGGAGATGGTGTTTGTATGATCGAGTGAACGAAGAAAATAATGTGTTTAGTTTGATAAAATAATAATCAACTCTTTTAAAATTAAAGATCATTTATTATGAGATATAAGTTTAAATAATTTTGCTAAATATAAGAACATCAGATACATATACTCTTTCTAAGATTGAAGATATTCATATTGCCATTTTTGGTTTTAGACTAATTTACACTGATCAACCATAAAAACCCACTAAATTTGAAATATTTGATTTATTCTAAATTATAGAAAACTAATTCATGAAATGTAAGAGAGCATTAAATTTTATAAAGAATAAATGATTAAATTTGATTTGAAGATTATAAAACATTAAAAACATCATTTATATTTTTAAAATATAAAACGACACTCAATTTTTATTTATGTATCAGCTGTTTTTTCGGATTATAAACGATTGGAAATTCTATGGTATATATCAGCGAGTATAGAACAGCTATTATATGCAAAATTTTAAATTACAGCTAAATGAATTTCATATTCTAACCGTTTAACTTTTCGAGGGGAATCAATTATTAAATATGGTATATATTTAAAAATAACGGAAAAATATAGAATTCTAAAAACCATGAGAAGATGTTAACAGACACAGAATTAAAATCTTATCCAACAACGGAAGTTCTTTAATTGATTTTTTTCATAAAATATACTTTAAAATTGCTAAAAATCTAAAACTATTTTTTATACGCATGTATTTGACACATAATTATGTTTAATTAGTTCTTTAAAAAAAATTGACTAAATTTTAAAATTTGACAATATATTGTATCTTGTTATTTATGTGTTTATTCTGGTATGATAAATTTTGATTTTTTATTCGAGCAAAATCCAATTGATTTACCGATAACACACGATATATATACTCTTAGAAATATTCCAATCTCTTAAATATTCTTGAAGCCACTTCTCAAGACCCATTAATTAATACTTTAAAAAAATACAAAAGGAAGTCGTTAAATGATCATATGTTCAGAACCAATATACGTTTTAATATATATAAGGCAAATATACAAAATATATTTTCATGTTTTTAGATCTATAAAAAACAAAATATTTATTATACGAAATTATTTTTGCTAACAACGCAAAAAATTGTCATAACCAGTATTTATGAAATAAATTTGGCTCTTGACTAAAAAAAATATTTCTGAAGTTGCTTTCATTTTAAAAATATAATAATGCTAAAATAAATTTACATTTTTTGAATATAAAAAAATTAGGCCAAAACATTATTTACCAGCGCTATCCTATTTCACGCCTAACTGATTTTTAGGCTCATAATTATTATATAAATTGAACTTCTTTCATTTTATAATTTATTAAGATCTAAATAAATCCACATATTGATTAATTCAGACTGGTATTTAGATTAAAATTGAATTTTCTTCTTTCCTTGGCAAATAATGTATTAATTAGCTCCAATAAACCTATAAACAATTTTTAGATTCCTATTTTATATTTATTGTAGCTCTTGATCTAAAATAACCACAATAAAAGTCCAAAACTAATTGTTTTTTTATTATTTTACTGTATCTAATTCTTTTAATCACTAGATATATTTTTTTAAATTATTAGATACGTTTATTTTTTTTGCTGAGATCCTGAAGTATATTACATGAGGGTGAATTTAGATGATCATTATTTTTGTTATAAAAATGCTAAAAATATATTATATAGTAAAATAAAATAGATACCTTTGCTTTATATAAAGTTTACATAAATAAGGACTAAATATTTTTATTTTGTATTTTGAAAAATTATGTAGAATATATCAATTTAAACACAAAATTTGTTTATGCGATAAAAAAAATCATGATTTTACACTAATCACCAGCCGATTTATTTACATTTAAATATATAGATAATGTACAAATAACACCGGCTCAAAATATAATAAAAAAAATTATCACAGAAATAAAATATTTAAAAGTGTAAATATTTTAAATTAGGCATGAATACATCAAAAATATTAAATATCAAAATTCAAAATTTCCAATATTTATGTTATAAAGATTACAAATTAAATCCATATAAAGTGTTCGATAATTGATCTTTTAAAATAAATGTGATATATAAATTTATAGTAAGATTCATTCCATCTATTTCAGACATATGGATTGTGTTAATGTGAACGTTATATTTTCCCATTTTAATTTTTCTTTCCCTTTACAGTCGGTCTAAGAATAAAATGAATTTTTTTATTTAATATTTCAGGCCATTTCTAAACCAGCCTCTTTAAATTTTATAGTAAATACATTCATTAAACACTAAAAACTATTTATAGAATATTTTGAAGATTAGAATTTATTAAGATCAAATAATGTGTTTTAAATTTGTATAATCAAGAATATTTCAAATATGATGATTTAATGGGTAGAATATATATGACCATAAAATTCTTTTACAATATAATACATATTAAAATAACAGTATTTAACCCAAAATACGAGTAATTTAATATCTAGATTAAGAATTTCCCATGATAATTATAAATATAAACATTAAGCATCTATATTTTCAGTTTTTTAGAGATCATTCTATCTAATTATATAAAATAATTCTTTTTACATCAAACTATATTCTATATCAAAAGAATTTAGTGATATGAATAAATGTATATTCACCAATATTAATATGTTAAAAAAATAATAACTTATTGACTTTTTAAACACGATATCATAGAAAGTACCTGAAGGAACTAGATGTCACCAAACAGGTTGAGGCATATATTCAAACATTGGGATTGAGAAAAACCCTTGAATTAATAGGTCTCGAAAGAAGGAGGGGTATTGAAGAAGATAGCCGAAAGTATAAATAAGCTGTGTGTACAGAGAATCAAGCAAGCTGTGCCTGAGAACAAAAACTAAAATTACGACTATAAATATAGCACTTATTGACTTTTTAAAATATATAAATAAGAAATCTAGAATATTAATTTATTGTATCGAATAAATATAAATATCCGAATATTTATAAAAAAATTTTCTTGAAATCATCTTTAATATGCAAACGATAAAAATCACAATAAGAGATCCCGGCTATAAATATTCCTTATATATATTATAAACAAGAAATTGGTAATTTCTATAGATATAAAAACTATTTTAGCCAAATGCGACATCTATTTTTAGATATGGTGATTTCTAAGTCCAACATGCGCCTAGGAAACCATGAATTTTTTAATTAATATGATCTAACACACGTGTTTAACTCTATCAATAGCAAAATAATTATATATCAATAATTAAAGTATTTTTGCTGATATGCTATGTTATTCTTAATTAATGTACTTCTCGTATATTATGCTGCATAATTTGGCAAGTCAAATAGAAAAAAATAAATATCCGAAGTTAGATTGACTTTCTTCGTGATTGTGCATCTAAATTATAAAATTAGTTTTTTCACAAGAAAGGTTTTTCTCTGTTTATGGAAAAATTTTCATTCAAATTATACTGTAATGTCTAATTTTTATACAATTACGAAGTATAATTAAATTTTTTTTTACAAATATCAGATAATAGATGATAAGATTTAATATTGGATTTTTAGCTTTTTTCAATTTGGTAAAAATGCATATAAATATAAAAATCTACAAATTCACGCTCATAATAGTACAAACTCTCTTTCGCTTGTGTATTTGGGTTTATTATAGCTTATTGTATAGATTAATATAAGTATATTATTATAACTAATCTACCATGACTGGGGATATTTTCCTTAGAAAATAAAATTATAATTAGATATTGTAAAAATTTATTGAAAAATTATAGAGGTTAATTCAAAATTGTATGAATAGTCATGAAATAGGTGTAAAAATATTGCTTTTCATGTGTGGTAAAATGGTATAATATACTTTTCACGTATATACATACTATTTTCAAATTTTGATGTTTGGTATTTCAAATAAAGAAAATTATGATATGATTTAAAAAATATATATGCCTACATGTTTGAAAATGTATACAATTATAATATTTATTAGTGTTTATATAATTTAAGAATGATTGCATGATAAATATTTAATCTTATTATTAGAAATTATGTTTCTTATAATTCTAAAAATTTTTAAAATTTGGTAGAACCAATCCAATATATTTTATATTTAACAATTGAAATTTCGGTACTATATCTACAAAGAGCCAAGTATCTATAAGATTTGTATTTCTAGAGAGAAGATTTGTGTTTTGAAATATCTAAACCTCGAATTTTTTATCTATTACATTTTTATGCTATTAACGAGTAGTTTGGTTTATAAGATTGTTAGCATGTGTTTCTAAAGTACTTTTTACATACTAAAAGAATTTCGCTAATGTTAAATAATACTATATTATTAACTTGAGCTGTACACAAGTATTTTTTCGGTGAATTGAGCTTGTATTTATAATTTTTGTTTTGCTCCTAAGCCAACTTGCTTGATTCGCTGCGCAAACAGCGTATTAATACTTCTAGTTATCTTCTACTCTATAAATTCTATTTCAACAACGAACCTCTTTCTGAATATTAAAAATTAAATGGGTATTTCACAATCAGAAGGTTTATATATTCCCTCTTTGTGGTTTGGAAATCTATTTCCTTGACTTTGACCTTTACAAAATGCATTATCTTTTATATTTATTTATATTGCATTTATGGGCTGAATTTATAGTTTTTGTTCTCAGGCACAGCTTTCTGAATTCTCTATGCACAAGCGTATTTATATGCTCGGGTGTCTTCTATGGTCAAAAGTCAATTTCTATACCCATACGGCTATTGAAATCTATTAGTTAATTGGTTTTTCTCAATCTAAAATTTTGTATATATGTCTGGTTTGATTCGCGACATCCTTTTCGTTTAGGATCACATATTATATATAGTATTTTATTTATTTATATTTTGTGACAATTTTTAATATCAAATGTTTTATACACGTACAAAAGAACAGCAATTATACAAAGAAAAGAATCCCATATTTTTTGCTGTTTTTATTGTGAATATTTATTAATAAAAAAATAATACCATATCGCACATTATATGGCTTAGATATTTTATCAGCATTTTTGCTTATGGAATTTTTAGCATAAAAATTTTTCAACGATAAAAACCTAAATATGTTGCGCTTTGCTGTAAATAAGAAAAGTAAATACCAAAAAGCACGTATATAGGCCGATAAATAAATGTTTAAACTTATGTAAAAAACAAAGTCCAAATATATGAAAATTGATACGAACAAATAAAGCTATTTATTGTTATATAATCAACCATCTAGTCTATATAGAAAACAGAAAATATAGTAAAATCGGTTTATAAAGCGCACTTAAACCGTTGAATATCTATTATAAGTTCTTACCTGCTATTAAAGCAGCATATACAACGAAAACTCTATGAGCTGGAAGATATATTAGGGTCCCTTAAATATTTACTAAATCTGCAAAATTCTAATTTTGAAAAACCACACAATTATGCACGTGAATAGGTATGCTTATAAATAAAACTTATAAATATAACTTTTTTGTGCATTTTTTCTTGAATACATTGGACGAAGAAAAAGTATAATCGATAGATAAGCCGCAAATTGTATAATTAGAAAATTAAAACGCAACCCACCTTGTCTCAGAAAATTTTTTTGTGTAATGAGTTTAAAGCAGAACTTTATCTTTATGCACTAGAATTATAACAAAAAGTAGATTTTCTGTTCAATTGATTACAATAACCAGCAGTAAATTTTTTTAAGGTACTCAAGAACTCATAAATCATAAAAAATAATTCCTCAAAGTGTCTTATCATGTAACATTTCAACTAACTTTACAAGCTTACATTTTTTCATAAAGATTAAGACATCTTTAACATTGGAAGATATATACTCAAGCACATCAACGAACCTTCTAAAATGTTTACAATGCAAAGAGATGTGCATGATGCTGGAAGTATGCAAGAAGATAAACAATTTTACTTGTTTTTTAAAATACTGATTACAAAAAAATCAAATGAAAAATCCATATAATTCATAAACAACCCAAAATAAATAATTAAAATACATGTTCGTGGCCATCAAGATAGTTCTAAAAATAAAAATAGACTATGAAAGACTAAAATGCAAATCCAGTTTCCTATTCGATAGCAATTATAACCAAATCACTCTTATAAAAACATAAGAGATATGAATTTGTTATCTAAAGAGCGTTCCTGCTATAAATTATAGTCTGATATATCATCTAGCATATTTGTCATACTAGTATGTTAGTGGTAAACAAAAAGAATAAAATTTATGATACTTAGGTAAACGTGGAAATGTAACACTATATAAGCAACTATAATGGGAATAAAGGTACAAAATTGAACAAAGCACCTACACGAACCCTGGTATTGTTTTAGACGAGCAATAAGGTGCTAAAATATAACAGACGGAGAAATATATGGATTTATTAAATAAACGATGTGCTCACAGAAACCCCAAAAAACATGTACGAAAGCAAAAACTATATTTATAGCTATAAACTGTGTTTAAAGATAGAAATTATCTGTAAAAATATAATTACTATTGCAATATATATAATTTTTAGCTTAAAATACACAAAAACATATATTAAAAAGTTTCTTACATAAAAATATATGTAATAACTATACTTTTTCTGTCAAAATACATGATTTTCACACAGCGGTTAGATTTCTTGCATATTTACATATACATAGGTATAAAGTCCGACAGAAATTTATTAAAATGCGAAAATTGTTCTTGATTTTCTTGTGAGATATAATTTTATATAAAATCAATGAAAAAATTGTTTTTGAACGTCAAGGTTTTTTTTTACTAAAGATCTTTATCAGGATAAGAATTGGAAAAATTGTTAAATTTAGAATAAGTTTCTAAAATTATTATTTCAGAATTTAAAGTTATACAAAATATAAAAGCTGAATCAAAAAAAAGCAACATCAAAATTTAAAATTTTTAAAAAAACTTTAGGCTTAAAAAAAAATATAAATATAATTTATTACAGTTTTTTTGAAAATATGTATATAAAAAGTCTATAAAAATATATTTTTACAAAAAAAGAAAGGGAATGCTAATGAATCGTATTAATCGTAAAAAAACTTTATATAAATAAATTTAATTGTTTTTTACCATGCGATAGAAAAATATATAGTATAAGAATATATAAAACATTATGTCTTTTATAATATAAAGGCATTATTAATTGCCATTGCAAGCTACATTAATTAATTATTGATATTTAAAATATTTTCAATAAAAAAAACCATCATACTCGGTTATAGACATTTCAACAATTTTGTTGATTTTAATTGCGGTTAAAGACACGTTATATCTGATTTTAATATATATGATTTATATAATATGTTGAAAAAACCAAAGAATCACTCAAATTTACTTTTCAAATACATATAAATTATAAATTGCACAAGAAGATTTAAACTTGTTCAAATATGTAAGAAAGAAAACAAAAATGTGTATATGTAATCTTAGGCGAATGATTTGGTAGGTTTAGGACTCTTTATGTATTATAAAAAAACATCAAAAGTTCATTTATATCATTTTATCGCGTTCTCATGCCCTTTAAGACGTAAAAAGTAATACAAAATTAAAAAAGGTATTTGAATCACACAAATGAGGTGGAAATTCAAGCAAAAAAGTATTAATATAACATTTATTTCGAAAGCAATTTTAATAGCAGAGAATAATATGCTTTTTTGATAATACACTTAACACCAGAAGAAAAAACACAAAAAAAACATTAAAAACAGTTTAAATATAACATGAATATACAATGTTTTCTCGTAAACTCATTGATATTTACTGTAAAACAAGACCAAACTTTATACTTAAAATTAAATAGAAATTAAACAAGCTTTATGTATGTTTCGCTCTATTATTAAGAATAGATGCTTTAAATATTTCATTTTTTCTGTGGTGCTTACTTTTCAACATTCAATTGCTATAATACATTTATTTCATTTCACAAGATATTTGAATAAATTTTCTTCTTCAAAATCCTTTATAAACTTGTTTGTTAAGTTACATATCAATAATATCATTCGATAATCTATTTGAGTTTTATAATTAACAGTATTATAATTATATGTAAATTATAACATAAAAATGTCTTAAAAATTGTAGTCACAACGAAATCGAGACATGTATACAAACTAAGTAATAGGTATATTTTTGAACTAATAAGTACGGAAAAGGTGAAGGTATCGAACATAAATAAAAGAATGATAATACTACGAGCACATGTGTGATATGTTCATGGGGAATCAACCATGTTACGTTTATAGAAAAAATGTTAAATTAAAATGTCAAAATTAAACCCTAAATAAAATTCATTAAATTTAAAAATAAATGAATTGTATTTAATATTTCAATGAGATAAAACGTTTGTTTATAGGTGATCAAACTCTTTAATCTTACTCAAGGTCTACTTAAAAATAGTCTTTAGAACATATTTAGCCGATACTTCTTTCCATTCGTTACTTTATAATATTCATCAATTCAGGTTCTTATTCTCCAGACTTATAATTCAATTGTTCTTGTAAAAGTATTAAAATATAATGTGATATTTTCTATGTACAAAATCGCCAACAAGCACGTTTTTCAAATTTACATATAGCTCGTTAATAATGTGCCCAATTAAAAAGACCGAAACCAAATGCACACAAACACACATAAAAAAATGAAAAGCACCAGATAAAACCATTGTAATAGAAAAGAAGCAGTATTTGAGTAACAAAAATATAGAATAGGAACCGTAAGTTACATGAACAACAAGCAAAAATATTCAACAAGAAATGACATGGAGAAAAGATCATGCTTAATAAAGAAATATATGAAAAAACATGGGAAATGTGACCACAAATTTAATACTGATGAAGCCGACCCTGGATTTTTACTTTGGAGTGGTTATATAAAAAGAACAGTTAGTAGTGTGCTATAAAGCAGCAGCAACAGTAAAAGCGGCGTTAATTTGTTCGAATTGCTAAAGTCTAAGTCTTACCAAAATTGATATTCTCAATGTCTTGGTGGAAGAAAAAGAGGTACGAAACTATGAGAGAATAATAACAAAGCCTTGTTTTGTTTCTGAAAGATTTACGGGAAATCTATTGAATATGAATGTTTTATTCAACTGATGGCTATGCCATATATTTGCACATGTGAGTTACACGGAACTAAAGGCTACTTTCAATCTCAAAATAATAGTAGTAAAAAAATCTACATAGTTTTTTATGGAACACAACTTGGAATATTACAAAAAGGAAGAATAATTGAAGTTAATGTGAGTGAACTGGAATTGTTTGTGGAAGTATAATTGACGGGGAAAATATGCATATATCACCAATCATTTGGAAAATTATGGTTGCATTAATGCTGTCCTTTTATTATAATAAAATAAAATATTTATCTAAATTTAATTAATATCACCAATCAATATTTTATTTTCTATAACAAACAAAGCTTCTAATTTTACTGCACCATAGTCTCAAGTCATATACTCTGAATCAAAAAAATATTAAGATTTTTGAAGTGCATAGTACAAATATATAGTATATGCGCATCTTCTTGGTAAAATCCAAATATACTTTGATTAATTTATAAGGATTATAATTAGTTTTCCCACATATTTGATTACTCAAACTCAGAAGGTCTATAAAATAGTAGATAAGTGACGGGAATTAAAGATATATATTTTACTGCTTGATAGAGTCACCTTCGGCTTTGTTAATAAGGAGTAATAAAATCAAACAAGCCCATGATTCGCTTTTATATTGATTTATTATCTGTTAAAATTCTTTGTGCATAAATAACATCTACAGAGATAATGACTGCTAATAATAAAAGATGAGAAAATCTTTAATGCATTCTTGGGCACCTTGCCTAGACCCTTCTGGCTTAACTAATCTTCCTTTTTATATGATTACACGTAAGTCTCTTGTGAATGGATGGGCTAGCATGTATTTTTCTACTCTCTGTGATTTTTAACTACTATACGTATTTTTTCATGGATATTTACGAACACCTCATCCCAAACAAACAGACCCATTATATTGTATTGTTTATTTTTGGTGTTAATTTTTGATTTGAAATTTATATTTCTTAAGCAGATTGTAAGATACAAACCTTCATGTTAACTTTATCAAAGCATTAAACCTTCTCAGTTAATCCCTTATCGACACCAATTCTTATCACAAGACTTATCAGTTCAAGAGACTTTTTCATTCACACGGCTTGCACATGTGCTCGACTTCTTTAAATATCTTAAGTTTTTTAAAATTTTCTTGTGAAATTTTGCAACCACCTTGTCCCACTTTATTACATATGTATTTTTTCCTTTTAAACGTATAGATCATCGGCAGTTAATTTGCAAGAGGTTTTTATTTCCTTAATTTCTCGTTTTCTACTAAGGTTATGTTAATTATGTCAGTAAAAAATAACTCTATCAGTTTTATACTTTACTTTTTCTTGTCATAAATAAATATAATAGTGCGATCATTTTTATAATATCCTCTATTTTTCTTCTCGCTTCAATTTTTTTATAGAAATTATTTTCCATAATTTCTTGCACTGGATATTTATATATTTTCTATATTTTTTTAAAGTTATATTTTCTTGAAAAAAAAAATTAGGCATCTTAATATTATCATTGTCTAGATCATGTGTAAACATGACCATAAATTCTCTTGCATCTAATCACCAAGAGGCCAACAGTTTTTTTAGATTCATTAGAGTACGAGTACTTTAATCTATCCCCAAATAATAATTTCTATCTTTTATGAGAATAATCATGTCTCTTCTGCCGATTTGATATTTCCAAATTGTCGATGTTTTAAAGACTATGATCTCAAGCATTGAATTTCCGCTAATGCTAAAGAATTTCGATGCAATTTTTTTTATTTACACAACAAACTAAAAGTTTGTTTAGCAGTAAGTATTTCCAAATTTATTACCGTCATAGTTATGTAATCTTAAGATGATTTTCTAATAATTCTATGAGGCTTTCATTGTAAAGGTCAAGTAGTAGAATAGCTGGGTTAAAAAGTTTAGTTATCTGTTTTGTTTAGACATCTTCTTTTTTTCGTATATTAGTTATCCATATATTCAAAAGACTTCGTTTATAGTGAATTCATTGTTATTTACTTTTTAAAGATGTATTTGTAGCAACTAAAATTTTCCTATATCATCATCATGTTTTTTTAATCTTAGAATTATAGCTTTTTAAACCTATTACATAGTTTAAAAACAATAAAATAATTCTTTTATTGATTTTATAATGTTTTGAGCATTCAATCTTGTTCTACAAAAATTCTTCGCCACATGATAGTTCATTTTTTATGTTGTCCATGGTTTCAGTTGTATTATACATTTTATGTCTTCAAAATTTTAAGATATGTATATTTTTTTCCAATAATTACTGTAGCTAGATCTTACAATTTACGTTATTAGTTGCTGAATTTTCTTTGTTGATCACCATAGCTATATTTGTAAAAATTAAATAGCTTCTTTCGGGATTCCTTTTAAATTTTAATTATATTCAATAATTAAAATTCATATATTAAGGGTAAGTGATTTTCTATGATTCCTCACGTATACAGGGACATTAACAGAAGGATAATGATAGTTTTGTTTAGGACTTAGTAAATGCATGCGTAGCATAAATAATGTTGAGTCTTGCTTATCATTCTAGAGAATTTTTACATATATATATCTTTTGTGTTGCTTTTTTGGAATATGTGAAAGGTACCATTTTTCAATGAGTTGTGGCATAAAATATATCATCCACTCCTGTAGCTTGCAAATTTCTTAATAACTTATAATATAATTCTGTTTGAATCATTCAAAGGATCTTCTACATTGAACTAAGTTGCAACAAATTCATTGTCATAGTGATTTTTAACTGCACATATATAAGAGCGCGCTCTTTGGCGCTTTTCGCCGTCTAACTTCCAAGTCTTTATATATCTGCTAAGAGATTTCTTGATTCGATCGTATTTTGTAAGACAGTAATGACAATCTATGTGTCAAGTTTATGCAAATTTGACATGCAAGTAATGAATCAAAATTTTAATACTCTTATCCCATCCTTTTATGGAATAAAATATGTAATCCTGGTATAGAATCAATTGTCTTCATAGTTGTTTTCTTAGAAAATATTAAAATCCGTTTTATACAAACTCAGGTGAAGACAAGTCCGCTTTTTTATAAAAAAAATTTCAGATTCAATCACACCCAGCAGCTTTTGAATGAGCAAACTTTTTTTACAATATCATTGAATTTTTGGCATGATCTAGAGCACAGGCTTTTTGTATTCTTGTAATTAAACAAGTTTTTTTCGTTTATTTCTTGTTTGTAATATGTAATTATATCTTCACTTAAAAATATATAAATTATTCGCCAGGTGCTTTTATTGTATGGTATTGTATTTTGCTGATACTAGTCTATAGAATTGCCATCTTATTAGATAAAATTAAATATTCCTTTTCGTAAATTCTAATCATTTTACGTATTTCTCGCTGGGCTTTTCCCAGATTCTTATTGTTAATATTTTCACTTCTTTTAAAATATCAATTTTATCGATGATTTTTTGTTGTGCATTATTATCTACATAAAATTTCTAATTTTATTTGCACATATTTATATTTTGCTCCTGATAATTGCTTATGTATATTGTTTATAATACCTAATATATTTTTTTATATTTCATGTATTATAATGCTTGTGTTAAAATGTTTTTTTTGTCATATTTACGAATATTACTTACGCTTTTTTGTATCAGTTTTGCTACTTCACCTATGTTTTGGTGTTAAACTATTCAAAAAGCATCCTGTTAACTTATTATATAATATTGAGGCTAGATTAAGCAATTTTATTTTTTTTATACGAAATCCATTATGTGCTGTTTCTCAAGAGTTGGTGATTTGAAGAAAAATTTTTTTTTGCCCGTGAAACATAACCAAAAGATTTTTTGTAAGAATTTCAGGATCTTTTACGTTTCTTTTATTCTTAAACTTCATTAGTATCAAGATTCTGTACTGAATTTTTTCTTCCATTCTTGTCTTCAAATTTTTTTTAAGAAACAGGTTTAAATAGTTTTTGAAGGCCTTTAATATCATTATGGAATCGGTGCAGTGTTTTATTATTTACAAACAAAATAAGTGTGTTTTTAAAACGCGTCAATATATTCAAATAGACCATATATTTAAGAATATCTTAATTATATATGGTTTATGTGAAATTCTTCTGACTTAAAAATCTGTACTGTTTTTTTTTGGTTTGCTCTTTAAGTGTCGTATACTTTTTTTTGGTACAGGATTAGATTACAAAGGTAAATCTTTGCAGTTACCTTCACATAGTTTTTCTCTTTCACCCATATACAAACCGATTAAATCCTTGATCACCTAAAAAATAGTGCTGAAGAACTATGAGGTATGATAGGAATTTATAAGCATGTAGAACATGACAGATTATAAGGTTATCTTGTATTTTTTATATTTTAAAAAGAGTACAATAAAAAAAACACCTCATATTATATTATGATCTCGCATAAGTATAAATTAATGCTTTTTATTTTAGTTTTTTATCATAATCATAGCTTGCTTGAAATCCTATGGAAACAGTGCATCTATACATTCGATTATCTTTAACTCCGAGACGTATTCATCAATGCTTCCATAGATTGTGGGGCTCAAGTCTCATAAAACTCTCTTATTTTCCAATTTTATTTTATGCAACGATCTATTGTGTAAATACGAGTTTCTTTATGTCTTTTTTATGATACCGTGCAAACACCTCGTCGAAACCAAACCTAGAAATAGTTATTTATATATAAAATAAGGTATAAGATGGTGTGAATAGTGTTTTTATACTAAATTTATATAAAGACATGTTGATTTTTCTATATTCAGTTTTTTTATTCCAATAAAAAGTGTCAATATGTCAAAAAAAAATCTTAGAAATTGCTGATTTATTGCAAAATATCATAGATAAAACATCTTAATGAAATAAGAAAAGAATTTTATATAATATGACCGTTCGACATAGCCATCTTAATTTATTTTACCTGATGAATGTGATAAAAAAGCTATTTACATTAAAATAATTTTGCGTGTAATTTTTGCCATTATAATTTTTCGGGCGAATCTTCATATCCATCTAAAAGGAAATTTATTAAGCACTTCAACGCATTATAGTACTTAAATAAACCTTTTCTGCCTTATAAGTATATATTTTGAGTTAAATGTTTTTATTTGGTCATGGTTTTTATAGTAATACAAATTTTTCGCGTCACTTATGTATTTTAAAGCTACTCTATCACATTTTATTTAGTATAACTCTGTTCTATACTTAAACTTGTAAATTAGAAAAAGTTTACCTACTGTTAAGAGAACCTATTTAGATTTTATTTAAGATAAACTAGTTTTAACCAATGCATGTAATCTTATCTATATTAATAGCAAATATTTACAATTTATATAAAAAAATATCAGATAATATATATGTATAAATATATTGATAATCCTAAGCTGATACACATTTTTAGTTCTATTCGTTTTCAATGATTTCTTATTCTTTGTTTTTTTATCTAGTCAAAATTTAGAGGCGGTAAATTTATATATATTCCTTATTTTTATCGACTAGTTTGTATATGCATATAAATTCTTTAGAAATATTTTATCTGCATACATTACTCTTTATATGTCAATGTCTGAGACTAAAATCGATATATTTTAAAGACACACGTTTATTTGCAACAATAAAGTAATTTTCAATTCTTTTTAGGTTATTTAAATACTTTAGTACAATTTGAAGATCTTTTTGTAATCATAACCATGATATATGACATTTTAAAGTATTTTTTTTACGATCGATCATATATAAAACCAGTTTTTCGTTTTTACTTATACATTATATTTATAAAATGCTTAAAAATGCCTTTTTATATGCACAAGTGTGTTTTATGCAATAATATGTGGTAATTATTTCTTGTCTTTTTTTTAATATTTTATTGCTAGCATTTTTTATCTTATTTATCAGAAAATGCATTTTTTTAAAAATGATTTAAAACCTCTTGCTGTAAAAACAAAGGTGTTTTTTTTTGATTCAACTGTGAGAGGTTGTAGAATTTGATGTATAAAAGGCTAGGAACTCTTAGAATGATCTTCTTATAGCAAGTCGTTCGTTTCTAGCGCGAAAATGAATATAAAATTTAAAATTGGTTTTGCAATGTTTTAAAACTTTTTTGCATGACTTTTTGACACTAAATAAATCTAAATTGGTCTCAAATATAATATAACTTTTAAATTTTTGGTGCATGATGTTAACTTAATGGCAAAAGTATAAAACTTCAAAACACATAGAATCTAGCCGAAAACTATACCTGCTTAGAACATTGCAAATGTGCTACATACAACATTTTGTATGCTATTTTATATATAAATTCTATAACTATGCTTTAATGGCATTTCATCTGTTTCATGTAATTCTTTTTAGTATTTTCTTACGTTCTAGCGGATATATGGCTTGAATAGCACGAAGTGATAGATTCAACAGAAGCTATATTTTTAATATAATTACGGAACAGATAATAGAATCATGTAAATTCTTTAGTATGCATATGATAAAAATATTTAAAAGATAAAAAGCGTTAAATCTGCAACATTTAAATAAGAATTTTTTGTTTATAAATCAAGAAATTTCTTATATTTATAAAATATGTCAATCTTTTTTCATTATAATGAATTCTATTATTTTAATTAGAAATTATTCAATTTTTTTTATTTTAAAAATTATTTGTCTCATTGAAAATGCCATATTTTTAATCTATAAAAGTATAATTTCTACTGTTTAATGTTTAATTATTTTTTATTATAATTTAACTTACCGTATTATATTACGGTTAATGTACCAGGTGTATGGAGTCGCTTTGATTTGTATTAAAAGTCACCCATGTTTACATTTTTATTGCTTTATATAGTATATTTACATTTATTCTGTCGAGTATAAATATAAGCACCGATATTATTTATACATATGAAAAATATGTCGAAATGAGCTTGAAACCTCTATTAAAAAACATCTTTTGAATTCGTTTCGTTTGTAAAAAATTATATAAAAGGTTTATTCACCGTTATTATAACGTCCGAGATGGGCGACTTTAATTCCGGAAAAAAATTTTATTTTACAAATCATTGCAAATTAGATTTAAGATTTTGGCTTTTCTCTTTTATATATATTATACCAGTGACAATTAAACGAATTAATCAACCAGTCTAAGCTCCCGTTTTTCAGAAATTATCATACAATTTTGTTATGATCTGTAAATGTTCAATCTAAGTTTTAGTCTCGCAGAAATCGACAATTTATAGTTTTAAAATTATTTATATGATGGTTCAGATTATTTCTTTATATATTTAAATGCGCCATAAACTTGTATTTTGTTATGAATTTAATATTAAAATCTCTTCGAACTGTAAATAAATCCTATTTTTTGCTAAATTTGTTGATTTACAGTCTCGTTTAATTTTTTAGTTGTTATGCGACAATTTTTTGACTTAATACATTTATGTATGTAAAGTATTTTTGTCAAAGCGTTTTGCAAATTTTGTAAAAAAAAATGAATGTAAAAATACGCTATCGAACAAATTTAAACATATTCCCCTATTACATATGCTCTACACCATATATCATTTTTTTTATGAAATTTAGAATATATCCAAAAAAAATTACTTTATCTTTAAAAAATCCTATATCAACTGATACATAATATTTTCTAAATTTTATATATGTTTAATTCTAAGTTTTTTACATATGAAAATATTTATTTAAAATACCAGGGCTTTTAAACCTGTATTTGTTGTTGGTCATTGGTTTTTGCTGGGTATACGCGAAGATTATATAAAAATATACATTCATACTATATTATAGTATATTAATAGCATAATCTTGAGCGTTGATGATTTATTGAGAAAGAATCTAAGCGGATGTTTAAATAGAATATACAGAAACTGAAGTCTGGAGTAAAAATGAAAGTAAGAAAAAAGAATGCTATATAAATAAATTATATTTTTATTATCAGAGCTATGTATATTATCAAGATTTATAAAATTCTTGCAATATATATATCGATCTTATAAAAAATTGATTCTTAATAAAATATTTATTGTTCTTTATGTGATTAAAATATAGATATTTCATAGGAAAATCTACTAAGAAATCACTATTATAAAAATGATTGATTTTGCGTTTAAGAAAAAATGTTTAAGAAATGTAACGCTATATAAAAATATTTAAAATAAAAAAAAACAATCGAAAACGACATAAATAGAATACATTTATTGTGTAAAACTACAGCCAACCAATAGACAAAAATACGAGACTGTAACTTAGGAACAAATTAAGTTGGGTTTCTTAAAATAGATTATGGCTGAATATAATCTTATTGTGTATGATAGAACTAATATTGGCGTTTATTCACCAGATTATATTCTAATCGGAAAATTTTTTTTGTACACAAGAAAAACGTGTTTTTTAACAATAGACGTTTTCTCACTTTTTTTCTGAATTTAAAAATGCATTCCTGATAAAATATGATAATGAAAACCATAACCGAGAAATTAATCCTAAATCGCATAAATTTTTTCATCATAAATTAATATCAAATCACCAAGAAATATAATCTACCGATATAAAAAAAGATCATAATCTTGCATATTGTAATTTTAGCTATATAAAAGTACTTGCTGAATCGAATTTAAGAAAAAATTGGATGTTATTATTTATATTTTTATTCACATGCTCCATGACGAATTACAGCAATTGAAGACAATTGATTGATCCTTTATGAAAGAATGGAAAGAAGATATCTATAAGGTTTTTTCTTATTTACATGACGCACAAATTAACGGAGCTTACAAAAATAAAGATAAGATTCTCTTATCTATAAAATATCCTATGGATAAAGTCTCTGCTTTAGTTACTCTGATATCAACCATGCCTTTATAGAATTACACAATAAAAATTATACGCTTAATCTTTTTCCACAAATGGTATGCCGTCCTCAGAAAAAAATTCTAGAATTATTGATATATATGATTCTTTTCTATCTTATACTAGATACATTTATGAGAAATCGGAATTTTTTGAATTGAAAAATATAATCTAAAACCGTTTTGATACTAATAATCCAGATTATGCAGTACTTTTTTTAACTCTTTTTTAGAAGATTTTATCAAAAGAAGATTATGTGAAATATATTCCCAAAATTTTCGAAAATTTGCTATTCACCAGAAAAAAGAATACGATTTCTCAATAATTTAGCATTCTTTCGAGATGATATTTTAGATGATTTCTCATTTGCATTTATTAACAGGATTATAAGCGGTTTTTTGCTTAAAGAAAATAAAAAAATAGAAGAAATTATTGAAAAATTTATTTCGAATTATTTACATAAATTCTAGGCTGAATTACAGAAATTTGAATTGAATTGTAGTACCAAATCTCAATTTATTGATGAAAAAAAAGCGAAAGGTATTCAATATTCAAACGATGTGTTTCTGCACGGAATAGGCAGAAATGCTTAAACTATTTTTATCGCAAACATAATATAATAGATATAAGAAAACTTTTTGTGGATACAGTATTTCTTGATGTTTTAAAACCGAATTTTGACGAAATAGAAATTGAAAACTATGGATATATATTTTTTTATGTTCAATCTACAACTTTTGATGGTAATAACGGTTTTATGAGCGCCTAGAGAATTATTTTAATGCATATAATTCCACTAAAGATAAAGAGTTTAGCATGAAGTATTTCGAATTCATGAATTTGATATAAAAATGCCAAGCAAGTCGACATTATGCATGAAAAAATCAAAAACTCTGAGATATCACATGTATCTAGATCAATTTTAACACAACTGAAAGATCAGCCACAGCATATTAAACATAATTCGTATTTTTTTTCTAGTGAATTGATTTTAAATTTATTAATACGGAAAAACTATATTATAATGAAGAGGTGAATGTCAAATTCGAGCTTAAATTAACGAAGAAAGATCTTTTTAACGCAAATCATCATCTTACATTGAATTTGTTATTTTTTGAAGAAACAGGGTTGTACAATTCCAAGGAATATACTTCATATTTTAGTCTTCCAAAATATAGAAAGATTTTTCTATATACTAGAAGTTCGCTCTTATCATTCAAAAATAATTTTTGCTTTTTTCTAAAAAATATAGATTCAAAGGTTAATTTTACGAAATATGATTTCATTTTAGTTGACGGAGATTACTTAAAATACATAAAAGAAAAAAACCTATTATATTTTAGAAAAAAATTTCTTATATGTGAAACTAACCAAGTAATTCAGAAGATAGCAAATTTCATATGCAACTTTCCTGTTTTTGTTTAGACAAGGGCTAAAAAGAAGTTATATTTTCGCTATTTGAATTCAATCCACATTAAAACTGTTTTTCTAACTGTATTGAGAATGATTTTAATGCAAATATTGAGATAGACATGATGAAATACGAAGAAAATGAAGTTTACCATATCTTAAAGTCGTATCTATCACGGCAATTTTTCACTTCCTTGGATATATGGAAACTAAAGGGCATCTTTTAAAAATAGCATATGATACGGGTAATAAGAAAGAAGAATATGCATTTTATTTTAAGCATAAAAGCAAAGAGAAATATAAAGGATCTATAAAAGAACTACTCAATTCGATAAACACAAATTTTGTGATCAAATGAGCAATATAATCTGGAAACGAAGCAACTTTAATTGTTTGTAGATTTTTTTTTTCGATACTTCTTAAATTTGTTGAATGCGAAGAAATTTTAGATAGCATATTGATAGTTACGAAACGCACAGATTACAAATCGATTTTTTGATTTCGATGTTTTTAGAAAAGATTATTTTACTATTACGCCAAGAATCTTATGAATTTTACTTATATTATTCTTCTCATTGCAATACAAAAAACAAAGAAAAAAACTATTTGTATTGTTGTTCATACGCTGCCGATGCCCAATCACATTTTTTCACTGAAAAAATAAATTCTGATTTTTAAAATCTGATAAAGAAAGCTTTAAAAAAAAGATGCAAGTTTATGGTATAAAAACGAATACATCACGACTAATATAAATCAAAAGAAAAAAAGGAATATTTTTAGGGATACGGAATTTCTAGATGATTTTTTTCAATTTGTAACAAATTCATCAAAAGAGTTTCTGCTGGAATTATACAGAATTGTATTAATTTTCTTGAATAATCATGATAAAAATGGAGATAAGGTGACTTTTTCTTGCGAAATAAGATCAAATAAAAATAAAATAAATAAGTCGATCATTGATATGAACTTTTTATGAAAGAAGCAAGCATTTTTAAATCTAATTTTAAGTATATTGACCACGAAACCGATAATAGAAGCCCTTTTTTATCTACAGCTCAAGATAGCTGGAATATGTAGAATAAAGTTAAGAATAGCATATATTTTTTCATCATAAAACACAAAATATAATCTTATAAAAAAATATTTTATTTTTTAATGCATTAATGCCAAACAATAATCCAACTTCTAGCGTCTTTATGATACTTTAATAAAATACTACTAGATTCCAAAGCTTATAGCAATATAATATATTATATAGTGATTTTATTCGACAAGTGATCAATAAAAGTATACTATTAAGCACTACCAATCCATTAGAAATATGAGGTTGCTGTGTAAGCCGTTGTACTGTGCCTCCAGTATTCAAAAAGATTCCACACAGTTCAGAAAGGATATAGGCATGTGCAGAGTGTAGTTGAAGCTTGTATAACTTAGCAATTAACGGTATAAAGAATCTCATCCCTCTACATAATGACTGCCGCCTATGAGAAAGGGCCCAGTCCACGGTGATTACGGGTGGCAAGAAGTGTTGAGGGAAAACAGAGAGACCCAGCTGTTAAGCAATAGTTCCTATAAATATAAAGCTAACTTCCTAAAAAGAAATAAAAGTAAACATATATAAATAATGTAAATTCAATTCAATTTGAACTTCTTTAGTAACATCATATTAAATAGATTAGAATAATACTAAATAGCTCTTTTGATTACTATTATATAATACCATCGTTAGTAAAAAAATATTATTTTACTAGCAAAGCCTTGCGCAAACATCCTTATAATAAACGAATTTTCATATTATTACAACAGTTTAATCCTATACTTATTGTGTTTTTTACGTTTTATCTGTACTATAAAAACATTTATAATTTCCTCATTTATACTGTACAGACTAGTGTTCTATTTTAAATAATATAAACAAATTTATTATAGCTTATTATAGTTAAATTCGCTTGAAAAAAATATATAACACCTAGATATGCTCTAAATGCTCTGATGACCTAGCAAAAAATAATATTATTACATTTTATGGTAAATTTATTTTTTTTGCAATTTTCTGACCACCTGAATAGAAATATATTAAGATAGGGTTTACAAAACTTATTGTTCTTCTAATGATAATTACTCAAAAAATGCGTGTTAGGGCTTTTTATCTGCATTAATGAATACGGAATGGGAAGGTTTTGTGTGTTTTTACTTTCGCTGCTATTTTATTTTTCGAAAATACGTTTCTGAAACTACACTCTTATATTTTTTTTAGATCTAGAAATATTATTAATATAAAACAACAATTTCACAAAATATATGGCAGTACAGACGTTTAAAATATACAATTTTACTCATGCCTTTCTGTTCTAGCATGAATTTTTTATTTAAAGCAAATTTATGTTTATTCGGATGTATTCTATAGCGAAGAAAAATTAGTTTGTATCAAAGTAATGTGACCATATTTAATGTGAATTTAGTATTATAAAGCTTTAGTTTAAAAATAATCATATTAATTAAGGTATTATTAATGGAGGAATGGTGGTATGACTTAAAAATTTTCGCAAAAAGTTCATGTTTACAATCGTTAGACAAACTTCATCAATATTTTATACCATGATTAAATTGCTATATCCATATTTTTACATTTTTTCCCGTAAGAAATAACAATAATTTAGATATTCCCAATACTATGGTTTGATAAATTGCCTTAACTTGATCAATATCGCAATTCATTTTCTTCAATTCTTGTAGAATTTCTAAACACCCCCCCCCCCCATTCATGTTATTAAGATACTATACATAGCTATAAAATATTTGATCATAAACTTTCTATTTATATGAAAAAAGAACATATATATTTCTCAATTTATTCTTAAGTTATCTCATCGATGCTATTGATATCACTTCTATCATTGTTGTACAATAATGATTCTTGATATAAATGTAATATCAGGACGAATTTTTTTATCCTGGATATATCATTTATGCTTAACATTTGACATATAATTTTACATATTTTTTGCACTGATGGGATTCTTTGTTATTTTAAAAAAATTTCTTGATATATAACCATAAATTCATTAGTTGCCTGTGTTTCGTGATTTTAATATTATAAATTCATAAATAAAATAGTTTCTATTTATAAATTTATATTTATGAGTTACGTTTCTTTTTATCTATTGAGACATAGTCAGCCCATTGGGAGTATCTCATAACTTCTTGATGCATCTTTTAAAATCTTCCCTTATTTTTACTACATGAACTGCTTTATATTATAAATGAATGAAGTCAACTGTCTTGCAAAGTGTGTAAGCTTGCTTTGAGGCTTCTACTTCGTCCTGTGATTTTAACACGTTAAGATATTTCTTATGTAATTTTGTAACTAGTTCATCCCAAGTCATTAGATATACGATTATGGTTTTTTATTATGTGTAAATCAAACCAAGTTTATTTGCTAAGATGGCATACTTCCTAAATTATTGGTTCCTAACTTCTGTTAAGTTGTCAAGGCTACTTATACCCATTTCAAAAAACGTAATAATATTTAATATTTTTCAGTTAAAAAATATCATTTCTATTTTTTTTTGATTATAATATCTGTTTTACTCTGATATTAACGTTTATTTCAGCATTTTCGTTTTCGCTGATGTCTTATACCGAGGTAATTCTGATCTTTTAGTCATCTCATAGGTGCATCGTCTTTATAGGATAAATGAAGACAACTTACGATTTCATTATACCCGTGCATGTAATCATGTCTATTTTTTTGCATCCAGTTGCAAGCTTATGAATTGTTTTCATGGCTTTGTTTCAATATGGGTATTTTAATCTCTACCGAAAAACATTTCTGTCTTAGTTAAAACAAAATTTTACTTGTTACTGTTTTTTATGTTACCGTCTTTTAATGATCTTTATTATCTTAACTTATCAACCATATTATATTCTTGGCTTAAAAAAGATTAAAGTGTAATGGTATTTCGATTGTTTTAAACAATAAACTTTCATGCTGCTTTTTCTCCTGTAACTTTTTATCGGTGATCTCGGCATGATATTTATTTTTAAGATATTCTATAATTAGAGAGAGATGTTTATTGTTATCTTTTTATGCTTCTAATATTGCAGCCCTCATCATTAACTGTTTTTACTGTTTTCAAGACCATTTTACAGCTGTTGATCGTCTTTTGAGCTTTAGATTGATATGCAATAGTTCACGTTCTAGTACATTATTTAAAACATAATTCCTACTTATGTAAGGCTGAGGGTGAGAAGAAAATATCTTTAAAACATCCCTTATATTATCATCAAGAGCAGTCTGCTCTTCATGTTCGTATTCAAATACGCTTTTATGGTAATTAATTTGTGACTTTGCATGTTCATAAATGGCCTTTAATTAATATCTAGCAATCATTTTAGTCTTATAATAATAAATTTAGTGATTTATTATCTTTCTGCTTTTATAATATTAGTTTCATAAGCTTAAGCTCCAATTTGCTATCCTAATTACTCCAAGATATTTATAGGTTTCTGGGCATTGAATTTTTGTGACACATCAGCGCATATTTCATGGTTATTGAAAAACTTATTTTTGTTTATGATAAAGCCTACTGCATATAAGAAGGTTATATTTTATCCGTCGTAATTTTAAGCGTTTCTGGAGTTTTATGATTATAATCAGAGGTCATCTTTGAATGTAGATGATTTGTTATATAGGTGTTTTTATCATACCCTATACTTACCCATGAAAGCGTTCATTAAATTTTCTGCCTGGTGAATCTATACATAGAACGAATAATAAATTTGACAGATAGTCTATTTATATTATTCCCTTATTTATTCTTTTATGCATTATTTCTTTCCTATTTAACCGCAAAGATAAATCTAGTCCCTTGCGATCTTGCAAGTAAAAGACGGTATGCATGTAGGTGGGTATTAGTTTTTAAAACATACATTCGAGTTGTTATTTTCTATCGAGTATAGTGCCCTTTTACACTAATACAATTGTATATATTTACATGCTCTTTATTTATCGAATATAACAAGAGCTTGTTCTTACGCTCCTTATATGTTCTTTATCTTCATTCCTGATTTTGCGCAATTATTTATTTGCTCACCTCATATTATATGATTTTTTGAACCCTACATGTTAACTTATATAAACTGAACATATATGTATTTGATCTGAATTCATTATCTATATTGAAATCTTCTTTTAGTATAAAATATGTTTGCCAAAGTAAAACCATTCTTAATGATTATTTTATAATGTTTAATTCTATGTCTGATATATGAATTTATGAAAGATAATCATCTTCTTAATGTGGAAATTAAAGAATAGATCTGGTCCAGCTGCTTTAGATTTCAACAGTCTTTTTAAGATGCTATCAAATTCAAACACTGTTCATAGCAAATGTTTCCTGTTATTGAGTCGGTAAGAATGGGTATAAGTAAATGTTAAAAATTTTTAGGTTGTGATGTTCCCTGCTTTTTCTTACATTTTCATAATGGAATTCTTTCTTTGTTTATTTGACTCTTCGATTGTAAAATTCTTGTTTACATTAACCCTAATTAAAAATGGTTTTCTATTAAGCATAAAGTGTTATTTTCCGTTGTAAAATCACATGTTTTTTTTGTACTGCTCTATCTTTTCTTAAATATTCTGATCTTTTCTCTATAGTCATTCTACATTTTTTTAAGATGATAATCTATGTCTATGATCATGTTTATTTATCGAATTGTTTTTCTTGATTTTTTTAACTTCATCTTACTCAACTTCACAGCGTTTATTTTTTTATAATTATATTTTATCATAATTTATTTGAAAAGCTCAATTTCTTTCAAAATATATTGGCAGCTTATTTCGATTTCGTTGTGAGGCGTTTTTAAGTCTGTTTTGCGATTTGTAGCGAAGCTGTAAATCAATCATATCTTCAGAATTTAGGGTATATTTAATTGTCCCATTTATCTTATATATGTTTGGAGAATATTAAAGTCAACTTTGTAGTATGTAATTTTTCTTGTATTTTCAAATTTAACATTTTTTGCCTTGATAAAGCATTCTTATATTCCATTTACTTCATTCTTTATAATTCGACTCTTCAATACTCTTTCATTCCAAAATGATATGGCATACTTTATTTTATTCTTAAAAGTTTTTGGCACGAAATTAATTGACAACCATTTACATATATTTTGGTCTATTTATTCTCACATCGCTCTTCTTTCTAGTTCCTGTTAGACAAACTACATTGGAATTTTCCGTTAAATTTTTTTGGCGCTTTAACCATACCGCAGCTCGGTATAGATGGAAGCGTATATGTATTGCCGCATTGGTATCTTTTTGTTATTCCTCCAAAAAAGATGCTGCTGATAAAAATATCGATTCAAACGTCAGACTTCTTGTTGATTTTTTTGAAAATTAGCGCATGTTCCTATTCCACATATTCATTTTCGGTAACAGGCGCAGTAGTAAATGATTTGTCTTTGTAGCGCTCTGCTTCTGGTTTTTGTGTTTCACCCATTCGTAGTAAAAAAATAAAACCTTGTAATTTTATAATTCCCTAAAAGGCATAAAAAAGAATCTCGAATTTATCGAGAGGCAAAGGAATGATTCATCTTATGCTTATATATAGGAAAATAATGTAATTTAATAGGTGAAAAATATTATAAACGCTTTTTTTGAATGTATAGAGAAATATATACTTTTGTAAATATACACATCATGCATTATTTTTGCTGCACTTAAACCATAAAAGATATATTAAAACAAATAACTTTAAAAACAAAATTCTTAGAAAATAAAACAAGAAATGGTTTTCTAATAGCTGCTTTTAATCGCATACTTATTAAAATTCTCTAAAATTTGTTCAAAATCAAACTTAATTTTCGAAAAAAAAATTATGGATTTTTTTATATAATAAAGAAAACATGATTAACAGAGAAAGTTCAATCTAGGATCAAGAGCTGTGAAGATTATATAAATAGAAATATATACTCTATTAAAATTTGTAATGTAAGTGATACTGTTGTAATTTTAGAATATATTTGTAAACATTTAAACATTTCATGCAACAATATTCAAGTAAGAATGCATTTCAATTATTTTTTAGTCGATATATCTAAAATTTACATAAATGCAAATAAAAATTATATTAATAAATAAATGAAATTATAAAAAAGATACAAAAAAACTTAATAGAAAAGAGGTTTATTTTTATTTATATTATATCAATTGTTAAATTAAAAATCGTATTATCTGTTCTTTAACTTTTTAAAAATTTATTTCATATTTTTTTTTATTTAAATATAAAAAATAAATGATTGATCATTTCATATACAGATATGTATTATTTTAAAATTTTAAATCTACTAATGTCGCGCGTTTTAAAGGTTATAAAGCTACTCTTTTGAATTGATTTATTTAATCGCATTTTCTGAACTATATTTATAAAAATAGAATATGTTTTTTCATTCTTAAATAATTTTGCGGCTAAAAAGTAAAATCACGTATATATGTATATTATTATATGACTTTTTTTTAAGATTTACGGCCTTTAGTTGTTTTTTCTTTTTAGTTTAGTTCGAGCGAAACATTGATAGATTTTACGGCACAGAGGTATTTTTTAGGCTATTCTTCTGATGTTCAAGTCTTTTAGATATCGGACCCTCTTTCATGTCCTATTAATTCAAGTTTTTTATGATCATTGTAATTATAAATAAATAATTGTAGAAAACACATGATTCGCAAAAAACTTGTCCATAGAATAGAAACGAGCAAATTTTTACCATTATTTTTTATTTTAACTGAATTATATATGATTATGTAAGAACTTTGAACAATTAGATCTTGAAAAGAGGTATCGTAGATTATATAATATAAAAGGATATATAGAAATGTATGTACATGAATCAAAAACAATCAATTAGTTACGTTATGCTCGAAGACAAATTCAAAAATAATTTTGACTCATTAATAAAAATAATAATTTTATATAAAAGAATAAAGACTATATTTTATTGATATATTATATAAAATAAATATTAAATACTTATAAAAACAAGACTTATTCACTAAATTCACATATTTTTTCATTGCATGCATTTTAAGGAACTTTAATTATGCAATATTCTTATGCATCTGCTTTAACAACATTATGGATTGAACAAAGGTATTACATAAAAATTAAAATTATTTGGTAAATATGGTCTAGAATTACACTGACATTATATGAATAATATTGTTTTGATCTTGATACTTTTGATTGTAATATATTTTACGTTTACACGTAAATATTTGATACTAGTTTTTATATATAGAACTCGTGTATATAAAAAAACAAAAAAAAAGGACTAATAACCATAGATATTTGATTTATTAATATTATCTATATCTTTTTTACCGAAATTTCAATGGCTTACTTCGCATATAATAATGATATGCTGACATTTTTTCTTCCATTATCGCTTTAAATGTGCTATAGCTACCTTTAAACATTAACAGGACCAAATACATATAAAAACTATTTTTTTTTATAATTACAACACCATATCAGAAAAAAACCTTTAACTTTGAAGGCGCAGATCATGGCCTAATCTTATTGAAAAACATTTATATTAGTTCATAGGCGACAGATATCGGATAAGTTATTTATAAAATAATTCGAGATTAATTTTTGCTTCATTATACAATCAAACGAAAAAATATATTTATTTAATTTTATAAATGACTATTTATATTTTAAAACCAATTTAAAAATATTTTATCATACAAATAAAAAGAAGCTTTTTTTTTGGTGAATGTGTAGTATATTTACCTAGATTGCATGAACATTCATCTCACAACATAGATGAGGTCAAAAAGTAATATAAACATTTAAAAATTTCAGTATAAATAAAAAATTTAAAAAAATCATAATAATACCAAAATTAATACAATTAAAAATAAAAAATTTATTTTACGCATTATAAACGGTATGTTACATGAAATTTTACTAACTCAGATATATAAATGTATAATAATGACTATAAAAAATGTTTTTTCGCTCAAAGGCGACAAAATACGTAAAATGCAATTTTGCAAAATCTAAATACTTTTAATCTTCTTATTCAGATACGGTATTTATTAAATGACCCAAAAGATATAAAATCTTAGAATCGATGTCTGGATTATTAAAAACTTTACTTCCAAATCCGATAAATAAAAATCAGCGTATTGTATGTTATATTCTATAGCTGATTTGATTCAAGAACATACTTTAAGTGAGTTACATGATATATACATGCATCAAATTATGTTATCACATAGAATTCTTGTTGATGTTCTTCTAGGATTAAAAAATAGTGTATGTGCAAGTAAATATCTTTTTAGTATTTATTCATATTAGACATTTGTGTGAAAGTCTTGAATTTTTATATCTTACTCGCAAGCATATTTAATAAAGTTATAATACTGAAAAATAACGATGTGTCTCTATAAAATTCAGGTTAATTGATTATAATACAAGAAGAATAAATACTTTACTCAAAAAGAACCACCTCATTATTAACTATAAAGCTTGAATGCACAAAAAAACAATTTTAATATGATTTCATTTTTCCTAGGCATAACCAACAAAATATATGCATGTAAATATATTTTTATCTTAAAAACTGAGACACCATTTATATTAAATCAAAACCTAACGCAGTAAAATGATTTTTTTTGGTGAAAAACCAGTTTTAAATTTTTAATTAAAATAATTTGACGATTTTGATAGTATATACTGAATAAAAAACAAACTGGCATGAAAATATTTTTTCACAGGTAAATTACTTGGAGTCTCACAAAAAGGATAAGAAATAATGAAAATTTAATAAAATGTATAAAAAATACAAAGACAAGTACTTTTCTGTCGAATAATAACATGAAGCTGTTAATAATGCATATGGAACTTTGTAAATCTAGAACATCTGACAAAAATAAGATGCTTTCTTGAAGATTTAATAGTCGAAAATTATCATTTTTCTTTTAATTCCATAAATTGTAATTTTCTATTTTTTTTCACAAAAATTTAAGCACATCGAGCACGTAACTAACATAAAATCAATCGTTTTAATACGTAAATCTGTATTTTATCATAAATTATTACATATACCAATGTTTATGAGTTTGTTCTGTGTTTTAAAAGTCTCTAAAATTCATAGTGCACATTAAAAACATAATTCTTATTGATTGAATATTTAAAAATGATGTTTAGATAAATAATTGTTATTTTTTTAATTTAATTTTTGTGTCTCAAAACACATTGGCCATACAGACGTTCTTGAAATCAAATCGGATGGTTACAAGAAAAATAATTCGACATATCCGAGTCTTTCTATGTTCAAGAAATTTATAATTGTAAGGTTTAAAATTATCTCACTACATAATCTTTTTTACATAGTAACAAGATATTTTACAGAAGAAAACCTAAAAAAAATTCAATCTGTATAATTTTGTAATATATTTTATGTAATTAAAGCCTTTTATGCAATAGAAACACTTTCTAATTATTTTATGTCTTATATAAAAATTATTTTCCTAAAATAGGCTTTAAAATAAACTCGATATTGTAAATAAGTATCAAAAAAATAAGATTGGTCGAATAAAAATATAAATTAAATAATTTGCTTTTACGAAATAAAATACAAAATTACACTTATATTAACATTTTGAAACAAATTTTGATTAAAATCGCCAGAAGAAGATTAAAAATTTGATCATATTATCTGACATTTATATGAATATAATTTATTTGTAAAAAATATATTAAAAATATATATTTGTAGATTTTAAAGATAAAAATATCTCAATAGATCTTTATAAAATTTTGAAGATTCTAAAACTTAAGATTAAATACAAAAAAATAAGTTCGACTATATACCACAAATTTAAATTTGAATTTTTATATAAATTTCAGTCATAAATTCAATTGATGATTTTTTTTTACTTTTATAAGCAACAATTATGTAATAATCTTAAGTTTGTGAGCATTCTATTAGATAACAGCAAAAAAATTAATATCTTTAAATTTTTGAAAGAGCATGCTGAATAATATGCATTTTTTATTAACGAAATCATAATATCTTAAACTTTAACAATATATTGTATGAATCGACATATGTTTTATTGTATTTGAACAAATAAACGCCTAGCTATAAATACTTCAATTTTTAATTACATTAAACACTCTAAATATAATTTTAATAAATATTTTTTATACTTTAATACTAGAAAAACCTTTAAACTGATATAATTTTAAGGATGACAATTTTCTTAATTCTGCGATATTTTGCTCCTTTTCCCGGAATTAAATCTGTTATATTTTTGAAATTTAAACTATGATTTTGTGTATTTTTTTATCGTGTTGAGTAAATTAAAGTTTTACGATGTTTACAACGTCTTTTCTTCTGTTAATATCTGTTGTTTATATTTTTAAATGCATGTAACTATAAATATTTATAAAATTGCGAGCTGTGATTTCATTATATATCCAGTTAAACCTAGCAAATTTAATTTTTTGCGGTTTATATTTATAATTTTTATAAATATACTGTGTTTTTTAATAGTTTCTATTCCATTTAATTATGAAGAATTTTAGATGCCAAATTTTATTCTTATAAATTATTTTCAGTTCAACAATAGATTTTTCTTATTGCAAAAAACATTATATAGCCCTCTTTATTGACCTATTACAGATAATATATAATTATATCTAATCTTGAGCGAAAAAAAAACAAGCTACGATGTTCAGACGATGTATATAGATTTTAAAGCACATCTAATTGATTCAATCCTAACAATGGGTAAAATATCAGAGGGATCTATAACACATAAATTATTATGTGGATTTTATTATTTATAGAAGAAAAATTGTAGCTTTATTCAGTTTAAAAAATTTTTTCCTAAGTGATTTTTTTTCATAATGTAATCATATTAAACCATATAATTGTAAACACTAAAAAACCACACATTTTCGTCAATAAGTACTATTTTATAATTTTTATTGACATATAATGATCATTATATATTGTAAGTATGAACTTTTTAAATAAATCATTTATTATATTATACCATATCAACCACATAAGTGTAGCCATATATGTTTTTTCTGCTTGTGATTCTGCGCGAAATTATGTACTCATGAAAAATGATTTTTGGCTGATCGCAATCTACAAAAACATTTTTAGTTTGTCATATATTTTTTTCCCATATAAAATTAAAAGATGAACTCTTATAAACATGTGAAAGTATAAATATAATTTGCTTAATTTTTTTCATTGAATTCGATGCATACATGAAATCACAAATCCGTTACAATATAAAAATATGCAAAAAATATTAAATTTTTCTACTCTGAATTATGCAGTAACGAGAATATAGTATGCCATTTTATTTTCAATAAAAAATAGATTTTTTAAATATATTCCAGCAAATACATATATAAACACCAAATTTTTACAAAATATGACTTTAACATAATTTTATAATTGATATTTATTGGATTATATAAAAAAACAATTTTATTCCTATATATGTATTTTCTTTATTAAAATAATTTTCCATTATTCTTATAAATTGCGAATATAATATAACTTTCTTTAATATCTAAAAGATTCCAATATTTTGTAAAAATAAAAAATCGATGCGATATACTTGATATAAATTAGCAAAGGAATCTAAAAACTTATATAAGTACAATTCAAGCAAAAAAAGATCAATCATCGTTGATTACATTATTTCGAACTATTATAAGAAGCATTCTTTTCACAATTTTATATATTTTATGTAACACATTTTAAGGTGTATCTGATCCATGAATATACAATTAAAAATTTTTTTATGTAGCTTAACAATATATATATATAAACCAGAAATGAATTTTTCAGTTCCTTCCTTTGATAACTTGTTTTATTAAAATATTTTAATACATTTTTTTAGCATTATCTACATATTTAAGATCAATTGTCGATTTTTCTATATCTTGACACAAAAAAATACAAAAATTAGAACTAAAATTTGATAAATTATATTAAAATCTGAAAACATATTAAAATTTGAAAATAAAGAAGTTTCTGTAGTTATCATAAAAAACATTAAAAGAAGCCATATGCTCCGATATATATGGTTTAATAATAAATATATTTACAAGACATAATTTGGGGAATTTAATATTATTTATGTCACATCTATTTTATGTTTATAACATTTAAAATGATAATTTACCCTAATAAATGTATATAACATGTATTAAAGGACTTACAAACTGAATAAAATCATAATACCATCAGTTTTTAACAGCGAAATCAAACATTTATTGAACATCTTACTAATATATTCGATATCTTCTTCATAAAAGTTAAATTAAAATATTAGTGATGATATAATTTTGTAAATAAGCTCGCAAATAGAGTTTCGATACAGCCATGTTTCTTATAAAGTGTTATTTGATCCCAATAAAACAATTGGTAGCTGATAAAGCTATTATAATAAAAAATTATGAAAGATTGTGCAAGCATGAAAAATCATAATATTATTATATTATAATTTCAAAAATATTTTTTCGTTGATATTTATATATGAATCTGTGTTTACAGCATTATATTATTGATCGATTTCCGGCCGACCAAAATAAAATTCTGTAAAAAATGAAAGTAATTCAAAAGAAATTTATAAAGAAAGAGCTTAATCTCGCTTGTTTTTAAATTTATGGAATTTATGGAATTTATACAACTGATTGGGAGATAGATAAGAAAAAATTTTATGCGATAAAAACCACATTCATTGATAGTTTAGCCAACTAGATTTTAGATTTTCTTTAAGAGTGCCTGTATATTTGGATATAAATGAATTATAATCTAATATGTCTACAGGCGCTTTTATTTACCTTTGAATGCACATTTGTAGATCAAATACTATACTCTGAATCCAATAACTCAGTAATTATGCAATAATTATAAAAATAAGTTTCTTCACAAAAATACAGTAGACACTTAAGAATCAATTATTAAAAGAAAAAATTTCTTGCGTAAAAATCGAAATTAGAAAATCAATATAAAAAGTCTTAATTTATCAAGAACATCTTATATTAATCATATAATGAAAAGTCTCTTTATCTAAATTAAAATATATATAATCCAATTACAAAAAAATAAATATTATGAATAGTATTGGGAATATAGAAAAATTCACTTCTTTATACCAATACATTATATTCCTACATATATAACTTAAATTTTAATTATATTTTGTCATTAGTTCACCTTTTTTTAAACATTTTTTGGCTACACATACAAAAATATAATATAATTAATATTAACCAATCAATATGATTCATAAAAAAATTATTTTTGTGTTTATAAGTTTTTCTTTAAGTATATATGTATACAAAACTAATGTTAAATGTTTTCGAAAAATTACCTGTTTGTATAAAATCAAATTATTGAGATCAGTCATTTCTTGGCATTAATAATCTTTTGTAAAGTTCACTAACTGTTTGAAATTTAAAGGCTTGTGCTTATAGTGTTATAGATTTAATTATGTGATATATAGCTGATTTTTAATATAAATGCTTCCCGAGGGTATAAATAAAATTCCACTATTTATTATATAACTATTATGCAATGTCATACAATATTTTTAATTATTTATCTGTTAATTTTCTTTTTATCTATTTAGATGTGATCGATATATCGGAAATATTGCACAACTCTTTGATGCATCTTTTGACACCTTTCCCAGATATATCTTCATAAATTGCTCTTCTTCTCTCAAATGAGATAAATTAAAGTGTCTTGCGGAGTGTGAGAGCTTGCATCTATATGCTTCTATCTCTTCCAAGATTTTTAACTCCCTAACATACTTTTTATGAAATTTTGTAACCACCCTATCACAAGCATCACAGTTTAATTACAAACAATTTTTTTTTATAAAATATACACTATGCCTATGAATTGGAAAAATAAATATGAAAACGTGAGCATAAAAAATATTGTCTGCGTTAAGGGTAGACAATAATATGGTTTTTTGGATATTTATGTGTGCGGTTTGCGCACAATAAATAAAAGTTACGTTTTATATATTATATAAACAAATTAGATACTTGAAATGTATGAGCGTGTAATTTCAGCATGAATCTATGTTAAACCAATATGTGATAGAACATAGGTAATCAAGAAGATTCAATGGTGATATATTTAACAATTTAATGCATAAGCAATGCATATTTCAAGCACCAACGTATAAATGATACAGCTGAAGCTCAAGTCCATGCACAAACAATAGAATTGACAAAACGTTTGTTAATATATCTTAAAAGATAGGTATTGAAATGTACTAAAAAGATGATATTTCTTGGAGTTTTGATAAGAAAAAACATTTACAAGGTAATATAAAGATTGCATTAGACGCTTTTGGGCTGCTAAAAAATAAATAAACCAATAAATATAATTCACCTTATTGATATAATTTTATCATTTTGGCTAATAGAACATAACTTTACTTAACCATAAAATTCAGAAATTTTACATTATTTATATCAATATTTTAATTTAAAACTATATTTAATCAATTTTAGTTCGGATTTTGCAGAGCAAAAAAGAAGATGAAATATTGGATTAGCTTAAATCTCTTGATTCATTTGCAATTCAATAATAAAATAATTTGGATGATATCATAATTGCAAATGAAAAATAGTATATTAAGCATTTATAAGTGCATAAAGTTGTAATTTTTTTTATTAGTTATAATAAGCTGATTTTTTGCATAGTTTCAATCGTAATCATCAATTGAAACATATATAAGGTATAATTATCTGAAAGTAATAGGCGATTATGTAAAATATTACAGCTGTTATTGTACACTATATAATTTTTTTCTTGTATATTTCATATTATTGCATTTTATCAAACAATTATCCGTTGTTTTAAAAGTATCTTTCCGATAATCAATCTATAATTATCAGGTCGTAACAACTGTGTTTTTTTATAGATTCTGCCTAAACCTAGTGGATAGTTCTTCAATAAAAAAACAAACTATGAATTTTTTTTTGGTATTTTATTCAATTCAAATGTATAGCTGCAATCTAAAAATGTATGCGCCAATTTTTATTAATTAAATAAGCTATTCCTCGAGGAAGAATTTTTATAAAAAGAAAGATTTTTATTTTTTTGATATGAAAAAGCATTCGTTATGATGCCCTATTATCATTTTGTTTCATTTTTATTTCTAGCCCTTAATATATTAAAAATTTAAACAATATAAATAAAGTTATTCAAACAAATAGCATATTATTGGCTTTTTATATTTATAAAGAGCGAACTAAATATTGGTTCAGTTACCGTCAGAATGCTTTATTTATGATGCTAGGCAACTTTATGGTTTAATTTAATAAAAACTTATGAATTTATTGAAATAAGATATTATTTTATTTTAATATCTATTTTTGCTTCTTGTATAATTCTTTTATATTAATAATTATCATACAATCATAAGTTTTTCTCTTTTTTAAATAAACACGAAAATTTGTACATTATGTATAATAAATAGTATTCTGCTTTTTACGGTCACCGAGAAACGTAATTCAAGAGTCTAAATGTTTGTTTTTATGTTAATATGCCAGTAATACCTTTAAGATATCTATTATTTGTAATTTTTGAATCCATTGCTCATTATAAAAAAATGCACAAGATACTTCGGATCTATATTTATTTTTATCATTGTTTTTACAAATATAGACACTAAAATATAAAAATATAATATGTGGTTTTCTATATATCTTTTTTTTTAGTTATATATGGTCAGCTTCTTTTGTGAAATAATTTGTATATGAAAATATAATCCTAGTTCAATAAACACTGTAAATTGAATTTTGTTATATTTTCATATTTTAAAAAACAATAATTTTTTTCGAATAGATTCATATGCTCTAGTTTCACTTAATATTTTTTTTGTGAGCAAGGATTAATCGTTTAATAATTTATATACCATAACAAAATAGAAAAAATTTGAGATTTTTATACAGTTTAAATGTTAAATCCCGATAAAAATACCCTTAGAAGTTCATTAAATCATACATTTTTAAAAAAAAACATTGGGGTAGATAAAAACAATTTTTAAATTACATTAGTGCACAAACAGAGTCTTTTTGCCTTAATAACGAGTAAAAGCCTTTATTTTTAAAGGATATGGTCTTCTTTTAGCACAACATTCGTAAAATCCAGTAAAAATCTTTCTTATATTGGATCAAAAAATGTTATTTTTACCGACAATTTTTATGATATAAACCTAGATTTATCCAGATTATATATTTTTGCCGGGTTCGATCTTTTTTAGTTAATATATCTTACGAATTATAATTTTTTCAATCCCTTTTATCTGCAACGCTTTACAAATAAAAAAAATGGACATGGTCTACTAACGACATTAACAGCATTATATCGGTATATAGGCCAGCATTCACATTGATAAGTTTATTCTGTGTTTTTCCTAGATGTTTCTATGCGAAAATTTTAATTTTTTTGTGATATTATGAATGCATGTATTTTGATATGTATTGTCGGCCTTAAACCGCGTTGAATACAAATGATTTTTTTGATGTGAAATTTAAATATAGAATCTCTTAGAAAAATATATACAGAATAGTGAAAATATTAGCCCATATACGCAGTAAATGTTTCGAATATAAAATAATTTTATTTTTTATGCAATAAAATCAAATATCTGTGTATTATATAATTTGTATCTTTTTTTCTTATATTTTGCTTTAAATGCATATGTATAAAATGTACTTTGATTGTAAATTTCTCAAAGTTTTCACTAAATGATATATTAGACAAATTTTATGCCTTTATGACTTCGAAATAAAAAAATATATATAAATTTTGGGACTTGTGTATTTAAAAAATATATTGGCAAACTTATATAGTAAACGAGCATCTATTAATATTCTAATTTGCAAATATAATAATTGAGGCTAATCTACAGATTAAGTGTTAAATTTCTATTTTTTTGAAATGTATTAAAACAACAAAAAATATTGGTTTTAGATTTTCTTTACATTTGATCAATTAAAATCCTCTAAAAATAGTTTTTCTAGCATCTAATGTGGGTCACAATATTAGCTTCAAATTCGATTACTAAAAATAAATTTACATAAAGTAAATGTGATCAACTTGCAAAATATCTGGTTTTTTTATAATTATTATTTGTATTTAGAAATTACATTCATTTATATATTGCATCGGAATCATTTGCTAAAAAAAAATACCATATTGACAAAATATAATACTATTTTAATTTTATTCGGTTATTCTTTGACTTTTTTTTTAATGATTTTTTTAGTTAACAGTATAACACAATTTGAAAGGGTTAGTTTGATTCCATTTATGTTTATAAATCAGCTATATTAGATCCTAATGAGAATTTACCCATATAAATAACAGAAAAATTTTTTAAAACAAAAAAAGAGCGCAATTTATTCTCAAAAGCAAATTTTATCATTAAATAAATTTTGAATCATAAATTGATAGAAAATATAAATAATAATTGTCATGTGTAATCCACAGAATGCATGTGTATTTAAAATAATTCTTTTTATAGCTTACACATTAGAAAAAATAATATTCTAAAACAGTATAAGGCGAAGGTTTTCATCTTTTTGCTGCTTTTGTGATAATCATAAATACTAAAATATATTTAAACACATGAAAAATAATTTACATCGAATAAAAATAATACTTTTGTAGAGAATATCTAGAGTATTTTTAAATGCAGCTAAAAAAATATTCGTTATATAAAATCTGAATTCAGAAATTATGATAAAAATAAGAATCCTATTAAGACCTTCGCATAAAAGACAATAGTGTAAATAAATTGCATCAAATAGTATAAAATTTGATTTTTAGGATAAAAAGCCACAAAAAAAAATACAAATCACTAATTATATCATTAAATAATAAGTTTTAATGCAGAAAACTAACTTTTTATGCGAATAAAAAAATATGTATGCAAACTTAATGATATAATTTTTCGTTTACATAGAGATAAATGCGTTAACTCACCACAAAGAAAAAAAAACGTTTATCGGTACATAAAAGTAAACAAATGCTGCTTTTTTCCGTATTTTTAATATAAAAATACTGAAATCAGTCAAAATATGCCTAACTGCAAGCAAAAAAGACATGTTTAAGATAAATGGTTTTCAACTTTTAAGACTTTTTTTTTGAAAAAAATAAAATCAAAATTAAAATGATTATGGTTTTGTGCTATTTTTACTGCTAACGTGCACTAAAAAAATAAAAAACAAATGTATGGTGTAAAACGCATGTATAGAAAATAAAATTTACGATTAAAAAATCAAAAAAATATCTCCCTAAAAATATCTAATAATTAAATTTTTAATTTTTGTAAATGTTCATAAAATTAGTATAGAATGATAAAATATATTTTATTTTGTTAATAATTTATGTTATATACCTATACCATAATAATTTTGATAAAAATATAATAATATTATATAATTTACAATGTTTCATCACATTGCTTGTAGATTTGCATATACATATTAGTACTTTTATTCGAATTTTATAATAAAGAAACCTTTTTAAGTCAGGTTCATAATTTATAAAATTTTAAACTTAGCTTATTTAACGATTTTTTCTGGATTGAATAAGCTTGGTTTTTTGCTTTTTAAAATATTGTGCATCATACTAATATAATTTTTCTGGGAAAAATAGCTTTTAATTATAGTTATATTTTTAAAATGCTTTTTATAATCTTTGCGTCCTCCATAATCTTATTTCTCTACTGTTCAAATCTTCACATGATAAAAGTGCAATAGTTATATTGGAAAATGAAAATTTTTGCATAAAAAATTTTAATGTTAAAAAGATATATTATCAATAGTGCATAAGTTTTTCGGAAAATATTGTTGACTTTGTAAACTTTGACCGATAGAACTTCTAAAATCTAGATACGTGCGATAATAGTATCATAAACTATAATAAAGGTAAAAAAATATTCACTATGTATTAGAAATTATGAATATAATTTTAATAAATATTGTTTTTCAAGAATAAGAAAATATGCCTCCATGTAAGAACATATTTATTCAACTTATGTTCGTTGAATTATTTGCTAAAATAACATTATAAGTTACTTATATAGAAAAAAAGTAATATTTTAGCATCTTTATATTTATGCAATTTGCATAGAAAAATCTAAATGTATTTTTTACAATGGCAAGATTGGCTTGCAACAAAATTACTATACTCTGATACGATTATAAATGTTATATAAAATTAGATGGATTATATGTTTGTAAATACTGAAGTAAATATGTATTGTTCCCGTTATTCGACTATTTTGAATTTTTATTTAAATGCTGATATATGAGGAGCAATGGCATAAAAGTCACTTTTTAAAAATCAAATTTTTGCTTTATCGATATATAAAATTCATAAATTAATATGGTATATTCTTCTTTCTTAATTTTTAGCAGCTGAAAATGGTTTTATTCTAGTATTTTAAAAACTAAAATTTATCTTATTATTTAAATAAAATATTATTAAGTAATTATAATAGATAAAATTATTTTAAGCAAAAATATTTATTGAACTATTACATTTATTGGAAGCATTTTCTTTGAACCATAACTTGACATAAAGTAAGAGCCTCTATAGGTAAAAAAACATGATAAGCCAAAAGGTAAATATATTGGTTCAATACAGTTTTTTAGAGTTTAGAAACCTTTTTCGAATTTTTTTGACTATAATGAAACATTAAAAGGTGTTTCACATGTTACAAAACATTAATTCTAGTATTTGGTTTTTTTGCGCATATAAAAATAATTATTCATATAGAAACTTATAGTATCTAATTATAAATTTTATAAAAACTTATTATAATCATATCGGCTATTTTAAGGATATGATTTTAAACAAATATAAGATTAAAATAACCAAATACATAATAACTTATCTAATATTGTGATAATATCATCATTTGGGTTTTTGTAATTAGACAGAAATGATGTAAATATTTGCAATTAAAATATTGATATTTTGCGATGAAAATTTATAGTCTGTGACTCTTTTCAACTTTAACAAACATTAAATATATGTAGTTGGATCAAAGATATTTATTTACCCTTCCATCTTGAGTGTATTTTTGTTATTTAGTTTTGTAGCTTAATGAAACAGGCTATTTTCGCTTTTGTATTGAAAGCCTCTTATTTTTACTATGATTGCATCTAATGCCCTTGAAATTCAGCAACCCATTTAAATCCAAAAAATAGACCTATTTCTTGATATATCATTTAAATAGGCCCAAAATTTTGGAAAATATACATCATATCTTCACGATCAAAATCTGCAAAATATAGACACGGATGGTATATTTACATATAACATTTTTAGACCAATGTGGGAATTTTTTATGATTTTACAGTGCCATTTTTTTATAAATCCAATAAATATTTTTTACAAATTTCTTTCAATATTAGTGAATACTTTTAAGATTACAAAAATTATAAATTATTCTCGATTTTTTTATTCATATTCATGATATTCCAAGCCAGAACTATTACAATTTCTTATGTATATAATGATAAAGAATGCTGATTATATTAATTCGTTCCAGAACTTTTTAATAATAAATTAAAATACATAAAAAAAATGCATATTCAAATATAATTGCTTTTTTTATTAAAAAAATAATTAGACTAGATACAATAAAATGTATTTCTATATATATTCTAGTGTAAATTCGATTTTGGCGATAATAAAAAATCTTTGTGTGTTTAAAATCCGAATAAAAGTAAAAAATACAATTTACGCCGTTGCCGTATTAATTTTATCGGTATTCACTTCTTTGCTTAATATGTAAATAATATCGCATGGGTGGTTCTGAATGAAACGAATTGCTACAATATAATCCTTGACTTGTCGAAAATTACAGAACAGTATGTGTAATAAAAATTCAAAATAAATATACTGTAAATCCGATATAATTTTTCAATCAACATGCCATTTTTTGTTGTTAGATAGGGTTGTTCGTGATTGTGATTTTTATTCAAAAAATGTAATAAAAGCAAATTTATTATTAAAAATCACAAAAATATTATATAAAAATCGCATTTCATCTGGTAATTTGGTGTATTAGTTCGTTTTATACATAAAAATTATACTAGACTTAATCTATATAAAATTTTATATTAAGTTAAATGTATTTAAAAAGAAATTACATATATTCAAATGTAAAAAAAATTACAATGTAATATTATCTAAATATATAAGATTTTTGGCTAATTTTTTTTAAACGAATATGCATCTATTAATATAAGATGACAAAAAAAACTTCATACCATGTCATATAAAACAAGTATTCGAAATAGACATAATATTGCAGTATTTTCAAATCATACAAAAAAAAAATAATTACTGATCAAAAACTATGCAAGACGGATTAAAAGGCAGAATACATTTAATATTATCTCAAGCTCAATTTTTATTTTTCTCTAACTTTTTAAACATATGCTAATACGATAAAACTATAAAATTATATAATTTCATTAAACTATTGTAAATTTTAATCAATTACCTAAAATCGCATTCTTCTTTGTACTATAAAAGTTAATTTGAATTATGTTTAAACTTAATTATTTGACTAGAAGACAAAAGAATTTTCAAATAAACAAATTTAGATTGAATAAAACATTTCATAAAATCACTTTATTCACACATAACGTTATATAGTGTAATACTCGCAGCAAAATATCAAATGGATATTTTCTATTTTCTTCGCTTCAAATCAAATTGTGGATATGATTTCTATTAGATAAGTTATTAACAGTTTTTTTGCTTTATATTTATCTACACGGTTATATAAATGTTTAGTTTTAATATACGACGATAATAAAAATTTATGCTAGACATGTAGTATATTTTGATTTTTAAACATATTGGGGTTTTATTTAATCTTTATCTTGCTTATTTGAGTTTCTAAAACCATTTATAGATTTTATATCATTATCATATGACTTACGTATATAATCTCCTTAAAAAAAATTAATTTTAATAGATAACTATAATTACCGGTAATCTCTAAAAAATAAAAGTTTTGTATTTAAATCAATATTGATAATATAATAATAATTTTAAATTTCTTAGATCTATAAAATATGATTTTTCGATGGATATATATAGATTAGAAGCGTGTCTCTTTAAGTTTTTATAATTAGGTTTTTCAATAAAAATTATTTTTTTAAAAAAATCATTACGTGACATCTAAAGGTAACCAGGAAAAATATCCTTTTTTAAAGAAATGAATCGCTATGCTATACTTTAAATTGATGAAAAATACTTTATGGTATAAAAGGCTAAAAAACGATTTATCTACTGGTAAAGTTTTACTAGAATAATTTATAAATGTTGTTATAAAGTGTAATTTCTTCAAGCAAATATCCGGTTAGAAAGAAGTCTGCAATAAACCATTCAAATCTATTTATTATTTTGACAAAAATCACAAACGTACGTGATGTCAAGTTTTCAAAACTTATAATATTCTAGAAATATATATGATAAGAACATTATTTAAATCCATAATAAGCCAATTCTATTTTTGCATAAATTTAAAATTTATGTCTAATATTAGATATAATTCATAATAATGAAAAATGCTTTCCAGAAATTTATATTGTTTAGATGCCACTAATAAGAATTTCATGAAAAAATATTGATAGTATTTAGCACAAATTAATATGTTAATTAGTGACAATAATTAAAGGCGCTGACAGAAATATTATAATATGCCGCTTTACAAATTTTATTTGTGAATCGAAAATAAATTCTGTAAATACTTCAAACATAAATATAATAAAATAAATTTTTATTTATGTTTTTTTGATTTTTAATAATGTTCCAGGCAAAACTTTAGAATTCTCTATAGAACAGCTTGGCTAATACATCTTACTGCGAAATCATATCACGGTATTAAAAATACATATTTTTATTTCATATTTAATATTTCATGTGTCTTTTGAAATATTATTGCTTGGGCATACGCTAATACTTCAGTAGTATTCCTAACTCTTATGGCCAAGGATTATTATTTGCAATTTTCGACAAATTTTTTTCATTTATTATTTACTTCTATATATCTTCTTTTAAAGAACTTCGCTATTTACTATATAGAACTTTTGATTATCTTAAGCATTCATCAATGTGATCCTATAGTTTTATTGTGACTATTTTATTTCTCGTGATTAGATCTATTTACTAGGCGAGTTTTTTTAGAAGTTAATTGTTTCCTATTTTCTTTCATTCGCTGGTCTATTATGGTACCATCACCCCTTTAAACCGTATTCTTGCTGTAATTTGTAGATTTCAATAAATTAATTGCTGTCTTTTGACGTCTTGAACAGCAAACTTCGAAATCATTCGCAACTAAAAAGTCCTTTTAAGGGTATAATTCTAGTTTTAACAGGCCGCCCCATTGCGGGCATCTATCGTTTTGAGTAAATTTATATTTTACCTTGGTGAGTTTCTGTTAAGACTAGGGCTATTTATATAAGTGTTTCTAAACCAACTGCGTCAACGCATCTTCATTTTTTGGCGTATATCGATCCAAAAATTACTATATTATTAATTCTTACTGTTTGAAAGCGCAAAGGTCCGAACTTTTGAGTACTTCATATGAGAAAAGGACAAAAAAATAGATTCTGTGATTTATCAATAAATTTTAGATATTATATTCCGACAATGATAGTTTAACACGGCATACACATCTTTTTGGACATAAATATATAAAAATTTATTGTAAATGTGTAAGAACAATATTAGTATTTGATTTAGATTTTAGTTATCTGATTCTAAAGCTGATTTTATACAATCACAAGGCTTTTTTCTCTTGTACAACTTCGAAGAGTTGTCTTTAAATATACTTACACAAATGATTTTTTGTAATAATCCAAAATGTGTTGAAATAGGAATGGAGTTGTATGATATAGAAATTATAAAAATTTACTGATATTAACATATCTATAAATATCACTGTGAGTAAATTATCTCTTGTTTAGGATGTTTTAAGCAATAGAACATTTTTGTATTATTTTAAGACTAAATATTATCACTAAATCATGCAATTGTGACGCAAGCTTGCAATCGCTTAGATTTGTACGAAACGTATAAAAAAAGGATTCATATAAATGTGGGTGGTGACTAAAGATAAATTAATATTATTACATTTGGTTTTTTACTATTTACGAATATCTTTATAGTTTTTTTTAAGATTAAGATTAAATTTACGTCATTAAGAATGAATAGAAATTTTTTTTTATATATTTTAAAATAGCATATAGCCAATATTTATTTATTTAAAGTCTTCGATGTGATATTCATTTTTCTGTATTTTTAATGAATATGATTTTTTTACGATGATTTTCCATGCGTGTATTTTATGGAATACAGTTTAACTGTTGATTAGAGAAATCCCAATTACTATGATGATCTAACGTAGATTTCTAAAGTTTTGCTAGAGACTTCAAATTTAAAGTATGAATATAAAAACTAATTTTCTACGCCCCTCAGTTAATGGATATAGAATACGACTCAGATTCTAGTAATAATAATTTAATAAACAATAAAAATGTGAATTTGATCTTTAACTAGCTTAAGCAGTTTCTTGCTCTTTAACTAAAGATGATGTCATACTTAGTCCACAGAAGGTTCACAAGTTGGTTATACAGAAAATGAAGATATTTGTAGAGGAGTGTAATAAAATGGAAGAACCAGAATAGCATTTTAAGTGTGAGAATAAAGTGTCAAAAGTTTCTAATTATACTTGCGTCGGATTTTTGATCAAAAATATACATTTTGCTAAAAAATTACGCATAAACTAAAATTCGATATAGCAGTAAATCGAAGAACATTTTTTTGTAAGATAATATTAAAACCTTGGTTATATATAAATTAATAGAGATTCTGATTTATATTTTAATTATATAATGCCAAATCTATAACTTTATGGATAAAAATTAGAAAAATAAACAGAAAAAATATTCTTTCTTTCATACATTTATGCATTATCGTATAAAAAATTCATAATAAATAATATTTTTTAATAATTTACTGTTTTTATCATATATTTACATGTTTTTTTGTTCCTTCTTTAACCCCTTTTTTTATTGTAAATTATACATTCTACAGCCCATTTATCAAATATAAAATTCATGATATGTGTGATGCACTTTTTATACTATTGATCGAGGCTTCTTTGATTGTAAGTTATATCTTTTATGTCTGCTTGGTAGCCTTAATACATAAAAGCCGATATAAAATTCAAAATAAAACATTGTTTCTATTATTTCATTATAACTTTTAAATAATGAGAAATCATCCCTTGATATTTTTAAACTTATGTTATTATTCTATGTATTAACAATTATCTTGATTATGACCAGGTGGTTTTTATAATATAATTAAAAATACATTTAAAAACAGTGAAATAATCTTAATATAGTATAATTGTTCACATTCGTATATTATACTAAACTGATATGGCTTAAATTATAAATATGAATTGATCACATTTTCTGCTAAATCCATAAAAATTAATATGGCATGCAGTGCTAATGTTTATTCATGGGTTAATTTATTTTGTGCTTGATTACTTTGTTCAGCAAAACTATTGATTTATATATAATTACAGATAAAGCTTAATACTTCCCAGTGGCTCATCATCGTTACAATCACCTCTATGTATATTCTTTAAAGGCTTATTGATTCAAACCTTAGATTCAATTCTATCTTATAGTGTACCTTTCATTCATCCCTAGATTCTCTTATTACGACCTATGGAATATTATGGCCAAAAAAACCTTATTTGCTGGTGTTTCGTGCTATCATATGGCTTCGGCTCCGAGTATAAATATTACAAATTATTTTTATTGGATAGTAATTTCAGTGAATCTTTTATGATTCGTTTTGGGTATTTTATTATATATTTGTTTATATCCATCCAGGATAAGTATCTATAACATATAATTTTAAGAAACAAGATATTCTTATCCTTGGTTGATAGGCAGTCTATTTTAACGTTTTTTTATATTTTTCTACTTTATAGGGGCGTTTCCAAATCTACGTGAAAATTTTCGTAGATACACTAAAAAAAAATGTAAACTATAAATTACAAGTTGAAAGCATAGCACAACTACTTATGTATATTATGGATGGACTTGTAGACACAGAATGAATTATTAATAGTGGAATTAATTGCCACTCTAGACTAATAATATTTTATAAATCAATATAGATGTATGATATGTAAAGTGAGGGGTCTTTTAAGGCCTATAAACGTTTTTAATATGTTTTACCTTGATAAACCATAAAATCGATAAATATATTTTAAAAATTTATAGTTAGAATTCATCTTGGCTATCAATGAAAATAACTTTTATGAGTAGCTTCCCAACTATGCCGCGACAAATGTCTATTTACAATATTTTTTTATGGATTATTTATATGAATAAATAAAATGTAAATGGCTTCTTGTAAGGAAAAATATTGTTATTCTATTTATTTAGATTGTATGCAATTTCTGACATAAAATGTTAAATCTTCATCTAAAACTTCAAATGAAAGTAAAATTTTTGTTGTGTGATTTCAAGGCATTGGATTCTTATAATTATAGTGCTTGCAAATTATGTTTATTTTTAGTAGAGCATTGTTTCGGATTTTATCGATTTTAAGTGGCATATATTTTAAATACAAATTTTTTTGATCTCTATTATCATAATATGTAAATAACGATAAATTATATGATCCAATTCATGTAATTTTTATTAGGCGAATATTTGTCTGATAATGAAACGAAAAACATATCTATACTAAATAAATCTAAAGGCTATTTATTAAGGATTTTTTACCACTATATTATAATTATATTATATGATTTAAGCTATATTTCATTGATTATATTATATAGATCACTCATTCATAACATCTTATAGGTAGAATATTTGTTTCTCTAAGAATTTGATCATTGTTTTCAAAACTATTATAATATTGCCATGATTATGTTTGAATACATCAATTTATCTTTAAATTATATAGATATAAGATAATTTCGGTGAGGTTTTCATTGCCTTTTTTCGAAGATTGGTATATAGTATCACCCTTGCTCTATAATTAATGCTTAAGTGATTCGTCGTGTATTATGCCAACAGAAAAATAATTACCTGAAAGTTTTTTCCAACTAATTTTTAAATAATATTATATAATTTTGTCTTGATTTTTTGTGATTAAATTAAATATGTTAGTGTTTAAATATAAATTATTTGCCAACTCTTAATAATGATACTTTTAAAATAGTTATAATGAACATGGGTTATCGGTGCTCTATTTTTATGTATGCTTTTGATTATTATGGAACGCATGGCCTGTTTATCAGCCCGTTTAATCTCTAAAATATTAACCTAAATTCTTTTATTATGCAAATCGAGCCTTTGTATTTTTTTAAGCCCTTATCCAAAGTGTCAAATAATTTTGATAAACAACGCCGAGTATTTAGAAAACACAGTTACCGAGAATGATCTTGAAAACTTCAAAAACTCGAGATAATTAAATTTTCTGATCTTTTGCCATCAAAAAGACGACGACATATTAAACTTGGTCTTTCACCAAGAGAAGTTACATCAGTAAAGAAATGCTTGACTGAGGAAACAAGGATATGTATATCTAGAAGATAAACCAACAATTATTAAGACAAATGCACTTTCTATTTTAATCTTGCTTTGTATGGTTGGTAATCTTATTGAGTTTTATAATGGAAAGGTATTTGTTCTTCTTGAAATCAAGCCAGAGATGATTAGTTATAGCTTTAGTGATTTTGTGGCTACTAAAAATACTTGAGGGCATGGAAAGCCTGGTGTTGAGGCTACTAGCAGTTCTAAATAAACTCCGTTTAAATAAACCTATTTACATAACATTACCATTTAAAATTCAATCTAATTGTGCTCGTAATTAAGTCTGTGAGTATCCATATAATTTTAAGGAGAGTAAATATTCCTATTATAAGGCTATATATATAAGAATTTAATATCGAATCGGTATATTTTAAAATTTATTATTTATATCCAGATACAATTAAATATATTTCGCCATTTAATATTTAAAGAGAAAAAATACTTTGGTATAATATATATATTCCGACTTATATAAACTGAAGAAACAGAAAATGTTTTTACTTGTTGTATTTCAAATTAAGCTAAATTTTAATATTAAACATTTATTTGTTCTAAATTTTATTAACGTAGCTTAATATGATTAATATTATATTGCCGTCTTATAAATAATAATTAATACATTGATATTAATTTTTACAAGGCTCAAAATAATACACTAAATTATTTTTATTGAATCTATGAAACTAAATTAAATATATAATTCAAATAAAAACATAAATAAAGGACAATCCACACTTTTTTTTATATTCATCATGAATGTATATATTCAATTTCTCATGTTTTTAAATTTTAGTTTCAGGGACGGATTTATCTTGTTCTAGCTTACGATCAATAGACGAGTTTATAGGTTCATCCGATATAAATCTTGGTAAAAATACACCAAACTTTTATATTGCATTATTAAAAGTTACTGCTACTTAGAATGAATTTATGACATCATTATCATAGAATATATATTTTTTTCGATTTAAACTGGTAAAAAATTAATAAATTATATACATAATATCAATGTAAAAGGATAATATAAAATATGTAGAGCTTTGATTTTTATAATTTTATAAATTTCACTTTAGAAAAAACAAAAAAAATTAAAGTATTCGCTATAGAAAATGTGTTTATTGATGGAAAAATTAAGTCTATAGAAAAATATTATAAGTAGAGGATTTGCAAATTCAATGCTGTAATGTAAAATTGAACGGTCAATTGAGTTTCTTAAAAAAAAAGAATAGTACGATATTAAATTTGCATGAGTAGACACTTTTAACCATCGAGTATTTTATTATGAAATTTGATAAAGTAATATTATATTTCACAGCCCCTGTTTTAGTCATAATGTCAATTGAATTCTTTTATTATCGTGCATTGAATTTTAATTCCATATCAAACATGTTTTTGTTTATTTTAAGTAAAATGTTTCGGTAGCCTTGCTAAGCTATATATCTTATTAATTAACTTTCATGTTGGATTAATGTGCATTACCATCCGTTCATTTGATAAATAGCTTTCCTGATCAAACATAATATTTTTTCTACATATTTATTATGATAAAAAGTAAAATAGAATTGATTTTTCTGATTGAAGTATGATTTAATATTTCTGATAATAATAGATTACTATATTTTGGTTGAAACATCGTTTTGCCGGCAAAATCGCAGGGAAAATGTATGTACAGAGCTCTGTTAGCCTTAAATAATATTCAAATAAAAAGTAGTTTTTAATTATTTTATTTGAAAAATCCATTTTATTAAAACGTACAAATTCATTTTAGAAATTCAATGTATTTTTCCATTTTGTAATCTTAGGTGACAAAATATCCTTACTATGTTTATTTTTATAATTAAAAGGATATTTCTTTGTATTTATTCCATATATATAGGTAAATATTATTTCTAGTGTAAATTTTCATTTGGCTTAAAAAAAAATACTTTTAGATTTCTATATAAATTAAATTAGAATGCAAAAATGTTTAGTACTTTACGTCAGAGAATTCAAAAAAATACTTGAAAATTACATAAATAAAATCTATCTTTTTTTATAAACAAATAAAAAAGAAGCCTTTTAAATTTTTAGAATGACCAAAATTTTTATATTTATCATTTCAAATCTTCTTTATATGATCATCGTCTGACAATATATATATTCATTGAAACGGTTATAATTTATACCAAATTTTGTAAAGAAAGTAAGTTTATTTTAAATACGACCATTAATAATAATTTTATTTCAAATAGGAAAATTGAGATATACTCCAATATTAACAGAAAAAAATAATTATGGTGATATCAAAAATCCGTGTAAAATTATTAAGCATCTTAATCATAAAAAATTTAATTGAAACAGGGTGATTAAACGACACTCTAAAAAAAATAAATTATGATCAAATAAAATTTTTTATTTTACAAATTTAATTTGAACACATGTTCATTATAATGAATGTGACAACAAACGGTTACTAGAAAAAAATAGAAAATTCGCATAATTGCTTAAATAAAATAACTATAATACAGTCGGAAAAATTTGATTTTTCGATGACATTAAGATAAGTTTTAAACATGAGTAATGGTGTTAATTAAATACACTCAAGCCCCTATATACCACGAATACACCTTTTTAAATAATCTAACATGAATGAGTAAACAACCCTTGAATCTTTCAACGGTAATTGTAGCTCGAGGTTGAAAGAAGAAAATATATGAAACTGTTAAAAGGATACCTTTCCTCATGTGGTTTTGTTTTTATTTCAATAATGTTATGGTTACTTACACAATCATATAAAATTTATTTAAATGTTGTATTTAATATATTTATAAGAGATTTGTTCTATTTTTTTATTTATAAGAAAAAAAATTTATTTTTTGTGTAATTGTATTTGTGACACGATTTTATATTTCCCCTGGCGAATTTTTGACTTGATCCGATAGTTCTTTATTTAATTAAATTAATAGTATCGGATTTGATATTAGTCTAATAAATAATGTAATTAAGAAAATAATAATCAAGCTGATCTATGAACACGTACGCATTTTTTATAGCAAAAAACATAAGAAAAAAACTATTTATTTATAATGATCTTTCTATTGAATATTAATATGCTAGAAATATACAAACGATTTGCATTATTTAAGAAGCACATTAGGTGGTTTAGTTTCACAGTGTATTATAATTCGAATGAAAGAAATAAAAAGGCTATGATTATTTACTTAGTAGTGGCTTTTAACGCATTTCATCTGAAAGTTCGAACAGAAAAATGATATTACAAAGAAACACAAATTCCAAGCATAATAAAGTTGTTAAGATGGGTTAATTTACCATAAAATTGGAGGTGTTTATCATGTGATAAATATTTCTGATTTAAGTTTTATATAGTTAACTTGATTTTTCTATACTATATGCTCTGTATTATTCTGAATTCTATATAAGTAAAAAAAATATTTTTATGTGTAATTTTATGTTTTTATTTGATTTATAGATTATATGCTTCATTGATTAATATAAAATGCTTATGATCTTGTATCTTTATTAATCGTAAAAATTACCTGCATATTTTTAAGGGTGATTGATTGTAACAAAGCCTTGATTTATAAACTATTATAATCAATAATTGTAGAGCTTATCTATCTTGACTATTTCTATAATTATCATTTGCGTTTTTTTTAAGTATAGGTATGCTTTATGATTTTTCAAAAAGGCTTGATCAAGATTTGGTTAGCTTAATATTTTTTATATTTTTGTCCTATTGTTTTATTTCCCATTAAATTTTTATCGTAAAATTTGTAACAATTATTATATGATTTTATTGTAATGTTTTTTATATTCGATCAAAACTGATACTTTATTTTACATGTTTTTTCGGTTCTTTTATTATTTAGATTAAAAAAATATAATTTTCCGCATTGGAAAGCTTAAAAAAACTAAAAATTTATAAAACTCAATGCAGAAACGCTTGGTTCTGTTAGATAAGGAAACTCAAATAATGTTCTACTAGTCTATAGATATTTAAGATGTTACATAATTTTTTTTTGATATTTTACGAATATGTAGCAAAAAAACATTGTTTTTCAGTTTATTATTATTTAGAAAACATTTTAAATGTTCGTCGGAATATTATTGGCACTAAATTGTCAATCAACTGTCATCTTAGGTACATAAAACAGCTAAATATATTATAAATAATTATAAAGTGGTTTTATTGCGGTTCGTTTGATTTTTATTATGATTAGTCTTCTGAATATTAGAAATATTCATATGCATTACCAAAAGTATCATTGTAAAGTAATTTAAAGAAAATACGTTTTTTTTGGTGTATATACTGGTATATAAATTTTTTTAACTAATTAATTTGATTCTGTAAGAACTAGTGATCATATTTTTTATACTAAAATGGAAATGAAAAATTCATTTGCAAATAAATAAATAAATCTTTGGCGTTTTTCCGCAAGATTGAATTTATTTTACTTTGATATAATACTTGAATATTAATCCTTATTGAATTTTTATTATTATAATTTGATATTGAAGAATATAAATACTTCTCCAAAAAAAATATTTTCACATCGTTGAAATTGTCTGAAATATCTGTGTAATTGCAGATAAAAAACTTATAGATCGACCCAGAACATTTAGAGCTTTCAATTTATCGATAGTAGACAGTATGTAATTTAAAAAATAACAAAAAATGTTTCAATATGTATTCAATTGGACAGAAGAAAGCATAAAAAATAAGCCGATCCAATTATTTTTTAAAAATCTGAAACCAACAAATTTCATCTTAATTCGTTATATAATAAATGAATACCAAAATACATATGCTATAGTTTATTTTGTTAGATCGAAAAAATTCCTGCATCATATCGGGTTTTTAAAGGGGTTTCATAAAAAAGCCTTTCAAATCAAAAGTAACAGATTATCATTTTTTATTTATTTTAAGAAAATTGGAAATCTAAATGCATGGCTTATTGTTTGCTCAACAATTTTTGTACTTTATAACCTGATAAATATTTCTAAGGATCTGCTTTTTTATTCAATAACATGATGAACCTTCTATTAAAATTTTATTAGTTCAAATTAATCATACATAAGAAATTTTTGTTGATTTAAATACCTAGTATATTTTTAAAGCTTATCCAATGTATACATGATAACTATTAATGTATATGTTCTTAAAATGAAACTAATCTATTTTCAATAACATATAATTTTTATTAGATAATCAATATTGATGATAAATATTCGAACTATTTAAAGTCCTGATCATTCTGAGGGTTAGTGGATGGCGAAATAGGCCACCCTGTTAAATTTAAAATATATGCTTGTATGCAATAGTCACATTATTTCCTTCTCTTCGATTATCAACAAAAAAAAATCATTTGCTTAGATTTATAATTCTCTTAAAGTAATGGTTTTGGGTAAATAAGATATATATTTGACCCAAATGCAATATTTTATAATTAAACGGTTTTCAATATAAGTTTATAGTCAATTAAAATATAGTTAAATCAAACACAAAAACATCCTTTCACATATTTTCAAAAATATAATCTAAACCATCATTCAAATGCAAGAATAGTAAACTTGAAATTTTGTATTGAATGTAATTCCATCAAAATTTATAATGATTTAAATGCGAACATTAACTGTTTTGTGAAATATAATTAGATTTTAAATTTTTTAAGGAAATAATGTAGGTTTTTCATTAGATTTCAACTTATTTTGAAGTATAAATCGTAATTTATCTAATTTTTAGTAACTTTTAAAAATCTGTATAATTTTTTATTGGTAAATTTTTCATTTTTTTAAATTTTGTTAATAAATATATCATTTAAATATTAGACAGAGCGTATTTAGGCAAAATATATCCTTTGATATTTCATAGGCTAAATTTACTGAGATTTATAATAAAATGGTATGAAGTTTTGTTTTGGTAATATTATATTATGTATCTCGATACAGAGAGCCATGCAGTAAACTATTTGAATTGTTTTGTTCAAAGTAATTTATATTTCAACGATTTAATGATATATTTCGTTTAAATTTTTACATAAATGCATTTCTTGATAAATAAGAATAAACAAATTTGGTTTAAACTAGACATGTTTCAAATTAATTTTTAATTCCTCGTTTTAAATTGACATGATTAGAGATTTTAAATATTTCATCCTGTTAAATGAAGCACACAAATAAAGTATCCGCACAAGTCATAAAGTGTAGAAAAGCCCATTACGATGCCTCTCAAAAGAGCAGAAACACACATATGTAATCAATGCAGTCAAAATATCTTCGTCAAAAATACATGTTCTGATCTTTTTTCATTTGCTCGGGTGACTCTGTTCGTGCCATAACTGGGAATAGAAGGGACGCAATTGAAAGTTGACAAATGTTTCGCTTAAAAATTATGCTTTATGTGGAAATTTTTGAAAAGCTTATCGATAATAAAATAATTGCTGATGCCATTCCTGCGAATAATCTTTGCATTACGGCTTTTAATTTAGAGCATGAATCTCGTATTCAAGCTATCAACAAAAAAGTGGTGCACATAATAAACCATAAAATGTATTGATTAGAAAGAACAACGAGGCTGAAGATACTTAAACTTAATTAATTATATATTACAATATTAATTTATTTTTATGCTAAAATATAATGTTCTATTCCTTAAAAGTACACCATTTTCCATTGATTAGTGTATGGTGGCTGCGAATCACATGTAAATATTTTATGAATACACAATAAAATTTTCTGCATAAAAATTACACCATAAAAAACAGCGAACATTTAACCCACAATAAAAATATATACTATCAGGATGTATTTAGATATTTAGTTTTAATGAGGTCGTGTATTTCATGTTAAACTTGTTTAAATAAATTTAAATTCAAATTCAAATCGATTTTGACTTAAAATAAAATTGACTATTTTCTTGGATAGATCATAGGTGAAAAATTAAGTTGCGTCTCTCGCATACAAATAGTATTGAGAAGCCATTGCTATATATTTTATATTGAAAAAACTCAATTTAGATTCTAACAAATAGATTAGAATACAGCAAAAACTTATTTACACAAGTAAAAAAACTGCCAAGACCGCCATTAATATCATAAAAATCAAGTGCATGTATAATTTATGGCTCAAAATATGCAACATATGTAATATTCCACAAACTATCCGGAACGGACAACAAATGAATATACTTTATCATTAAATCTATATATTTATCGTGCCAAAAATATTTAAGAAAATTTAATCTTCCGTAAAAAGTTAAATGATCACCAAAATAGATAATTTAGAAAAATATAGTGCTTACTAATTTTTATAGATACGAGTTTAACAATCATCTCATTAATTTACATCTTTCTATGTTTTATTCACTAGATTTCATAATTTAATTTTAATTCTGTTCTTTCTAGAATTAATATTGAGAAAAACTTTCTGAATTGATCTTTATTTTTTATTTGTCAATATTTTTTTGCGCCACTCTTTATAGATGCTCAAGGATATCTTAGGATTCTAACTCAAAAAAATATTTAGTTGCAGAATCTTTAAATCAAATTATTTTTCGCCCTCTCTGTGAATTTGTTTTTTCAAGGATCATAAATCTAAGTGTCTGTATCAAAACGCTTGTTGATTAAATTACAAGCCTATATTATTAGAAAAGCCATTTAAATTTGTATTTTACTAAAATTAATGTACACATATTTTATGCTGATATGATTTTCGATCTCTATAATACTTTATTCAAGGTCTATTTTCATATTTATGCTACGTTTAAACCATATTCTATAAAAATATTAGAAATCATGATTGAATGATAGAAGATGTTTTTATGCGATGTTAATTAGATTATATTCGCACAAAAACAAACTTGAAAAATAAAAAAATTTTAAAGAAAAAAGTGAGTGAAAAAGATAAGATATATTAAACTTATTTTTTATTTTTTAAGAGAAAATAGATAGGTAATATGACTATTGTCAAAAAACAACCTGCTATTGCTATTTTAATAACAACATGCAATTCTTTTTTCGGCTCTTTCTGTTGCGCATCGTGCATCACTTCACCTGTCACTTGTGACTGTACTGCTTTTTTACCTTCATTTGGCATATTCTGTTTGTTAATGCTGCACACTCTGCTTAGAGCTGTCTGTTGTACACTTTTGTGCTCTTCATCTGGAACTTTCTGTTGTAAACTTTTGTGCTCTTCATCTGGAACTTTCTTTTTTTCAACTTCATGCTCTATACCAGGCAATGTCTGTTTTACACCTTTATCCTCCACACCTGGCATTTTTTGCACAGTATTTGGCTCTTTCTTTGGAGATAGATTATGTTTTTTAGCTGACGTTTCGTTTAGAAAGCCTTTTCCTTCATCAATTAACATATCTATTTCAGATCCTATTTGATTATCTTCGAGATTCATATTACCTAACTTTTTCTGTTCTTCCTGCTTAACAGAATTCTGACATTTCGTGTTCCTTACTTGAACTTCATCTTTGTGTTCTTTTTCTTTGTCAATCATTATTTCTAATAGATCAATCACACCTTTACAAGACTTATTATCCCATAAATGACCCGTACATTCCTTAGCACAGGGTACTACTTGATCCTTTTGAACAGTAAAAGCATAATAGCATTTTTCAGACGAAGCTAAATTATTTATAAAAATTTTTCTATCCATAAAAAAAACCTGATCATTTGTATTATTCTTGTAGCATGGGTGATCATGGGCTTGTGAGTATACATGATGAGCTACAGTCTCAAAATCCTTATTAGGCTCTTTACTTTCGTTTATGTCAAACAAAATGTAACAAAAAACTTGATCCGTTGTTATATTTATGTATTTTTTATAAAAAATTCCATTTCTCTCGATTTTAATATGAAAGTTATCATCTTTGCTGAAATAAATTTTATACAAGCACGTTGTTGCTTCATCAATAAAATACAAACGGTAATTTATGTAAGAAACTATGCCTAAAAAAATATTTTCTTCAATATTCATCTCTTTGTTAAAATAAAAATCAGGTCCATAATATCTATCTTTGCTCGTATTAGTTGAAATATGACAGATTCTTTTGCATTGTTGGAGATCGATAAGGGTACGTATATATATGCCCCAATATTCACGCTCATATATATCTTTTAATACAGAATTGCGTACTTTGCATTCAAAAGACTGTACCTCCTGTTGATTTTCATTGTGTTCTATATTTTTTATCTGAGAATCTATTTCATTATTTATTGCTTTAAAATAGTCTTCGATTTCTTCCACTTTCTTAAAACGCAGAAACTTGCGATTTTCTGCAATTTTATACATGCTTACATTGTTTTTTCGCAAAAGATCCAAGAAATTACAAACTGAAACATGTTCTGGTTTGTCAAAATAGAATTTAGATGCAGTATCTATGAATATTATAGATTCATTCAATAAATTTTCCCACATAGACCTATATTCCCAGATAATCGCGTTTTTAAGAATATCCCGAGTCGTTTTTTGTGTGATTATCTCACATTCTTCTTCTTTAGATTTGTTAAATGGTGAATTAATCATTTTTATTTTAATGCATAATAAGAAAAAATTTATAATGGTTTTCTCAATCTTTAATTGTCTTAAAAACATTTTCATCATTTAATTTTCTATTGAATACATTTAAATAATAAAAATGTTATCACCCCTTTAATTTTTTTCCTTTTAAGAACATTAAGATCAAGATTTCTAGATTCTATGATACAAATAAAATAAAATTAAATCCAATCTGAGTATATAAATATAGAGGCATTCGATAATTTAAATATTAAATTATCACAAAAATCCTCTAAATATCGATCAACACTATTTTTTAAAAATCAATCATAGAATTTTACTATCTTCATAAAAATTGTTCGTTATCATTTGAACTCCAAATCATTATACGTGATGTTTTTATCAACGGGTATAAAAACATTATAGATAAAAAACAACTATTTTTAGACTTGATATTCACCAAAAGAAAGTGCTTAATGTTAGCTTCGAAAATAATCGCCCCACGCCTATTTATACCACGGAAAAGCTCTATGATAGATTTTCTCTATATGCCCACCTCCGGAATCAAAATTTCATTTGCTGGTTTCATATTTTACGTCTCTATAAAAAAATTTCTTGTTTCCAAAAGGATTTTAAAATATGAATTCTACGCTTCAACTAAATAACCTTTCCTAGAACCTTTCATAATAAATGCGTAATTTAAAAGAAGTTTGTAAGCTTTACTGTAAAAATATTTTAGCCCATATGGTTCTCGGTATAATAATATCTTATAATTAAAGATTTTAATATTCAGAAATAATAGTTAACACTTATATACTATAAATTATTGATCCGATAAATTGAAAATTTAATTTTAAAAATAAGTTCCTAAAAATTTTGTATTCAACTATATATGTGTTAGTTTTTAATGATCAATCTTTGTAGTGTTGTTAGTATGAAAAGAGAAACACTAATTACATGATAATCATAATCAAGGTAATTTTTTTATATCTGGGAATAATGACTTGTATTTATTACCTTTCTTTTTCGATATAAAATATCAAAAAAAAAATGTTTTTTATTATTTTTTATAATCTAATCCACAGTGCAATTCATCTTAAAATTTAAGAATATGATAAATTCTTGACCTCCAAAAAGTAAATTTTTCTTTTTATAATCCATAGGTAACTTTTTATTTTAAAATATTTTTCTTATATGTATACCAAGAAACATATTATATATTATTATACAAACAACTTACTTCTTGAGCCATTTTCTAAAAAAATGGAATTCGTGAATGTAAAGACAACGTGAATATATATTTGCCGTATAACATCTATTTACGTCTCAAATCTGCTTCGAAAAAAATTATATATATATATTCACAATAAGATTTACAGAAACTTAAAGAACGGGTTTAGGAATCAACTTTTCGTTTCACACGGTTTCTTTTGATTTGGAACCAATTATGTAGTATTACTATAAATAATTGTGTAAACGACCAATTAAAGTGTTTTTGTCAATTTCATTGTAGTAATCATTAATAGAACATACGCTAACCATTTATAATCTATCAAAGCCGCTTTTATATATTTTAGAACCATACTTTAATTTCTAAGCGCCTTCTTTGCTATAATAATACACTTTGATATTAATTTTGTTTGAAAATATAAATATTTGTAGTATAATATCTAAATCTGCCAAAAAAATATGGGGATGAAATTTTATAAAATGACAAATAAAATATAAAACGCAAGCTAACTATACTTTTAATTCACATTAAATCGTCAAGAAACTTGAACTAATCTCATTTGAGAGAAGAAGAGCAGTTGATGATGAAATATCAGACAAGGTTGTAAAATATGTATGCAGGGGGTGTGAAATATTATCAATGGACTGAATACGTCTAAAAGATAAAATTGATTAGAGAATTTCAACCTATAAATAAATAAAAATAACATTAAATTGTAACTAAAAAAAATTTAGCGCATATTTTATGAAAAAATGAAAGTGCTCAAAATTTCTGCTCTTAATAGATCTAATATGCTTATAACAGTGATATATATTTCTATGGCTGTGTATATTGTACTTATTGTCACATAAAAATTAATATGTGTTTCAAAAAAAAATTTTTTGCTCATTCTCTCAATCCTAATATTTTTTTCGATGATATTTTCTAGGCTCTAGAGTACTTTATGATCTCTGTGAAGCATACAATTTAATAAATTTACATACGAAAGTAATTTAACTTACAAAGAGAATTCATTTATTGGATTACGTCTTGCATAGAAATAATAAAAATAATTTTATCATGACCATATCTAACACACGAATACCCTATAACAATATCAACTATTTTAAGAACAAAGATTTTTTATGTTGCACAAAGTAAGCCATAAAGGAAGTTTTATTATCCCCCTTTGATCTTATCAATGCGATTTTCAGCTGTGATTCATTTGAATTTAATTTAAAACCCACGCAAAAATTTTTAAGTATCTATTATGTAATTCACACAGAAAAATTTCCAATTCATTGTTAATTCTAGGACCAATTAATTGCACATTTTCATATTGTGCACAAACATATATATATACAACAAATCTAAAGAAATATAATTGAAAAAAAATATGTTGTTACTGAAATCGAATTTCAGCATTGAAATATAAATATCTATTTTTTTATACTCTTATACTTCAGAAAATACCAACTATACACAAATAGGTGTTCTCATTTTATTTTAGTGTTAAGTTTGATGATTCAAAATATAGTTAAACATAACTAAAATATATTGATTTATTTTGACTTCTAATGCTAATATTCCCTATATTTGAGTGGATCATCAATCTTCTTTCTTTTAGAGACATGATGCAACACGCCAATTTTTGCTTTTTTAAACTAAATTGTGAATCAAACTAATCAATAAATATACAGTGTCTTTTAAAACCCCATGGTTAACTTAATCACTCCTTTTTGTTCAAAGTAAAATCAAATATTATATTTAGCAACAAAGCATTTTTTTCACATATTACAATTTAAAAACATATTAAAATATGCACAATATAGTGTTTTTCTTTTTTATAGAATTTTATGAATTATAAAAGGTACATATTTATTTCGAAAATAAATCTGTAATCATCGTACATATTTATTATTTTGAAAATTTGAAGTGAAGGACATAAAGCCACCTCGATGCTTCTTACCAAAAATAATGTATAAAAATCTAGCTTTTATATTTAGGGTATGTTATATTGCTTCTTATGTAAAGTTAATCTTCTTTTTATTTAATATAATCAAGTAAACTGGGTTTAGATTATAGAGATGTGTCCCAAGTGATTTCGTTGATCACAGTAAAATATTTTATTCAGAATAAATAACATTTATAATTATTTTTGATCGAGATAACTTGATTTAATTTTCTGTATTATGCAAAACTAGCGATGATTAGCATATAAATATTTTGTGCTTCGGCACATCTAAAATAATAATCAAGTAAAAATATACTTGGTTTAGCGCCGAATATACTATGTCATCATTAAAATCGATTATAACACGTTTTTATTGTTTTAAATCTTTAAATACGTGTGCGCAATATGCTGGCAAATAAGGAATTTGTAAAATTATAAAAAAATTTATAAATATAAGAAACTAAAGATTTAATCAATACAACAAAGATTGTTCTTTCGTGCCTGGTTGCGGTAGATATTAAAAGGGGGGAAACAGTCACAATTCCGGAACATAAAAAGTCAGTTCAATCACAAGATGTTTGAATGAATTGAGTTAGATTATATACTATGCCTTAAAGCAATATTTTAATGTTTTCATCCAAGAAACTCATTGAGGGGCGAGATTTTAGGTCTTTTTAACAATTGCATTACTAATATTAACAATAATATATGCAGAAGTATATAAGACAAATAACTCAACATTTTGCAAATAAATGTAGCCAAAAATTGTAGTAGAAGAGGATATGACAAAGTTCAGAAATAACAAATATAATAGGGTAAAGCGTGTTAATGGTTTTTGAATCCTTGGGATGGTTGAAAGATCGGAGGCACAAAAAATTATTTCATTAAATGTGTTGGATACAAATTCTAGTAATTTATATGTTATTTTATAGAAATATGTATAGTGAATTAAGTAATTAATTCGGAATGTTGGAAAATACATAGAGTAGTTAAAATGCCTTTTCAAATTATATGAGGGTAAAACACACCGTTTTTTAATCTTGTTACACAAAAAAAAGCATACAAATACGATTAGGGGGAACTAAGCTGAAAAAACAAGAGTTCTTAATCTAAAATAGAAAAAAAAAGCTATTGATCAGGTGTAGTTGAAATACATGATAACACAAGACGAATGTGTTATAATTTGTGTTTTATATGGAATACAGTTTTTTCATTTGGATTTTTTGTCACACGTATTTATAAAGGGTCTAATGAATACAAATTTGCTATTATCGATGTTGAGTGTAAATTCTAGATTACTTCATATTTTAGATTAAAAATGCTTTTTTTTTATTTTTCTCCTTTTTAAAAAAATCAAGACCATAGGTTTTAATTTCCTGACGCTTTTTTTAGTACGGTAAATCTTTATTTTTTTAATATCTATATACTCAACAAAGAGTACTTTTACGGAATAGAATCAAAAAGAACAGTAATAATACTTAAAATACTTTAAAATCAATAAAAAACGGATAGAAGTGTCTGGTCACATGAAATTATTATATTTTTACTCGAATTAAAAATTTCATTGTGCAAACTATCAGTTTATAGTGTTCAAGAAACAATTTTTTTTTGTTTATATCATAAAAACAACAGATTAGTTTATTTTAAAATGAATACGGATCTTCATAATACATATATTGATAACAAAAATGCATTCCATTTGCTAAAAACCAAAAAAAAACTTTCTTTTTTTAGTTGATTTTGTATATGAATAGAGTTAAAATTTAGTAATCCCATTATATTATCGATGCATAAAAATAAAATATTAAAATTTATATATATAATTATCACATATTAGGCATGGTAAAATTAAAAAAAATATTCATATTGCATAACATTTACGGCCAATGCATTTTTTTTTATAACTAGATAACACAAACGCATAATTTAAATTATATGAATGATGAAAAAATATTTAACCAGAGATTAATATCTAGTGCTATAAAAGTTACAAGATTTCGAAATTTTTCAATATAATAAAAGTATAAGAATAATACAGTACTTCATTTCATTGTATAATATATAAAAACAGTAGTATGCTTATTTATAAAGAAATTATATATTATCGGATTTATTTAAATAAGTTTAAACTATAATAGAAGGTGAACTAGAAAATTGGTGGGGTTTATGCAATTAAATAATTATTTACTTGGTAAAATAAATAGAAACATGAGCATCGTCTTATGTGCAGAAACATGATCTTATAAATACCACAAACTAAATGTTATATAAAAAAATATTCGTAAAAAGAACTGGTGTATAAAGTTAGATTTCTTTGGTTTATCTATGGCACTATATATCTACCGACATTTAAATAAGAAGAGATAAATGTGCTAAATGTCAAATAAATCCTTTCTCAAAACATTCATGTTATTAGACGATTTTATCCAGAATTTATGGAACTATACTGAGGGTGTTGATTAAATAAAAAAGCCGATAGAATCAATATTATAAATTTGATAAAAATATGCTTCACAATTGGTATTTTAAGTTATTATAAAAACTGGATTTATTATTTTTACCCCTGATACAATTCACGTATGTATTTTTGGTCATGCATTTTTTGTAGTTTTTGTGTAATTTTACATCAAAATTGATTTTTCTACTCATAAATCATAGAGATAGCACTTAAGATAGAAAAAAAATGTTTATGCTCATATTACTTATAAATCCCCTTAAAAAGAAAGTTTACGGATAAGAAGTAATATATTAATGTTTAAAATACAATTTTTTGCAAAATTCTTGTGTAAAATATGGCAAATATAATTTAGTTCTAACACCTAATTTATGAAACGAATAGATTTATGATAAATATTTTTGAGTTCTAAAAATATTTTAACGAAATTGAACTAATAACCTATTAAAAAATGTGTAATCACGTTATCATAAAACATCCAAATATCTTAAGAATGGACATAAAAGATAATTTATGGTATTTTATTTAAAAAAAATATAAGATAAAAAAATACAAAAAAGGCGGTATTTAACATTTTGCAGTTTCGTTTTATCCATTGGAACATAAATATAAAACTATAGTTATAAGAAAAATGGCATTTTTTAATAATGACCGCGAAAATTATAATTATAAGTGTGCTTAGTCAAATGTTTGCAGCCAGTTTCTTTTTTGCTTTGCATACATAATCTTTTCTGTTTTTTTATGTTTAAATTCGGCATCAAAGGTTCATGTGTTCGCTTTTGCTGTAAAAGATTCATAGTTAGTTCTTGATCACTTCAATCGGATCATCGCTTCAGGAAACATTTCATTATAAAAATTTATGATTTTATCTTTTCTCTAGCGTTCGGGAATCGATTCTAGTTGTTTTAGTACGGTATAAGTGTATCTGCTTTACATTGAGCTTTCCTTTAACGAATGCAATTCCACAAATTATTGTCGAAATTTTTCGAGCTGGCAGTATTTAATAGATATTTGGTTATTAAAAAGGCATTTATGCGGTAAAATTGTTCTTCGATCAAGTATATTGAGGCTTTTAGGTCAAAAATAGCTTCACTTGGCAATGTTAACATAATTTTAATTTTTTCCACATATATTATAAAAGAACTTGAAGCAATTTCTTTTCACTGTAGTATTTTACCATAATTATCATAAAATTGAACTCAGACGCTATTTAATTGTGTACATTTAATATATAGGTGATTGTTTTGGTTGATATTGACGAATTGTAAAAGTAACAAGTAAAAAAAATCGATTATAAATCTATATGCGTGTCTAACACGCATATACACGCAATCTCTAATTTATATAAATGAAAGAATCTATTTTAGAATAACCTTTAAGGTACAAAGAGCCATATTAAATCGTGGTTTTGTGATAAAGTGTTTTTTTTGAACAGTATTTACTGGTAATTGTGAATCTTCGGTCAAAACCAGTTCAACTTTAGATAAGATGTTCAGGAGTGTAATATACTAGTAGAGGCTTTTATTAACATATTTAAATGATGTCTATATTTCATATAGAGTTTTGTAAAAACATGATTGTGTTAAAGCCACAAATCTTTTTTTTTATGACAAATACTATATAAATCGCATTATTAAGAAAACATAATCTCTATTTTTCTTATTTTGATTCCTTTCGCATATTTCTTTGAATCTATGTAATAAAAAATATATATCATGACCTTTGCTTCACCATATCACCACTTGATCAGAAAATAATCCTCTTCTTTTCTATATATTTCTATTTCAAGTATATAATGCATCTATGAGATTATTTCAATCAAGAATCACCAGAATAATAACATATCAATGTTACCTTAATAAATTCATAAAACATATGGCAGAGTATCGATAGAATGTCTTTTATTCAGAAAAATGTTGTGGTTTTAAAGCTTTCATATAACTAGAATACTATGTAATTAGTAATGTTCGCTTACAATAGATTATAATAAGCTTATTGGTTGAAAAGTTTGGTTATTTTTCACTAGATTTTAACATCTTAGTAAAAAATATTTTTATATAAGTATGCACCAAATCAGATGCTGTTTTTAAAATTATTTGTATACCTTAAATTGTATTCTACAATTTATAAATATATAGAATATTCCTTTTAAAAAAATCACATGTCATTTAATTTGTAATGGAAATTTAGCGGTATAGATCATGCTAATTGGGTCACAGCTACGGAGAAATATCACTATATACCAATATAGTCATGATTACAGACACAGAGTTCGAGAATGGTGTCAATTTGATCCAGCATTGCGATTAAGCATATTTTTGTAGCCATTGGCTTTCTTTACGTGGGTCTGCTATACGGTGTTTGCTATACCACTTGCATATATGCGTAATTTTTCAAATTTTGTTGTTTATCAATGTCCTCGCATAAAGAGTATATTAACCGATAATCATATAAATTAAAGATTATAGGCCGAATGTTTACATAACTAACCGTCTCCACAGAGCACAAAATTAGTATATGCGCAGAAAACCCCCCCCCCCAAATTCATGAATAAAATTCCTTTACTTGCTCTTTACAATTTTATAATTTTTTTAAATAAGAAATCCACACAGGCATAACCTTATCTTCTGATTTCATACAAAAATTGATATCAATAGTTTACTGCTTTGGCTGAGTAAATGCAGTGATATAATTACAATCACCAAATAAATAGTAAGATATAAAATTTAAATTGTTTTATATCCGTTTTTAGCATTACATTTCAAATGGATACTTTTAGTTTTTATTTTGTCATTTAAAATATTGATTTTTTCTTTAATATCGTTAAATATATGCTTTCAAGCTTTGAAAATATAGTAAAATTATTTATTATATAACTAATATGTGCATGAATTGCATTTCTACTGAATTTTAAATTTTTTTTTGTTTACCCATAAATTATTTCCCTTTCATAAATTTTTTAAAAAAATAAAATCAATAGAGTAGATCGATTTTTTACAGTTTTTTAGATTTCAGAACTTGAAAACATATTTCATTCTTTAAGCCATGTGGCTGTTTTTTGTAAACTTTTATCTTTATACATTTCTATTATTTTGTTAGATTTTAATTATACGATATTATTTTTAAATAAAATATTATTTATACCGCTTTATAAGGTACCTGAAGGAACTAGATGTCACGAACCAGGTTGAGGCATATATTCAAACATTGGGATTGAGAAAAACCCTTGAATTAATAGGTCTCGAAAGAAGGAGGGGTATTGAAGAAGACTGTGGAGAGGAGAAGATAGCCGAAAGTATAAATACACTGTGTGTACAGAGTATCAAGCAAGCTGTGCCTGAGAACAAAAACTAAAATTACGACTATAAATATAGCCCATAAATAAAAATTACTCGTAAAGCTCAATATAAAATGTATATTTGCCAAATTATTTAATTCTCTGCTTGTTATATGTGTATATTAAACGTTTGATTAATATTATCTCTGTTTCTGATTAGAACTTATGCCATCGATAATAATATTATAAATATTTAAAAAGGCTGTTATCGGAGTAAAAAGATTATTTTTTTATTGTAAAATTTTATTTTATCATACTTTATCTAGGCTTTAAAAAAAACCCCCAATTGATAAATTTTATGCTGCCTGATTTTGCGGGGAAAATAGCCATGTAACAACTTGTTATCTTCAACAAAAAAAGTTGTGATAAAAATTTTATTCGAAAAACATGTGCTTCTTGTCTACCAATTAAATAAGATCATTTGCTAAGAATTGATTAATGCAATATATATGTATTTTCTTTTAGTTCATGTAAGAAAAAACGCATTTAACAAATCCATTTGTAAGACTTCAGTTAAAATTTGAATAAGAAGGTCAAATCACAAATTTAAGCAACTGTATGGATCAGAGTAAAAACCTTCAAACTATAAATGTGCATCCTTTATGTACAAACAGTACAATTTTATGCATAAATTTATCTTTTTATGCATTATTGTACATTTAAATGAAGGATTTTAATGTCATCCTTATTTCATCATAAGGTTTTTTTTGTCTTGAATATACTTCATACCATAAATCGCCTAAAACTCTTGCAGATACCATAAAATCTTCATCATACTCATCACACCGATAAAATTTTTATTATTTATTTATCTTGGCAAAATAGGCATCAAATTTGCTTATTTAATGAGAAAAGGGCAGGTAAATACTATTTTTAATGTTCTCAGTTGAAAAAATTGGATTACGTAATTTTTGAAGCTGATACATACTAAATTAAAAAAATTTTCTTAATTTTTGATCTTCTAAATTCATATTATACATTTCTAGACCCATAAGTCACTTATTCTATTTGCTAAAGTGATATATTGATCATCTACAAAATTTAACTAATAATTTAAAATACATTTTCATTTAAAGAACATGTAAATATCATATCAAAAAAAATCAATCTAATATATTTCTATAGCTTATTTGAGTATATTGGGAAAATAATATGATTAAATATGTTGATTATAAATTAAATCAGCTTACAATGATACACATGCATGTCATTTGGCAAGGATTTTTATTTATGTACAAAAAAATTACTTAAATTCCTCATGAAATCGCAAATGAATTGTTATGCACATAAGAGCTGCAAATAGAATATACCTATACATTTATGAATCTTTATATTTTTTTAAGATTCTTTGTTAACCATATAATCGATTTAGTAAGTTATTAGATCAAGTTTAAATTATACCTCTATATACAGCACTTGATCATTAATAACATTTTAGCAAGCTTTTACACATAAAAATACTTCTTAATATATTTTAGTAAGTTAATACATATCTTAGGTTTGAAATGAATTTTTGTGTCAGAAAATTACTATTTATGCGATTCTCTACAATTCGTTAAATTTAAAAATATTAATTCGAAATTTGTTTTTTAACCTACATCTTGCCTTATATTGAATGCGGTATCTTGACAACAAAAAAATTCAGGTAATACGTTTTTAAATTTATAAAATTCTACATGATTTAAATCTTCTTACTATTTATATTGTCTAAAATACATGTAATATTTAATATAATTTTTGGCACATCTGGTAGATATGTTTTATTTATAAGCTATTAAAGAATGCCTATTTAGTTCGCAAAACTAATTCTTCAGAAAAAAATTACTTTATATATTTAATTTGCAAAATCATTGTTTCGTCTTATGTTTTTGGTATATTTTTAAAAGATAGACAGATATAACAACAAACAACTATAATATATAAAAAATAATTAATTATGCATGAAACAAGTTTACATCAAAAAGTTATGCTTATCAACTTTTGAAAATATAAATCATAACATTTCGAATTGTGTAATTTGAAAGTATATATTTGAATGTGCCTCATTATCAGGGTTTAAACACAGCAGTATCAAGAAGTACGATTTTCGTCAACAGTATAGGAAATTGTTTCCCTGGCAGCATATTTAATATAAAATTGTTTTGCATGCGTTTTTAATTGAAAGTGTCTGCGCAGATTAAAATATATATGTTATATAGGATCGTTTGTAATTTTATGAATACTTTTTATAAAGCTGGCTCCTTTAATATGCATTTTGAAAAATTTGAGCTCAGTAAGATAATATTATTTTATAATCATAGCCAAGAAATTCAAAAAAAGCGAACTAATATTGATCATTATATAAAGGTCTAAAGGGAAAGATTTATTTACATAAAGCAACAAAAGTAAAATTTACCCGGACTATATGTTTCTTGCTTTAGTAATCGTCTGTCAACACATGAATATCATGATTTTTGTGTTTTCTTTAAAACAGTTAATATATGAATAATATTTTTTTTGCCGATTATAGCATGAGTTAAATAATTAACACACTTTAATAAAACAAAAAATTATATGTACTTTATTGTAAGGATTGATTGAGCAAACAAAAGTAAAATGGTCTAATATTTTCAATGTTTTTTTATGCATCATAAAACCATGGAATTTAGAAATAAGCTAAAAACACATGAAAAGAGTACTAAGATTAAACATGATAGCATATGTAATTTTGCATATTTTTGAACTAATTTATATATAAATTTGCTTTAAAAATTTGTATTCTGTTCTTATTATGCGATCAAAGATATATTTAGGGGTTTTATAATGTAAAATCAAGCAAATATATTGTAAATAATACATTAACATGGATTATAAATATAATATGGATATCAAAATATAATTGCAAGCTTTGAACTTATACTTTTATTATAAACAGTTTAAATACTATTAGAGGAAAATTTTAGAGATTTTTATCCAACCATATGAATTTTACACTATAAAACTAGCTTCATTTTTATATTGATACAAAAATATGCTATAGTCTTAAAAAAGCATGTAACGATTTTTGTGTATTTACACATTGTATTTTTATTACATAGAAAACTTGGTTTCTTACAAAATAAAAGTCTACTGTCTCGTTTAAAACGGTTATAGACAAGCTAAGAATAGAAAACGTATATAATTAATAATTTTACATTCTTTTTCTGTTTACTGCATAATTATAATTTTATTTATAAATATAAAAAGATATCTATTGTGCACATACATAAAAATACATCTGAAAAATGTGTTTAGTATTACTTCATCGAAGGATGGAGAATAATTTGCAATCATGATTCTATAGGATAAGTCTTAATACATTTTAATAACAATCCATAAAAAATCACTTCGTTAATAAATAAAACGTTAGAAATTAATGTATTTCTTATTAAAATATGATAGCTTAAACTATAAAAGATATCTAATTAAAACCCTTACTGTGATGATATTATATAATTTTCAAGAAATTTTAGTAAAAGCAATAATCTGACTATCTTCTATATTTTGCTAATTACAAGCTAATATTTACTTTATTTTTGTGTCATTTATATGCTATATACGATCTATTCTCATAATCATTGATTACTGCGATTGAAACTAAACTAATTGGAAATATAATACGAATTTATGTGATTCTCTATGATGCATTCACTATTTATCAGCAGAACATATATTGAAAAATTAATCCGGATTATTAGAATATGTCATATTTATTCTAAAAATCGACATGTAAAACGACCAATATTATATTCAAAAAAAAATTTACTTGTGTTTAATTTATTGACAGATGTTTTATCTATTTTTCTGCAATATTGAACTATGTAAAAGCATATTTTGTAATGATTTATATAAAAACCTTTTTAGCAAATTTTAAAAATCGTAATAAAACAGAAATATCAACTAATAAAACTGTAGAAATCGTAGGAAAAACTGATTGATGTATTTTTGTTTTTTATTTTGATATGAAGTTTTTGGATCTTATAGTATGAATCCTTTGATCATTTAACAATACAAATTCCTTTGGATTATAAAATCGTATAATTATATGGATAAAAAAAGTTAATAATATGAATGCAAAGATTTTTAAAAATAAACTACAACAATATTAATCCTTTATATTTTGATCCCATACCTTAGTAGCTGACATTTCTGCAATTAACTATAGGGTTTTTTTTAAATAAAGTGTGTTTATCTGTTAAAACTATGATGTTACTCTTTATTACATACGAAATTAGATATAATATATGTTTTTAATACTTAGATTTTTTTGTGACTTTTAATAGTCTTTTTTTTATATTTGGCTAACAATAAATAATAATATTAAAGTCGAATTTTTATAGTTATAAGTGCCTGGTATTTATAAAATCAAAAAACGGGGGCTTTTACTATATAAAAGGTATAAATGGCATATTGTCAATTTAAACTATGAATCTTATCCATTTATTTAGCAGAAACTCTTGTCTATCTCTGGTAGACAAACGGAAAACAACCAAATTAAAATATTTGAAAAGAAAGAAAAACGGCTTTACTTTTCTGGGTAAAAAATATATCGCACTATTTTATTGTAAATTTATACTATTTTGTGTGATTTTTAGTTGATATTTAAAGATATTTTTTCGGTGTAATAAATAGCAATAAAGGTTTATTCAGCATAAATTTGAATTAAGTGATTACAACAAAAAAGCTTAAAAACTATTTTCTGTCTATCTAACATTTAGATTATTTATGCAAATTATAGAAGTAAATATTATTCACGAGTCGGGTGTTTTGATCAATTATATCCTTTTAAAGTCAGTTCTATTCGATTATGTTTTTTTTTGTGTTATGAAATACAAACAAATCATAATGCGTTGTATAAGAGTACACGAGAGAAATAAAAATATTTTTATAAATCAGAAAATATCTAAGATTTGTTCGTAATATAACAAACATGCCATAGTTTAACATAAAATTACAATCGTTTATCTATCACATACGTTAAATTGTATCTAATTTACTTTTAATAAAATAAAAGATCAATATATAACTAAATTTGTCACCAAAAATGTAAAAAATCATGTTTAGTATTATTTTTTACGTGATAAAAAATTTATAAGCGTAAATTCTTCGCATTTCATTTGACTTTTATTATTAATTTCTTATCAATTTATATATATATATTGTACGTTCAAAACTTAGTTTATAAGATCTATTTGTATGGTGAAAATTCGAAACAGAAATGTAATAACAATGAGTGAGAAATTTTACTATAAAAAATTCCAGTTGTATGTAAATTAAAGCCATGATATATAGATTAGAATATTTATGCGCATGTTTTGTCGAAAAAAAGAATAATGCAATAAGAGAACATTGTAATATCCATTATACGAACTTATTGACCTAAAATATATTTTTAAAAAAAGTACTTAGTTCATAATCGAACGTGTGGAATCTGAACATGTATTTATATAAATATCCTTTTGACGCTGATATAATTTTTTGAACATATTATCCATAGATAAATTCTATTCGACGGTAAAAAAAATTAAGAAGTTATTATTATTGAATATTATTCTATTTATGCTAAAAAAATATAATACGCATACTTTTCGTTATAAAAACTTGCAATTTTTTATTATAATAAAAAATAAATTATTTTTTTATAATAGCTGTTTATGCGACTCAAATTTCATTCAATCATAAATCTATTATATTCTCATCTTTTTATAGCAACTTTTCATTTTGAGTAAAAAGCTTTTTTTTGTAAATAGAAGTTTCTGTGTAGTGATTATGATCAGCTTTAGCAATATGTTTTTTTATCTTAGATATAGAATAGCATAAAATTTTAAACAAAACAAAGGATAAAATATCTGTACAATTAAGGATCTATTGGATACGACATACAGATTTTGGGTGCGTAATGCATATTTTTATAATGATTATTAACATTTTTAAAATCCTGACATAAAAAAATAAAACAAAATCACATTATAAAATAAAGTTTATTTGTTTTTTAGACTTGAAATACATAACAAAATGAATTTTAAAAAAGATATTCTTCCCTAATAGTAGAAATATAAAATATTTTATAGAAAATGTATATAAAGAATCATAAATGTGAAATAATTATCATTGTTATATTAAATAATAATTTCGACTATTAATGTATTTTTTGTTATGTAATTCGCAGACTACATAGAAATTTCATTTTTTTCCTATATATAATAAAATAGAATATAAGCTTTTAAATGGCAAAAACTATATAAATGTATATATAAAACCCGCAAAGTTTATATAAGATAATTATAAATAGGAAAAAAACATATTTTTAAGAAAGATTTTCAAGTATTCTGTCGATTTAGACATGTACTATGTTCAATATGATTTAATGCATAGCAATGAAAACAAAAATATTATTAGTGAGGTTATATTTTAAATAACTATTATTTAGATCATTCTTTTTTGTTATCTTTTTGATGATGATTATGCATATTTGCATCATAAATTAGTCAACTAGTCTTAAATACGCACATTAATGCTTATCGAATGAAAAACTATATGTAAAAACGATTCGGAAATACGGTATATTACCCCCATGCACGATATTTCTGCACACACGCCTCAGAAGCATACTTACTTAAATATTATGCTAACTACTATAACAAAAAGCAAAGTGAAGATTATTTTTAAATTTTAAAAAAATCAAAATCATTGTACTTATACAGACTATCAGTATCTTTTTATAAAATTTATATTGGTGCATATATTGTAATTTATATTATAAAGCTAATTAGTATTGGTTTTTATCATGTATGGTATATTTAGAATAGCTATATCATCCATATTTAAATATTTTTATATACTTTAAATTGAACTTAAACATTATACGAATATATTATTATATTTTTTATAGTATAATGGAAAAAACCAATAAAAAATGACAAAGAAGACGTTTTTATATGTAAAATAACGTATAAACAATCAAAAAAACAAAAGGGGTTTTTATTATAAACTCTTGAATAAATTTGTATGTTGATAGATTCCATGAAGACCAGAAGATATATTATTATGAAGTTGACAAATGAAGATTGAAATACGCATATCGACTATTTGTGACTTGAAAACTATTAAACTGAATATATATTGACTGAAAAACGCACGTAACGGTTTACTTAAAATTTATGAATGTGATATCTTTGTTAATAGAATGAACACAAAAACAAATTTATGTCTAAAGATAAGAGTAATTTCATAACATTGCACATACTAAAAAGTAGCTATGCATAATTAATACAATTATGCTCTATTCACAATAAAATTGCCCTCAATATACAAATATAAATAAATAAACAGGATTTTATTAACCGCATTTATTTATAAAAAAAAGTCTGCGATTTAAACTTTTTTCGGTTTAAAAAGAACGCAAAATTATAATATATCAGAAATTTCGGGTATTTTTAATCATATACAAATCAAGAATATTAATTTTTTAATTTCAACAATCTAAATTCGAACAATTCAACATCCTGATTCTATGGTTCGTAGAAGATTCATTAAAAATTTTCAACATAAAAAGTCACTTTAAAAAATATGCATTTAATATATCTTTAAAAATACAGAATTAAATATCTGCGGAAATACAAATAAGTCTATATTTATTTTATTATTTTGTGCAATACAAAACACTAGACTAAAGTTCTATAAAATAATAAAATATGTTGATAAAAAATGCCGCTTGTTAAAAATAAACAATATAATATCAATTCATAGAAACAGAGAGCAGCAGTAAAGCATGGAAAATCTCGATTCATTTTTTAATTTGTAAGATAAACAATAATGCTAAACGATTTCTAAAATTAGGAAATAGCGTGAATAAATTGGACAAAAACAATACAAAAACATAGTCAATCGAGCAAAAAAAAATATTAATATTATATTCAGTTTATAGAAATAAATATAAGCTCAAAGAATTAGCGAAAATTAACAACTGCCATGATATAGCTTAAGCATTAAAAAGGTAAAAGCAAACATTTTAAATAAAATTTAATTATAAAAAAATCACGATTGTAAATATGATGATTCTATATATAAAATATATTAGTTCTTAATGAGACAAACTTTAACTATTGACTTTTTTTAACTAATAAAAATAATATTCCTGGCAATAAATAATATATGATACCTATTTTCTTAATGAGAATAATCTACCAGTTATTCACTGAGGTCGAAAAAATTTTGATAAAATAAAAATGAATGTAAAAACTTATAAAATTATTATAAAAGTATATAAATCGCAAATTTCACTTTTGCAATTATAAAGTGAAAAAAGTCAACTAATTCAATGATTTATATATTACAAGCAGCTATTTTTTTTATATTTAATAAAATGAAATGTTGCATTTTTGTCAAAATAAACTGAAATTTGGGTCTTCTGCTTTTGATTTTAACAAAATTTCTTATATAATTTCATGTAATGGCTGCGATATACCAACACATGAAAAAAAATTTATTATATACAAAACAGTATAAAGATAAAGAAGTGTCACTTTAACAAAAATACAAAAATTGTCGACAAAATATACTATATCATTTTTTTTTTGTTTAAAAATTCCTCTGTAGTTGTTGATAAAAAAGCATGCAGAAAAAATCATAGCATACTTGTCAGATGTTTCTTATTATTTTTGATAAGTAAAATTGTTACGCTTAAGACTTTTTTGGCATCTTTTGTGTTGCTTTTGATACAATTTTTATAGATAAAAAGCAAAACAATATAAAGTTTTATACATCCACAATGTCATTATTTACTATTTATTATTTTGAATAGGAATTTTAAATAAAACGAAATCACAAGGAAATCAATTCTTTTTATATAATAGAATAACTATGAAATATATATTATACATAAAAAAATTCACTGTTTTTGTTACTATTTTTATGATCTTTGCAGAATATAACATAATTACATCGAATTGCAATACATAATGGAATTTGTATTTTGCAATAAGCATTATTTTGTGCCTTTAATGTAAAATATGGACTTTTAATAAATGAATGTCACTTTTTTCGAAATAAATATATTTTTCAAATGCCATCCATTCCATATCTAGAAGCATGTGCAAAAGCCATCATCTATATACTCTAAGCATATAACTAAATTTTAGTTAAATGTACATTAACTTGGAATATAAACTATAATTGAAATAATTTCAGATTTATATTTTACATTTTTATAAAGTTGTTATTCAACAAATAAAAAAAATATATATTTTTTATCTTTTCAAATATGTCCTGTATTTCTAAATTTAACATTAGTATTCTATATAGAGGTATTATAGATATACATCTGCCGAGTTATAAGAATATAGGATCCTTTCAGTTCTCAAGCTCATAACAAACAGAGGTTTTTCTGTAATATTTATCCGTCTAGTCTTCGCAATCAGATTTTCAATATTGTATAATATAATAAAACGCCATCCTCGCAACTATCCACCTTTTTATAAAGTTCAAAAAAAGCAATCGATCAGCAATCTAGATAATATAAAATATGCGGGTAGCTTTTGTATGATGTATAAGATATTCTATTTTTTCTATATATTTTTTTTTGCTGGTTAAAAGATCTTAAGCATGTCATAATGCCATAATAAAGGTTTTTAATATTGTTCCTAACTCAAAATAACAATACTTTTAGCATAAAATTGAATGCTAAGGTGTCGCTTCCTATAAATTTTTTTGGAACTATGGCAGGAAACGCTTGCGAAAATTTTAGGCCAAGGATAAAAAATTCAAAGAAAAATTAATTTGATATACTTTTTTTTTCGAAAAAACAAGATAGAATGCTGTAAATATATACATATAAAATACGAACAAGTATAGGCATATCTAGCCAACAATACATTATCAATTCTTGTAAGCAAGCAGAAAAACCACCTCTCATTACTCTGAAGCTATCATCATCTTTAAACTAGCTGAAACGCCTATTAGTCAAAAGAAGCTACAAAGTGATATATAAATGATTCGGAAGAATACAAAGACAAGGCTGATAATAAGTTAATAAGAAAATATAATGGAATCTTTAAATGCATCAAATGCTCTTATCGATCATTCTAAATTAGAAGGCAGGTCTGCAATCAAAAAGTAACTGTAACGAAAAGAAGGGAAAAAAGCACATACACGATCGAATTCTAACATTATGATAATAAAATATCGTATTAAAAAAAACATTCTTAAAGGTTAAAAGTTTAATAAAATTATATCTATTAAGAGTTTTAAAGAATCTCAACAGTTTCTTGAACATCAGTTTTTTTTTAATAACATAGAATAAAAATATGTGACCAATATCTATATCACAACCTATCCTTCTTAAACATTTTATATATCTCAAAATCTATAAGCTGAGTAGATGGGTTTCTCGGAAATGTTTAAAAACCAGCTGCGGAAGAATTAAATATTGTCGTAATAAAAAAAAGCAAAATTCAAAGTTATAATTACCACAACATAGAGCTGAAATCTTACGAAATGACTTAAATATATAATTGCTGCGAATTTATTACGTTTAAAAGCAATATAGTGCGACAATACATCTCAATACTGGGAAACAGATTGATTTTCTAGGGGTGATCAGCAAGAACAATGATAAGACATATAATATGAGGCTACAAATAGATCAATAAATCAAAAAAAATAACACAAAAACTAAATAGAAATAGATAATATTTTTTAATAAGCTAAAATCATATCAAAACACACCTTATGTGTTTTGTTAATCACAATTACTATTTTCATTTAAGTAATCTATATCTACATAACGGAAAGTCCAACAGTTTGTCGGGAGAAGCAACCTCTTTAAAAGAAAAATAAAAATTGTACTGTATCTTATTAGAAAAATAAATATAACCAGAAATAAAAGTGGTTAAAAACTGATAAATTTCCGATTTATGATATTTAAAACCAAAAGATACATTCTCTAAAAGATCAGAGTATAAGTTTCTAATGTAGGTGATAAATGTATAAAAATACACAAAAACTGCGTAATTAATAATGTAAAACACATGATAAAAATACTAACGCTGCGATAAAACTAGATTGGATTAATCTGAATAGTTCAGAACGCTATAGTACAGGACATGGTTAGGGTTAAGATAAATAGCGATCAAAAAACAAAGCCAAATGGTACAGAGTTAGAAAAAAAGTTAGACTGGTGGATCATGTGTAGTTTTTAGGCTGTATTTTAGCGTTAACATACAAGAATCAATTATTGTATAAAAATAAAAAATAAAAAACGAGACTTAACACTGCGTGAAACAAAGTATGAAATAATCAAGAAGAATATATATAAAATTTTTTAGTACAAGGTGACAGCTTAATATCAATATCATTAGTATTTTGATTTGAATTCAGTTTTTTGCAGATTATAAGAAAAAAATTAATCACAGGCAATTAAAATACAAATTAAAACACCGAAACGCCTAATTTTGCATATTAGTCTCTAAAAAATAGTGACAAAAAATACCAGTAACTTTATACCGCTGTCTTAGTAAGTAAAAACATTTTTCAAATGTATTGGGATGAAAAAAACATATCAATGTCTGCTACTAGCAACGAAAACGCAAAGATATTGCAACATTCTAGACTGAAAAAATGTATTTAGATACATAGAAATATTAGAATTTAAAAATGGATGCAAAACCAGAAACAAAGATAAAAATTTATGTTTAAATGGATCAAAACTTGAAGTCAAAATAACTTTCGATTTAATGTTGATTTAGGCAATTTCTTAACATGCAATATATTTTACTAAATATTACGCAAGGTTATTTTTGCTAGTCGTAAATTTATATGTGCATGACGATAAAATAGAACATATATAATGCAAAAAAGGAATACATATGCAACCAGCCTAAATAAAATAACTCCGCAACAAAGGAAAGGAACCTGAGCGTTGTCTTGAAAACATAAAATTAAAATCTAAAGAAAGAAATTCAATTACTATGATACTAGATCAATACAGAGTATAAACATCTAGGAAAGCGGATCTGCGCAAATATAAAAATGGCAAAGCACATAGATTAATGAATCGTTTCTATATAAAATACGAAATAGTCTAACTAGATTGTTCTGAGCTGTAAAATAAGCATAAATAAAGTTAAATATGTAAAATAAAACAAAAATACTACATATAAAAGTCTTCAATGTGCAAAATAAATCAACGCAAGAGAAAATAGGAACAACAAAGAGGCTACATTGGAAATTGCTTGTGAATGGACATAGCTTGTGTCAATTTCTTTCTGGTGTAAATATTGTATAGGTGTGCTAGAAATATGCTTTCTCTGTAAAGACTCGTTATAAATTGTCGATCACTTAGCAAACAGATGTAATAACATATTTTTTTTTATCATTTTACAAGAATAAATAATTAAAAGGATCAGTTTCAGTACTTTAATATAGCACGCATATATAATATGAAAAAAACCAATAAAAATTAGTCTATAATCAAAACAATAAAAAACAAAAAACATATGCATGAAGATAAAATAGAGACATGAATTAGAACTTGAATGTTAATTATAACGTGATACCAGAACATGTTAAATATCTCAAAATAATATATGTATTACAACATATAAATTGATGTGATTAGTATTGAAAATTTAAAAAAGTTTAAAATATTAATACTAAAAGTTAGATCTGCTAGAATGCGTTCTGTCCTATATTTACAAGTGCAAGATATAAATTTTCGTTATTTTTTTAACTATGGATATTGTGTAACACAATCACATATAGAAATCAGAAAGAACTCGAAGTAACTAACCTAATTGTGAAATATATACAAACCTTAGGATTATAACAAGCCCTTGAATTGTTAAGTATTTACGGAGGGCTCGTAGTAAAAAGGGCTTAAGAGATGAGAAAATCGCCCAAAGTACTAATACTCTGTGTGCACGAAAGATCTAGTAAGTTGCGCTTTCTAACACAAAATTAAGTTACAAAGAGTATAAAATATGTTGTGCTGACATTTTTTATAGATATTCTTGCTTTAAACTTGTATTCTGTGTACATAAAATAACCAGCGATTTAAAATCCAATATTTATTTGGTAAATATGTACAATGAATATTAAATAAATGAGTTAAAATACATATCTAACGTTTAAGATTTCATCCATTTTTTCATATATTTGTAATCCATCAATATAAAGCTAATATGTTATTTATATATTTCTAAACCCGGTATTTTAGATTTATTTTGTGTATTTACTGCCATTTAATCCTTTTTTGTTATATATCCATAATCCATAGTAATTTTTAGTTGAAATAAAAATAATTTTATAATTTATTGTTCGAGAATTATGATGTCTAAATCTAGATGACTCCATATTTTATGATTGATTTGTTTTTATTTCTATTCATTTTTATTGATCTGATTATAAACACTTAAAATAAAAGGTATAAATGTTTTTCTTTACAATTGTGGAATTAAAAATTGAAAGATATATAAACAAAAAATTTATGACAAATTTAATTTTAAAAATTAAGGTTATAAATTATAAATTAATATAGTACTTAAACTTTTCGTTGATCAAAAAAGATCCTTGTAATTCACTAGAATACAAATTTAATAATTTCAATCTGTTTTATATGTATAGTATATAGGTTTGATGTTTATAGTAGTATTATTATTTTGTAACTGTAAAATTTATTGTTTATTGTTAGGTTCAACGTTTAAATTTTGCTATTTTTTGTATAAAAAACACTCGGAATATTGAAATTTCTTCAATTTTCGATTTTTAAAATATTTTTTCCAATATAAGAATTAATTTATTAATTTAATTTTCAGAAATACATTAATTCTAATGCTAACATTAGAAAATATAGGTTTTAATTAAGTGTAAATCATAATATAGATAAATCATTAAATTTACTTTAAAATACTTCTAATAATCAATATTACTTTTTTATTTTTATTTATTTATTAGTATATTCTGTTAAGTAAAGCCAATGCCGTAATATTGCAGCTGAGATGTATAAATATTTAGACCAGAAATACTATTCCGCAAATAAAACACACTTTCATTGCTTACCTTTGACTGATTTAGTTTTAGGCTCGCATTATTAGCCTGCTTTGCAAGGCGTTTTCGCCGCCTCGTCTTGCGGGTTTCCTTGACCGACATCTGAGATTTTTCAGCCCCCAAAAGCTTCAAGGATGTATCCTCATCTTTAAAATCTATATCATTAAAAATTTTCTTTCTATCTATCTTTGTAAAATATAGAATATCGCCAACACTAAATTTTATATTTAGTTGACTTTGTCCCCCTAGTGCTGGGAAGACATTTGCGAGGGTTAAGTCCGAGCAATCGCTGTAGACTACCTCCCCTATATATTCTCTATGATTGTTTAACACAATTTTTATGAAAACTGTGCTTAGCGAATTTTTTATTAATTTCATGTCATTCATGTAATTTAAAAAAGGTTTGTTTATTTAAAATTGATATTCTAGATAGGGATAAATTAAATTAACATAAATGAAAATTATAATCATTAAAAATAACTATATAACAACTTTGAAAGAATAAGTAATTATATTTTATTCGAATTGATTTCTTTTGAATTTATAAAAGGGGTATTTGGAATAACATCAAGTAAATTTTATCCAATATAAAGATATGAATAAAGCTTACAGAATATTTATCTAGTAGAAATATTTCCATCAATATCCCTATCTAGAGTTAAAAGCTTTTGTATAATGTTATGGTTTACAAAACAGATCAACTGTGTGCTAAAAGAAGAACTTATGTAATTATATTTACAAAATATAGAAGATATACAAATAAAATAATCAGATTGAAGCAGATATGAAATTTTTATAATAAATTATATATTCAATGATATTTTTTATCTACAACACAATATTTAAAATGAAATATTTTTGTAATAAATTACCGGTAAGACGCTTTATTTCTCAAATTTAGACAATCTGTTAAAAAGGATCTTTCTATTACGTAATAAATAGATATTTTGCATATCAAATAGTATTTGATTAAGAAATTGTATTTTTATTTATGATTAGAATTTTATATCTCCAATTTAAAACCAAGGTAGAAATTTGATATAGGTAAAAATTACCATATATGCGAATGCTTTCAAAATTTTTCTTTGAAAATTAATACAACAGTTTTTTGGATTATCATAGCATATAGTGAAAAACGAAATTGAGACATATATTCAATTATAGATGAAGGAATCCCTTGTACTAAATGCTATTGATTAAATAAGTTGCAATAAAAAACACATTGAAGAAGACACTATTTATATAGCTTATAAAAATGATATTCGCACGGAGCATCGATCAAGTTAAGGTTTAAGAAAGAATATGAAGTTAAAATAACAAATAAACCGATAAAATAAATTATATTAATAATATAATACTGTAATTTGACACCTAAAAAGTTAAATTTGACAATCTAATATCTAAATATGAATGTTTCAAATAGAAAACACCTCTCAATTGTATCACAATACGGTAAATATATTTTATATTAATATATATGCTTTAAAAAGATTTCTCTACACTGAAATTTATGGGTGTAACACTTTTTCCAGCCAATTGTATTTTTACCCTTTTATATCGAGATTTGATAAAATGCTTTAAACACATAAAATATTTTTTCTAGAGATTATATTTTTAGATGATCCCCAACGAATGCTATTTGATATTCATTTAATTTTTCTTTTCGCATTATATTTATAAAACTCAATGATAAGATAATCTTAGTGTTTACTATTCAAAAAATAAATTATATGCTTCCTTAAATAAACAGATTTTTTTTTAAAAACCAAAGTTTAATTCTACGGACGCAAAATATTGTAAAAATATACTGCGATAAATTTTATATAATAAAATATAATTTAAATCCACAAAGAATAAATTTAAAAGCTTGTATGATAATATTAACTCGAACAAAAATCATCATGGAAGTAATTGACTGTGCAAGCTTATTTGTTAATTTCTTAATTGACAATAAAATTGTTTTAAGTGAAAACTATCATATATATTAAAACATAATTACCAGAAAATAATATTAAGCGTGAATTTTCATGAAATAATCACGAAATTAGATGAATATAACGAATTAAAATATTCCTTATAACCTTTTAATCATTTATATTTGCCTGAACAACGTTTTGTGATCAGTATAATGATGTATTTGACAGAATTATGCCTTTAGATAAAGCCTATTTATGCTCTAAATCTTAATTCTAAAAATTCCAAATGGATTGTTTGAAAATTCCACACATACCTTTGTATTTTCAAAAGTCGAAGACATTAGTCTTGCTTACACCGAATATTTAATAAACTATGCTTATTTGTCAGTTGCACCTTTACGTCCTTATTGTTAGAATTATCCATAAAAAATGTTTCAAATCTAACTAGACAAATCAATATATCAATATATTTATCTATCAACCGTAATTCATGGGTGTTTATCTCAACCTATAATATATTGATCAACATCTGATCCAAACAAAAAAATTATTTGAAAATAGAATTAGAAATATACTTGCATGATTAATTTCGAATAAAAAAATAAAATCATTTAACCGTTGTTGTAACGATACATTTTACATGAAGTATATATGATAAATAGGGTTATTATCTTTGTGATTTTAGTTATCGTAACCAGTATTCTAGTGAATTAATTAAACATGGCCTATATGCATTATAAGGCAAATACACAAATATTTTAATTAGATATTACAATCAGGATTACTTGTTGCTAATTCAGTATCTTTTCTAATTTGTTTGTTGATTAATGTAAATTTTTTTATTTTAAAAACATATTCATAGTAGAAAACCGTATTTTCTACAAGAGTTATGTCGTTTCTAAGTTATTTTCAGTTTTTATTCGCTTTTATACTATTTTTATTTTTTTATCTCACGTGTTTATCTATATTTTTTTATAATTTTGGCTGTGTAAATAGATAGATAACTCACGTTATAAAATTAAAAAAATTTCTTAGATAAGTTATTAATTTACTATATATGCACCTTTTGGTTATAATATTATATGAGCTATAAATATGGGGAAGGAATCATTTATTTGGCTATATTTATAAAATTATTTCTTTTTTTGAAATTTTATAGCCAATTTAATTTATATTTACCTAATGTGCTCAAGGAGAAAATATAAATCACTCGATAATCTTTGAATAAAATCTTCTGGTTAAAAATAGTATCAACCCAAATATTTCTAAAAAAGAGAAACTCGATAATATTTAAGTATTTGATTCGCATATATAATTGGCATAACAAATATACTATGCCGATAAACTTGTTCTAACATCCACCAATAATCTTTTGTGTCAAATAATATTTAAAAATTCTTAGTAAATTAGCACTGGTTGAGTGGTATTAATATTCAAGCTAAGACCTTAATTGTGATGATTGAAGATAAGGGTAGATACACATAAAATAATAGTGCATTATTATAATGGCGCCCGGCTGCAATGGATACAGCAAACACTTCTAGACATATCGAAGTAATAGAAAGCTTTCAGCTATAAAAGTATACTTGATTGATGCGCTGAAACAATTTTACTCGATATTCGAAGTCATGGGCACGTAATCGAAGCCAATATTGGTATGATGAGATTATTTTTCTTTGTATTTGCGACGCTGTATGTGGTCAACACTGTTAGTTTTTTTTATAAATACCAAAAGTTTGATATTTGAGAACTGCAACCTATGAATAGATTCGATTAACATAATCCAGGAATTCTTATCTAGATTTTAATGTTTTCTATACCATCTAATTTATTTTTCGAATGACAATTTAACGTTTTTGATTCATTTTTTGAATATTTTAAATCTTGTAAAATTTTAAAGCGTTTTTCAAAAAATGAAATAAAAATTTACTTTCTTCAAAAATACATAATTTTTTTTCAGTTCTATCTTTACATATTTACCCTGTAATATTCAAACCGACCTGTAGTATTATTTTAATCAAAATTATATGGTTAAAAACTTCTTTCAAATATGGTTATTATTGCATTTGAGAATTAATAATATCATTCTCGCGCATTTTTATATATAAATAATGCTGGCTTGAATATAATTATTATTAAAATATTATGTTAAATCAATATTAAAATTCAAATTATAGCAAAATTATGTATTTATTTGACAGAGAAGTTTGCAATTAATAGAAAGATAAAAAAAAAGTATCATGAGTTAATTTTTAAAAACCTGACGATTAGTAGATTGACTATATTTTTATATGGCTATATAATGTTTTAAACTTATTCGATTGAAGAATGTCGGAGAAAAATGTGAAAATTAAATGTAAAAGAAATTATAAACTCACAAATTTTTATTTCTAAAAATAACATAAATATTCATAGTAAAAAATCATATGTATATTTAAGATGAATGAATTATATTATTGGTATAAGGATATTTTTAATTATAAAATTCGAAAGTTATGTCTAATTAAATTTCTTCCATAGTCAAAATTTAATTTTAAAGTTTAATTATATATATAATTATATTATAACACAAAAAAAATCAGAAAATAAAGGATCACGTTATAATATAACTTGTATTTTTCTTTTTCATATCACAACATAATATATAATATTGTTTCTAATTGTATATGAGCAGTTACTTTCCCATAATTGATATGTTAAAGTGTGATGTTTTAATGTACAGTCTAGTAAAAAAATTAGATATTATAATTTAAAACAACATGTTTTAGTTCATATTATAATATTTTCATATATCGCACCCTACACTATAGATTTATATTTTCGTGTTTCAATTATCCTTGAATTATAAATTTTGATAAACGCCTCATAATAAAGAATATAGAAGTTGCAGAATCCGATTTTAAGCAAAAAGTAGTTTAGAAAAGCTTAGATCCGATTGTAATATTAAGAAGGACGTCAAAATTCAAAAATTTTATCTTCAAATGGTGATAATAAGACCGGCAGAAATAAGCAAAGGTTTTTTCAACTTGATGAGTGGTATTAATCACAAATCGATAGATTTAGTTTTGCGATCCAGAATGGAGAGCTAGAATTAGAAAGATGAAATTCAGACAGATAAGATCGATTGTTACATAAAAAGGAGGAAAATTTGTTTGATGGTTCAGATTTCTATTCGGAAAATATTAATATAATTTCTGATTTTATAAATAATATTATTTCGGCAATGAAACTGTAAAAATATATTTTTCGAAATAAACATTTACAAAATAAAAATTTTAGTGATGAAAATATGTCAGATTGTATATTAGAAGATCAAAATGAAATTGTAGATAATAAAGAGCATACACAAGTTTCTTCTTGAGAAAAATCCCATTAGATATGAAAAATCTTATTTATGTGAGTTGTAAAATGTTTCAATCTGATTCTCTAAACTTAGAAACTCTCAAAATTATTATACCTTATCTGTGCAATACACTTTTTGATTGACAGAAAAACCGATATTCTGGCTATAAAATCCATACGAAAATAAGCAAGGTGTCAATTTAGTCGATGGAATAGGGTTGGGAATAACAATACAAATTTTTGCTTTTTAGGATCGATGTGCGCTTCCGAACAATTAAACATGTTTTAATTTTATCACCATCTACAGTTTTAAGCCATTAATTCAAAAAATTAAAAGGTTTTTGTATTTTTTTATGCAAGGAATGTGTCACAAATCATATATAAGAAAATTGAGCAAATAATAATAGAATGAGCGAAAATTTCCCCTGTATGTCTGTTATAAGACACACTGATCATCAATTTCTTACCTAAAGCTTTAATATGTTATTCTTGATGAAAAAACAAATTAAAACAAAAATACTATTTTTCACTAAAAATATAAGTCTTTACCGTTATAGCCGGATTGATGTTCCGGGACACACATTCGAAATGATTATACGGTTTTGAGGCTGTTCATTGTATTATTTCTTTGCGAACGTGATATACATTCAGATTTTCAATATAATTTAGAGATTCAATCAATAAGAGCTCTTCTTTTTCGGTGCGAATAAAGAAGCCACTGAAAGTGCATAAAAATGGGCGTGATTATGAGAGCTCTAATCGAACCCGATATTCATAGAAGAATAAAAAATAGAGTAGAATGCATATAGTCGTATGATTTGGTAATCAACAATATATAGAAAAAGAAGTTACCGAGAGCTATTAAAACAAATGATAAAAAAGAAAATAAATACAATATAATGCAGAACAGGCGAAAATAGAATCTTAATATCCAATGCAAAAAATAATTTTGTAAAAAGCAAATTTATTCACAGATTCAAATCGAACCGCCAAGAGAAAGCAAAGCATAAAAAAATGTGATTTTTATCTGCTACCTGAAATGTAGGATATAATCGTATTTATAGATTTGACTGACTACCAAGAGCAAATTAAAAATAAATTAAATAGGATTATTTTTATAAAATACGAAAAGCAGAACAAAAAAATAAGGCATTAGTATTAATTTATTGAAAAATGCAGTGAACGGATTATAATTTGAAAAACGATACTGTTCTGAGCCCATTGCAAAAATTCAAATTCAGAAAAATCTAGTAAAATTTCCTAAAGAATGTATATAAAAATTAAATAAAATGAAGAAGAAGGTTTGAAAGATGAAAGATCTGTGATTTTTATGAGTTCATATTTTTTTATTGGGAAGTAAGATATAGATAAATCCCGACTGGTTATTGATGGGTCATGAAAGTGGATAAAAATGGGGAAAGAAAAATAAATCAGTTCCTATATTATAATAAAATTTTGAAAAATGAACAAAAGATGATTGAAATTAAAGTTAATATAAAATAATATTACAAAAAGGGCGAAAAAATCAACCTTGGGGCTAAACAAAAAAACATTACATTATAAGATAACAATAAGAAGGTTATGCATTTTTTTCGACAGCTCGTTTAAGTGGATTAGGAATAAGTATAAACAGAGCAAGTATATTGATTATTTATGACTCAGATTTTAATCGATTGACGAATGATAAGAAAAAGAAAGTGCATAGGGGTTCTGGCACAAAATGATATTGTAATATATATTTATGCATAAGAATAATAGCAGAAAACTAATTATAAGTTTCATAGATAACAAAGTTTTCAGAATCTAAGATTTCATCTTTTTTGAGAAGATGATGGTATCATAAATTTGTTTATACATGAAAAATCAAAGAAAATAAAGGAAATTAAACGAAACAATATATATGTAAGCATAAGCGTAAAAGGCTAGGATAATAATCATGAATTGTGTTTTGTTCTAATTTATAATGTAGGTAACGAATTAAAAGAAAATTTAATTAACCTCAGAATATTATAAAAGTAGAATGATAAAGAAATACTTGACTTTATAATGAATAGAGGAAAAATAAAAAGTCAAACTCACATTCTTTTTTTTTTATTTCTTGATTATATTACGTACTAAATTTTAACAAAAACCTCGAAAAATCTTATTTTCAATATTTATTTATAAAAATAAGAATTACTATGAATGTAATTAATAGTGTAAAGGTTTCATCGTATTTAGAATGTTTCAATTCGAATATTTTTTTCGATAATGTATACATGTATGAATTCATAACTTATCAAGCAAATGTTATTGCAACAGTAGAAAACATTATGCGCGCCCAACAAAAAATACTATTGAATAAAAAGCATTGAAACTATAATATAATAACTAACTATTTATAAATTTACATATCTTAGTATTAAATATTTATTTAGCAAAAATTTAACAATGCAATACAATTTTTTTAATATAAGAAAATATCAACAAAATTAAAACGTTGCCAATTTGTAAAAAAAAATTGTATATCTTAATATTATATATTTAAAATCAAATATTATAGATTTTATAAATTTTCATGGAAGAGATTCTTGTGCAGAAAAAATAGTGATATAAGACCGTATATTGTTTCAATAATAGAAGTTAGGGATTAAAATGACTTTGTTATTTTTGAACCACTCCAAACCTTCCAAAAAAAATAGTATATTATATCTGTGTGACAATTTAAGATTAATATGCAGAATAACGTAAAATTTTTCGAAGATTATAGAAACAGATGCACATTTAGTGTTTTTCATTTATATTAGTTTCCTATAATACATATCTAAAAAATTATACCCTATTTCGAACACAAATATAAAAAATACCAGCCCTGTTGACAACTTCAATAAAAATTTGAAGTCTTTTCTTTGTTTTGCCTGATCTCTACCTTTGAATATCGATAACATGTATGAGTAACACAAAGCTTTCATCTATATTTTTTTAAAAAAAAATACACGGCTTTTCGTGTTTTTTAATATTCCGTAAACAGCAATTGAATATTTTTCCCTCTTTAGGCAACACAGCGCACTATTTGAGAGCATATGAGAATGAACAAGTTTTAAGTTTTATATTTAAAAATACATAAACACATATTGAGATGTAAAACAGACAAATACGAAGTTGTTTATAACTGATATTTTGCATTTCGGTAGTAAACCTTAAATTTTGTAAAAGTATATCTGGCAGATACTTTCTTTACTTCTGACAAAATCACAGTATCTTTTATTTTTCTTTCCACCTCACATACAAATTTAATTTAAATTACATGGTTTTAAGATAATCTACATCAAAACCTAAGTTTAAATTTTTTGAGAAATATTCTGCATATTCTATATTTTATCTAATCTGTCAATTTCAAATTTCTTTGTCCATTTATACATTAATTATAAGATATAATTGATCACATTTTGTTTGATGTGCTGATTTAATTTATAAAATTTGAATTTGTAGAAGCAAAAATTTATACTAGGCTATTCAGAAATAATATAGAATATTTCTTCCCTTTTCTTAGCATTTACAGTCTTTGTCAAAATATTTTTTCATTCAAGACTTTTCTGTTTTCCCCACGATTGCATTTTTTGTGCATGATTAGTCTCTAGATGAAAATAATATCTACAAAATCCTTATACTATGCCAAAAAATTTATAGTTATAGCTAAAATCAAAACAACAAGATAATTTTCGCTAAAAATCCCCTACCCTTTTTCTGTTATTAAAACACTACCATGCCCGATAGATGAAATATAAAAGCCCCTAAATATTTTTTTAATGCCTTATCATATTATTCTTAACGAAACTTTAAATTTTACTATAGAATTCATGGTTTTTTGTTAATTTTATATTTCTTCAAATCTATTAATCTTGATTTGTAATACTACAGTAACTCAAAAATACAATATGTTTATAGATTAAAAATGAGATCAATCTAAATTATGAATTTTAAAACCATAAAATCATGATTTAATTTTTTTTTGTGTTTATAAACTTTTATACAGGCTAAACGTTAGTGCATTCTATATTTTAGTATTTATGGAATTTCCTGCGTAATAAAAGCAAGAATCTATTTTATAAAAGCGAGAATAAAAATTATAATTATACTTTTAAGCACCATTAATATGTATTCCACTCGACTCCTTCCAAGTTTTGATTAATATTATAACTTTTAAAAAAATAGTATAATAAGAGCCTATAAAAATTGTTTTGAATGACCTGAAAGTTTATCAAATGTGTAAATATAGAATAAATATGGAATTAATGTTTATAAAGAGTTTTTTTAGCGTTTGCTAGTTTTATTATTAGGTTTGTATGCTTAGTTGCAAAATTTAATTGTTTATTAAAATAAGCTTAAGAATATTTGTTTAAATTTGCAATTTTGTTCATAAGATATAAAATTTATTGTTTAAAATTAGGAATGACGAGTATTACCATTAATATTCTCTTAATTACACTAGGTATCAATTCAGAGATTTGTATGATATTTATAATCTTATTTTAAGACCAGAATAAAAAGAAACTAGTATTTAGATGTATAAGGGTTAAAAGCTATCAAAATATTTTAGTGGCACACTTTTAAAACATTAGGATTTTCAAAATGAATGCTATTTTACGTCGTAAGATCAATTTTTAAACAACAGTAAACGTAATGTAACTTATAATTTAGTAGTAAAAATATAAAATAGCAATTCAAAAAAAAAATTTTGAATCTTTTATAGCCTTGTTCCGTAATACATAAATTTAGTATTCTATATTTCTATGAATAAGAAAAAAATATATGAAGTATTCATAATGAAAATATGTAAAATTCTTTTTTTTATGTAGAAATCTGATTTTTTAAAGGCAAGCATTGCCGAAAACTTACATCGATAAAATAGAGTTTTTTTTAAGCAAAAAATTAATGCTGGTTTTCAGATGCATCATACTTATCATTTAAAATATTTGGATAAAAATGTAATTCTATTTATTCATTGGTTTATTTCACATTTTATTTTTTTAAAAAGGTTTTGAACACAAGTCGCTATGATAAACGATGAAATATCTATAAATCATAGTATTCTATAGCATAGATAATTTCACGTAAAGATATACTTGGCCTAGTTTTAAATGAGAAAAAAAATTGTATAGCTAATAATATAAAAATAAACTGTTTTTTCTATTATAGGTTAAATAAAAGTACGTAAGAAACATTCCAGAATCTATGTTTAACCGATATGAGCATTTGATTATAAAATTGAAATATTTATGGCATAAAATCTTCTGATTACTCAATAAGTGTTTGATTATTGCAGCCTTTAGATTTTCAGTGGTTTATAGAAAAAAAATCATCTAAGCCTTACTCGAGTCTAGAAAAATAATTATTTGTCCATCTTGATTCAAAAAGCCTAAGAAGATCTAAAAGAAACTATGTCCGTAAAATTTATTACGAAAAAAAACTTAATTTCGATTATTAAATTACGTAATAAAATTCTTAAGTGTGCATTTTATACCCATTGCTCTAAAATATGTGAGAAAGTGATAAATTATTATTTTCCTATAAAAATTTCAAGTTTTAACAATAAGTCTTTATCATTCTGACATTAATCTTATCTCATGGTTTTTTTTATTTTGCAGATAATACACAATTTAGGTTCAGGAAAATATACTGACGGTCAGTCTGCACATCCAGTTGGATAATAAATCAAATCTATTTATTTTTTGTCTTTCACCATATATAAACATTATTATATGTTTAAAATTTTTTTTATTTGAGATTTCGCAAAAAAACAAATTATTATTATCATGCTGTATTGATAGCATCAGAAAACACTCAAATATAATAACGAAAATATATTAACGGCAATTAATAAAAAAATTTAAACTAAAATACACGGCCAGTTCTTGAATCATGTAGATTCTTATATTATTATATGATAAATATATTGTATTCAAAATATTCCGTTTTGCTCTTTAAATACACGTACTCGAGATTTAAATCTATTTATAGATAAATTTTCCAACTATTATCATTATTTTCAATGTCTTTATCTTTTTTGTAGCAATAATAATATATTGCCAATCTTATTTTTTGTGTTAATGTACCCATTTGTAAAGAGTATAGAAAAAAACTTTATTACTCGAACATAAAAGAGTTTTAATGCAAGAAATGAATATTATGTCGTAGAAATGCTTAAAACTACATAGTATAAAATAATTGCGAGAATAAAGCTAGAGCCTATTTCTCTATAGATTAAAGGACTTTTTAAAAACCTATTAAAAAGAGTGTACTCGTCAGAATGTAAAAAATGATTTAATAAAATTATTGATGATATTTGCTGTCAAAGAAAAAAAACACATGCAAATAGTTAATGAAAATATTTCAAATGCTAAACGTGTTTTATATAATTAACTTGCACAAAACATTTGGTCTATTTTATTTTCGTTTCGAACTTTATTAAAAAAATGTATCTAGAGAAAGCTCAACGAAAAGTATTATAGAAATGCAAATTTTAGATCGCCTGATTGTAGAATTTTATATTAGTATCATTATATGGATTTTCAATTTTGCTACCACGGATTTAAAAACATGAATAATAAATTTAGTGGTAAAGTGAAAAACATCCAGTGAATGCATCCGTACAGTCAATATATATATAATTTTTTTTTCGCATTTTAAATAGAAATTAAGCGTGTAATTATATATTTATGTGCAATATTTGTATGAAAGTGAAAATAACAATAAAAAATGTATAACAAACAATTTACGGATCAAGTAGGTCATCTTTTTTATTTTAATTTCGCAATATGCATATAATCGAAGTGTGTGGAAATGATATACAAAGTTTGTCTTATACTGAGTTGAAGTGTTTCTCTTACAAGATATAGCATCTTTTATATTATATGGGTATATTTTGAACTGTAGCATAAAATAAACTAGAAAAACAATATAATTCTGCTATGAAATAATAGATACTATTCTATGTAATAGACAAGAAATAAATAAATTAAGAATTTTGATGTTTTTTACGATATTTATGATTTTTGTGCAAAAATGTTACTTTTGAAAATTCCAAATAAGTGCTAGTTCTTTTAATATACCATAAGATTATACTTTTTTTGATATCTCTATATGTTTTTATATTTTATAAACGCATTAAAAATCCCTTTTATACACATCAATTACAAATTCTTAACAATCCACGTTTTATAAATCCTCACTGCATAATTTCATTCTATTACAATTTATTTTTGAAAATTATAATCTTTAAAAATACAGTTTTTGACTCTGATGTTATTCTCACATCTAAGAGGTATTCATAGCTTCTTGTATATATGTTTACATTCTTTATGACAGCAAATTTTTTTTTATTAAAGTCAATTTTATATATATTTAATCTTTGAATTGATTAAAAAATCAATTTTATGATATAATGCCTTGGTTTAAGATGAAAAATAATCATATAATAAATGATTTTCTATTCAAAATATTTTTGAGATGGTAAGAATAATAGCAAGATATTCAATTTTTTATATTTAAAAAGTCCGCATATAATTATCATGATATTTAGAACTAGATGTATCGAAAATTATAATTCTATAGCATCACTTTTAATTTTTTTTAAATTTAGATATTTTTACGGCATCACCAAAAATTAAGAGACGAACATAATCACATGATTTTACAGTTGATTATAATTCCCTGTTTTGATTTAGTATATTATATTTCCGCTGGTACGAGCATTATATTATATTATAATATAAACTTATACAGACGAGAAGCCAGCAAAATTACAGAAGTTCATTCACTCGATTATTATTCGACATTTTATGTTTAAATTGCGAAAGGGTTATCAAAACATTTTTTTTTATAAATTTAAAAATCCCTTTTAAAAATTGGATTTTGTACTCGAATATTTATTTCATAATAAATTTTATTTATTTCTTACAAAGTAACTTATTAAGAAATTCTATGTGATTTACAATTTCTGAAGCTTTTCATCCCATCTGTCAAAACTTACCATGTCATTTTTTTTATAGATTATATTGTGCGATGATAATACCAAAATAAAAACAAAGATAGTTCTATTGATGTACAATCAGGTCAAAATTGCGTTTTTTACATTTTAATGATTCTTCAATTGTTAAATTCTAAGTCGAGGCTGCTATATTTATATTCAAGATCAATAAATAAACCGTTCAAGGTACTCATATTTTTTTGGCATGGCGATAAATACTTTTTAATAAATCTATGAAAAAACTAATAAATGTCTTAAAAAGACCTGTGATACTAAGTATGCTCTAAATATAGGCTATTACGTATTTTTTAGTACTGTGCAACTTTTTTAATGCAATATTAGATGTAAAATATTACATCGATTAATAACATTCGCCATGCTTGATGAACCCGGTGTACTTGATAGATTGATATATAAAGAATCGGTGAGCTTAGAAATTACTAGATACACAAATTTAGAGAGGGATCTGAATTTTAGTTTATCATGTAATCCGCGAGAAAAAGGCGTATGTATTTTTTTGTGACGTGATAATGCGAATTTAGAGAATTAAAATTTACTTTTATGATAAATAATTACCTGATGCAGCCATTATTTCCAATGAATGGTGTTTCAGTCAAATTACACGGTTTAATTATTCAATTATATTGAAAACCATAGTGGATATTTTATGATCCTCTAAAAGGAGAAGGAATTTACTTTTGAGATCTCTAAATTAGATTTTTATGCTTTAGAGCGTAAAATATACACTACAAAGCCTTGAGTAGTCTTTTTTATTGCATCACTTAGAACGATCAGAAACCATTATTTTGATCTAATTGAATTACATTTTAAGATCTAAAATAATTGTATTTAAAAATTTTTTAGTAAAGCTTTATGCATGGACCTTGCTAAAATATATCTCAAAATCCGTCAGTTCATTTCCTTTTATGTTGTCACGTGCAAATTGTACCAGTTGAAGGCAAATTCACAAAATTTTATTTTGACATGAAAAGAGCGAAGAATCCTAGAATTTACATCATTAGAAGGCTAATGTTAAAATTTGAGTTAAATGAAGCTAAAAAATCCGAGATAGAAAAAAAATTTATAAAAAAAGTCGAATAAATTATGACAGAGTAATCGATATCTACCCGATAAAGAAACCAGAATCTAAAAAATATCCTAGGTGAATAAAATAGCCGATATATATCACCTGAATACATTCTTGTTTTATTAATAGTCTTAACAATATAAATTGATTTCTAACATATATAGAATAGATACATTATTTCATCAATGTAACTTATTTACATATATATTATAAAATTTCAGAAATTATAATATTACTTCAAGCAGAGATTTTCACGAATCATACAATTGTTGAAATTATACCCATGAAACATACAAATACATTATTTATATCGTTTTTTATCTAACTTTTCGATGAAAATAAATATAATATGATCTAAGTAACTTTAAATCAACAAAACATTGACTCAAAAGTTAAATATGCGTCCTTTTATACATATTTTTCAGTTTACTTCTTTATTAAATAAATATAATACATTGGATTTTTACTGTTGTTTTATTTGAAAATATGCTAATAAAATAAATTAAATCATTATTTTTCTTAAATATAATAATAATAAATAAATTTATTTTTATCTGGACATTTTGGCCATATAATACTAATTATAACTTGACCAGTGGAATATATTTTCATTGTAATTTAAAACTTCAACAATAGAAAATTCACATGTGAGCTTGAAAACTATATATAATAATATAAATATGATTATCTGTCCAAATAATATTTAAAATTTTATTTACTGAAACTTGGAGAACAATTAAAAATTTTAAGATCTGTAGAATCTCATATTATATACAATATAGTATGTATATGAATTTACTGAAAAGAAAAATAGTTGTAAAAAAGTGACTAAAATGCTTTAAAAAATCCCTAACACATAACATATCCAGAGAAAATAGAAGTATTTTAGGTCTTTGAACTGTTTCCAGCATAAGTAAACCCCTTGACTTATCAGCAAGTATACATCTATGTGTAAAGCATGTTTTTTTTGCATATTTCTAATCGCGATTAGTAAAAATGAAATCATTCCTTCCATAGATTGACGGCCAAATACGAGGATGGATACAATTTACGGGCAAATTATTACTAGGGATGTTCATGGTGAGGTTCCGAAGTTAATAAATGGTTTCCATAATAGTAGCGAACTTCATAATAAAAATAAAAAACATAAATTATATTGTAAATACACCCAGATTGTAAAATTGGATAAAATAAAAGGTTTTTAAAACAAAAATTACACATTATGTAATGAGTTAGGATGTAAGAAATATAAAATTTAAAAATAGAAATATAAACAGAAAATAAAATTATAAAATATGTTGAGGAACAAAAAACTAGACGTAGAGAGGTTTGCATGCAAGCCAAAACACTTTACAATGTACATCACAGAGAGAATAATAACAGGAAATGTATTAAGTTAATGTAAATATCTATCTATTAGTTTCGAAACATTCAAAATAAGGTAACTTCGTCTTAGTAAATGGAATTAAGGAATATAGAAACACATTCAAAAAAATAATCGTCTTTTCGTCCATTAAAGAGTTGGGAATATCAACTAAAGTTGAAGTATGCACACAAATGTAGCTAGAATTAGTGAGTCTATAAAGAATCCATAAAATTGGGGATGATTATAACAAGGTGTATTGAAAGAATTAATGTCAAATTTATTCATATATAACAATGTTAGTTTTGCTAGAAAAATAAAGAAAGCTTTTTTTCAAATTACTGTCTAAGATTTTCTTTATGTCATAGATCAAAATGGATTTTACTTTTCGCAAGATTTACAGAATATTTTATATTTTACTAAAGATAAACCTGATAACATTAATAGAAATTGTATAACAGTATCAACAATCAGACTAAAATGTAAACCGAGAATTATGATTTATTGACTATGAAACAAATACTTATGTAACACATTATATACAGAAATCGTACATAAGTCATAAAGTGAAAGGAAACGATCTAAAAAACCATTATTTGTATGTCATGGATGCAAATTGAAGCTGAAGCATACGCACAAATATTGTATTTTATGATAGCTTATATTAAATATTATCAGAAACTTTTAAATGCGTTGAGAAACGAAAAAATGCCGATTAATTTAACAGAACTATTTAATGATTATGTTCTATGAACCGATTTGAATTTCACAACAACAAATTAAAGGGTAAAAAAACCAATATCCCCTTAAGTAAAGAAAAATTAACATATAATTACATCAATATGTCTATAGATCTATTTGCATTTTATTTTTTATTGATATAAAATCATGCATTTAATTCGTTTTTTTATTATGTTCTAAATAAATACATCAATCAGAACAGATAGTGGCAAAAACAATATTATCGTTTCATTCTGTATTTTGAAAATCTTTCATAACTTTTGAATTGATCATATTATTTTATCTTGATGTGTAATATAAATAAGTTATAATATAACGCATATATTGCCTGTAATCAGCTAATTAAAATGGCTATTTTATTTCTATTATTATTGAATGTTGAATATATTCCTTGTGCATGATCATGGAATATCAGCTTCGTGGAATCATTATTTAATTTTGATTTATGTTATATTACTAAATTATTAGAACTATATTTTATTGAAATTAAAACCATGTATAGCCAAAATTGTCTTAATAAAAGTAGAATATGCTGGTATGTCACAGGATTGAATATAAAATAGAATAAAAAACCAGGTACTTGTTTTAAACAGATCTTGTATGAAATAAAATTGTCTTTTGGAATTTAAAATAAGATACAGTGCTTTTAAACTTTTGTTAGGTGGTTTTACATTTTTAGAGGCATCTATTTCAAAAAACCGGTGTAATTCTGTTCAATTTACATCATCATATATATTTATTTTCTTATCATCATAGATCACCGAAGCGGTGATTAGAATGTAAAACTACTATACCTCGATAACAGAGTCTAAAGCATTACAGTAAAAATTATCATATTTTGGTGCATTTGACGCCATATAATTAAAATATTTTTATTTTATGTGGAAAAATCATTCATAAAGTTTCCCGCATCATTTTTACAGCAATTGTTTTGTGGTGTAGTGTTACAAAATGAAGGAAAATTTAGAATAATATTTTATTGTATTTTTGTATTATATTACAGAATTTTGACTTTATAACATTTTTTTATAAAAAAAAGAAAATATTATTGATCTATTTCTATTTCTTTAATTTTATGCAGATAATTTGTCTACCTTTGACTAAGATTTTAAGATAAATATTTCACAGATGGGAATTATATGTTGAACTTCATTGGTTTTATACGCACCTCTGTAAAAGGATATATGAATTGTAGACATTAATATTGTTATATTACACATATATTACTGTTTTATTGAATTTTATTCTTTTAAACATAAGAATTTTAAATGAAGAAAGTTCGGTATTCTACTAGAGTAAACCGTCTATAAATATAAATCTTTTGTAAAAATAAATTTGTACACATAAATTAAATTCAGAAATAATTATAATTTTATTTATGGGTTAATTTTCTTTTTATCAATTTTATCGATAATATCTATTTAGACGTGTTGGGAATATTGCACAACTCCTTGATGCATCTTTTGACACCTTCCTCTGATCTATCTTCATCAACTGCTCTTCTAGTTCAAATGAGATGAGTTCGAGTGTCTTGCGGAGTGTGAGAGCTTGCATGTATGCTTCTACTTCGTCCGGTATTTTTAACTCCTTAGAATATTTTTTATGATATTTTGTGACCACCCCATCCCAAGTCATCACATATGGTATTATTCTTGTTTTGTATTTGTAAATTAAACCAAGTTCATTTTCCAAGATGACATATTTCCTATATTTTTCATTCTCAACTTCAGTCAAGTTATCAAGGCTCGTTATACCTATTTCGATCAGCGTAATCATATTTTCTTTTTTATCATATAGAAAAATATCAGCTCTATTTTGTTTGATTAAAATATCTGTTTTTATTCGAGTATCAACTTTTACTTCAACATTTTCGTTTTCGCAGATCTCTTGTACTGAGTGAGTTCTGATCTTTTTGGTTTTCTTGAAGTTGTATCGTCTTGATACGAGGAAATGAAGACATCTTACGATTTCATTATGTCTTCGCGTGTAATCATGCTCTAACATTTTCTTGCATCTTGTTGCAAGGTGATCAATTGTTTTCATAGCTTCATTACAGTGTGGGCATTTTATCCTCTCACCGAAAAACACATTTCTGTCTTGAATAAAACATAATTTTCCTTCTTCACTTGGTTTGATGTTGCCATCTTTTATCCATCTTGATGATCCAACAATATCAACCATAACATTATTCTTAGCTTCAAAAAGTTTTTGGTGTAATGGTTTTTCTTTTATTTTACACAATAGACTTTCTTGCTGCTTTTTCTCCAGTGTTTCGGAGTCGGTGATATTAGCATGATATTTATTTTTAAGATATTCTTCAATTAGTGAGAGATGTGTCTTGTTATCTTTTTCTACTTTTAGAATCGCGGCCCTCCTCGGTGAGCTGTTTTTACTGTTTTCAAGTAGATTTTTTAGCTGGTAGATCTTTTTCTCAGCTAAAAATTCGATATTACATAGGCCACGTCCCAGTTCATTTCTCTTTATATATAATCTTTGTTTATTACTAGGCTCGAGGTGAATGGAAAATTCGTTTAAAATATCTCTTATCTTATTATCAAGTTTATTGTACACTTCTGGTTCTAATTTTAATACGCCTATGTGATAATTTATTAAGACGTTGCATGTTCATTTATGGCTTTAAGTAAAATCCCGGCATTAAGTTTAGTCTTACATAAATTTCTTATTCAATTTAATATTTGTTCTGCAATTATATCTATAGTTTCTTGCTTTAGCTCTGATTTGCTATTCTCAATTACCCCAAGAAATTTATAGGCTGCCGGGCTTTCTATAAATTTGCTACATCTGCACATATTATATGGTTAGTGGCTGATTTGTTTTTATTTTTTTCAAGGCCTACTGCATCAAAGAAGGTCAGTGTTTCGTCCGTCATGAGTTTAAGTGTTTCTGGAGTTTTTGATATCAATTTGAGGTCATCTATGAAGAGTAGGTGATTTGTTGTATATGAGTTTATATCGTTCAGTACACTCACTCCTGGAAAGCGTTCATTTAATTTTCTGCTTAAGGGGTCAATACATAGAACGAATAAAAAAGGTAACAGACTATCTCCCTGTAGTATTCCTTTTTTTATTCTTTTATTCATGAATTCTTCTCCATTTAACCTAAACGATATACTACATTTACTTGTAATCTTTCTTATGAAAGATGTTACTCATGCTGATCGATATAAATTTCTAATACATGCATGTAGGTAGTTATGTTCTATTGAGTCAAACGCCTTTTTTACATCAATACACGTTGTATATAAAATATTTTCATGCTCTATATTTATCGCAATATTGATAAGAGCTTGTTCTTTTGCACCTTGAACGCGCCTTATTGTCCCTAACTGATTTGATGCAATTACTTCTCTTGTCTCTACTCCATATTGAATTATTTTTGAGACCGCTTTTATCGTTAATTTATATAAATTAGACATACATGTTATTGGTCTAAATTCATTTACTATCTTGACATCTTCTTTTGGTATAAGGTATGTAGTGCCAGAATAAAACCATTCTTCCTGGTGTTTATTTTCTAAACATTCATCTGATATGATCTGATATATATATTTATATAGACTCGTCATTTTTTTAATGAAGAAATTAAAGATTCCATCTGGTCCAGCAGCTTTCCAGTTTGGCAGTGATTTTATTATATTATCAAATTCAATCTCTGTTATGAAGCAAATTTTTTCCTGTTTTTGGACAGGTAGAAATGGGCATAGGTAATCGTTATAATTATTTTTGTAATGATTTTCCGTTCCTTTTCCCCACATTTTCATCCAAATTTTTTTGATTTGTTCATCTGAAGCTTCGATTGCATAATTTATGTTTTGTGTCAATCCTCTCTAAAAAAGTCTTCTATTAAGCTCAAAGCAGTTATTTTCTCTGCTGAGTCACATCTTTTTTTGTACTGCTCTATTTTTTTCTTTAATATTCTAATATTTTCTGTATAGATATTTAACAGTTTTAAGATGATCATCTATGTCTAGAATCATGTTTCTTGACCGCATTATTTTTCTTAATTTTTTACTTCCTCTTCTTTTAATTCACTGCGTTTATTTTTATATAATTCTAGTCCATCTCTTATTCTTTCTAAAAGCTCAATTTTATGATTTTTTCTGAAATATATTTGTTGTCTTTTCTCGGTCGTGTTGTGAGGCGTTTGTAAGTCTGTTGTGCGGTTTGTAGCAACACTGCAACATCAGACATATTCTTGGGATTCTGGGTGGATTATATTGTCCCTATTATCATATTAATAGTTTGAAGAGTACTAGTATCAACTTTGTAGTATGGGATTTTCCTTGTCCTTTCAAATTCAACGATATTTGTCTTTTTTAAGCTTTCGTATATTTCATTGAATTCCTTTCTACATAAGTCGACTCTTCTATACTCTTCAATTCCAAAATGGGATGGATCACTTAATTTTGCTCTTTTTGCGTTTTTGACGTTTTCAGCATCAAATCGTTTGACAACCTACTTCTTTCCATTTTGGTCTATTAATATTCTCATCGCTCGTCTTTTGAGTTCCTGTTGCGACAAATTACATTGGAATTTTCCGTTGTAATATTTTTGGAGTTTATCATATTCAAAGCGTGGCATACGATGGAAGCGTATTAGGATTGCCACGTAGGCATCTTGAAACCATTCATCCGACGAAGATTCTGTTGAAGTAAAGATCGATTCTAGTGACAGATGTCTTGTTGATGTTTTTAAAAAGGTTTGTGCATGTTTCGTTGCCAACACATCTTTTTTCTCGGTTACAGCCGCAGTTTCGCATGATTTATCTTTATAGTGCTCTGCTTCTGATTTTTCTCTTTCACCCATCCCTTTTTTTGCGAAATAAATATACATTTCATAAGAACATCGTGTAATATAATTCTTGGTGCAAACAGAAATAATAATCTTCCGATTAGCTTCCTTAGCTATATCTTTATCGATACTCTCCATATCACGACAAATCATATCATAAGTCCTGCGTAATCCTATGCTTTTCAAATATACCTAGAATTCATTTGATATTCTTGACACTTTCAATATTTCTTAATATATTTTTTATCTCTCCATCTCACGTTATTACATATGTAATTATTTTCGCAATTTTTATGTCATGATACAATATTATTTACACAAAGACTACATGTTTTGAATTTGGCAAGTATACCATTTCAGTATAAAGGTTCATATACAGATTATTAAGTCTTATTGTTATAAAAATTTTGAGGGCTATATTAAAATATATATGCGATATAGCTATAATGTTTATGCAGATTTTTGTGCTATATCATTAAATTTTGTTACAGAATTAAGATTAAAAGATAAAATACAATGTTTCACAAAAAAAAGATAAATTCATACATATAAATGCTAAATAACAATTTTTTTACCATTTACTATAGTACCATAAAATATATAATTCGGGATCGCTTTCTGCTATATTCAGCCAATTATAATTTTCTTTTATTAATAATATTTTTAAAATGCATTTATAGAATATTTATTGTTTGATAAATTGACATTTTAAAAGCTGGTGATAGATATTTGAAATTTCAAGTTTCCCTTAATTGCATCCGTTTTCTTACATGGCTTTTAACGTTCAAAAATCCATATAAAAATGATTAATTTAATATCTAGTTTGTTACACAGCATTTGATGATTTTTAAAACGACAATTCGCATGATATTAGCTGTTTGACTCAAAAGGTTTTCACGTATAGACACCATTTAATTGTAGTATTATATATTAAAGTCGAAAAAGATTTGTTTTTACACGTAGAAAATGTTCATGATGATATAATTAAAAATAAATATTACATGAAAAATTCCCAAACTTTTTCAAATTCTTAACTTGTAGCATTTATGAACAAATTTTTTAGAGCTATAAAACCTGATATAAAAATTTAAAATAAACAGTTATGTTCAGTCATTATAGAGACAAATAAAAGCATACAATTGGTTATTGACAAATACGCTCAAAATATTATAGTTTTCTTTTATAAAAATTTCGTATCGATTATATATATTTTGTGTCAATTTTGTGATTATATACGCCATAAAAACACACAACTGCTTTTTAATGATAATAAAAATATTATCTTTTTTTTATAGAGACTCAATTAAATAACATAATATCGCATGGATTTATTGTTTACTTACATTCAAAATATTATCACTGTAAAATGAAATGCTTGAAGATTAAATTTGGTTCCGATGTAAAGGAAAGTGCGCCAGCCTACAGAAGTTCTTTGCGTATTACATTTTCTATTATATAAAAATTATATACGTTATATTCTTATATTTATATCTCGTTTTAAATAATACCAAGCTTTGCATATAGAAAAGGGGAATGGTTTCAACATAATAAAAATATGTAAAATGTATTTATATAAAAATTTTATGGCTTCATTTTATATTTTTTTTGTGTGTAAGTAATAGCTTTAAATGTTGCAATAGTTTTTATTAGGATATCCCTGCCTCGGAAAACTTTATTAATTTTTAAATACTGTTTAAATTTATTAAATATTCTAATAGTAATTTAAGTTTTCTAAAATTTATAAACAAGTTTATGTTGTAGTTCTATAGCCAAGTTTTATTTTGTGACGGCCATAAAGTGTTTGCTATATATCATCTAGCATTCTTAAATAGGTATTTATTTGCGGAGTAAACGTTATATCCGTATTAAAATCTATATATTTAGAGTTATTTTGCATATGATTATATATTAAATTTACATGTATCATAAAAGAGCTATATTAATTAAAAAACCAAAATTTATTTGTAAAACATAATTTTATTAAAATATATGGTAATTCTATATATAAACTAAAGTAATTGTATTTGCGAAATACGTATATTGCGTTTGCAATGATATCGAAAATAAAAAAACATATAGAATAAATAGGCAACCTCGTAAAGTTTACTGTCTTGTAACTGATCATAAGATAAAAGTAATTAATTATATATAATGCTATACAGATTAATATATAATGCTATACAGATTAATATACAAATGCAAGACAAAAATTATTCCATATGTTATAACATGGGACGGTGTGGTTACACGATATCATAGAAGGTACCTGAAGGAACTAGATGTCACGAACCAGGTTGAGGCATATATTCAAACATTGGGATTGAGAAAAACCCTTGAATTAATAGGTCTTGAAAGAAGGAGGGGTATTGAAGAAGACTGTGGAGAGGAGAAGATAGCCGAAAGTATAATACACTGTGTGTACAGAGTATCAAGAAAGCTGTGCCTGAGAACAAAAACTAAAATTACGACTTTAAATATAGCCCATAAATAAAAATTATTTATAATGCTATACAGCAATAAATTTTAAATTTTTAGTTTTTATAAGTCTTTAATGTTTAATGTTTAAATTATCAGTATAGTTTCGTCTCTTGTGTGCGTTTATAATAACTTTATTACTAAAAATCTTAAAAGTATTATTTTTGAGGATTTATTGTATTTCACTGTAAAGAGTTGTTACGTTGTATTTCAAATTTTGGTTATTGTTTAGTTCTAAATGAAGTTTGCATTAATAATTTTATAGACTCAGAAGGCACATAACTTACGCCATTTTATTGGTATTAATTTATTCTTTAACATTTAAAAACAAACCGTCAATAAATAATTTACAAATTTTTATAAAACTAGTAAAAGTATATATCTAAATAAGTTTACGACACATTAAAGATGAAATCAAATTTTAGGCATATGTATTTTACATTAGATTTCCAATACTTAGACCAATTAAAATAAACAAGTAAGCAGGTTCAAGACCACTAAAACGATCTATATATGAATATATTTGTTATTTAAGTATCTTAATTAAATCAATACGTTTTTTCTAAAGTCTTGAACAAAATCTGACGATATTTTAAAGAAACAAATTTAATTCGTACCTTTAAATATATTAAAGTCTCAATTACTTTTCCTAAATACATATACTATACACATAATTTTAACATCATGAAACCAATCTTCCTGTTATTTTATACCTATAATAAATCGCGTTAAAATTTTTTACAAGGAATGATGATTTAAAAATATTTTTAGGGCTCTTACAAAAAATATGATTCTTTATGTGCATATTTTTTTATTTTATACCTTAATGAAAAGCCTTAAATGCTCACAGCATTGGATATGGTGTTTTTAGACCCTGTTAAGAATATTAGACCATAACATGCTCTTCGACACACAAAAATATGATTGATCATGCTTTTAACCATAACTTTTATATGAATTCAGTGCCCCGCTCTTACACAAGCAATTTAAATAATATTTACAAAGTATTTTAAATTTTATCAAATTCCAAAAATTTAATCATGAAAATTTGTTAAATGTGATTTTTTGCAAAAATAGAGATAAATTTAAGTTTTGCAAAATACCTTCTATTAATATTTATAAAATTTTGTTTATTTGTTTGTTTCCTAATGATATAGCGTGTATGAAATCTTAAGTCTTAGATACATATTATTATAAAAAAATCTTTCTTTGACTTAATAACAATAATATAGTCATTAAAAAAAAGCTTTCATGTATTTATAATGGGTTCAATTCTAATTTATATTGGTATCATCTATCAAAATAGCGACTCATGGATCAATATTTAATATATAAACATCTAGGTTTAAAATATCTAAGAAATCATTACCTTTTCAATGAAAAGTTCTTGATCCAACTTGCATAATATAAGAAAATAATGGTTTTGTCCTGGAATGTTCTAATAGAGCTTTTATTGATTTCATGTATATTTTCTTATTACTCACACTCTATTTGTGTGATATTTAAAATAAGAATTGATCTTCAAAAATTTTAGAAATAAATTTTTAAAGCATTAATTTGAATATCGATACGTTTGTAATGAGAATGAATTCTAAAACACCATAGATCGAGATAGCCAATAAAATTATGAACATATTAGATTCTATTTATATCAGTAAGATATTTTAGATTAAGCTTTAGATTCCTTTAGAATCATTATAAAAAAAAAGGATACGTATTGGATCTTCTAAGTAAAATTTTCGTAAATATTTTTATTGATTTTTTTGTGAAATGATTTATTTAATCGGTATTTATTTTATTATCAGCATTTCTAGAATATTTTCAGTGATTATATGTTAAAAATTTTTTCTTGCGAACATAGAAAAAAATGTGAATTCTGGTTTATCATATTGATAAAAGTTATTTAGTATGATAATTAACAGTGTTTTATTGGTTTGTAAAAAAAATTCATAATTGAATACAGCAAGTATATTTTCTTACTGGGATCCGATTTGTTCCTTGATCATCGTAATCAATGTATTTTGATGAACAATGTAAATAAATAATTACCACAGATGTATTTCGTACACATCCCTAAGAACTGTACATTGTGAATAGACACCTGTCAGTTATATGCAATTTTCTAAATCCTAAAATGGGTTATAAACTAAACATACAAATATCATAAACATAAGTATTGTAGATAAAGAGTTATCACCATTCTATTTTTATAATTTATGTAAAATCTTTTCAATTGTTGATTTATATATGATTAAAGCTGTATTTTATATATTAAAAATGTGCGTATAGATAAATTTTTATAAATCCGGGATATAAATATACACATTTAAACAATTAAATATATCTAAATGTATCCTAAATCTTTTTATCATTAAATTCTATTTTAAATATAAATAAATTTTGCGTGCATATAGAATTATAGTATTTCTTACTGATGCATGAAAAAAACGATTGACATATTTAATTAAGCATATATTTATTTAGAATCTTTCAATAATCAACAAATAAAAGATATTCGTCATTATAAAATTCTTATATTCTTGTAAATAAACTATCAAGGTAAAAAAAATGTGAATCATCCACAAATCATCATAAGAAATTAGAAAACCTATCTAAATATTTTTCTTATATATAAAAACCATGTAATGCCCGTTTAAGAGCAGATGAATGCCTAAAATAGATAACAATGGCAAATACTTATCCATATTAGGTGAAGTTCTGTAAATATCTATATTTGAATTTAAAATAGCCATGAAGGGTTGAATTACAGATTTTTCAGGGCTTTAACAATATAAATATATTTAAAGTATGTTGATTTGCCTTATCTTTTTGTGTAGATTCAAACATAATTACTTCACGTTACTTTAAATATAATTTAATATTTAAAGGACAGAAAAACAAATTTTGGGCTCTTATGTTGAATTGAGATATATATTCAAAAGTTATAAAATTGATATGTCATAGAATAATAAAATTAAAATTATTTATTCTAGATTTCAGAACCATATAATCAGTAATGAAATAAGATACAGCAAGAATATAAAGATTATCTAAAAACTGTATTTGATACATAAAAATGAATTTTATTGTGAAAAATCATCTCACAATTTTCAACTAATCACTCGCAAATAAGCAAAAAAATACCAATAAATTACAGCACCATCGATAAATTACAAAACTAGAATCGATTTAAAAACAAATCGAAAATCCATGAAAATATATATTAATATAAGAACCGCTGAGTCTTTATTTTACCAGATTATATATGCTCAAAATATAAATTTCTGTCTTCTAAATTTATAAATAAATGTTGAATTCAGCTAATGATTTACGATATCTAATAAACCAAATTACATTGAATATTTTATATAAAAACTTATTGTAAACTATATGTTACAAAATGACTATATTCGCAATCCTCATATAAATTATACTATCTATAAACAAACCATTATATAAAATGATGTGGAAAATTCATAAAACATTCACTTACAAAAAACAACGAAGAAAAGGTTTAAAATATGTTTTATATTTAATTTCCAAGTTAAAATATTCAAACCTTAATGGCTAGATAATAAGATGCTGTAAGAAAGTGTTATGTATGAAAATATAAATAAATTCAATTTTTTTTTTCTGTTTATAAGCCGCTTAATGATGTATTCATATAGTCAATTAAAGAGACTACCCTACCCACTAGTTTATAGACATTTAATTACCTATGCTAGGCTTGTTGCTTTTTTATAAAATTAATAGTCATCTATAAGTTGAATATATAAAGATGTTAATCTTCTTCTAAAAAAATTATGATTTAAACTTTAAATTGATCAAATCTTAGTAAAAATAGTTCTATATATTATATTTAAAAACATGAATTTTCATTTTTTCGATAATCGTCTCTGGTCGAGTGATATAAACTCATTATCAACGTAAAAAATACTAGTTGTATACGCAATTCAAATATTTTTGCTTATATTATTAATATTAAAATTATCATGGTTTGAAGCTAGCTTACAGATAGCCTCTACTGTATCCCAGGAAAACAATTAATCTATTATTTAGAATGTCAAATGGCTTTAAAGTGCAATATAGCAGAAACAAATTTATTTACATTTCAAACAAAAGCTTTATCTTTGGATTAGATAAATAATACGATAGAAAAATTGCCCAAATCTAAATAATAGGCACAACTCTCTATATTGATTTAAATTTAAGGATCATAATTTGTGATCTTGTCTGAAATTAAAAAATTCGTTTTTTGTATTGGTTTTTCATATTTAAGAAATTATTTTGTTTGGTTCATTTAATATTATTATGGGTTAAATTTAGAGATTATATTTAAGCAAAAATATGTGACAGTAAATGCTTAGCCGATGCAGAGGTTACATAATGATGTAAAAAATAAATTATTTTCATGATTTATTTTAAATTTCTATTAAAACACATTAAAAATATTAAAAGCATGCATTAATCATACATTTTTTATTATAAAAATTATAATTTCTTTTTGAATATATATTCAAGATATTAATAAACTAAATATTTATAAGTTCGATAAAAAAATATCCATATAGAATATTAACTGAAATATAGGTCATGGGAATTGAATATTTTGCGATAAACTTTTTATCAACAAATTAAGATGATAAAAAGATTTTATCTCTTTTCAATACCGATAAAATGTGTTCTGACCTTTTTATTTGTATTATTCAACCATTTTATTGTTATTAAAGTTATATGTTCTAGCATTCTTCTTTATCTGATGATTAGATGGTATGGTTTACATATGATACAAAGAAGTCATTATACTTACACCTTAATTCGTATATAAAAAGAAGTTCGTATTTTATCTTAATAATTCGGCGGTCATGCAAAAAATTAGATCACCAAGCATAGATTGGATCTAAAATTGCTTGAATTTATCGATACATCAGACCTTATAGAATTCTAGAAAAAGTATTTATATTCAATCATACTACTCGTTCTTATAATTTTATTTATAACAATATATATAATTTTTTACGGTATAACTGATCTAATAATTATATTGGAACAAATTTTAAAGAATTTAATAAAGGTTTATATAGATTATAAACACAAAGATTTATAAAATATTCAAACATTTAAATTTATTAGTGTAAATATAAACACATAATAAATCCTATTAATATGATTATACTTAGAATCATACACCTTTTTGACATAATATTTATAAAAGTGGATTTACTCGATTCTGCCATTTTTAAATAGTATTAGTAATTTATAGAGTCAATAAAAACTTTAATAATAGAATCTCATCCGATCATAAAATTCATAAGTTTGAGCGATAAAAGTAGACTTTGTCATAATTTAACAATTTACCAAAGAAAATTAATGATAGAAAATCTATTTAATATTTGCACAAACATACTTATTTTATCTGCTTTTTGGGCTCCCTAAAGCAATATTTACAAAATAGATTTCCAAAGATGCACTATTTTTAATTATAATTTATAAGTATAAGCATATTATTGCATTACATGTCAACTAAAAAACAGGCATAATTTATAAAATAATTTTTTATTCATGATAGATAGCCATTAATTGTATTATAATGTTTTAATATGCCTAAATAATTGTTTGTCTCAAAGAATAACGTCATATCTTTATTTATAGTTTTTAAATCTTGAGAAATACATCGGTTTAAACAGCTTAATCTATATCGTTAATTTGAAATTTTAACTAAATCTATAACTTTGACGATCATTTTTTGATGTATCTTCATAATTAAAGTGATTAAAAAATTACAAGAAAACTCAATATAACAGAAAAAATATCTACAAGCACTGTAAGAAAAGTTTTTACTAACCTTGTGCGAAATAGATAGAGCATAAATATCATATTATTGTAATAACATCAAATATGATCGTAAATGAAACAGATATGACATGTAGCTGTTGTATATATGATAAACAAGAAACAAAAAAAATTAATTTTATATTTTATTCTAATTTGTAAACTCCATTTAATTCATATGGTTTTTGATCTGGAAAATTGTGTAATTTTAAAAAATATTACATTAGGCGGCTGAATTAGAATAGAATGCTCATAGTTCAATTTAAAACTATTTTGCGGAAAAATTAAAGTGATTTTTATTGTCACAATCATAAAACCTTGCCTAAGTTTTAGATTTATAATTTTACATTTTAAAAAAGGTGAAAATACACCTAAAAATTTCGAAACTCTAACATAAACTAATCAAAACAGAGCATACAGTCTCTGATATATTTTATATACACTTAAATGCAGAAGCATGATAATATATGCTTTATGGTGTAACACAAATTTGAACTTTTCTTTTATGTAATTTTTATTTGGATTCTTAACATTAACAATCCCTGCAATGCAAATACATTTATATACTTTTACATTCTCATATGACTCGTACTTTTTCATATTTGATTATTATAGTTGTTTTAAAGATGATAATTACAGTATAATTATACATTTATTCTGTTTTAATTATATCAAAAACAAGTTTTAATTAAATTGCTCTCATCAATAACGCTATTTTGAAGAAATATGCAAAAATACATCGATCCTTAATACATTAAACATGTTTTTAAAAGCATCAATTGGAATCTTGAGGATATAAAAAAATCTTAAGATATATTGGCTAAATGTTGAATCGAAGCTGAAATATATAAAGAAACCCTTTATTACTCTGTTATCGGAAATCTTATAGATAAAATATCTGATCCTGTATATATCTACACTGTTCCTTTTAGTTAAACAACCAATAGATTTCAATAATGTTTCATGTTCTTATCCTATAGAAATTGCTGGGGATCTATTTATTTTATATTTAGCTACTCCGTTTCTTCCGAGAAAATCAACCGATATATATAAAATTTTATGATAGAATCGCCAATAATCATACATTATAAATATGATACATAGACGTATGAGATTTATGAATGACACTATAATATTTAAACCACATTTAATTACGCTGAATAGTGCTAAGTAGAAATCTTTTACTTATGAACAAGGTGGTGAGAAAGTATAATAAAGTGAAATTGAAAGATCTAGAAGTCAAATACCAGATAGATACATATATACAAACCTTGTAATTTAGAAAGATCCTTAAATCAATGAGTCGCGAAATAAGATGAAGTATTGATGTAGAACTCGAAGAGGATCTGATAGAAGGAATTATAAATACGCGTGCTTACGAGAATTCAAGTAAGTTTTGCTTTAGGACAAAAATTAAAATTTAAACCACAAATTTAGTACTATAAACGATTTAAATAAAATTTCATCAACAATGTTTTTAATCTAATATTATTCTCGTAAAACATTATTTATCGAATACTAAATTCTATTCACGGGAATAGAAATTTTTATTAATTATTTTGAATATTATTAAATTTATAAATATCAAATTGGTATTTTCTAGGGTCTTCTTTTTCATTTCTTAAATAAAATAAAAAATATTTTTTTTATTGCTTACAAATCAATATTTGCATTAATAGATGTAATCATGAACTAGCTTTTTTTAATTTTGATTGTGTTTAATAGAATTTCGTGACAATAAACCTAGCCTTTTTAGATATATTTCCGATGTGCGTAAAAACAAAGTTTTTAAATTTGCTGTTAAATATATTAGTTTTTTTTTCAATAAAAATTATTAACATAAAAAAATCTTTTATTTAGTAGTGAAGTTTCATATAGAGATATGTTTTGTAAGAAGAAAAAAAACTCGGGTATTTAAAAATCAAATATTATTAATATAATCGTTTTTTTTTCGCTTTCGGACAATCATATTTAAATTCATTTTAAATTATCGATATTTCTTGGATTTTTGTAAAATTTATTTAATTAATATTTCGCTTAGTTTCTTAATTTATGCATGAACTAAAAAAAATCTATTTAATTTATCAATCTTGGCTTACAAAAAATCTAAAAGATAATACATAAATCATTGACCATATTTATTCATTTGGATTATTTATAGTTTCGAAGATGGCTTTAAAAGGTTTTAAAATCATCCTCTCATAAATTTATAATAATATTATTGGAACATACAATTTTTCCGATATTCCAACGTTATTTTTAACATAAATATTTTGTCTATACTATCCAAATTTGAAAAAGGTTGTAAAAATATATGGAAAAACAAACATAAACACAAATTTTTAGGTTACAATATTATCATAAATCATCACGTATTATTTCACGTTTACCATAAACCAAACAATAATAAAAATACAAAAGTTTGGAACAGTGATTTGTAATATTTTCAAAAAGACACGATAACAAAATATCTAAAAAAATTTCATAGGAATTTTATGTTTTCCTGCTAAAGTAAAACCTTTTTTCGTTTATTTGCACGAATAACTGCTAAAATCGCATTATATTACTAATATAAAACCCACCAGCATTTTTTTATTTATCATTTACAAGACAGTTTTCATACATAGAACGAATAGATTTTATAGAAACTTGGTACGTGAATATATATAACATAATACTCGTATTCGCATTTATTTTGCATATATAGTGCTTTTATGCTTCACAAATTTTTTGAACCGTTTTTAGAAGCCATGACTAGTTAATTATCTCTCCCCCGCGGGAATCGTATTTTCGATTTTACATATGTGTCTCTATTATAAAAATAGATCTTTTGGATATATAAAAAAAAGAATATATGCACATATCATCAAATTCTGATTGAGGTACAAGTGTCGTATGTTATCAGGTAGCAAAAACAAAATGTTAATGAATATGGCACTGTTGCGTAAAAAACAAGATAAAGAATTAAATTACAATTTATGATATTTTTGGCATAAAAATAAGCTATATAGATCTTTTTTTTTGTAGAATATAACTTTAAAGATATTATGCTAGCAAAATACCAATATTTAGATATAAATTTTGCGAAATTCAAACTGAAGCTGAAGAATAGCACAAACAAAAAGGTTGAGGAAGACGCTTGAAGATTTAATTCTTGTATGAAACTGATATTATATATAAATTATAATGATGAGGCTGTAAGAAGTACTAGTCGAATATTTTCAGATGAGAAATATATAGTTTTCGTAACAACTATAAAAAAAAATTAACAATTATAAATGGATTATGTTGAAGTAAATATTGACATTTTTTCTATGCTAGATATGTTAATCTTTATTATTTGCTATAGATGTCTAGAATTATACCTCATAAATAATTTAATTACACACTACTGAATTTGTGATTTTCTTTTGATTAAATTTATATGACTAATTTATGAATCATTGCTTCATTGAAGACAAATCAATTTTTTTTTAAATTTTAAACATTTACAATAATTTTTTAGATGTATTTTGACTTATGGCAAAGAATAAACTTTTTATCGATTTTGAGTGGACGTTATCTGTAAAACTATCTATCATTGCAATAATATATGCAAAAATTCTTTTATAATCAAGAGAAACCTTAAATATCATTTTCTGTCGATAATGATTTAGAAGCATCGTAGTAATTGGCTGGAAATTTTTTTAAAATTATTACCGTGATTCTAATATTTGTATCGATCAAATATGTACATTTTAACAAACGTTGAAAATGCTAATAAAATATTCTTTAAATATAAAAGCATATTAAAAAACAAATGTAAGAGTAAAAAACGAGTTCATGTTTATCAAAGCATTTTTTTCACATTTTTAAAATAAAATTTAATTTGTTCGATATAGAATCACATGTATTAAGCATTTGTTTGCACTGATTTTAGCGTATTTTCTTTTATGTTAGTAAATTTTTTTTAAGCAAATTAATATGCTCTTTTTTGGTGTGAATTACATTAAAAAATTAAATGGTTTTGCGTTTTAACACATTATTAAAATAAATATACAGTCGATCTCTCAGCTATGATAATAAAGTTTAAATATAATTAAATTCTATTTTAATTTTACCAAGAGTTTTACAGCTATTTCGGGTCGATCGAAACAAATTCACACAAAAAATTATATTAGTTAAAAAAAATTATACATCTGAAAAAATTAAATATAATGATAAAATTCTAATCGAATTTACGTTATTTATATATTTTTTACTCTATTACTTTTTAGGAAGTTCGCTTTATATACATAGGAACTATTGCTTAACTGCTGCGTCTCTCTGTGGGACTCCTCCAGCACTTCTTGTCACCCGTAATCACCGTGGATTGGGCCCTTTCTCATAGGTGGCAGTCATTATGTGGAGGGAATGAGTTTCTGACTGCTGTTCATCGCTACAAGCTACAACCACACTCTACACTTACCTATATCCTTGCTGAACGGTGTGGGATCTTTTTCAATACTGAAGGCACAGTTCAACGGCTTACACACCAACCACCTTTTTCTCATGGCTTGTCAGTGCTTTATGGTTTATCTTTTATGGTTCACCCCCCCCTTGGGTATTTTTCTTTATAGATGTAATTCGTTTCGAAAATTAGTGGGGTGGGTGGAAATGAAACCTGCGACCCTTGACCTAGGGGTCAGACTTGTAAACCACTCCATCATACCACCCAAATATAATGATATATAAATATTTATTTGAATTAGTTCAAATTTTTTTATCACTTCTATTTTAAATTGTTTTCTGTTTAGTTTTATATATGGCCTAGTAAATTCGTATAGTTCATTTAAATATTCATTTAATATTTCCGATATTTATTTATGCAAGCTTTAATATTTCTTCAAATCTTATATTTCATTAAATACATTAGATACTAAATATACTATAAAATTTAAATCCATCAATATATAAAAGACAGGCTGTAATTATATTTGCACTATAAACATAGTCTCAATTTTTATCATTAAAATGTTTTGTTGTATTAAAGATTCAAGCGTAATACTTTTGGAATTTTTTATATTTAAATTTACCATTTAAAATGTATGCTTGCATAAGTAAATATAAAAAAAAAAGATTATTTTACTTGAAAATAACAAACATAAAGCGTCATCACTTTTTTTAAAAATATATTCGTAAAGTAAATTCTATTGATAATTTGCATTTTAATTATGAACCAGTATAGTCTTATTTTAGTTAGTTTCTTCAGTGGAAGTGTAGAATATTCTGATGTTTACTTCGACTATAAATATTGATGCAAAAATCTTTCGCAAATTAAACTGTTAGAAATGTTTTTGGGATTCTATATCTGCTTTTTTGGACTGTAAACCACATTATTAAATCCTGGATCTTGTTTTACAGCGTCATAAATTTTTACAAATCTCAAGCTCACCATTTATTTTATATAATTTACATTTGTTATTGTGTAATAATTACAAAGGTTTTCTTCCTGCTATTTCTCTTCATTTTTTTTATAATCTTTACTTTTATGCACCGACGTTGCTATCTGGCATACTTAGCCTAACTAAAGAACTTGTGATACTCAGAAATACACACGCGTATTTAAATACGCAATTGAATACATCATATATACTATTTCTATAATTCAGTATATTTTAGCGATTTTTAGCTCATAGGATTATTTGACTTGCTAAGTTAACGTCATTTTTTATGTGGTTCGGTATTGTGAACATAATATTTTTATAGATTTCTTTATAATTGAATACGTTATGTGCTTTTTCTTGTTATCGAGCCTTTCTCGTTTCTATAGTTCATTAAAATTTGGAACTCTTCTCTCAGTGCCAATTATTGTCTTCAAATAATTTGATGCTAATGATTATAATTGGAAAATGCTATAATATTTGCCAATCCTAATAATATTTTTATCACCAAAGAAATCTTACCACCCACTTTACAGCAAACTTTGATCTTTTTAGGATTTAGATGCACATCACATGTTAACATTGATTATTTCTAGAGGTTTCTATCATCTGTTGTACCGATCGTGATACATGAATTATTTTATAGCATGACAAAAAAAAATTTTATTACATCGATTGTACGCACATAATGTTCTTTATTCTTTGGTACCTAGCACTCTCCTTTTCTGTTATGTTTTTCTCATTATTTAATTTACGTTGGTAATTTTATATGGTCAGATTTTATTTAATTTATCTAAAAATAAGCATAGGATTCCAATTAATGTAGTTTGGGAGCAAACAAACATAAATTTGCATCTAATACTTTAAAATCCTAAAAGTAGAAAATGATTAGAATAAACGGTATAAAAGTAAAAATAAATTATCACATTGGAATGGTTATTATAATAAAACATAAACCCAATGGGATATATGGTCTATCATCTTTAGATTATATTAAATAAATCCAATGTATATTTAACACCTAACTTTCTTTTTGATCAAACATCGGCTATGAAAGAATATTGATGATGAGATAAACGTTACAAGAAAATGTGTTTAGATATATAAAAATTAACATATATTGAGCCCACAAATATCAAACAACAATATGCACATTTTAAATAAGCAAAAATAAGATCTATTATAGCAATAAAATTACACTTCAAATTAATCAAAATACTTATGATAGAAATATAGGATTAGCAAAATATTGAATTTTACACATAATTGCAGAAAAAAATATCTTATTGCTTGCGAAATAGATGCTTTATCAAAAGAAATTTGTTTATTTCTGTATTCGTATACTTAAATTGTCAAAAAAATTAGTTTAGGTTCCAGGTTTGTGAACTAATACCACGTATAATGTAAATTCTATTATATTATTTATAATTGACATAAATTATAAATAAATCTAATATATTTATATAAAATTGCTCTTCGAACGACACTTATACAATCATTATTTGACAGAAGAAGAGCAGTTGATGGATATATATCAAATTAAGGTGAACAAGATGCATTTGGGTGTTGTGTAGTGATCCTAATTAGCTGTAGATGCCCCAGTAGAAGGAATGATTTTTTATAAAGAAAGCACCCTATAAGAGAAAACTATACATATATATATAGTTATCGCTGATATTAATGATTTTCATAATATAAATCACATTTCTTTGTTATAAAAAAATTAAGAGTTCCAATATTTTGAGGATAACAAACTCCGTCAATATGAATTATATTCTAATATTTTTTTGCCAATTTTCAAGTTATAATATAAATAAATACGTAAAAGATCTTTCCATTGTTTTTATATATTCTATACTATATCGACGTATTTCCATACTCTAAATAGATAAAAAAATACAACTAAGTAAAAACTAAGTTCGTGAAGAAGTTGCGCAAACCTTTAAGCGAATGTATTTATAACTATTCATCATATTTAGGCCATTGGCGTAAAATATAAAATATTATAAGCATTTTGAGTCTAAATATGTATTGTAATAATTTTTCGATATTAAATTGTATTATTTTTTGCTAGAGAACACATTTAATAGAAAAACACGTATCTCATGCTACTAAAAGCACCAATAAAAGTCTTGTAATGTAAGTATAATCAATGATTTATCAAAAATTTACAAAAATTAGGCTCAATATATGAATTTAATGATATTTTATATTCAAGTAATATAAATACGTTTGAAATCTGGATAAAATACATAAAAATACAGTATAATAAATTCGAAAATTATGATTAGCTTAAATTAGGCCCAAATCATTATATACATGATTAGAAAAGTAAAATAAATAATTATGGATAATAGAATATAAAAATGGATTAATATATTTTATAGTATTTAGAAACAAAAAAACACTTATAAAATTTTCTGTGTATCTGGTTATTTTATTTTTCTCTTACTAGCTAGATTAATATCAAACAGTTCATATATGATAATGTATTCAAATAACACAAATGATTGACCTACCGAAAAAAAACAGAATTTATTAGTTTTATGGAAATGTTTTAATATCTACATTCTCACCAGTTTTTCTTAAATTGATATATCTTTGTTGCTTGTACTGCCTATTATTTTGAAAAAACATTGAAAATCTATCTCTAATTCTAAGTATTAATAATACGACGAAAATATACTATGGTTTCTAATAAATTATAATTTTATGCTTTTTTAGATTACATATTATATGTTTTTTAATCTAATATTGTTAAAAAAATATCAAAATATGTTAATATCAATAGTTGAATTTGAATTATTAATTTACATAACACTAAATTTTTTTTGTATAATTGATATAATATAGTAATATTATCATAGAAAATATGATGTCGTTAAATTTATATTTTTAATTACAAACACGATTTTTTTTTGTTTATTATATGTATTCATATTATTTTATTATATCTTTATAGAGTGTTTGCAGATATAGTCGTTTTTTTTCACGCAAAAATCATATTTTTGCAACAGACTATCTGCATATATCTGAGCATCATATTGCTTGCGCTTATATATATTCGCCACTATTTATAACTTCATAACATGATCAAACCAAAATTTAAGATAACTGAAAAAAATTATATTTTAGTATATAAATTATAATATTTGACTCGTTTTTTAAAAATTTTTAAAATTCATTTTATCTAATCCGATAAATTATCCTTTCAAGAAAATACGCACATTTCTTATTTATGCAAATATATTAAAATTGCTTATCATCTAATCTACCGCATATGCAATTTGTATAGATTTTACGTTTTATCTATTTATATGTTAATATCTGAATAAAATTTAAGTCACCGAAAATGCCGGGTTTAATATTCTTAATCGAACTCACAATTACATAAGATTTAAAACATATCTTATCATATAAGTAATTATATCTATATAGTTTCTAGTGGATCTATTTTATCTAGACCTTTTAAAGAATAATTTTTATATTATATGCATCATAATATTTTTTTTACAATGCATCCTAAATCTATCTAAAAATTTTGCGTGCCTGCATATTTTCTTTCTAAATAACATCTAGCCTCTATCCACCAAAAAACGCGTTTCAATAGATCATTGTAAACAGTAAAAAAATATGTTCATATATAGTTCTTGATATAACAAGTAAGATTTTTCGCTCAATTCACAATATTTCTATGTAAAATGACTAAACAGCAATTTAAATGGCGGATAGTAGCTGCTCAACTTATTTGAGTAAATTAATTCCTATTCAAAACCTTGAAATTTCATAATCTTCCATAAATAAGTTATTTAGCATTTTACAGAAATATTTTTATTGTAAATAGACGCACAGTTATAATGAAAAAATATAAAAATGCTTTTTCGTATCTCTTAGAAAGTTTCGCTTTTAATTAAATACTAAATACTACAAAATACACACTGAAACGAGATTTAGACGAATTCGCTATATTTAGTGCACTTTTTACTTTAATTAGAACTGTCTTCTAACTGTACCACGTCAATATACATGATATTTTTGTTCCTAGCTATCAATTTAAGAGAGAATGTAGAATAATTTTATCATTGATCTTACGTTTTATCTTTGAAAATTGCATTCTCTAGATTTTATTACACTTAAAAGAATTATTACATCCATCACGTGACTTGATATAATGGTACTAGATAGTATCTACATCTTGTATATCATGATAATGCACTATGTTTGTTGTATTTTAATTGAGCAACTAGAGCGAATAAAAAAAATTGAAGAATTTTAATAATGGAATTTTTTTAATTGTACTTGACTTAAAATATGCCAATTTGTTGAAAGCGGGAAGATTATATTCTTTAAAAAATTTTCATTTCATAGTTTTAACATTTTGATTTTTTGATTTTACAATAATTAATCAATTTTATTCATCTTATAAAGTTATATTTTGAACATCATTAAAATTGAAACATATTATAGAACTGATTTTACACAAAAAAAAGGTTTCTGAATATATTCCAACATTAAATATTGTTTCATTTTGACATTTTATGCCATATTTGATATTACAACAATAAACATATGATGAAAATGTGACATAAAAATTCGCGTGTATTCTACAGACTCGAGATATTTTATTGATATTTTTTATATTTTTTGTATAGCGAATTTTTTCTTTTCTGTGTGATTATAAGAGCATTTTTGACACTTAAAAATTTGTATAATAAATTATGATATGATTTTATATATTATTTAAGTTCATCGATTATCTGATTTACCAAAAAAAAACAATTTTAGTGGTTTATGGATATCTGTTTCGTTAGATCAACTATTTTTTACGCGTACACGGTATTTTATAATTATGAATGTATTTTGCGCATTTTAAAAGATTCATAATACATTTAATAATTGTTATTGATGAAACAGATGTATAATAATCATGTTACATATCAAGAAATATACAGTAAATATTGAATTTTTATTTATTCTGCTAACTTATAGACAAACAGTTTCTTATGAGTATAATCGGGATCATTAAATAATATATATTGTAACAAGCGCTGCGAAAAAGCAGGAATATCTGGATTTATTTTATATCTCTTTATAACATCTTTAAATTTTCTTTTTAATATAAGTTATTTTTTTAGCGGCCTTCTAAATTGATACCTTTTTTTTCACAAAATATATTTGATTTTAAAGCAGCATTCACATTCTATTTATTGTAAAAGTACTTTTTCTTTATAAAAGAATTACCTTTTATTTTTCTCGAAAATTGAACTTATTTTTTGATACAGGTATATTATCTAAAGATAGAAATATAATTTTTATTTTACCTACAAATTCTATTTCATATTAAAAAATCCTAAAAATAAGAAAACATAATTTTAATACAGAAAATTATATATTGAAGCTTCGAAAAATGCAAGTATTTTTGCTATAAATTTTTAATAGAATAAGATTTGCAAAATTACATGAAGATTAGTGATTATAACTCAACTGCCAAAGCCATTTTTTTCATCGTAACCACCGTAAAAATATTATATATTATGTAATTAGATACTATGAAAGGGTCTTTTATCAGTCTTTTGGCATTGATAGTATGCTAGAGATCAACTGAGATGATGTATATTGAATATTTGGTACTTTTATTTGTATAAATAAAATATATCAATATAAAATGTAAATGTATCATATTTATAATTCATAAATTAGAGAACAAAAAAAAATATTTTTCGTTATAAGTATTATGGTTAAAAATTATTCAAAAATGCATGAGGCATGCTAATTATTGTGTATATGCGTCTTAAATATTTAATGCATTTTATACGAACACCCATAAAATAAATATAATGCTAGCAATTATTTTTGTTCTAAGATAACTATCCGACATAAAAAATAATATTTTGTGTTTTTAGTTGGACTAAAATGGAAAATGTAAAAATTTGAAGTACTAAATTGTGGATAAAACATGGAAAGGTTGATAGAAAAAAATACAGATATTTTGTGCATGTGTTTTATTATGAGAAATAATGATAAAATGTATATATTAAAATGCTTAGGATTGAATCTTTTAAGAGCTTTCTATGGCTTAAAAAAGCTCTCGCAGTTGAAATGACAGATTTCTATATGTAAAATCGTATTTATAAATGTATTTATCTCATAAATTGACAAATTTTTAGATAATGGTGTTTAATAAAGCTAAATTAAAAATAAACATAAAAAAATGCTGATAAACAAGAAAAAAATTTAAATGCTAAACATTAAAGTACATGAATGCTACATTTTTTATATAAAACTTTATTTAGACATGTGATGCAATAAATTATACATGATAAGGGCTCACAATGAGATTGATTATTATAAAATACATAAATTTGGTGCCGTAATATTTTATTTATATATATTAGAATGCCGAATTTTATGACATATATTTCCTTATATTATTTTTATACAACAAATACGATTTTTACCTATAAAAAGATTTACAGCACAAATAAATCTATGTATACGCAATAAAAACTAGAAAAGGAAGTATTTTCCATTTTTAAATTTATATAAAAATATGGCGTATGAAACATACTAAATATTAAAAAAAATCTATATACTAAAGCTATAGATATAATCACATAAAAAACTACATAAAGCATAACTATATTTCTAACTAAAACAGCAAAATAAATCTTCCTAGTATTTAAACAATATTTAAATTCCAATGTTTTACACCATTAAAATTAACTTTTATATTTTGCGAGAATATCATTGTTCAATATAATAGTAATATTATTTTTCTGTGTTTTGTGAACGTTTAAATCAAATTTGCGATCTATTTTGTATTTTGTTACTTTATATCTATTAACATAAAATTTATAACCGATTGAATCCATTAAATTATTTTGAGAATCTATAAATTTCCATAGCAATACCTCCTTTCGCGATCTAATCCTTCGAATCGTAAAACCTACACACTAATTACAATAATAAACACAAATATAAAAGTATTCATTATAACTATAAAAAAAGAGAAGTGTAAAAATATATTTTCAGATCTTATAATCTTCATAAATTTGCTTTTAAACCTCCAAAAGAATAATCTTTTGTTATGTTAAGAATTCAGAAAAACCATAAAATAAGTTCCATAAATCACACTAATATACATTAACTTATGACATAAGCATTTTGTTTATTGTCGAAAAATTTATAATGATATTTTTTTATATGATTGTTAAATTATTTATTTTTATATTGTTTTTTTCTATAAGAAAATATTAGATAAATAGCTGTATACTTATAAATCAATAAAGTTTTAAAAATAAAAAATAATATTAAAAAAGCCCTTTTTGTAGTATTAAACAGACACGCCTAAGGCGGAAATTCTGGAAATAAATGATTACAAAAAAAGCAGTTATGGAATTATATATTTTTAGTAATCTTTATGTTAAATCGCTTAATTTTTTGTATGTGTCATAGATTAATTATGGTGCTTACATTTAGTCTATGGCTTCTTTGATGTAATAGAAATTATATTTTATTCAATTTTTTGTATATAAAAATGTTCTATCATATTTAGCTGTCATAAGCTTAAAAAAAATTCAAAACAAATATTTGGAAAGTAGTAAAACAGCTGGCACTAGCTACAATATATTTTTCTAATCATTTAACAGTTAAAATGCTTTTTTGGCGTATTTACGCCATGATGAGCTTAATTATATGAAAATTAAATATAGAAAAGATTATAATATTTTGCTACCCTAAAAGATTGAATTTTAATGAAAAAGCGTTTTTAAACTGTTAGCCACAACAACGATATGTTGTATTATGTTTAAAGTAACACAAAATATAAATTATATGTTAGTTTTTTATTTTTTAGTAATTTAGATGCATGATGATTTGCTAATATTCTTTTCATACAGAAAAAGGCGAAAGGGGATTTAAAAAAGTAATAAAACACAAAAATCTCATCTATTGCAGAAGAAAATTATATATAATATATAAAAAATACAGAAAGTATGTCATTAATTTGTGATATTAAATTTTTCGAGATTGAATCTTAAATTTTCATAATTAATTACTTAAATACATAAAAATTCATGTTTACCCAAGAATTTGATATTCTAAAACGATAGAAATGAATTTACATACATATCTTACAATTTTATTCGAAAATAATTGTTATTTCAATTGTAGATTTTAAGAGAGCAAATAGTATATGCTTGTACATAGGATGTAAATTTTTGAACTATTTTATATGAAAAAATCCAAGTATTTTCTTAACATAGCCAAAAATTCCTTTGATCATATATTATCCAAAATTTCTTTTTATTGGTTTTTAGTGCATTAATATGAAATTTTGATTATTTTTTCTTTTGCGTTATAAATTTTATTTGTAAACGGCCTATATATCATTTTAGTAGCATGGAACCCATTTATACGCTAAAAAAAAAGTATTTTGTAATAAAAATAACATTCTTTAAATATTACTATTATATAAAAATACCTTAATCGTGTTTTTTATTTACTAAAATTAGCATAATATCACAGTAATATTTTATTTAATAATCATAGTTAATATAAATCTGTTTTATACCATAATGATATTATTTTTTGCAAATTTTCATGAATGGATCATAATGAATGGTATATAAACCGAATAAATCATTAATTACTCACGTTTACTTTATCTATTGAAAGGAATCGTAGAAATTTAAAATTTGTATTTATATATTTACGATGAGTTTTTCGGATTTTAAACACCTTATTTATCTAAATCTTATTGTTTTTACTTGAGATGATGCAAATATTGTGAAGCAAAAGTTTTAATGCAACAAAATTTCTTGAAATGCTGGACCTTAATTTTTTGGAATAAGATTTCTTTGTAAAAAAAGAAATTTATTGTCGCTTTCTGCTGAGTTAAAATTATTAAATAATAAATTCTATCTATTGTTCTAAAATAACAAAAAATAACCACAAAAAAAATATTTAGCATTCGATATGAGAAGTAATGGAATTTCATTTATTGATTTTTTTTTGTGTGCAATGTATCTTTATAAAATTTACTGTATCACAACAAAGACAAATATAACGCAGGATAATCAGATTCTTCATTAGTGCGAAATTTGTATCTGATCTGTATATAAGACTTAATATACAAAAAATAAGAATAAGTTCAGTAAAATTCTGTTATAACATTGTGTAAATCTTCTTTATTTAAGATAATCTACATACATAGATATGTATATCCTAGTTTTGTATTGAAATTCACATTAGAAAAAATAATAATAAAAAAGCATAGAATGTATTCTTAATACATATATACTGTATCTATTAAACAAAATTCATATCTTCATTGTTCTTATTCTCATGAAACTTGATAAAACAAGGTTTTTAAAACATTTGTTTTTTATATAATGCAAATTAATATTTTTTTAAATTAAAATGGATCTAAATGTAATAATATAAATAACACACGTGGAAATATAAAATATATAATTTTCGTTACATAGAGTTTCTAATACCGCATATGAAAATAAAATCCCCAATTATGTGTAAGAGCATGATTGTTTTGCATTTTTATATGTAAATCGATGTTTTTGTATTGAATTATTATTATTTAGGAATTTTGATCTGAGAATAATGATAATCAAAGCCATATGATTGTATTGCCCCATGTTTTACATGCTTAAAAATAAGATTATTAAATAAAAAAATTTCTTAAGCACTATTATATTTCATCTTGTATTGAGTTTCTGTAAATACACCTAGAAGCTACTCTCTTTAATCAAAAATGATATATATATCAAATATGTATCAAATTACACATGAAAAATTTATATGCTTCTAGATTAGAGCATATATTTATATATATATTATTTTATATTGGTAGGTGATATAAAATTTTATTGGATATTAAATATTAAGGAATTTTATTTTTTATCATTGTTAAGTATATTTAGAATTTTGTTGATAACAACATTTTACAGGTTTATATACTACTTTATTATAAATTGAAGAAATAATGCAGCTAATATGTATTCGATTTTTTGAAAATATCATTATATTGTAATACAATAGAACACCGATGAAATTTTTTATTCGAAAAAAATGAAAACAAGAATATCTTTTTTATAACAAGAATTAAATTTTTAGTTAGATAATATTGCTTAACATTTGTGAAATATAATTTTATATATAAATTTTACAAATGAATTCTGATATGGATTTTGAAGACATTTGTTACATAGAGTAATTTCTAGCAAAAAAATATGTTGGCTGAAAATTGTGAAATATCGTTTTGTATATTTATCTATAAAAAAGACCTGTCAATATGACAAAAGAAAAGATTAGATACAAAATTTGCATGCCAGTAATGTGCAGTCATTTGTAAATACACATATTTTACGATAGATTATGGACTTGCCTAATGAAAATGCTCTAAATATTAATAATATAATATTTAGAAACGAGATTGAAACCGATCAGCCGCTTAAGATAAGAAATATATGTTTTTATATGCAGTTAAGGCCAATAAGGAATGTAAACAGTAGAGTATATATATAACTATAGGTATTATGATAATTAAACATTCTAAGATATAATCTATTAAATAAAAAATGTTTAAGTGTCAACACATTATCATGCTTGTGTGTAGTTTTAATTACGATATTAAAACCATGCAAACATTTATGACCAAGAAGAAATGTTTCCATCGTGTTATTTAGATTAATGAAATCCATATAAATATACAGAATTTAACTATTAGCGGCAATCTAAATTTCATTAAATTTATCGAAAGCATATTTGTTAAATAATTCACTGTAAGATTTTGAATTAAAAAAAATTTGTTTCTAGAGGGTTAACAATACATTAAGAGAAATCAAATTAGTCATAGGTATGTGTTACGCATAATAAATATTTATTTACGTTTTAAATATATTATACAAATCAAAATACTGAGAATTTTATGATGGCATAATTTTAGCATAAATAAATAAGAAGACAATATGTGAGAAACAAGGCAGTCAAGAAGATAGAAAAGTGATATTTATAGTAATTAGAATCATAATCAATGCAAATTTTTTAGCCTTAAAGTTTAAAATATACAGCTATAGCCGACGTACAAACAATAGGATGTAGAAAAACGTTAAGTCAATATATCTTGATATAAAATGTTGATTGTAAAGAACTATAAAGATGATATCCATATAGTTTTGATAAAAAACTCTATAAATCATTATATCGATGTATTGAATGCGTTTTGTAGCTAAGACTCAACTAATCTTGTAAAAAGTTGTATTTACCTTAATATTAAGAGATTCTAAATTTAGATAATCTCGTTGTGACTGATATTTTTTTTGCACGTGAAATTCTAAAATTTTAGAACATCTTATTTTATAAATTTAAATTAATTACATAATTTCATTTTTTATATTTATATTTATATTTTACAGTGCTAAAAATAAAAAAAATCATTAGACTTAAATTAGCTATTGATATATTTATCATTTAATATTAATATGATTTGAATGACTTCTTCGAGGACAGTGCAAAATAAATAATTGCACATTATATCGTTCTTAAAGAAGGAAATTGCTTTCTTTTATTGATTATATAAGGGGATTTTTTTTCAGTTTATCTTCCACATAATATGTTTAAATTAAAAGTTAATAATTATCGAAATATATTTTCCGAATTGAAACAGTTTTTGAACAATACGAATATTTATGGCTTTTATTTCAAAAGACTTTATTTTTTTTGTAACATTGATCCATTTCTGTAAAGCTCAGTTTTTAATAAATAAATTTATAATTATCTTTATATAAGTAACTAGATTTTTATAGGCTCGGCTCAAACTTAATACATAATTCTTTCAACTAGGAAATAAATAGTATGAAAAATTAAATTAATTTCTATCCTTTCAAACATTTAGTGTTCAAATATAAAAATGCATGTAAAAAATATATATAAATTCTTAAATTTTTTACGACAAAAAGTTTAGATCGAGTAAATTTTTATATCCAAGAAATTATATAATTTCGAATGATATAAAAAATTCGTGATATTACTCAATTAATGTTTTTTTACATTTTTTTTATAGCCATATTTATGCAAAAAATATTTCAATCAATAAAAATCAATGTTCTCAATGAATTAACATATTCGAGCTTTCTCACAAATATATAAAACTGAATAGTTTTTCTGCGTATTGCTATATAGATTACGTTTTTATGAATGCTAAGCGTTTCTGTGGCTAAAATTTATACCAATTATAACTTTGTGTAAAATCTTTAAGATTATTTTAGATTTTTTTTGCTTCCAGTGTATTATCATTTCTATATATACATCAGAAAATTGTAAGTTTATTTCTCTGCGTAGAAAAACAAAAAAGGCTTTTTTCTACGCTATAATTTATAATTCAATTTTTAGGATCTTCGAAAAACGATATTTGAGATTATAGGCGAAGATTTTTTTTACTTCTATATCGTTAGTAGAGTGAAAAAGCTGATCTCTGTAATTTGCAAAGAATTCATCGCAAATTTTTTAAATAAAAATATGCGATAGATAAATTAGATTATAAATATGGTCATGAATGATTTTTACGTAATTAGTAACATTTGATGTATAAATATTATATACATTAAATACGCGGCTGGGATTTTCCATGGTTAAATAAACCGAAATTTTTCGTAAAAAAATTTTCATATGAATAAATATCAGAGCTTTAGAATCCTATAATTAGCTTTTAAATATCTTATAATATTATTAAAAAAAATTCAATTTACTTTACATAATATCTGCATGCGTTGCCTTATCAGACTTTTTTTTTGGCAAGAATGAAACGGAATTTTTTTTACAAGTTTTTAAAAAAAACCAGATGTTGTGAAACTGTTTAAATATAACAGATTTCTAATAATCTTGGAGGACAATAATAAAAGTTTGTGCTTGTAAATCTTTTATATGTGCGTAAATAATATGAATACTTTTAACATTTTATATGCTAGCAGTCTCTATGCGCATGTAATATATAAGCTTTCATTTTTTAAAGATTTTTCTTCATGGTTCAAAATCTTTAAATTCACATATAACGCTTTCTTTCAATGCAAAAACATGTTCCATACGCTAAGAATATAAGACAATATGAAAAATTGTTTTATCTAGTATTTTGGCTATTATCGGTAAAAATAATTTATTTTTTATATAGTTTACATTTTTCAAATAATTTTTTTGATTTTTTTGCACATATTTAGAAAATTAAACGAAAAATTACATTATTTATAAAAAAAAGCTGCTACCATACTATCGTTTCATAGAACAGTATCTTAATTTAGCGGTTTTTTTCATTTTGTAAAGATATTCTCTGCGAAGCGTGTAATTTGTATGTGATATATATGATACATGTATTTGATTCTGTATATATAGACAAAACTGCATTCATCTCAAAGCTTATAAAATTATATAATTTTAAGTGTGAAATCTATTAAAAACAAATATGGAGATAAGCATATATGTTAGCCTATATACACTTATAATTTGTTTAAATTGTATTAATTTTCGTTTTAAAATAAATATATCTGTTTTTTAAATATGTTTGACCCTTTATTTTCCTACCCATATTTTTAAATTCAAATTTATTTTATGTATTTTGATTGGAAATTTACGAACATTTTTTATCTGCAAAAATAAATTGGTTAAATTAATAAAACATTTTTTATCTAGCAAATTTTTTTGAATGTCATTTTTTACGATAAAAAATAATATAAAAGTTTCCACGTGTGTAAAATGATAGAAAGCAAAATTTATTGAATCTTAATTTCTAAAAAAAATTATGATGCTAGATATAAAATATTAATTTTATCTTTATAACAATTTAAACGAATATGGTCTGACTTTCCTTTACATTTGTGTATTTTCAAATTCTAATCTGAATGATTTTTTGCAGTTCATCTGCATATTGATAAATATGCATTTTTATGACGCATAAAAACTAGTTTACTCGTATTTTAAAGCTAAAAATTTATTTAAAACTTTATGTGATTATTTTGCCAAAAGAAAGTGTTCTATTATATTCTATCAATTGCACCTAATGAATTTTTTCTCTTTTTTACAATATAAAAAATCAATTATTTTAAAAAATTTTATTCGTTCAAATCATAATAAGATCTTTATTTAGGCCTGTTAGTCTTTGACTTGTTTTGTTCAACACAGTTAAAGATGTCGGAATAAGCAATGTGAAGCATACAGTTCGAGCTCGACTTTGGATTTAAATCTTTTACAATGATTCTATAGCGCTGTTTAGCATTGAACTGACTAAAAACATTTTAATATAAAAAATATATATTTATTCAAATGAAGCAATTTCATCGTCAATGAGAATTTCGAATGATAAAATGATAAAGAAAGAACTATATTCAGCAAAAATTAAGTTTTAGAATGCATGTGCATAAAAAATTCAAAGCTTATACCTAAAAAATCAAAAAAATAAATGTCAAAATAGCATAAGTGCAGATTTTATATTTTGCTTATGCCATCAAATTAAACTTAATTAGGTCTGAAGAATAGGATTTAACCTATGAAAAATCATATTAAAAATAAAAACTGCATCATATATGAAAAATACAAAAATTAAGTAGATAAATGCAGCAAATATAAAATTCTGTTAATAAAATCTGGGTGTGGAATATATCATTAAAATAAAAATTTGAATTTTTTTAGATCATCACCTAAACAGACAATAGGAAATTATAAACTGTTAACTATAGTATATATACTAGGTATACATATAATAAAACAACATATAATACACAAATCACTGATACATATATTAAAAATATGTTTTTATGCAATCGGGATACTTATGATGACAATAAAAGATAATTGGTGTGAAATATTTGCAATAATATTTGTTCTATGGAAGCAATGCATAATTTAAAATCTGAAAGTAGGAACTTTCATATGGTGCAGGATGTAAATATCTTTTTTTTTTGTATTTTTAATTTAAAAATATTGAGAAAGATTGCACTATTATATAGCTAAATTACACCACAGTTATATATACAAAGATAATATGGCTAATCATATTATATCAAAAAAAAATTATCAAGTTCAAATCAAAAATTATCTTTTTTATTGAAAAAAAAAATTTAAAAAATATATTTAATTATTTTACAAGATAGCTACATGTTTTCTATTTACATAGATATAATGCATTTATATATAAATTAATTTATTTGAAATTTCAAAAAGTCATTTTAATTGCTACGTTATACAAATTAATTATTTATAGTAAAATTCACATATTTTTACATAACAAGAAAAAGTATATAAAGCAAATATATAATTTTTGATATAATTTAGGTATGCGTATATGCCTATGCAGATACAAATTAAACTTGAAATATAATAAAAAAGTTATATCTACAAGATTTCATCTCACTTATATATGATTATAAAAAAATAGCTTTTAATTATATTCATAAAAAAAGGTTGATTCCTGCACAGCAGCACGATTTATTTAATAAATTATAACCCCTTCGAGAAAATAATTTTATATAATATAATAAGATTGGCTGTGACCTATCTTTAGAAATCTTTGTGCATCTTACTAAGGGAAAACTTGTTGAATTATATTTTTTGAATACTATTCTATGCTAAAAAAAATTGCATTATCGTTTGTATCATATAAAATTATATCTTTTTACCATTTGAACGATAAATGAATTTATAGTAGAAATAGAAGACTATCACATATACATTTTTGCTAAAAATGCCTCAAATTTACTTAGAATATTAAAATCAATTACACTATTTTTTCAGGGATATATGTTCTTTAGTTTTCTTCTAAAGTTCAAATCTATTAAATATATATTTGTATGTTTATATTAATAAATATGTCTTCATAATATAGTATAAAAATTTATAAAATAAAATTCAGTGCTTGAAATCTACCATTTATCGCAAATATTACTAGTAATAAAAGAATATCATAATACTGTATTATGCAAAAACAAAATTTTTCAACTAACATATGCTGAATTATGCACATAAAATAGAATGATCAACCAAATATAACAAAAAATCTTGTAAAATATGGCTATAATATAATCATACAATTCTTAAAAAAAAAGCAGATTGATTTTTTTAGTATTTTTATGATCGATTTACATAAAAAATAAGCTATCACTGGCTACTAATATATTATATTTTATTTCAGTTCAAATATATTTAGAAATAAAGAATTATCTTTGCTCTTTTTTTTTTAAATTTTCATTTAAATGCAAACTAATGCGTACCACTATTATAGAAGTAACCTTTTAAATACTTTTTGCGCGTAAGATCTATAATATTTATAGCCACAATCATATTGCATAGTTGCTATGGAACTTTTTACTCTGAAAATTGATTTATTCTAGTATAATAAAAACCAAAATCTTGATATTTTCTGATAAAATATATTACAAAATGACCAAGATATTTATAGAGTATCGATTATTGCATAATTATAGTTCAAAACTAGCTAAAATGTCTTCTGTAAATTCGTAACCAGACACAAATCTATAATTCACTACTTGTATAAATATTTAAACAAACAACACAATTGGACGAAGTTATTTAAGATTCCGTAAAATTTATGATGATTTTACTTTATTTGAATTTTTCGGTATTAATATAATGATAAAAGTAATTTTTATGTTATAACACATGAATTTTAAAATGTGTTTTTAAGCATCGAACAAATAATTATTTTCGTTCAAACTTGACATGTTTTCAATAGTATAAGGCAATTTTTACTACCCTATATAATATGATGAATTTACCTTTCGTTTATAATTTTTTCTGCTTTTGTAGATCATCTTGGCTTTTTTATGAAACCAAAATCAAAACAGATAATATATTTGTAAATTAAATCTATATAGACTCTAACAGTTTTTCTGTTATTTTTATATGGATACTCGTAAGCACACAGAAATCATGACATCATATATACTCAAACTTAGTGACATGTCTTTTTAACGATGCCACGATATACCATTTAGCTTTTATGAAGCAAATTTTATTGAATCTAGTTTACTTAGATTTAGAATAGTGTATTGAATTTATAGTTTAATACATTCCTATAATTTTTCAACTCAAAGAACATGTTAGTTGTTTACTTTCGGTTAAATTAAGAAGCTTAGAATTACCAATTTTTTAAACCTTTTGAATTTATATGCATTAAAACGATTGTATCTTTTAAAATATACAATTTTCACTTTATAATAAAAAAAAAGCATAGTAAAATGTTAAAATTTTCATTTATTCTCATAATTTAAAATCTGCCATATTAGAATATAATGAAAATATCTACATTTAAGTTTTTTTGTTTAGTTAACGGTACTTTTTCGCTTTTACAGCACATTTATAATTGAGATAATTCAATAATTCGAATTATTACCAATAAATATATTTCGGATTTATTAAAACTAAAAAAAGAAATTTTTATAATGATAATATTTATAATAGTAACTTCTTTTTTTTTAATTAATGATATTCCATACTAGGTTTATTAACATTTCACACTTATCAAAATGATTAATCAAGCTGATTGTAAATTTTCGAGACATAAATTGATTAAGATTACTGTCTTCTCCATAAATACATGCAATTTTTTAAAATAATTGCATTCTTAATTAACAAAAACAGATAATAATAGATCTGTTTTTATTAGGATTATAGTGATTGCCCGAATTTGGCATTATAAAATGCGTAGATTTCAAAAATCCGCCGTAAATAAGAATACTATCCGTTCAATTTGCCCCATTATGTTTATTGGGAATCAATCCTTCACAAAAAAGTTTTAAATATTGTAAGGGAATTCTTGAAATTGCAATTTAGTATATTATATTATCAAAATAGTAAAAAAAGGCAAAAAAACGACGCAAATAGTTATATAAATGTGAATAAATTATCTATAGTCATATATTTTAGACACTATATTATATATTTTGTACAATGTTGCTACGAAAGATTACATATCATATTTCTAAAAAGCATATAAAATACAACTTAAACATTCATAGAAAAACATATACAAAAAAAGACAGATTTTCATGCAAAAATTTGTATTATTCTATGTTTTTTTGCACAAAAATGACGGCATGTCGACAAAATGGCGAATTTTATATTAATAAAAAACTTACTCTCTAAAAGAATCTAAATTTATATAAATGTAAACTATTGTATATTATAAATATGTTTTAATGGATAAGATTTTCCTTCGGATCTTTTTTTGTTGACGAATATGCATCATTTAATATAAGAACATGATCAGTCTTCATCACATGATACTTGAAACAAAAATGTACAAAAGAAATAATGTTTAAGCTTTAAAAATTGTACAAAACACATGTTGTTACCAATTATAATCAATAAAAGAGTAATTTAAAATACAAAATACAGGTAAATCTATTTAAGAACATCATTATATTCCTCTAAACATATTTACACATATGATATTTTGCATTAAGCTAAGAAAAAAAAAAGGTTGTATAAGTAAATAATTGACATAACCAAATTGTTTTTGGCTTGCTTTTTATAATAGTTTTGTAATAATTATTAGTATATTATATGAGCTTTTAAATTTATTTTCTAGGGAAAAATTGCTGATATACAATTATAAACATGAAGATTATATATCATCACATATGGCAAAAGACTCAAAATCAAATCTTAAAAAATTGTCTGTGGTATAGTTTCTTCATTATTTTAAAAAAAAATTCTGAAAGAAGGTTTTACTAGTTATGTTATTAACGCTGTCTATTATATATTTTTCAGCACAGCTATAGAAAAGTTTGTTATATCCGTAACGAAATTAAAAATTATATCCTATACAAGGTATATTTTGATTTTTGTTATTTTTTACATATTTTGATAATTTAAATTCTCTAATACTATTTGGCGATTTTATATTATTATCAATATGACTTACATTAATTCTCTTTTACGTAAAGAAATCAATTTTAATATATACCAAAAGTACCGATAATATGTTAAAAATTAAAGCTTCGTATCTACATCAATATTACAAGTAGAATAATTTGATTTTGTATCGTGCTATCATGTAAATTAAAATGCCCATAGATTAAATATTTTTTAAAGCTTTGTCATTTTACGTTTTTACAATTTAATTTTCCGATAAATATTTTTTATCAAGAAATGATTTTACGTCATCTAGCGGTAACCAAATAGAAATATCCTTGTTATTAGATAGATTCACTTTGATTCGCTGTAAAATGATGCATGAAGGATTTCTAGAAATAAGTAAAAAAGAAACATTTTATTTCTGATGTACATTTTCTACTGCTTTAATTTATTAGTACTGTGATAAAGCCGTGAATTCTTATATGAAATATAATTATTTTGAACAGTAGAAATAATAAAATATTTAGAATTTGTATGTGATAGACAAAAAAAAATCCTATTTGAGGGCTTAATATTTGTAAACTATTTTTACACAGTAATTGATGCATGCAGAAGATATTTTATAGTCCTGATGAAAAAAATAATTTTTTTTGGCTTTCAAGGAATCAGTATTGTATATGTGCCTTTTTTTAAATAAATGTTATTATATTTTGATAAATACCTGCATAAATGAATTTGCTTTCTTCTTAAAATTATCAAAGGCGCTCGACAGAAAAATTGTTATATGTCACTATATACATTTTATTTATGTATTTAGACATATTCAAAGTATTTATTCTGATATGAAGGTGATATAATATATTTTATTGTATACGTTTATTTGAAATTTAGATTTTTTTGTTGTATAGGCTAAGTTTTAGATTACTCTATGAAAAGACTTAGCAAATACGTCAATCCACGACATCATTATATCAATATTCTATGACACACATCGTTCTCTCAATGTTTTTTATTTAAAGTTCAACTCTAACTTCTATTGTTTTTGCGTATGTTTAGGCAAAACTTTTGGTTTCAAACTTAACTATTGAAATTACGACCTATGTTATTTTGAAAACACATCATCCCAAGTATTATTAAATAAACGGAATTCGTGTTTTCTATTGGTATAAAAAGGCTTTATTTGTGGGCTAAAGAATCATATAATATATTCATCATGTTTTTAACAATCCTCAAATTTCTACGTTATTTCTAGCAACCCAGTCAAATTTGACTATATCGGAATATCTATCTGCTGTCTATCTTGTGAAAAGTTTGTGTCTATTTTTATACATGTTTTCACATTTTCCTGCTAGTTTATTTTCTATTTTATGTTAAACAAATATTCTCAGATTTTATTTGTTTTTTTTTGATTGAATAGCATTGTGAGCTAAATATATGTATCTTATAACTTCGTTTTGTCGTCTTAGATGGTCATGGTCATGCATTCATATCCTAATGCTTTTTATGTGGTAAACTGCTATACATACAGCTCGCAGCGTTGCATAATGTCATTATTCCATATTTACTTTTTCGATTCAGAATGAAATGAAACTTGATTGTTCTTTCGCAATAATCTTTTTTTATGCAACCTTGAACATCCTATTATGTCAAATAATGAGCTTTTTTACATACGATGAGGGTTTTTATGGTTCTATATCTTTTATTTTGCAAATATGCCATTTCTTTTTGCTTCATCGCAAAAGATCAAAATATTAGATTGTCTTACTTATATATAATTCTCTTATTGCTTCGTACGTATAATAGGTTTTTTTTTATTTTTTTCCCATCTAATTAATACTTAGCTGCTCTTCTTACCAATATTACCTTTTTGATGATGGTGTATTTTATAATTGAAAAGGAATTTTAAACAGATTAAAATAAAAACAGTATTTTTTATCATTCAAGTTCTACTCTTTTAATATTAAATCCTTCTTATCTGGCAATAAGGGAATCAGATTCTTCTACTCAACTACCTTAGTTCGTTTGTCTTTTCTATCGAAATCTATCGTTTTAGATTTAAGGTTTGTAGATACTAATGTCGCAGTACAATTTCATATTTTTTAGCTGTCGAGTTTGATTTTTTTTGATTCGAAGCTCTTTATATAATTTCAAAACCGATTTTGTCAAATGTTCACTCTAATTTACTGCTTTCTTTTTTCTAATAGCAACAGGTATCACAATTTTCTTAGCCTTTATAAAAATTGGTATATCACTTTACCTAAAATATATATTTTCAGGCATCTATTTATTTTTCTACTCTACGAATTCGAAAAAAATACAGTTTTTTCTAATATTATTCATAAAGTTCCTTGATCTTTCGGAACAAGCTATAAATCACGAATATATATAATTTTTTTTATTTAGAGAAATTCAGCTTATATTTTTATTACAGAAAGTAATTTGGTTAAGTACTCTGCTTAAAGAACACAACAAAAAACAGATAATGCTCATATCTACAGTTATATTAATGTTCAATTCATCAGAGTTATGTTTTATATAACATTATTATATAATTTTAATCGAATTAATCATTTACTCGATTTAAAGTATAAAAATGAATATACGCTATTGATGATAATGATTTTACAATTTTACCATAGAATCTACATGATGCATTTCGTCAAGGACTCACAAAAAACCAATCGATGTTGGATTGAATTACATTTATCTATAGATTTTATTTTACCTATTTTAGTTGTCATTGTACAAAGCTCCTTATAGCCGCCATGCGGTAGCCAGTTTTTTTTTTGAAATGTATTACATTTTACATCCATTAAGTATAAAGTAAAGTAGTCTTTGTTCGTCAATTTATAGAGATTAATAATTCGGTTTACAGGCCTAAATTTAGTAATTTTTACAACTTATCGATTCGAATGATATATGTTTTCCTGCATAAAAACTACTATTAGCAATCTTTTGTAGCGCCTCAACTTGATAAAGAAATCGTATATTGTTTGCTGCTAATATTTGATTTTAGCTTCAAAAAAAAGTTAATGATAGATCACAAAGATCTCGCAGCTTTCAATCTAGAAGAGTTATTAATATTTTTGTAACATATCACACTAAAAAACAAGAAATATAATCCTATTTGGGCAAAATATATTTTATATCTCCTAAACTCAATGTTCATATTATTTTCCTCTTTATTTCCCAAAAAAAAACATAAATATTTGTATCTCATCAGATTGAATTTCATATACTATATATTTTTTATTGTAAGATAATAATCTTTCGTAAAGGTTCAAATTGATTGATTGCTTGCAGAAACTGGCATCTTTTTCTATAATTAACCATTCAATTGTTCTTTTGTTTCTCCTTTTGTTTTTTTTCTCTTCCTTCTTCAAACGTTCCATTATTTACAACTTATGCCATGCAGTATTAATTTATAAATTAACAAATCTTGTTGTTTCTTTTCGCGGGATAACTTGCTTCTTGCGTTATAATATGAATAACACTCCGTTTTTTGTTTCAAACTGATTTGGGAACTATATTCTATAACTGTATTATAATTTTCAGATAATGATATGTCTTTTGGTTAAGTATCAATATTACACTGATCCTCTATAGAATCTTGCTAATTTAAGTCATATTTTCGGCTGATTAACTACGGTACTTTATGCTAACTTTGGTTATTTAGCCTCGAATTTTATTGTATACTTTGTATCTTGACTTTTTGATGTTGTATTAACTCCTTTTTTTTCAATTACTAACTTCAACTACAATAATGATGATCTTTTTTTGCATTTTTAAAAATTTTTAATTTCTCTAATTTTATTTTGTTCAAAAAATTCACGCTTTAAGTTTTAACTTTTTTTTATGGTTTCGTATTAAAGTGTTCAAAAAAGTCTTTGCCTTTGTTTTTTCACTGTATTTCATATAATCCTTATTTGTTAATTTATTTTGCAAACAGAGGCGATTCATGTTCTTAAAATTGTAATCGTATCGATGCATTTAACTCTTGAATTAATTTCATATAGATCATAGGCTTTCTTCCTGAATTTTTTCGTTAATATATATGCTTGAAGTCTATTCTTTCTTTACATGCAAGTTACCTTTCGTTGAATTTCTCTTTATTTTCTCTACAGAATCAATTCTGTTAATATTTTGCTCTGTCTGAGTTTCGTTTTTATAACAAACTTTTTCCGTTGCATAAATTCATTCTTGATATTTTTTCATCTGAATTTGCTAAATTATATACGAAATATTTACTGAGAAAGGGCTCAAAAATTACTTCATTAAAAATATTTACGGTTATATAATGACTTTTAAAAAAATTTTCTGCATTATATATAGTAAGAAAAACTTATTATTTTGCAGTAAAAACAATAATATCATGTTTATATTTTAATGATGGTTTTACAAATATAATAAACTGTTATGTTTTTCAACGCTGGTTATCTAAATTTTTATAAAAATTTGCAATTTTATTTTTTTTAGCAAGCTGCAATGATCTATATACAAATTTAACAAAAGAATTAAATTAGATTTTGGAATATTTCAAAAATGCGCGTATATAGACTTATGCATGTTTAGCACAAGAAATCATAATTTATGTGTTATTAACATATAGTTATATTGATTCTATATATTTAATACATAATCAATATAAAATGTAATCTAATTGATTTTATTTAAATATTTTCGGCGACAATATGTTAATAATACTCCGATCAGATCTATTACAGATACGTATTGAAATTTTTATTCCTATCGATATAATCTGATAACCTAATTTTCGTGTTTTTATATAATTAGAATCATAAAAGCTGCAAATCGGTAATTTTGTTGCTTAGGTTCTATCTATAGATTCGATATACTACAAATTTTTAAATGATGTTATAAGTTTATACATTATTGTTGCGTTAATAAAAATTGAGGGTGAACCAAGGAGACGAAAAGCAATGTTTTTTGGGTCTTGTTACTACACTTAAAGCAAGCGCCACCATTGCATAAGCTTTTATTTTATTGACACAAACACACAACTGCATATTTTACAAGTATCTGATAAAATTTTCATTGTTGCACCATGGTTTTCTATCCGTGTAATACTTAGCTTTATAAGTATGATTTTATTTATGAAATAGCTGTATAGACTATTTCAAGGTGAATTAGATCAATTTTTTACTTGCAAGATTGTATACCACATTTAAAAGTAAAAAGGATATTACTTGCAAATTTTCGCTATAGAAAAATTATATTTAAGTAGTTTTTTTGTTTAAAAGTATGATTCGCTCGTGAAAGAATCATGGTCTGAATTTATTGATCGCTGTTGTACACATCACAGGTAATTCCATTATATTTCAGAATTTAAGTATACTATATCTTGAAACAAAAAACCAGCTAAAAATCATATTTCATTTGTTTGTGAATATTTTAACCTTAAGTTAGCTAAATTTTTATATTGATTTTCTATCGAATTTATTTATATATAAAGAAATTTTATATAGGATAAGTGATGCTTATTCCATCGAACAACATTGCCCTGGAGCCTAATAATATATGATATAATACAGCTTAAGTTTTCTAGAAAATAATTCTACATATAAATTTTTGTACAACTTTTTTTGAATGTTTTGCAATATGTTCTTTTAATTGCAAAACATATTTCTTATATTAAATAAATGCAATTACAACATTTATAAGCCTTAAAAACAAATTTCTTGCCGAATTTTAAAAGTATGTAGTTTTCGAGTTCTTTGAAAATATAAAAATCTGCACTGTGTGTACGTTACTTAGATATTTAAAACTATATAAAAATATTTTAATAGTTGTAGTTCACATGATTTTTAATACCTTAATTGTAAGCTCGATTTTATTATTTTTATCGTTGATATTTTTTTATTTTTTGTGTATAAAATACTTTTCAATAAAAGATTTAATAGTTTCATGCGATAAATAAAATTTATGATATCTATATTAGCTTTTTTGCGTCTGTTTATATAGATAGATAAAGTTATATTAACTTGCTTTTTGATTTGTTATTTTTATTCATTTAAACTTTTCACAATTATATATTTTACTAAATAGAAATTTTACCAGCATCTTCTATAATCAACACAATTTTGGTTTAAAACTTAAAAAAATATGCAATACACTAGTTTTTTTCATTTCGTTTTTTACAAAATGCTTTTTCTTAAGTCTTATTAGATGTTTTAAACCCTTCATAAAGTATTTATCTATGAATAAAATATTTTTGCTTTATGTGTTTTTAACCTAATTTCTTAGTGTTTGGTATAATTATAATATTTTACTACTATTCTATATAATCGTTTTTTTATGATATTTTGATCAAGAAAAAATGGAGTAAAATAAGATTTCACCAGAAGGAAATTTTTTGTGTCAAATTCATTTTTTTATGTCAACAAAGATAGATCTAGGTAATGTATTTTTTATTACATCTGAAAACACGAAAATTTTTTTTATATTAACATGATTTTCAACATATTTTCTTAAATAATAGATACCTTTAATTTCTATTTATTTTACATTATATCTCTTTTAGTAACATTCTAATCGCAAAAAAAAGTTCCTGTCGCATTTTAGAGATAAAACTCTATATACTACTCATAGATTTATCACTTTAGATGTATAAATACAAGATTTACTATTATTCTTTATTGTTACGACTCAAAAAGACGCAATGTATATATAGCTAAATATCGGTATTCTTAACTAATTTTCTAAATTATAAATTTATGCTTGTATTTGGCTTTAAATACTGTTATATTGTATCATCATGGATAAAATTAAGTTTTTTTCATATTAAAATATTATAAAATAATGCATAATACATTAAACATATCAATTGGTAAAGAGACAGTTATTCATCAAGCATAGATTAAGCGTTAAAACATATCTTAATACCCTACAAGGTCATGAAAAAATTCTTAGCATTCTTTTATGGAGCTCATTCAATTCATTTTTCTTCAAATACATTAAAAACAGAAGTTTTAATATGGTAAAAGGAGCGTACTATAAATGAATTTATATTCATATCATTTATTTTCAAGAAAAAAACAAAAAATTTATAGAATTAAAGACTGTTAGCAAATGCTTGAAGTGCTACAAAGCCATTTTCTATATTCGCATTTAATCACGTTATACAAAATATGGGATTTAAAATATATATTTTAGTATTTTTTTATTAAAATTAAGTATAATAAAACACTAAAGTCTAATTTCACCCAAAAAAGAAAATTGTTGTAATCATATAAAAAATGCACATATTATCAAGATCAGAAACTGAAAATAGCCAACTTAAGATAAAGTATATATTGTTTTTCTCGTCAGCAAACAGAGATCTTCTCAAAATAATTTTTTTAAAACAGATTTGCATTTAAGACTATTTTAATTCAGTTTATTTATTCAATTTCAAAGTATAAAAAAACGACCGTCATAAACGCAGCGAGCGATATAAACTTTAATTCATTTTAATTTTGTATTAAATTGGATTCGTTTATAATTACAGGCTTATAAAAAATTTCTATAGATTTGCATCTATCTCGATCCGTAAAAAAACTTTATATAAACAATCACATGTATCATTGTCAATCTTGTACATTCGATTTTTTCTTAGAATTTACTTGGAAGATATGAATAATGTTCTAAGTTTATAGATCACCTATTTTTACATATCAAATGACTGCAAAAACTGTCCACCTAACATAGAACATCGATACTTTATTGTATAGACATTTGCATAGATAAATGGGTGTATTAAGGTGTGTATAAGATTTTAAAAATACAAATTCTATTAATTAAATTATTACACCAAGGTTTTGCTTGTTCAAATTTACATATAAGTAACAGGATTCCCAACTCTATAAGAACTGCTTGAATTTCACAAAATTTTTTTATTACGGAAAGTTATATTTTTACTGCCATTCAAAATTTTTACAAGCTATCAACTAAATTTCATAGCACTGTATTCAATCTGCTTCGAATAGTTAGTAAAATTTTAACAAATATCAGAAAGTTTCTGATAGAAGATATTTTTAATTGGAATTTCGCACTAAAAAAAACTTGCTTTTGAGAAAAATAAAATCTTATAAATAATCTTTTTATATGCATGAAACAAAGTGGATATTTTTGGTAGTGATCAACTTACCCTTTTTTTAAAGAAAATTACTGTTTCTATAAAGAGCGAAATCTAACTTGATTCAATTATAAGTTTTATGAGCAAAAAAATCAAGGATACTATATATCTACTAAGTGATTTTTATGATAAATTGCATTTATCTGTATCTGCTATCGTTTTTTTTATAGTTTTTGCATTTTTGATTGCTTTAAAATATAACTTTGTAATAAAATATTGAATTTTTGCACCAGAATTTTAATTTCTTGTAGCTTAGCAACTGTATAATAGATAAAATTTTCAGTTCTATAACTTATCTAATAGCAAAAACACTTTTTGGATAACGATTTTGCTTGTTAGATTATTATAGGAAAAGAAAATCAATAATGTGAATGTATATTCTAAATCTACAAAAATCACATACTAGAGCTTTGATACTTTTAGAGCAAATCTTTTATTCTTTATAATTCTTCTTTTTCACTTTAAAACATATACCTGTAATAAAATTTGAATTTTTTGCTACTATCGTTCTTTTTATTGCAATCACAGACTTAGATTTTTAGATCAATATAAATACAGACTATGTAGTGACCTTTACAAAATCTTATTTGATATTGACTAGAGTATTTATAGGGTATATTATATCTTTGTATCCGAAAAATTTATATTGGTCTATAAAATAATCCTGTTTGATTGCTATAAGATATATATCATTCATTCTATAAAATTCTTTTGTAATTCTCTAAATGCTTATACACTATTGTTTGGATTTAAACTAAATTCGTGCATGTTATATGAATTTCATAATAATACTACGCCTGTATCTTTTGTTTGTATATGTTTGATTATCTTCAAAATAGGCACAAATTACAAATAAGCATTGTATTGTAATTATTATATTTCAGCGTAAAAACATGTTAAAATGTATATACATCTAGCATTCAAACCATCCAAATTCAAACAGTATTTAAAACATTTTTATACCTAATTTTTATTTCTTTGGGGTTAATGTATTGACAGTGGTCTTAAACAGTAACTTTAGATAGGATGTTAATACAAATAATACTAAAATAAAAAGGTATTTTAGCCCCTATAGAAAGACTTCCATTATAAAACCCTGAAAATATTATAATCATACACAAAAAAAACTGTAATATTATAGTTTGTTTATATCGTAAGCTAAATTCAACAAATGTAGCACTAAGTAAATTCATTCCACTTTACATTTGCCTGTAAATATGACTATACACAAAAAAGTCGTTTTTACATAATGTTTATCGACTAACTGTCTGAGTAAACCATGGAAAAACATGAAATTAACATTTTACTCGTTTAATTTGTGCTCGTTTATGTTTTAATCTTCTTACATTTTTACCCAATTAGGAAATTTAAATTTATTGTTTTATATAAAATCATAACCCATTTTACTGTATGGGAAAAAATTTTATTGAATAGCTTTACAACATTTAAAATAGAATATAAAATTTTTTTTAACTGATAGTACCACATTGTGGAAAGGTTTATGCAAATTTTATACAGTTAATACATAAATCAAGCCAAAGTATATGCAGTTTTTTTGTGTAAAATGTTATTTTCTATTTTTCATATGTGTTATCTTCTTTTTTGAGGGGACACACATGATAAGAAGGTGTGACATATATCCAATTTATCAGCACCAGAGTCGAATTTATTTATCAGATGTAGACACAAAAAGAAAGTAAATATGTTAAGTTTACACATACAAAAATGCAAAAACCATACAACTTATTTATTTTTAAAAAAAATTTAAATGATAAGGTTGTATTTTACAATAAATGACTTATTCTTTCATAGTATAAGAATATAAAAATTTTCTCATGCATAAATTATACATATTATGTAGAGAATAGAGATCATATTTGAAATAAGATGTTTAAAACCCTTAGTAATAATAATTTCCCTTGAAATATACGAAAAAAAGGTATTTTATTAACTTCAACTATATTATTTTTCGTAAATGATATTATAAATTGCACAAGAAAACAATTTATTTTTGCGAAAATTAGTAAATATAATATAAATTCATTATTTAGAAATTACATGATTCACGACCTTTATATTCTAACTTCATATTGTAATTTCTGGAAATATAAGCAGTAGTATTAACATATTAGAGGAATAATAAACCAAATAATAATTATTTAATAAATATGCACTATAAGCATAAAATAAATTTTAAATTGTCATATAAAAAATTACAAACAAAATTATGATTTGTACATTTTGTAATATAAAGTTTATGTGGCTTGATAATGTGAATAAATTAAATATTTTTCAATTACGATTCCGACTATCATTGGAAAGATTTTTTTCTACAAAAATATGCATATTCATATTTAGCGAATTCCCACAAGCATCAAGCATGTATTGAGATAAAATGAAACATTTAACTGCTGAAAATAAGATTTAAAAAAATTACGTTTTGTATTAAACAATTTCAGTCTAATATAAATAAATATGCATTTTTAATACTGCTTTTTTTATCATAAATATAGTCACATACCATATTACGGATTTTTTGTGTAAATTATCAATTTATAAATGAGATTACTAATTTGTATGTAACCATTATTATATAATAAATTTCTAATATCTTATTATTCTATGCTTTCTTCGAGATTCAATGTATTAAAATAATTTTCTTTTGCATTTTTTTTATTATTATAATAGTTTGTTTATAAACCGAATTGTACAATCCAAAAATATTATTGCTTTTAAATCATAGATTAAATGAATTTTATTGAAAAATAATATGTTAAAGTCTGTGATTTTTTGTGTTTTAGCGTCTATATAGCACCATTTTTTTGTAAGTTTGCTTACTCACATGTATTATTGTATATAGAATATTGGTATATACGTAAATAATAAATGTATAATTTTTTAATTTATCGTAAATATATAATTGTAGCCGCTTATCTTTTAAACTGGTATTTTTTATGTAATTTTTCATATTGTATATAATAGTTATAATTCGTCGCAAAATGTTAAAGAAACTTTGAAAATCTTTTAAGACAAGCGTCTGAGTTTTTATATAAATTAGAAAAACATGATTTTGTAACTGAAATATTCAGAATCAACATAAAACTTTTTATTTCCTTTTTTTAGTAAATGTATTTTCCCTATTATAATTAGATCTTTTTTGAATTTTATGAGTCTTATAACTTAAGATTATAATACATAATGGTATTCGGCTAAATTTAAAATATCATTTACAAATCTTTTGTGTTGAAAACTTTTTTTAATTCAATTGAAAAATCCTAGAACTAAATTTTGTTGAATTTAATATAATAAATGGGTTTTACGTTCTGAATAACTATAAGAATGATGACATAACAATTATATGTTTTTTATACAATCTTTTTAGTTTATATACAAAGAAAAAAATTTTAATTATCTTAAAATGTAATGGTATAATTGGTTATTGCCAATTTACATTTGCGAATCAGTTGGGAAATAAAAACAAATTATCATTTTACGCACAATAAGTAGCAATAATCACATTGCACATATAAATACGTAAATATTGTAGTATTTATAAACGCATTAAGCAATTATTATCATCAAAAAAATTGTAACATAATGAATGTCATAAAAGCATTCAAATAACACGTTATTTTTGCACCTTTTTATTTATTTCATCTATTTTTCTGAAATATAAAATTTGTATATTCGGATTATTATTGTATATAATCATAAAAATCGCTTATTTGTAGATCCTAAGAAAATATGCGATTTCGTTGCTTTTATAGCTAATAGTATACTGTATCGATCGAATTATCAATTTTTACTATGGACTATATAATGTTTAAAAATCGGAGTCTGTCCAAACTTTTGGTTTGAAAAAATCATGCCATTTTTTTGCACAGTACTTAGATCCTTATGTGTCTATAATATTGATCTACCTATTATAGCTACGGTTAGCTGATTAATTGATTTGAATTTATAATTATATTCGTATTTGGATTGTTTTAGTGCACAAATAGCAAATATGCCAATAGCTATAGAATTCTATTATCTTTTTGTCCAATTATTATATGCGTAATATTATTAGTTACATAAAATATAATTTGCGAATTATACTGCATATATCTATACGGTTTCTAAGACAGTAAAATTTGTTGAAAATATATTTGAAAATCTAATACAAATTGCATTTCAAGCTTGACATAGAAGTCAATATGTATATGATCAAACGATCTAACGTATAGACTATCCCGTTTTTAAAAAATTTTGTACATTTTTTTATGTTTTCACATTGGGTGTTTTACAAATAATAATGCGTATTTCAAATTCATATTTCTTAATTTTTGACGTCTAAAAAATTTATTCATATTTTAAAAACAAAAAACATCGAAATGATTTTTTTATTAGAAAATTAAATAGTATATTTGTAAAACATGTGAACTTATGTTTTGTTAGAGCATCATATGCGGTATTTTTATATAAAAACTTACAAAAAAGTTGCTAATCTTTCAGTTAATTATTTTCTCAAGCTTCATCTGGTCAGCGTACTTTTATGAAGCAAATCAGCTAATATAGAAAGTGTTTCACATGATCTTATCTCAGGCTACACTTTAATTTGTACATCTTTTATGAAATATGAAAGAAGTAATCAATAAAATATGCGAGGCCCAATATGCATCATTATTCCTCTTAAAAAATAAGCATAGTATTTAATGCAAAAAAACAAAATTTTAATTTAAATCAATCAACAAAAAGCGATCTTATCAGATCATAAATTTTCTTTATAATAAAATATCAATGAATATAAAAATTCCATTAACAAATATATGTAATTATGTGCATAAAAAAAGTAATTATATATTCATATAAATAAATGGATAAAATACTGGTTTATAATTGCCAATTTTCGATGTTTGTATATTTATTATACTGTTAATAAAAAAAATGTACTCTTTTAGAATTTATATTAAATGAATCTGTTGATTATTAAACATTTATTATAAAAAGAAAAGTATAAAAATCTCATTTATCGAGATAAAAATATAAATATACAATATCATTATAACTTAACTACATAAAATTGACTAAGCTGATGTGAGCTTCGATAAAATTATGGATTAAAATAAATATATTCGAACTTATTGGGTTAATACAAAGATATGCATATTATTTAGTAGAATCTGTTTTTATTAGTGGTAAAGTCGTTTATATATATATAAATTATTGTTCATTACATTGAGTATAGCAATGAAAACATGATCAAATGCATTTGAACTTCTTTAGAAATATAATTAGAAGCAAAGTGCGAAATATTTTAAATATTTTTTTCACAATCCCATCTGGATTTGAATTTTTTTAAATGGAAGTAAATTGATTATTCTTTTAATAAACACGAAAATCTATTCGGATATAAATTTTTATATAGCTAATACAGTTTGTTGATTTTTATGATAAAAAGAAAGTTGTGTATTTGTGCTAACTTAATCACTTATTTAAATACAATTTTCAAAAATTCTAATAACAGTTTTTCTTATGCATTTATAGTTCTTTTATATACACAAAATCTTAGAAAATACTATATTTAATTAGTTTTATATATTTATTTATATTCAAATGTGCCAAAAAAAGATAATTTTTCAGATAAATTTTCTGATTTTAAAATTATCTCGTTCTCAGTAAGTTTGAATTTAACGATAATGATTATTTGAAATATTTAATAAACAGTTTTAACACAGTAGTATAATTTTTACTATAAAAAAAATCGGATTATTTATCTACTCAATTGGTTGATATTCTTAGAAGTCAAATATAAATCTGAAATTTTAAACTTCATATAAATATTTCCAATTGAAAAAAATGTAATTTTCAATTCTTATGATATGTATTAATTCCCTTCTCCTTCATAGATTACGTATACTTCCTTTTGAAAATTCAAGTTATTTAATACTGAATAATACCATATTTCATGACTTGGGATGGAGCGGTTACAGAAGTCCATAAAAAATATGTTCAGAAGTTACAACCCAGGAGAAAATGAGCAAACATACAACCACCTACAATTAGCAAAAAAAAACTTGAACTCATCACATTTGAGAGAAGAAGAGTGTTCGATAAATGAATATCGGGGGAAGGTGTCGTAAGATGCATCAGATAGTTGTGTAATATTCCCAATAGGCTGACCACGTCTAAATACATAAGAGTGATTCAAAAGAAAATTATACCATAAATAAATATAAAGATCATGTAAAGCTGTATTGTTTTTGTCTAATTTTCTACAGAAAGGGTACATATTTATCTATAAAACTTATTATATTTTTACTCTCCTTTTTTCCATTATTGCTAAGATCAAAATCAAACATGATGGCCGACTACCATTATTGTTTGTCATAAGTGAAACATGTCATTATATCGGCTCTGCTTATTGGATCTTATCTTCACCACTGTCTTTCTTATCATTTCACATTCGACACTTTCAATTTGCATAATTAACCATCTAGAATGATCAATAGAAAAATTTATTAAAGAATATTTGCTAGCGTTGTTGTTCTTCTATTAATAATATTTTGTTTGGATAAACGATCTTTGTATATACTCAATTTGAAGCAACAATCTTTATGTTTCTTGGTAAAATGTATATTAATCAACATTTAGCTAAATGAAACTAAAATATAATCAACATGTAAAAATAAATCTTAAAAAAGTTTGAAAATGTATAGTAATTAGAGTCTTACCTTTTTGTTTTATATAAGTTAAATTGGGCAAATACCATTATATTTTATCAAACAATCATTTACATCAAAATGTGATGTTTTCTAAATTTTAGGGGCATGTAAGCTATTCCTAATATTTTATATTTCTATTGACTAATAAGACGTGTGTTTTCGTTAAATTCAAATTTTTGGGTTACGGAAATAGATTAAATATGCGATTTCACATGATAATAGTTATTTTATTATATCTTTCTGGGTTAGAACTTTCCCGATTTTATAGATGTAATCCTGTTTTAATATAAAAAAGATATATATATAGTAAACTCGTATACGTTTATCTATAAAAATATATTATGTTTTTTTAAAAGGTGAATTTATATTTAATCGTTCTTTATTTTTGTTGAAAACATAGAAATCTAATTTCTCTTAAAGTTATGACTTTTTTTTGTTAAAGATCATTCTAATATACATAAAAGAGCGAATCTTTATATTTTCCTCATATTTTTTATGTATTTAGCAATATGAGAACGTTAAAAAATAGAAAATAATTTACATTTTTCAGCTTAGTGGTTCGTATGAAAAAATTATAAATATTAAAAGGAATTCAAATTATTTATAAATCTAAAATTTATATTTTTTATTAGTTTTATAAATTTTAATCATAGATAATACAATTTTTCATGTTTCTTTAGAAAAAAATAAATAGCTAATTATCACCGATTTCAATATATTTAAAGAGGTTTTATTGTAAATAAATAACAAGTATAAAACGAAAAAAGAACATATTATTCTTTTTTAACAATTTTTTTTAGTAAAAAAAGAAATATTAATATATGTAGATACTACAAAAAAGAAGAATTTAATGAGCTAAAATTTTTGGTATTATTTTACATATATAGGCTCCTTAAATGTTTCTGAAGCAAAGAAATTTTATAGTTTTAATTGCAAAACTATTTTTTTTTAATATGTAAGGTTTTTCTAATAATAATATAAATCGGTGTTTTTTCTATAGTTTACAAAAAAACTATTAATCTTGTGGCATTTTTTACTAATAAAGATTAGTTTATTAGAAAAGACTCAATAGTTGCTGATGACTTATAAAATTGGATTTATTCATTTTATATATAGTTCTTAAATATAAAGACAGCTAATATTATACATGAATCAAGATCTCATATGTTTTTTTCTATTATATTGATTTTTGAACACATAAATATATGTGTATCACTAGAAAAACCAATATTAAATTATAATTGCACTAATTTTTCATAAATTTTATGATTTAGTATGTTATAATCATTAATACGACACCTATCATTGATCTAAATGTAAAAGTATTCATTTATTAAAACATTTTCGTGCCCGATAAAATGTTTAAAAAATTTATATGATCGATCTATTAAAGGAACATAAAGCACAATATAAGATTCATAGATAACTTGCATTCTTTTTTTAGATAATACCAGGATATATTATAAAGTAAGTTAGGAAACATATTATAAGATCTTAGTATTGAATATTCGTTAATTTTATATATTATTATATTTTTTTAAGGTATTTATTTACTTTTTTGGCCCATATGAACATAGATAAAGGTTCTAAACTACATTAACATCATACAAATTCGCATAAACAGTTTCATAAAATCTTTACCAGGTGATTTTTATCAGTCTAAATAATCATATACCACGATAAGACCAAATCTAGGTGTATCGCGATAATCAATAATATGATATTTACACGTTCAAATAATATTTATTTTTTGATTGGGTCACAAATACAAATAAAAACATTTTTTAAAATTATAAAAATTACAAATATCGGAAAAAGAATGAAAACATATACGAAATTATTGCACCATTTATAACGAAAAAAAGTGACTTTTTGTTGTGTAATAACATTGTTATGTTCACTATATTGTATTTAACTTGATTCATAAAAATTTTCATATGCACAAAGCAAAAAAAGACATTTTCTTATGTGATATAATATAAAATCATAGCCTAAGTCTTATGAAAAAAGAACTCTTGATGTGTGTTTAGAAGAGATACATTCTTTAAAAGTTATAGATAAGATCTGCACTTAGATTGGTTTTACAAAATCTATTTGACAAAATAAAAAAGTCAAATCAAATAATAACCCAGGAATAAAATTCGCCTATTTCAATATAAAATTTTGTAAAAATCATAGTAACATTTTTTAATTTCATTTATTTGATCATCTCTTTAGAATTTCTATTCTGATAAAATTTATGCAAAGGAAAAGAAAAACTTATTGTATATCGCACATAAATTTTTCAACAAATATTTCATGAGTAATTAATATATTAATCGAGCTCAATCATTCATTTATTATTATTATTTTAGATTTTATTTTATTTATAAAATGTTAATAATATATTTGATAATAGAAGTGTTTAAATAGAAATTATAAGGATGTGGTGCACTGTAATGTATAATTGTATTGTGACAATTAGACATGGAAATCGTCTTCGCAAATATGAAGATGTAACAGGACCAATGAAAGACACAAGAAAGAATACGAAATCCTAATCCCATTAGAGGCATGAACCAAAAAGAAACTTTAAAGACAATTCACGAAAAAAAATTTTTTTATAAAAGAACAGAAATCGAGTAGAGGGTATATCCGTGAACCCTTAATAAGATCATGGGAACTTTTACGTTTTTTCTGCGAACAAATCTTTATTTACCTGCCGTGGTTTCCCAAAAAAAAAATACAGTGTTTAAGAATCAATCTCTATTTGCAAATCATTAATATAGGTACCTTAAAAAATAAACGGGTCTTTCAGCTAGTATCTAATTTATATGTATCTACAAAATATGAAAATTCCAATTAAAAAAAGCTAAAAGTGCAAAAATTTTATAAAAATTTAAAATATGGCTTTTAAAACTCACGGATATACTTTTTTATATAAAAAATTACGATGTGAAATTTTAGAATATTTTGTTTAACCTCTGTAATGTATTATGCTTAATTTCAGGAGTATGCATACGATTAATTTTGAGATTACGGATCCGGAATATATTCTAATTTTTCTATGTCAAAAGATTTTATCATATAGATTGTATTCAAAATGACAAACCATGATATTCAATACTTTGAAACGGCATATTAATACTAATCTTCCGAAAACACGTCATAAACAATTTACTTAATAAAAGTAAAAATTTTTTCTGGAAAATCTTAATTAATATAGCTATAAAATCAAACTCTACCATTTACCCTAATAACGTTAAATAAACAAGTGTATTTATGATTGTGATTAAATATTACTATATCTTTTCAAATATCGATTATAATATATAATGATCATTTAAGTAAACTAAAAAAAAGCAAAGAAATTGTGCACATTCTGTATCTTATATTTACTTTATATTGGAATTTGCTTTATTTTAACGATTTTGCATAACTACAAGAGAATTAAACATCTAAATAATTTAATTATAGCGGCTCTAACATAATCAAATATTATAATAGATTGAAACTTGACCCACTTTTATTATTAAACTGTATACAAGCTTCTACTCGCACATTACTTGCCAACTAGCGGGGTATTACTTATTTTATCTGTAAACTAAAGTTTGGCATTTTTCTATGAACTTAGATATTATACGTAGATTAAAAGATCATCAAACCAGTGCTTCAAACTCTCTCAATAATCGAAGATAAAATGGAGCTAAAATTTAAAAGAAACATAGAACTAAAAAAAACATCTATACCTATTTATACTAAGCCATACGATATAGTTATGCATTTTTATTGTACGGGTTACGGGCTAAAAACAGTATTCAGCACTGCTTTTGTTTTAATATCAGAATAAATTTGATTAAGTTTATTGCATCATGTGAATAAAAAGAAAAAATAAAACATGAAATTTTGATTAAATGTTTTTTTAATATTAAAATATGACATAAAAATATACTTTCTATGAATATTTAGTTCGATAAATACAAAAATATTAACATTAGAAAAAACCTTCTTTATTTATTGATTTTTTTATGATTGTATTGTCGTCTTATAATATTATTATGTATAAAAAATTACACATCACCGCAAATATATATTCCTCTGATAAATTCTTAAGCGATAATTAAATTAAAATGCGGCTTTTTCATCACTCTTATCACGCAAATGAATAAAATAAGATCATTTTTCTTATTCCTTTATTATAATTTTTATATTATATATATTTGATTCTATATTATATCTTAAGCATATAAATAGTAGTTTTTAATTGTATTTTATACACTAGTGTTAAAAAATGGGCCATGACTCCTTTTCTATAATTACATTTGTAAAAAAAAATCACTTCCTAAGGTTTTGAAACCTTGGTTACATGTAATTAAATAATGTAAGTTGAGAAAACTCATATTTCTTTGTCAATTAGCAAATAATTATGTAATTTTCCTTGATCAAAATCAAAACTTTTGAAAATATGCTAAATTTTTTATATAGTACATCAGACAAAGTAATAATTATATGATATTATATATTATAATATTTATCAACTTTAGAACTAGTATAAATGGATTAGATAAAAGATCGTTAAAAATAGTAATTTATTGCTGGTAAATAAATGTTCATATTTTTTGGTGATAAATACATTCGTTGCTGTAATTTTGTTTAATACAAATATATTTGCAGAACATTGCTATGATTTATGTAGAAGACAATATATCGATAAAATATCAAAAGCAAAACATGGCAACTTTTATATTTTTATATAATTAGGTTGTCTATGGTTTATGAGCATTTAAAATATTGATTAAAATCTTTTAAAATATTTTTTTTATGATTTTTAATTTCTAAATTGATAAATAACATTATATTAAACGTGACATGTATATTTATACCTTATATTTTTGAGATGATATATCTCAATTCTTGCTAGTAATTTATTATCTTATCTCGGCATAAAATTTGAATTTTCGAGTTAAAAAATAAAATTAAGGATCATAATAGACAAAATTGGTTTTTTTTCACTAAGACAACAAAATCATTGAATTTTCTATCTCCTTTAATAGCGATCAAATAAAAAATTAGGATTTCAAAAAGCAGAGAAAATTAATATTACGCTCATTCAATTATAAAAGCTGTATAATGCTGGAAAATAACATAAAATTTAATTTTGTATATTTTTTAAGCATTTAATTTTTTAAAACATTTATAATCAAAAAATCTAATAAAGACAAAAGAGTTATGCATGATCTATTTGATACAGCAATTTGTTTTAAAAAAAGGCAAAATGGCATATAAAAAGTAACTTGCCTCGGTTTTGAGTGCTAAAGTTGAAGTGTATTTTGCGCATAAGAATCTTATCTTCCTACGCTTTAATAGAACGTTCTTAAATCATATACGTGTTATTTTTATTATACCTACTCCATAAATCTAAACAATTATTAGAATTATATACAGAGCTATGCGAGTTTTAATATTAGCCAAACAGTGTTTATATACTTGAAAAGCAAGGTGATTTTTATTACTAAACAAACGATATTTCACAAAATCTGAATAATAATAAAATTGGCAGATTTTTATCCCATAAATTACTTCTTGTAATAATCAAATAGTTATTGCAAAAAAATGAAAGATTTTTTTTATTTCTAAAAGTACTGGGAAAAAATCTAAAAGAATAAGTACCATTGTAATATTTGTTTTTGAAGATTTATGGAAGTTCAGTTGTAGTCAAAAATATATTTATAGTGTATTACTCCAACTTAATAACGTTTTCTTATAAAAGACTATGAAGCTTACTCAACACCGATCAATAAAGGGTATTAAATATTGTATAAGTTTTTAAATTTGGCTGATTTTGATTTATAAGTAATAATATTCACATAGAAAAATACATCACATAATAAAATAAAGTTTATGTAAAAATATATTTGGCCTGTAATATTATAGGTTTCCAGTTTGTAATTTGTTGTGAATTTTTTCGATGTATGGGCAAAACTTTTATTTATCTATTTAAAGGCTATTTATGATACATATTTATCTCATTATCGGGTTAACTGTCTTAATTTGCTTATTTAAGTTAGACATAGTAGTTTATATTGTCTACATGATTCTGTTTTTTGCGCGTTTGCTTACACTTCAGTAGACATCTAAGAATATTATAATAGTAATATTAAAAAGAATAAAAAATATTAAAGAAAATGTGAAAATGTGATCAAAGCAAATATTATTTCTGATTTTGAATAAGCACACAAAATATTGCCTATATACGCTTAGTTGTCATAGGCGCTAAGATTAAGTAATTGTAGCACCCTTAAAGGGCAAGTAGCTTCAGAAATACGCAAATTCGTCAATGATTATACGACTAGAATTCAAAATCTAATATCGAAAATATTATTTATTAATTGCTTTGTAAAAAACATCACTTTTAATTAAATTTTGTTACATTAACATGGAAAAAAATTATAGATGACAACACCAGATATATAAATCTGTGCTTAAAATATATCGTTTTTTGTAGCCTAAACAATAATTTAAAAAAACAATATGAGACGCGAAGACGTAGTTATAAAATATATAAAAGTTTTTTTGTTGTCTGTTGGCTTAATAGATTTTTTTTCAAAAAATCTTATTTTGAGACATATCGATTCGATAGTATATTACATATATGATTCTCCAGGTATCGAAGCACGCATGTGTATGATGGGAGATGACTCCGTAAGTAATTTTAGAAGAGGGTTGATGCAGAAGGGTGGTTTTGTCGGAGTATAGGAGAGTCAGTATGTACATACAAAAGCGACCAATGACGGAAAAAGTACAGAGGGCTTTCCACCAACTGACATCATGTCAGGTATTCAATAAACTATTATTCAGCTGGGAAACCAGCTCTAAAAAAAAAATATTACATATATGTTTGGTTTACATATCTTTTTTTGATATAAAATACAACAAAACTTCAATTTCAGGAATTTCTTTTTTTTATATGTCGAAAAATATTTATTTCTTAAACTAATGTATGCATAAAATTGAAGAGTTTTTTGCATATTAAATAATGGAGCAAATATTCTTATTAATACAAAAGTATGCCATATTAAAAAAAATTTTCGATACTTGCTTATTATTCACTCTTTAGATCTGTTATAAACATTAGGGGTAAATTATAATCTTATGTCAAATCATTGAAAAATATTTGATAATTAAAGAACTAATTTACAATAAGTTTATTGTCTTAAGTTATGCACAATAGAATGTAAAAAAACGCGAAAATAATTTTGTGACAGAATGATATTTTTTTTATACAAGGTATAAGTGTTTATTTCTAAAATCTTTAGAATTATATCAATGATGAATTCATAACTTATAACATAAATATGTGCCCAGAAGTTTTCTTAAATACTAAATTTTAAAATTATCAAGTGATGACCAAATTCAAGAATTCCTCATGGAGAGATTATATTATATCTTTCTTTTTATTGCAATCTTCATGAATATATTTTTTTGCCATTAAAAAAAAATAAAGATCGAATTCTATAAGAAGTGATGTAATACAAATAATGTAGAACAATTACATATATTTTTTTATAAAAAAACTAGACTTGTAATGACCGATAAAGTTATAATATCCATCATATAAGTTCTTAATGATAATTTACTATAAGCTTCAGTAAAGGCTGCATTAAAAAATACAATTACCCCGAGTGTTAGCTTTTTTGCGCATATAATTTAATAAAAAAACCCTTATTCACTGTTTATTTATTAACAGAAGCATTATATATAGCTTATAAAAACCTTATGCAATTTTTTTCTTTAGAATAATATAGATCGCAATATAACAAATATAACCTAATAAATATACAAATATTGATTAGATACTAAATAATATTATGACAAGAAAATGTAAGATGCAAAACAGATCAATTTGTGGATAACTTTGTATGGTAAAAAAATAAACTTTTGATTAAAGAAATTCATGTTTACTATGATGCAGTGATTTTAAAGCTATCTATATATTCTATAATATTTAAGCAAAAAATCCTGTGTTAAATTCATAAAAAAAATATTTTCTTAATTGTAAGTAGGAAAAAGAATCGCATTTATAGCACCAAATAATATAGATCAATATCATCTATTAAATCTATTAATCAAATACTCAATGAAATATTTTGTGAACTCTGTTTTTTTCGGCTTTTTAAAAGATAGATAATTAATTAACATCATAAACATGAATTTTTAAAAAAAGGGACAATGTGTAAGCTACATGCATAGAAACTATTATTTCAGCTATAAACGACTTTGATTCTTTAAAATTTATAGAGCCTACTATATGTAATGTAACCTTTCTGTTTTTTTTGTTGAATTTGATCGTTAATCATAATAAAACCAGCATGAAAAATCTAAATTTATTGATCGTATCTATTTAAATACTATCAAATTTGCTGGTAATGTTTAAAATATGTATATTTCTTTGAATAATCTTCTAATATGCCGTCAGTAAAACAGTCGAAGAAAACTTCAAGTTATGTTCATACAATTAAGAACATTAAATGTCACGGATTTCATCCTGTCTTTTTCCACACGAAAAATATTTCAACCCCTGACACCTTTTAGCTTTTATATTGATAAAAATATAAAAGTTTAGAAAAATCACATGGTACCTATACAAAGTTGCATATTTTATCATATTTATTTTTAGATAAAATATTTCTGTATCTTCTAAATGTATTGATTAGTTTTTTTATTTTGTTCTATAACAAAGTTTAAACATTATAAGTTTTTATTATCCAGAAATATAGCAAAAAATGACCAATTTTTCTGTTCTATCTTACAAAATTTGTCTATCATAATAAAAAATTATATAAATTCTATGTCAAACTTGTATTTAATTTCCAATATATCTTGCGTTTATAATCGCTGATTATATAATTAATCTGTATCTTTGTAAAATTTTTATTGTACTAGAAGTTTATTTTTCATTTTTAACCGTATAAAGTTCAAATAATATTTGCTTCTCTATGTATTTTATTATCAATAATTGTATACATGATGGCTTTACTATATTTTACATTTGCGAAATGTATTAAACACTATAAGGTTACTTTTGATCCTTAATTTACGAATATACAAGATTTTAATAGTGCATAAGTAAAGCATCTAAGATTTTTATAAATGAATTAGTTTCCTTTTATTGTATATATAATATTTATTGATATTCCTTTGTCGTTCTATGACTTAAAATATAAACTAAGCGTGTATTAATGCTGATTTATTAAAATTTGGAAGGTTCTAAATGGCAAAAACAAAAGCAAATATCTCTTGATTAAAGCAAATTTAACGATTGTTTTTTCTGAAATAAATTTTCTATATGGGCAGGAATAATTTATATTTTAAAATTCTGTATATTTGGATCTTTATAAGATAACAAGCCAGTATAATATGGCCCTTCTTTTCTTTAGAAACTTTTGCTGACAATAACTTTAATTTTTATAAAAAAAAGAGAGAAAAACTAGTTTAATGCTATGTTCAAATTTGTATTATATCAGAAGCATTATCACATATAAGAAAATACTTTTTATGTTATTATTTTATATGTGTTAAATTTTTTCTTTTTTATTTTTTATCTATAGGGATGTTAACAGGCTTTAGAAACGTTTAAGTTCTCCTTAATGCATCTTTTGATACGTTCCTTTGATTATTCAATTCAACTGCTCTTTTCTATCAAATGATATGAGTTCAAATGTCTTGCTTAAAGATAATTAAAGCCATTTTGTTTATATATGAAAAGGGATGACAAAAGCTTGAATTGCGCAAAATTCTATGTTATAGGCTTTTATATTGTATAAAGAAAATTTATTACAAAAAAGATGCAATATATTCTCCAACAAAAGACAAAAAAAATTATATTATATTAATTTAGTTAAATAAAACGACTCATACGTATTTAATAAGTTTCTAAAAATATTTGATTTTCTGACTTTTATATTTAAGTAAAGACATAATTATTTTGCAAAAATTTTTCTAAAATTCTAAATTATTCAATTTTATAAATTATATTTAAAAAAAAAACGAATGTTTTAAAAATAAAGAAAAGCATCTTTCTTTCACTATTCGACTAAAACATGAATTACAAATCCTTAAAATTTTTATTTTATAAACGTATTAGAAATGTAAAATTTATCTTATGAATATGATATTTGTATTTGGTTTTTTTCAAAAAATAAATATAAAATTCATCCTGAATATTTTTCGGATAATGAATTCAACTATTCGTTCCATTAATATCTGGAATCCAAACATATTCTATGAATTAATATCTCGATCTGCATAAATGATATAGATTTTTATACAAAATTTTGTCCACACTTTATAGATAAAATACCATATATAAAATTAAAATCTATATTTTGCAGCGAGTTTATCAAAGAAAAATATATTAAAGCAACATCGAATTGAAAAATCTTTATTGACCACAAAAAAATAGCATAATTAAAAAAACACAAAAAAAATAGATCGTGTTATTTAGATATTAATTATGGTTATAAAAAAAAGTTTGTGGAATAGATAGTTTATATTCATAACCTTTTGATGTAAAGTAAACAAAACAATATAGATAGTTAAATATCTTATATGTAAAAGATAGGAATTTATAAAAAAAAATATATTATATATGTAATATACTCATAGATTCAAAGCTTATCAGCTTTGATCTTTCATATTGTATTCTGAAGTTTCTTTACAAAAAAAAGTTTTTAACAAAAAATAATGGCATTGTTTTACAAGTATGCTCGCATCGCAACTCTTAAATATATATATGTCGTGTATAATATTCCACACATCATAAAAACCTGTTCTTTATAGAAAGATACTATATTAATAATACCAAACATGAAAAAAATATTAATTCTCTGTTACTAAACACACAAGACACTTTTAAAAATATTTTTAAAATAAGATACGTTTTTAATTGTATTTTATAAACTTTTATTGATGAACATTATGTATTTTGCATGATTCCTGATTTGTCAATAAGGTTTAGTTATATAATTAAGAATATTTATAAAAATTTGTTTCATATATAGTTAAGTTTATGTTTTGAACCTTATATTTGTAGTTTTCAATAGAATCTTAATTATATATATTTACAGATTACAAAATATGCGCTATAACGTAGTATAGCCAATAATTTTATATATTCAACTAAGAAAATTTGGTAGAAAATTATAAATTAATATAAAAATATGTAATAGTACTTTGGATTTGCCGCTTTATGTTTATTATTATTTTATAAATTATTTGTTATTTAACACGATAATAGAAAAAGACTAAAAAACAATAATTTAAACACAATCTGTAAAAAAATTGTAATTTCATTGTAGATGTAAGAATGGAAGAAAAAAATGGAATTTTAAGCAATAAACAATATATCCTTATCACTTTGGAATTCTATGAAACCATTCTTAAGAAACATATATCAAAAATATATATAAATACGTAAACCTAATAATATCTAGAGTAATATCATAGAATAATTTGTATTCTTTTATGTATAATGCGTAATCTTCGTGGTATATACTACTTAAAACGAATATAAAATAATGATTATTCATAGGGTTTTTTTTTCATTTCAATTATACTAAACAAAGAGTTAGACATTAACAATGTCGTTAGCTTTAATGTGATCAAATGTATAAAGCTTTAGAAAAAAATTAAATAAAGAATCACTAGAATATAGTCACGGTAAAACTTTAGAAAGTGTTATTGAAGTTTTATTCGAATACAAGCTGAGTATTTCTAAACTTTTTTAAATGTACAACATAAAAAAGTCAACTAATAATTTACGTTATGAGGTTATAGCTCTAAATAAGATTCACCGGTAGTTTTTAATGCACTTACAGATCGATTTATAATAAGATGGGCAATATGTTTAGATATAGAAAAGTTTGTTATCTTGTGCAGATTTTAGAGTTTAAAGAACCTTATTGAAATATTGGATAAATAAAATAACATCATAGACTTTGGTGATTGCGTTTCTTACATATGTAAAAGGCTGGTTGTTTCAAGATTCTGCATTGAAGAATACAATAAAAAAAAAGTTAAAATTTTATATTTTGAGTGCTAAAAAATAAAATAAGCGCAAGAGTAAACTACTTTTGTGTATTAAATATTATATTCAGAGTAAAATATATTAAATTGTGATGTTTTGGTATAAAATTACCATTACAGATATAAAAGATGCATGAAAAAAAAAAGCGAAAAGCTGTGTTGATTTCATATGAAAATTATACATAATCGCTAAAAAATGTAATTAAAAAGGATTTTATACAATAATAATAGAAATGATACAAAATAATAGCAGTAAAAAATTTTTATTGGAACTAGCAAAAATAATTCAGAATTATACTAAGAAGGATTGCATTTCTCTTATAATCATCCTGAAGGATACCTATATATAAAACAGCGTTTAATTCTATTGATACCGGATAATTTTGTTATCGATAATGTATATAAATTAAAAGGTATATTTTGTCCGTATACATAAACATATCTTTTTTTTAATGAAAAAATTAAAATATAATAACAGCGCTTATGTGTATTAATTTAATTAAAATAGGCCACAAAATTTTTTAAATTATAAATATAATGTTATACAGTTTTTATTATAATAAAAGACAAGTTTCTTGCTATATCCTGGGCTTATAATTTTGTTTTCAAAATAATCAAAACAATTCAAATATATAATACAAACGATTTATGATTTTTGTAAAAAAATATTTACATTTCGACGAAAACAATAATCAGTTGTGGCAAACCGAACTAAATCTTATATAAGTTAGATTAAATATTATCAAAAAAAAGAAAAAAAACAAGTATTGAAAAATTTTTGTATATGCAACATATCAATGCATAAAACTTTTTCATAAACGTAAATAAAGCAATATGGATTTTTATAATATCTAGATATTTTTTCAATCATATATGTTTTATGCAGAAAGCTCATTAAATATAAAAAAATAGAGTTGAGCCGACAGATATAAGTTTAAATTGAAATAAAAAGCAACAAAAGATTAAAAAAAAATTATTAATCATATTAAAGAATGAATCTGTTCTTAAAAAGTAAAAAGAAAATCAGACAGGCACAGTGTTCAAACAAGCTTAAATGTAATATCAAGCATCTTTTTTTGTGAAGATAAATAACGTATAACTGCAAAAAAGAAGTTATAAAATCACGGGAAATAAATGCATACGGTCTCTTTTCACATTAAACGAATATAAGCATGTGTTGAAAAGAATTAAATATACAATTCCATTTATGCGATATTACAGCATATTAAAACTTCTTTTTTCTAGGAAGATACAATTTTATTTATAAAAGTCTAATGATTCTTTTTTGCATAAAATGTAAATATTCAATAGATTATAAAAATTTTTTTTTTTTTAGAAAATACGAGTTTATGGATTTTACTGATTTCTTTTTTGACTTTAGAATTTATAATGGCAATTTGAATATCGAATAAACTAAAAAATATACGGATGAATTTGTCTTATAAAATGTAACCTTGGAAATAAACGAAAAAATTGAAACTATAAAAATTTTACGCTGTTAGAATCACGGATAGATAATTAATAAATTAAATAAGGTATGAGATTCAACTTGTTAAAAAAATGGTAGAAAGTTGATAAAAGATTCAAATTCTAAAAATTATTATGAAAAATATTTACGTGTATAGATTGTTCTATTATGCATCAAATTTGCTATTTTTAAAGTATTTACAAGCGCCAAACAAAAAAAAATGAACACAAAACATATAAATTTCTATTTAAAAGATGATTCTAGGCCATTTTTTATAAAAATAAAAATTTAGAGGGTCATACGGGCACTAAGATTACTTAAAAAAATAAATAATAAAAAATATGTGGCATATTCGTTAGAGTATTATTTACTTGATGCTGTTGCATCTTGCATGAAGAAAAAAATGTTTTTTTTTCACGATTTGGTAGAATCCAACTATATAATTAAAAGTAGAGAATTGTTATTTAGAAAATACAAGATTTTACGCAATAAATCACATAAATCTTTTTAAAGTGAGCTATGCCGTGTGATCGATAGATACAACGATAATTTTTATATTTAAGAAGAATGGTCACTACATGAAGATATAGTAAAGAGAAGAAAAAAACTTTGCAGTCATTGATCGCGACGATGTAATAAAGAACACATATAAAACAGGCTATAAACAGTAGAAATGTAAGGTTGGGTGCTGTTTTAATCAGAAAATATGTAGTAAAGAAGCGAATAAGAGGATGTGTAGAAAGGTCAAATTATATAAAAGATTCGTCCGCTTATAAAATTATACTGAGAAGGCCAATATAGTGAGAATTGGTACATTTACAATTTAAAGGGGTTGTCGGAATTAAGAAGAATTTTAGGTATCTTAATTTTCTGAAACCCAAAGATTTTAGAATTAAATGTATCATTTCGAAAAACTCCTATGCGACATAGTTAAAAGATAAAATACAAGTTATTTGGATCTTGAAATTTAAAAAAACAAGCTTTCGAATATAATAATATTGATAAGATTTTTAATATCTAAATATATTTTCTATGCACATATTTTTGTAAAAAGAGCGTTAGCGAACATCTAAAAGTTTATTAAATCTACAACTTACTAAAAATTCTTATTGGTTAATATCACCTCTTCTACTTAATTGCCTCACCTTAATGACATATGAATTTTTTCAACTATTTTGTTTTTTTTAGTTTGACTAATCTTCTTTTTGAATCTCTTTGCACTCTGTGATCGGTTATTTGTTACTTCCATAAATCATTGAAATGCATCAAACAAGAATTGTATCGTAATTGCAAATGATGTTTGCGTTTTGAAATTTTTATAACACTGAAAATTAATTTTTACATAATATTTTCTATGAGCGTGTTAATTTTGTACTCTGAAAAACGAAAATTTTGCTGATCCAAACCCGAAAGATAATAAAAATAATGTAAAAAGACCAATACCAAAGTTTAGAATTATAAAAAAAATTTAAATGGTAAAAATCACCAGAATAATAAATTAAATTTTATTTCTGCTGAATTACAAAAAAATCAATAACTTGTTTGCTAAAATATAATAAAATTGCAATAATTTTTAATTTTTGTACAAATTTTTTTAATTTTAAAAAGAGCTTTTTCGTAGCCTACCATGCTTAAAATATCAAATAATGGTTATAACACATTTTAAGACTGTAAATTCATATAAATAAATCTATTAACTATCTTCAAGGTATATTTTGTAATAATCACAATCATAATATAGTTGTGCTGTATATAAGTACAATGGGTTTATACAATAAAGCTTATATATTTGCATTTTTTAATTTTCACAAAAAAATTCATCTAGAGTACGTGCAAACAAAGAGTGATATATGAAACAAAAACCAATCGATGCCAATTATACAGTAAATGTTGGAAAAAAATTCCAAATAGAAATTTTGAATTTTTTTTTATAAATTGAATTACATAATAATAGTTATTGTGTGCATGAATGAATAAATGATTATTTTATTTAAGTTGTTTTAGAATCTAGATATATTATACACACAATTAATCTAATAATTTTTCTTAGGATTAAAGCCTGTTTCAAATTACGAAAGAAGTTTATCTTGTCATCAGTCTTCAAAAAAGATAAGATACATGAACGTTTAATAATAAAAAAGTTGTAACTTTTTTAAAACTGACTATTAACCCAAGATTAAATAATTAAATTATAAATATTATATTTAAGTAGTAGACATGGCTTCTAGTTTTTTATGTTAGTTTAAAAAAACTTTGACTATTTAAAATTTATAATCTTCCGTCTTAATTTTTATATTTTTAAGACGAAAATCACAATAAAAATCCTTAATTTGATAATTTATACTTAAGTAACAGAATTGTCAAATCATCTTATTATTTTATTTGGACAAAACTTCGATTTTCCATATTTGCTGTACACTATAAAAATTTATGTTAATGAAAATTAAAAACTTCTATGATAGTAATAAGGAATTTGCATTGCAAGTGTGTTAAAGGCAATTAAAATACTTTCAAATGACTTAACTATTTTCTTAGACTATAAAATAAATGAAAGGTTTTTAGGCTTTAAAATTCTTAGATTTTGTGTTTATAATAACATAAGATGCAATATATAAAAAATAACTGATATTAAAATTGTAAAATAAAATCTTTAATATTTCATATATGATCAAAATATTTTTATAACAATGACTTTAAATAATGTTATTTAGTTGAGAACATAGTGGAAACGCTAGACGTATGATATATGCATAATATAAATAAACTCAAATAATATGATAATTCATATTTTATCTTTTAAAATGACTTTTTTTTGTTTTTATCGCATTATTTTATAACATAATTTATACATTCAGAGATTTTATAATTAACATCTGCATAAAAAGAAACGATTTGTATACTAATATTTAACAAAGATTATTTATATTATTTTTGAATCACAAAATAACATAAAAAATATGTTAAGGTGTTAAAAATCCCACACGAGGTAGAAGCATACATGGAAGCTCTCACACTCCGCAAGACACTTGAACTCATCTCATTTGAGAGAAGATGAGCAGTTGATGATGATAGATCAGGGGAAGTGTCAAAAGATGCATCAAGGAGCTGTGCAATATTCCCAACACGCTGACTACGTCTAAATAGATAAAATCCATAAAAAGAAAATTAACCCATAAATAAATATCTCAATATTATTTTTCAATAGAACAGAATTTTAAAGAACAAAACAATTATATAAATTTTAAATATATAATAAAGGCAAATGATAAATAATAAATTATGATAATGTCAAAATATATTCTTATCTAAAAATGAAAGATATTGATAAAATATTATAATATTGAAAACTTGATGTAACGAAATTATCAGAGAACTTTTTTATACTGTGGTTGAAGATTCATTGGCCATAGATTCTTATTTTGGCATCTCATATAATAAATAACTATTTTCATGCTTTTTTCTGATATCTTGTGTAGTTCATAAAAAAAAGTATATTAAATGGATTGTTTGATAGATTTGGCACTAGAGATTTATCCCAGCTCGACGAAGTACTTTTCATTTCAAAAATATGCTTTAATAACATTGCTAATCAAATTCTTTAGAATCATTTCTATTCTTTTAATTTACCATTTACAAGTTGTAATATTGCAAATACGCCATAATTTACATCCACAAAAATATTTCAATGTATGTAGTTCTATACATAATGTCTTTTCAAAGCATTTAAAATATCACAAATTTATATTTTTATGTCTATTATTTTACGACATATATAAATTCTAAAAAAAAATATGAAATTGAATATATTTTTTATTTCCAATAATAATTTATAGAATTTCGTTTATCTGATAAAAGGATCAGAACCTAGGTTTCAAAATATAAACTACTTTTATCTGCTAAACACAATCTGGCTGCAAATAAATTTCCGACACCAATTGTTAAGAAAGATAATATCTTTCATAAATATACAAAAATACGACAAAAAACAATCCTCGAATGCAAAGCACCAAAACAAGATTAATGATTTAAATTCGATCGCGTAAATCGGGTCTCCGTCACGTGGAAACATCGCATATATATTACAAATAATAACATATAATGCTTAAACCAACGTTTATGAATCAAATAGAGTTGAACCACGCGGCAATAAAAAAATTTACTCCTCTAGTTGATTACTTTCTTTTACCGCCGTCAGACTATCTGTTCTTGCTTTATATCCTGATGTTAAGTGGTATGAATTACCTGTGTGATAAATTATAAAAAGACCTTCCGTGAAAGTATTTATAGATTTAATGATTAAAAAATTGGATTGTGCATGTAATTTCTTCACTTTATAACATTTGCCATTTGGTTATAAGGGTGATGTAATATAATAAATTTACGCATTGATTTTTTGTCACATTATTCTAAAAATAATGCAGTAATGACACTTAACATCCAAAAATTGTTTTTTACGCAATTATATTCAATAAATTTTAATTTGTTCACTAAATACGAGTTTTTAAATAATATTGGGATAATATTAATACTTGTGTTAAATTATTATTTTGTTTAATAACAAAAAGAAAATGAATTTAAAGTTTAGTGTTTTGATAATATTTGTACCTTTGTCCACTTATCATAAAAATATCTTTGTTTTTTTTTGATTTTTTAACGTAATCTATTGACAAATTTTATTTTTAAACTGCCACATTATGATATAAATCAGTATAATTCATTTTTTTAAATATAAATTGGAAGATTTTTTTAGATATAAGTAGGATGATTTTTTTTATGTTTAAGTTATTTATGATGCTTATGTTTTTCTCATATTCATAGCAATATTGATCATAAGCACTCTATTCTACATCTTGAGTATCATGTTTAATGCACAATGGAAATAAAGTTTCTTATGATATTGCATTAATTGATTTTTATTTCGTATATTCTTTCGTTTTAGAATATTTATATATTTATCAATCAAAAATTTATGATTTAATATTTCTTAATTGAAAAAATGTATTATATTTATATTTTCGTAAAAATTATATAAATCATATGCATTTTTTATCAAGTAAAAAATTATAGGTATTAGTAGTACAATAGGGTGAAATGTATATATATTTAAATTTTTTTTTAAAAAACGAACATATTAAAAAATAAAATAATGGTAGCACACCAAGCATCATATAAAATTCTAATATTATTTTTAGAGCATATTAATTGGAAATTTACAACTGAAACACAGTTTTAAATATTTTATTCACAGATAAAACCATTTTTTTCAACTTAAAGTTCACAAAAGCTTAAGAATATAACAACCCATAAAAATTTATATTTTAAAACCACAAAAATCAATAAATATTATTTATAAAATAGTAACTCGTACAGAATACCATTTATATTTGATATAAAACCTAGGCTAATAAATATTGATGATGGTTTTATTTTTATTTTAGTAGATGGTCTGTAGTACAGTCTAATTCATATTCATGTTGAAAGTGATTAGGAATTTCAGTTTTCACCGATATATATAAAATCTACTGTGGTAGTAAATTTTTTTGTTTTTTTATATACTTCCGCATTACCTAATAAAAAAAAGTTTTGAATGTATTTGAAATACACAAATCTACCATACCAGCAAAAAAGTTGATTATATCTTAATATTCAATATCTCTATTGTATACATGGTTTTATGGTGGTTGAAATATTTAAAAACGTTTTTTTTATATTTCATTATAAGAAAATAAGTTATTTTTTGGACTTTTTGTATCCTCTATATGTATACATAAATATCGCAAAAATATGCTCTATTCTGTGCAAATATGGATAAATTTTCTTGACATTTGATAAAAAAAAATACACAATAGTAAGCTAGCAAATATATTTGGCATTGTTTTTATTTTATAAGATTTAATCTGGTTTTATAATTTGATCTATATAAAATTCCTTTTAGTATTTATTATTAATGAGAATTGAATCATTTCTTTTTTTTTTATTTGGTTAAAACACATATTAAAATTTTAAGGCTATTCAGGATGTTTTTTATAAATATAATATAATTTATGTATAGTTAATTTGAATTTCTATATAAAATATGTTCAAGCAAAATTCAGATTCCATTAAAGACCAGAATTGTATGTAAATTTTCTATCTCATCTTCTAGAAAGAATTCTTTAATGCATATTTTTCGCTCAAAACTGCTTTATTCAAGTGTATTTCTCAATCCTTTTTTATTGCGCGTATGATTCTGCTTCGGTATATATTCCCGAATTCTTTCTATACGAATTTATGATAATTTTTAACAATCATATCTCAAGTTATTACTTATGGCAGGAGTTTTTAAATTTATATATTTATAAAAAAAAGTATATTTTAATGTTTCTAACAGAAATACTATGTTATATAACATTTTTAATGTGAATTTTTATAATTTTTCAGTTATACATAAGAATATGAAAAAAAATTTAATTTATAGATTAAAACGTTTAATAAATCATCAAAATAATATCAGATTAGCTATAATTTTATTATTACCATTCTACGGTAAAAATAAAATAGCATACTACCACGGAAATATAGATCACGGTACTTAAGAATCTAAGATATTAATATTTATAGTATTTTATTTCTGCCAATCATAGAAAAATCTACAAATTTATAGATGTTTTATTAAAAAAATTTTAACAAGCTTACAAAAGAATTACAAATCAATTATAGGATAAAACACACCTTGAAGGTGATTCTTATTCACATTTTTATATTTGTAGATATTTTTAAAACAGTATATTTTTATGTCATTTTTAATGCATCATTCAAAAATTTTATACATAACAATATTGTTGCTTTCAATTCATTCTTGTCAAAGATAAATAAATAGTATCCTAAGTAGCAAGTTCTAATTGTTTCAAATAAGCAAAGAACTCATATACAAATTGATCATCTTTACAGCTTGAATTTGATCTATAGATATTTTTATAAGTAAAAATCTGTTTGTCATAAAATCCATAAAAATATTTGTATTATTATAACAAAGACTATTTGTTACATCGGTATTTTATATTGCACCTAGGTGTCATATTATACAGGTATTCTGAATACAATAATTTATTGTCTAATTCTATGAATATATAAACCACAATCGCCTTGTATATATTTTATTTCTCTTTCCACCATAAATTATTAATATCAAATTCTAAGCATTTTTGTGACTTATTTCAATATACAATCAAAGGCTGAATGGACTCTATATAATAACTAAATCTGTAATACTATGGTAAAATGATGCAAAATTATACAATAAACAAATCTAATTCATAATTTATATAGTTAATTCTTTGAATCCCAATCAAAGTACTTTTTTAGTAGATTTTTAATTCATCTCACGATCTAGAACTCTACGAAATATACACGAACAGACTTACATTTATATATTGTAATTGATTATTGAAATGCAGAGGCGCAAAATATATTGATTCCAGAGATCTAATGACTATGTTAATGCTTTACATCTATGCATAGAACAGTGTAACAAACTGTGTTTCTAATTTTTCTAGGTGCACTGCTCAATCTATAAAATTCGCATTTTTAAAAGTAATAGCCTATGGTTTTTAGTGCTCTTTGGATATTTGTATATTAGAATTTGGGTAATATGATTGATATTATGTGCTGATCATTCTTTGTATTCTAATGTCCGAATCTTTGTAACAGAAATGTTTTCAATTGCGTTTAACGGGGTAAGTATATTGAAAGTTCATATATTGTTAACTACTGTATATTTATCATTGTAATAGTATAGGATGTGGGGTTAAAAAATTACACTAGAAATATTTACAAGAACTTGAGATATTCAAGTGGGCCGTGGCATAAAATAAAATTATCCATTTTTGTAGATTCTCAAAGTATTTAGATTCGTGAGAAGGAGGGTAACTGATGAGGATTTAGCACAAAAAGAGTTAGTTCAAAATATTGATTAAGTTTACTCAAAATATTGAAGTACAGAATCTGTTCAAAGAATAAAAAAGGACAAATCAAAAAAATATTAATAAATAAAATATATATTTTGGCCTCTTTTTTACACATATTTTCTTTATTCCTCTATCTATATTATATTAGAATTTCTAAAATGAAAATAAAATGCTTTAATATATATTTATAACTATATTATCTTTTGTGCATAAGTGGAACCAATCAAATATGTCATAAAACTTAAGAGTGAAGAGTTAGTTTAAATATAAAGTATTATCGGTATTTAGATACTTATAAGCATAAATTATTATTTTTTTTAACAATAATATCGCGCAAAAAGGTTACTTAAAATATTCACATATTCTACTACATTTTTTAAATATAGCCAACTAACCACATTTTGTGTTTTATCAAAATTTATTAAACTTATTTGTTTTCATTGGAAACAAAATAATGTGTTCTCTTTCTTTCCTTCCACAATAACCCGTGTGTATTCAGACTTTAAAAAAGTTGGATTAGATCAATATTAATTTTAACTTATTATATATTGAATCATTGCTGATCGATATACTTGCAACATAATAAGAAAGTTTAAAATATTTTTTTAAGTGATTTTAGCAATATTAAAAAATTTGATTTATAAAATCTTTACATCATAGCGTTTTTCAACTTTCAAAAAAAATTGTAAAAAACTATATATAGAAATATACATTTTTGTATAAAAGGTTTTATTTCTTAGATTTTCTAATATCCCACATAAAATTTACACACATTATTTTTAGTAAATTTCGACGGTATTAGCACCCCATTATAAAATTCGAATTTCGTACGTTCTATTTTGCGTAATATAAAAATGAAAGAAATCTGAAAAACATTGAAAATACCTCTATTTTATAAATATATAATCCGATTTAGTTGTTTTAAATCTTTAAAGTCAAAAAAAGAAAAAAATGCATACTGACTTAACGCTTCATGTTTAAATAAGTGATTTCTAAATAAAAAATTTTGTATATTCAAATTGTTACGATTTTAGGTGCTTTCATGTCGCAAAGTATGTACCACAAAAATAATTCAACACAATTTTATTACCTTATAGTCCGTTTATGTATCTTGTTCTTCCAATAAATAAACTTTTTGTGATATATTCTTCCACGATTGATCATTTTATAAATGAATACTGATCTAGGAAGTTATGCACATCTTTTAATCTTCTTTTAAGAGCTAAAATTATAGGTTCCAGCATAAAAAAGCCAATAAAATTCGTTTTATAAATAGAAAAAATAATATAACAAATGTATCTTATTATTTACATTTATTCCATTTTATTTACATGCTTAGAATTTTAAATTAAAATTTAAATTTGTGATTTTTTTTCTATATCTTTTACACGGTATTATAATATCAAAAAAATTATAATTATTTATTTTTGATCTTAAAATATTCAAAAATATAAATCCATGGCACTATACGTATATATGCTGCTTTTGTGAGCTTGTAAATAGCGAACTCAAAGATATATGCTTAATAAAGAACAATAAATCGAATCATCGACTTGAATGTTATTTTGTACTTAAATAACATTTTTTTATAGAAATATAAAACTTTGCCTGCTTTTAGAAACTCCGAATCAATAAAAAAAATATAACCCTGAAAAGAAAAATACTATGAGGCTATATTTTATCTCTTCAATAATATACACTTTTTTTTTTAGTTATAGAATTTCTCAATATTTATTACTTCTATTTTTTCATAAAAGAAAGAATTATTTTTATTCATGAAAATCATATCATCGATATAGATAATTATACACATCTATTTTACATGGTTTTTTATATATTTTTAGACCGCTTATTTAGTATGTATTATTTGCGAGGTTTTAGAACTGCTTTTAATAAAATTTGCTTCCCCAAAATTATTACCAAAACAGTGCATAGTATATTTTTTCGCATTTTTAAATGGATTAAATATGATTAAATTATAATTAATATAAAATGTCTTACATTAAAAAAACATATATTTCCCTAAAAAATTAGTTTCTAAATTTTTTTATATACATCAAATAAAATTATATACAGTTATAACATCTAAAGCTGTCATAACATGGTTTATTTATGCATTAAACAATAGAAAATCATGATTAAAATTTTTACTGCCGAAATGAAAAATAAATTATATTATTCTGAAATATAAAAATTTGAAGAAAAACAAACAACTCTAAAGAAAGTAATTAAGAATGCTTTTCTTGTATCATTCAAGATATATTATATTTTGATCTAATTCTTTTAATATCTCAAAAATTAACAAGTTCGAATATTTATGTGATCATGATACAAATAACCCATACTTCCCTAGTAGACAGTAAAAACCTATATCATAACACATTTTCGTGCTAATTCTCATTTTGCACATATTAAATAGGTATAATGCGTACTTTTTGTATAAAAAACAAATAAAAATTGTGAACATTACATCATTAAACTATCTTTTGAAAAATAAATTCCGTCGAATCTTTACTTTTTAAAACATAATTTCTTCATTTATATTCAAGAAATGCATTTAATTTGTTTTACATACTCTAATATGCAGTTTTATGATATAAATCTATCATAAATCTAAAATAAAATAAAATATTCTCCAATTAGATTAAGCTTTTATAATTTTTATTGCTAAAATATAATATAAAAACAATAGATACAAAAACAAACAAAAATATTACATTTTATGGATCTTATTTATACAGAATAATATTTTTTATAGGAATAGAACTTATCTTAGATAATACAAAAAAGTCTATTATCGATAATTGCAACTAACAGTTTTTTAAACCAAATAAATATAGTTTTTTGCATATAATACGAATATACAAATATAAAATATGATGTTCTATTATAAATATATTGATAAATTTATATAATCATAATGATAACGGTATTGACCATGTCAATTTAGTCATTGCTATGTGAAATTATCACATTTTGCAAATATGGGTTGCTACATAAAAGGATAAAGTCGTCTGTGGACTAAAATCACGTGTATCTAAACACCCAAAAATTTACTTTTAATGTGGGTTGGTAAAAAAATGTTTTGAAATCATATACTACTACAATATACCTTTTAATAGTAAGAAATCATATAAATACAACTAGCAAGTGTAGTAGCAAAACATATAATTATCTATATTTATGATTGCTTTTGTTTAATTTTCAAACCGCACATTCTTTCTAATCTAATGATTTATAATGAAGTTCGCATTCACGGCAAATTAAATACATATCAATCGTCTACAAAGCCATTATTCTGAGCTTGTTTATATGCAACGACATTAAAAAACCAAATTTTCACCGATATTTTTTTTAATGGTGAATGATGTTCTTAGACGCATAATAATTTATAAGATTACATATTTATATTAGATGCTGATATTCATTCTATCCAATATACATATTAATCCAGCAAACATGAGTTGAAGATTTTAATTTATACTTTATTAACTATGTCTGGATCTTCACCTGATCGTTCATGTATTATGGACCTTCCTATAAAAATATCTATTATATTTTTATGCTGTACATATTATAAGTTAATTTTAAATCATATTTAGTATAACCTAAAATATACTGGTGATACATGTAAACTTTCTATTAAATAATAGAGATTCCGAATTACGTTTGTTTAAACAATTTAAAATATAATAAAATCTGTTTTTTAAGAAAATATATGCTCCCTATATATCTTTGCGCGATTGATTCGTTTTATTCTCAAGGTTCACGATAATCAAGGGTGCTCACTAATTTTGAATTAAAATAAATAAAAAAACAATATTAAATTAGAAATAGATAAATATATTTCTATTCATATCATTCGCATATCGTTCAAGCCAAATGCGCGCACAAACACATCCAATTTCCATAAATATGGAGGAATAATACGAATATAAATTAAAGCAAATTCTTAGAAAGAAATCTAAGTTTTTCATTTATTAAATATGGTTTGTATTGTATATAATTCAAAAACATAATTGATTTAATAAGCCTATATACATGTGTCGTTACCAATTTTGTATATTTTAAATTATTTTGCTTATTATAAAAAAATTAAGGTTAGAACATCAAAGTAAAGATAATATTAAAATTCGCAAAATCGAAGCATACGAATTCAAAAAAAAATAGAGTTATATATATATTTTAGGTCTTCTTAAATATATTTAATTACAATATTTTTATAGCCTATCAACTTTTTTTGTTATTAGATGTCTGATATTTTATACTTTTGGGTACCTTTTCCTGAGTAAATGTATATGCTGGACTTCAAACATCAACATTAAATACATAGGAAATTTATATCCCCAATGTTATTATAAGCTAGACTCGATAAAAAAAACAGCGACAAAACTACAATAAAACGCATAAAACATTTTCTTTGACATAAAATATATGATAAAAATGTTTTTTCTTGTAGATAGGAGTTTATTTTCTGTATTTTTTCAGCTAAGGGCCTATAATAGTGATCTTCAATTGAAGAAATATCTTAGAAATAAAAATGTTGATTTGAAGTCAATAGATATAAATTCTTTTTTTAAACTTTCACATATGAATTTCTTTTGCTCTTTCTATTTAATTGAATCTATTTATAAAAAAAAGAAGGAATTTGTAATTGTGAATGGTAGATTTATATAGTATTCTAAGAATAAAAAGAATAAACACACGTGTATTAAATTTAAAATAAAGATTATAACTACAAAAACAAATAAATATAATAAAGAGAACAGACATTTTAGCATTATATTTGTTCGAATTTTGTGTGATCTTATAAGGTAGGTATGTCGAATATATTTTATTCTAAAAGCTAAGGTCGCAACATAAATATACAAAAATTTTCTAATTCAAACTTTCTGATTTTTTTGTACCATAATATATGTAAATAAATTTAAATTAGCTTCAAGATGATTAACTGGCTTTTTACACATATATAAAAAGTAAGCCAAGTGCTAACTGAAATAGAAGGCATTAGGTTATTCTAATGTAAAGAAGTAATATGCTTGTAATATTATTATTACTAAAATTTATTGTTTATTTTATATTATTTTCATATATATTTATCAGTTCGTGAAAATATGCGCGATCATAGAAAAATATAGACAGATATAAAAAGTGATATGATTTAAGTGTTTTGAATACTTTTAGACGAATGTCAATTGAAAATATTCTTTACATATTTAAAGATGTCTGGTTTATTTTTATATTATACCATGCAGATTTTTTCGCTTATACATCGGGCAAATACCTTTTTATAATAATGAACGTTTAAAAAATACCTGTATATATTATCAACAATTTTATATTGTAATAAATATCTGAAAATGTCATTTATTTTCAGATCCATATATAAGATGTACTATTGCAGCTAAAGCAAACTCGCTTATAAATACTTGCTTAAAGTTTTATATTGGTTGGTTTTTTTATCTAAGTTAATCTTGATTAGAATATAAAAACATATCCTGCAAGTATGATAAATCAGAGTATATTTGATTTTCTATGCAAAATGCATAAATATATTTTTTTAATAGCTTTTTGCAGTCTAACCACTATAAAGATGATGTTTTATATTTTATATCTATTTATATTTACGCTGCAAAGTGGTACCATATTTTTAATAGTAGTCTCTAAAGAGGGTATAAATCCGTTAGCCTTGCATATAATTAAATATATTATATTTACTCATATAATGAATAGAAAACCTAAAAATTCTGGACAATACTATTGTTAATCAGCATAATATGTCGTTTTTTATGCTCTTAGAAACTACAAAGAAAATAAATTAATTTTATAAATAATTACGCGTAATAAATTCCTTAATAAGTTTAAAAACAAAACATGGCAATATAAAACTACAGTAAAATATTATCCTGTGCTAAAGCCATAATTTCACTGCTTAAATATGTTTTATAATCTATATTTTATATTTATTAGTAATTATACAATATGTATGAGCTAAAAAATGATAGTTAATTTTGGAATGAATAAAATGAAGATTTTTTTTGTTTAAGAAATATATTTATTGTATCGAATCGATACCATATGTTTCTAAAATTGTATAAAATCGCAATAAAAACAATGTACATCTTTAAACTTTTAAGGCAAAATTCGCAGCCTTTAAAAATATTAAAAAGGTTTATTTATATTCTACAATAAATTTCTATAGAAATTTCAAAAAAATTGTATATGTCATAAACAAATTATTTTTAATAACAGATGGGAATAACCATGCTGTATAGATATGAAAATTACAAAGAAGTCTTGATAATTAAATCTTACGGTTAAGATATTTTAAAAATATATATATATTTAATTTTTTATAAATCGTTTTGGAAAATATATACATTTTTTTTATTGGTTCATCGATTGGTTACATGTGATATAATTCAACAAATATAATTTTGACAAGATCTATATAACCATAAAATTTAAAAATATAAAGTTTGTTTATTTTTACTTAGAAACCTAGTTTTAGCATTATTATGATATTTTCGTGCCGAAAATAAATATATTTAAATAAATCTATAAAATTTAAAATGTAATTTAGTTTAGTTGAATTTAGAAATAAAAACAATATTTTTGCAACTTGTATTACATTAATAAAAGTATAAAAATTTATTTGATGAAAAATATTGGGTAACGGCAACACAAAACTATACAATAAAGAATTAATTTTTTAATTTGTTATTACAATAAATATAACTTACTACTAGAGAACCGAGCTTTAAATTTTCTGATTATGCATTTCCTGTAGCTTACATGTCAAATCTGGAAATTTCTTATGGACATCTTACTTCTATCTTTATTAAAAAACAAATAACAAGCTTTCAAATAAATTTAAGAATTAAATAACTTCATACCGTCCCATATGATATAAATAGCGTTATGTTAAATAATAGGTAAGTACGAGTTGCACCAGACAATTGCGTGCTAAATGTCTGGCGATGGTTGAGTGAATTAAATTACCGGGTGATAACCTTTAATTTAGACAATTTTAGGCATGAATCCGTCAAACGCACTAATAAAATTACCAATTTAGTAATTAATGCTGACTAGATGCAAGGAATACAGAAAAAACTGTGAGTTAAACCAAAGCATCGGGCAATAAACATTTACTTTTTAGTATCTTGATAACTTGACGAAATAATAAGCAATACAAGTAATTTTAGCCAATATTGTTATGATAAGTATTTGTCAACGTAACGATGGCTCGATTGAAGTTCTAGCCGAATGTTTATATTATATATATGCACATAAATTGCGAATCTCAAAGACGTAATCGTGTATATAAATACAAAATATGGTGTTTTTATCAACTATTAATAAACAGAATATTTAATAAACATAAGATACAATATTTCAAAATGTATAGCGGCCAAGATTATCGAATATATAGCACCATGAAAGCGTAGCGGTAAAAAATTGAGAAAAAAAACGAGATTATATCTTTACTGGCAGCAACTAAAAGATCATGGATAAAAATAAAATACTTTAAATTTATCAATATATAAAAACTTATATCTATCAATGTTGCCTATATGCAATAAAAATAGAAGTATCATTCATAAATTGTTTTTTATCACCATAATGAATATGCTCATTAATAAAGTATGCTCAAAGCTATCTACAGAAAAAATAACATTGCAATATCTTAGTTCTCAAAATTTAATTTAGACTTACATAAAACATCATGGCAATAATTAGACAATTTTTTAGACTAGAAATATAAGTGCATTTTTTTTTGCATAGAATGTCTTGTTGAACTCATATTTAAATAGATAGCAATGATCATCTGTTATTATATTAGCTTATGGGTTCTATTTTCTTTGCATCAATTTTATCTACTTAGATGTTATCAGCCTATTGAAATATTACACAACTCGTTGATGCCTTTTTGACACTTTTCACTAATCTATCTGCATCAAATGCCCTTCTTCATTCTAAATGAGATAAGTTCAAGTGTATTGCGAAGTGTGAGAGCTTACATGTACGCTTCTACTTCGTCTGTGATTTTTAACTCCTGAACATATTTTTTTATAAAATAAGAAACCAGATCATCCCAAGTCATTACATGGGCCATTATTTTGTTTAGAATACGTAAATAAAACCAAGTTAATTCGCCAAGATGATATAATTCTTATATTTTAGATTCACAACTTCAGTTAAGTTGTCGAGGCTAGTGATATTTAATGAAATGAACGTTATTCTATCTCAATTTGTATCTTATAGGAAAATTTCTGGTATTCTTTGTTTGATTCAATTATATGTTTTTATTCTGATATTAACCTATATTTCTTCATTTTTGTTTTCACTATTCTCTTGTACTGTGTGAGTTCTGATCTTTTTGGTTTTCTTAAAGTTTTATTGTCTTGATTGGAGCGAAATAAGACTTCTTGCAATTACATTGTGATTTCACGTGTAATTATGCCCAAACATTTTCTTGCATCTCGTTTTCAATTGATAATTGTTTTCATGGCTTCGTTAAAATATGGGTATTTTATCCTCTCATCAAAAAACACATTTCTGTCTTGAATAAAACAGAATTTCTTATTTCACTTGGTTTTATGTTACCATCTTATATCCATCTTGATGACCCAACAATATAAACCATATCATTATTGTTGGTTTATAATGGTTTTTGGTGTAATGGTATTATTTTTATGCTATACAATCGACTTTACTTTCTTTTTCTCCAGTGTCTCGTAATAGGTGATATTGGCATATATTTTTTTTAAGATATTCTTCGATTAGTGAATGATCTTTCTTGTTATCTTTTTCTATTTTTAATATTACAGAACCCCTCAATCGACGTGTTTTTACTGTTCTCAAGCAAATTTAATGGCTGATAGATCATCTACGTGGCTTAGATGAAAAAATACATGGACCGTGTCCCAGTTCATTACCAGTTTTATATAATCTCTGTTAATTACTAGTCTGGGTGAAAGAACATTTAATTGAAATATCTCTTATCTTATTATTAAGTTTAGTATATTCTTCTGGGTCTAATTTAAATAAGCCTTATTGTAATTTATAAGTGATGTTGCATGTTCATAGATGGCTTTAAAAAAAATTATTTGCATTTGGTTTAGTCTTTCATTAATTTTTATTCGATTTAGTATTTTTTTTAAATTATATCATAAGTTCCTAGCTTGAGCTCAGATTTTTCATTCATAATTACCCCAAGATATTAGTAAACTGCCGCGTCTTCAATAAGTGTTTATTACTCTGCGCATATTTAATGGTTATCGGCAGACTTGTTTTTGTTTATTACAAGGCTTACAACATATAACTAGTTAGATGTTTCATCCTTCATGAGTTTTAGAGTTTCTGGAGTTTTTGATATCTATTTGATGAAATCTCTGAACAGTAATTGATTTATTGTATCGGTGTTTTCATCATTTATTACACTTACCCCGGAAAGTGTTTATTTGATTTTCAGCACAAGAGATCAATATATAGAACAAATAAATAAGGTGAAAGACTTTCTACGTGCATTATTACCCTATTTATATTTTATGCATGATTTCTACTCTATTAAACATGAATATATACTCCTTTTGAATGTAATATTATTTAATAAAAGGATTATATATAAAGTCGATTCAAATTTATAATACAAGCATATAAGAAGTAATGTTCTGTCGAGTCAAATGAATTTTTTACTAATCGACATTGCAAATAGATTTTTTACAAGCTATTTTTTACTGCAATATACATAAGAGCCTTTTTTTTGTTCCTTGGACGCGCTTTATTGTTTCTAACCGATTTAATGCATCTAATTCTCTTGTATTCACCCCTTATTGAATGAATATTTTTAACCGCCTTTGTTGTTAATTTATATTAAATGAACGAGCAAATATTTGGTCTTTATTCATTTCCTATTTTGTCATCTTTCTTTGATAAATGATATTTGTTACGAGAAAAACCATTCTTACTGTTTTTTTATTTAAATCACATATCTGAAATAATCTGGATTTATGAATTCTTGAAAGATCTTAATATTTTTAGATAAAAAATTAAGGATTCTATTCAACCGCAGCTTTCCAATTTGGCACTAATTTTATTATGTTATCATTTTCAACCTCTGTTATGATGCTATTTTTTTCCGTTTTTTTTGGTAAGAACGGAGATAGAATATCTTTATAACTAATTTTGTCTTTATTTCCGTATCTTTTCCCCTCATTTTAATCCAAAAGTTATTGATTTTTTTTCTTTCGTTGACGCTTCGATTGTATACGTTTTTTTAGGCAAAATTGCATTAAAAAGTATCCTAAGAAGCTCAAAACAAATATTTTCGCTGTTAAGACACAGCCTTTTTGTACTGCACTATTCGCTAACATAAAAATTTCTGATTTTTGTGCATATTATTTCAACATTGTTTTTAGAATATCGTATGTCTAGGATCATGTATCTTGATGGCATAATTTTTCTTTAATTTTTTGACTTACTCTTTCCAACTTAACTGCGTTTTTTTTTATCTCATGATGGTCCTTTTTTCATGATTTTCAATAGCACTTTAAATGTTTTTATTCTCTAAAATTGGCTCTTTTTTTTCGGTTTTTTTTTATGGTGTTTCTAAGTCTGTTGTTCAGTTTGTAGCCAGTTGCAACATCTAACATATCCAAAGAAATTGTTTGGCCGATTTATCTTTTTAAAAGTACAAAGAATATTAGATTACACTTTTTAGCATGAAATTTTTCTTTGGCCTTTCAATTCAGCAATTTTTGCTTTTTTATAGATTGTGTATATTTAATTATATTCCTTTTCCCAATAGTCTACTCATCTATCTTCTATAATTCTAAAATGCTATGGTTCCCTTAATTTTGTTCTGTTGACGTTTTCTGCATCAAATCGTTTGACAGCTGACTTCCTCCATTTGGTCAATCAATATTTACATTTCATCGTTTTTATTTCCTTTTATGACAATTACAATGGAATTTTATGTTTAATTATTTTAGGCTTACAGCCATCCGAAGCGTAAAATACGATGGAAGCGTATTATTATTGCCGTGTAGGTATCTTAAACCTATTCGTCTGTAGGATATTCTATTGACGTGGTGTAAAATTCCTACTTCGGATTTGATGTTGATCAGTATATATATTCGCACATATTTCAATTCTGCTAATATTTTGCTTATTTGCAGCCGCATTTTGCATGATTTGTCATTTTGATGATCTGCTTCTGATTTTTTAAGTTTGACGTATCTTTTTTTATCTGTAATAAAATAAAGGTTTTTTATAATTTAAAATATGTAAAATTTGTAGCCGATGTTTGAAAAATTACACAAATATAGCAGCTTTTCATTTTGTAAAAAAATATTGTAATTTTTTTTTTATAAAAAAGCAAAAAGAAATGTTATAATATATGAATATATAAAAAATGTTACAATAATGATCACAATATAATCGAATAGATATAATGAGCATTAAAGTATTATTATTGTAAATTTTTTCATGTTTAAATGGTTTAGATGTACATATGCAATTGCGTTTTTGTCAATTCTTAAATATTCTTACAGAGACTGTTTTGCTGGCATTTATAAATTTTTAACGACAGATAAAGTGTAAGTAAAAAATAAGTGCTCGAAAATTTGATTATATTATGGTTATATTGCTGCAAATACTTTTTTTTTGCTCTCAACTAAAGAATTAGACATAAAATTTATTCATGAATTATCATTCTTTTTTCTTTATATAGATTTGAAATTATCGAATTTTCGGATATACAAACTATAAAAAATATATGAGAAATAAAATACATCTAATGATGTACATTTATAAAACTTAGGTCTAAATAGACCTTTCTGAATAATTATTGTGCAGTATTTAATAATAAAAAATATAACTTGATCTTCAAATTATAGCTTTATATATGGATTATTTTGGTTTTAATTTTCATTACTAATTTTTGTAGCATCTATGTTTGTCTGATACACTGAGATATGCCAAGATATTAGATTATGAAAAAAATCGCGTTAAAGAAGAAACCTTATAATAAGATCTGTTTTCAGCTAAAATTGTATCTGTATCATTTAGAATACACTTCTGGATACAGAACAGAATAGAAAGATAAACAAACAAATTAATTAGTTATTCTTTATACATGTATACAGATATAATTATATTTTAGCTTATGTACTGGGTGTTCAAGAGATCTTGATATTTCCTATATATGCAAATAGAAACAGTTTTGTCTCCTACTTATTGCACTTTTAAATGTTTGCAATTATCTTCTCTTATGGAATGAAATCATAATTTTATATATTATCATATGTTTTGCTTTTTAAGCTGTGATGGTATGATAAAACTCTATTTATTAAAAGTATATTACGTTTATGTCAGCGAAAAGTTTTTTAATTAGTTTGCGCTGTATTTTCTAGCGTGCGTTAGAAAGAGATTAAATCAGCAATGAAATGTAAAATAAAGCTTACAAAAAATGTGTGGCTATAACTATTTGAGTATTCATATAGAAAACAGTAAATTGTTTCTTCTATGTTTATGTAATGAAATGGCTTCTCAAGTTCTTATTTTTATTCTGGTTTTCTATCGAAACATTGTTATTTCACATAATTTTACTATAAATTGCCCTATAATATTTACGCAACAGTGTCAGGGCTTATTTTAGATAAATATGGTTTTAGTTTTGCATTACGAGCAAAGAAAGCTGATTTGTATTTTATATATCTGTTTTTGCTCCAAAGCCTACCTTTGCTCTTTTTCATTCTTATATACAGTTTCTCATACCTCGCCTTTCTGTTATAAGCTTAACTTATCTTTTTATACATTTTTTTTCGGTATAAGAAACACATATTTCTACTTCTCAAAATTAAATTTTTTTATACATACCAAGTTATACAATTTCTTTTTGAACAAACCAAGTTATTAAATTTCTTTTCATGCTGACATTTAAATATTGCCATCTAGTTTTGGGTCTCATTTTTTATAATTTTTAATTATACATGTCTTTTCTAAAAATATTCTTTTATTTGTTAGAAGCTAATATTTGCCAGCAATGTTTAGTTAATTTTCATGGGTGTGTTTTTTTATAATTTTTTTTTTCATTTTACATTTACGGTTATATCCACGTAATCTGTTATGTATCTTATAGAGCTTAATGAGTGATATTTGAAATAAAAATGCAAATTAATAGATCATTCTTGTATTTTTTTTGTTACTTAGATATATCTTTTTTTATTTGACGGCGCATGTACTATTTTTCTATCTTAACGTGATTTTTTGTATGAGAAATATATTTTCTAAAAATCAAGTGCTCTTCAAAAAAAACACGCCACTGTATCTTTGATGCCAATTTATTTACTTTTATTATTATTTATGCAGTTAAAAAATCATTATTTATCATTTTGTGATTCTGTCGTAAGAAAAGAGGATATGGTCGTTGTAGGAATGATTTGTATCCACGGGATAAGAAATAACGTTCAAATGTTAAAAAAAAACATAAAAACAATCCATCAAAATTGTATATATAAAAAATGAATGTTTTTTGTGCAAATATAAATAAAATAATTAAAAATTTAACTGCCCTGTGAGATCAAAATAAATTCATACCAAGAAAGCTTACAAAAAGAATATATGAATAAATATTTGGATACAACAAAATAAATGAATATATAAATAATTTCAAAAGAGACTATATGTTCATAAAATAAAAGGAAAAAAAAATTATCACGTTGTTTGATATATAAAACTCGTTTTGGTGATATTTATTCTGTATCGTCACATTTAATATGCACGATCAAAGCAAAAATGGATTCTTATGTGATGATTTAGGAAGAGATAATTTCGAAGAATCATATAAAACATAATATGAGTCAGAATCAACAGATATAAAAGAAACATACATCTGAGCTCACAAACTTAGGCTGAAAATTTAACTCATTATTTTTGAAAAAACAGATGCATTCCATAAAGATAATCAGAAAAGATGCTGAATGAAACAGTAAGAAATTCGTAAAGAATAGCGATGATCAAATTGCGACTTATTATATGAATTCAAAATATACAGAATAGATCTATTTGTTTTATCTAATGCTTATGGATCAGATACTAAGATTTAGAATTTATATGTATTTGGTGAATTTATTATTAGTATCACTGCTGTTTTATGAATGAATGTTGAAACTAACGACAAAAGGTATTTAAAAAGCATATAAAATATATAATATCTGAGATTCCATTCAATTATGCATGGGCATATAATACAATTTTTTTACAATATAGAAATATTTTTCTGATAAATATGTATACTACAGCGTTAACCAAAAATATGTATTTTTTATCGAAATTTAAATAAAAAATCAAATTTTTGGTTGATTCAAAAGAAGTATTTTTTTTATTGCAATATAAATGCTATTATATATATGTTTTTCAAAAAAGGTTTAAGGAACATTTAAGAATATATAAAACTAAAAAAACCATTTTAGTATGTAATCTAACATACAAATCTAATCTAAAAGACAATAAATCTTTTATTTCAATGATTTAAATTACAATGTTTATCAAAATATTCATGTTTGAACTTTCTGTAATGAGAAAAATAAAGCAACATAAGGTTTTAATAGACTTATACACCATATATCTAAATTTTTAAAGAATGATACATTGTATTGTCTCCAAAAGTAGAGATGTAATAATTGGCAGCCAAATTCTGCTTTAAAGTTATGTTTAATAACATAGAAATCCATTAAACCATCTCAATAACCACAGATATCAAAGTTCTCCCTGTTTATCGTTTCTTAGATAGAGAATTAATTTTCTATTTTGTTTTTCTGATTGCTTAAAGATATGTCAAATTACTCTTTATTACCGCAAACTAGACCTATTTTAGCCATAGAGTTGCTTATAGAAAAATTTATTAGTTTTAACAATTTGTTACTACTTTTATATGTCTTAAAAACAGTTTAAACACAGATTAACAAATATGAAAAAAATAGAAGCATCGATTATACTTGCTACATACTTTTCATAACTTGATTTAAAGGAAATTTTATTATGATATATTTAAGCAGTTCTTACTCAGCGAGTGTTTGAAATTAAAACATATTAAATAAATTAATTATTTGAAAATAAAGTTTTGATCGCTAATATTCAATTTTACAGTTATTTCTATGTATGATCAACCAATGAAATATTTTCATATTATTATATTTATTTTTAGGTATAAGCTCAACATTTTGTTCCCTCTTAAAGTTTCAAACCATATGCTTATGAATTATTGACTTTGTATGTGCTATATTGTATTGATTTTATATTAATATAAGTGTTTTTTATTAAGTTGTTATAATAACGTCAACTCATGATTTAAATTTACGTTATTAGATTAAAAAGAACTATTTGAGAATTCTTAGTTATTTTTATAGTTAGAACGTATATTTTAACATTTATTCTTATGATATACATATAATAAATTTGTTTTCTTTTAATTTAAAATTTTATATGATTTCGCATTAATAGAAAAAAATCAATTAAATATAATATAAGAATATGAATTAAACTATTTTGTTTTCGATTTTTGTTAAATAGTATAATTTGTTCTTGATAAAGACGCATTGGCAATCATAAAAATGAGATTCCTATTTTAAAAAATCGTAATCCGATAATGTGGATTTTTTAAATGCTTAAATCGAGATAACGTGTAATAAATTACACATATTAGAACAAATAAGCTAAATGTGTTAATAATTCTAGAAAAAGTAATTTGCAGGAAAAATAAGGCCATTTACGAGCCTATCTTAACAAACATACCCTTTCTACAGTCATAATATATTGTTCAAAAACATTTTTCTTTATGTAGTATATACGTTTCAATGGTTCATAACAGCATAGTCGAAACAACGTAAGAATTATATATCTAAAAATAGCTGAATTTCATTTCTGATCAGAAAGAATGCAAAATCTGTATATAATAAAGATCATAAAATTTTTAAAAAGCTCTATATTAATTTCCGAAATAACCTTTTTTTGATATTTGATAGATGTTTTTCAAATATTAAAAGCACAATATTTGAGTAATAGATTTCAAACTCATATATGAATAGTTTAGCGAGAATAAATACACAAATCTTTGAAAATATAATTGTACATACAATACAAGAAAGATGAAATTCCAGATATTTGTATATAATCAAGTACTCGAAGCAAAAAAGTACTTTAAAATCTTTTTGAAGTATATTACGCTATAAACAAGATAAAGTTTAAAGAAGTTGGGATTTACCTTGTGTACATAAAATAAAACAAAAATTAAAGCACATGCAGCAAATATGTAAGTTTTTGCTTGATTTTAGAAAGATTCAGTAAATAACATGATCAAAATATATTTTACTAAGGTATGTTTAACTTTTTATAAAATATCTAGCTCTTTGAGGTAATAATTCCTTTGGAATATATTAATTTTTGCAAATTTTGAAAACAATACTCAAATATAATTTCTAAAAAAAGTACACAATTAGCAAGAAATAATATCAATAGAATACTATTTTTATAAAATATTTATTAAATATTATATCAAATTTATATATCTGATGCTTTATTTGATTTTTAAAGGTTTTTATGAAATATAAGAATATTTTTCATTAAAAAACCCCAAATAAAGATCTTCTAATATGAAACTATAATGTACAAATAAAACAGATGGTTTAATTATTTGATTCGATCTAACTTGAACTTTATCTATACATTTACTTAGAAATATTAATAATTGATGTACTTATATTTAATCATCATGGATATACTAATTTTTGATTCTTAATCAATATATGTACATAAGCTATTCATAATTTTTGATTTAAACATTGAAATTTTTCTATTATTTTGATCATAATTTTACTTTTTTTCTATTGAAATATTGATATAATGCGAATTATTTATTACACCATTTACGTATAAATATGTTCCCATATGATAATGAATATTATCCATCTAAATATATCAAAAAATTACATCTGATGCTTAATAATTTTATAATCATACCTATCAATTATTTTAATTTTGGTATTATATGTCTTTAAATTAAGTAAGAATACATTTCGATTTATGATATGATTATCAACCATTGAATGTATCAATATTTTAAATCTTTACTTGATATTTTCTATTTTATCTTTCATAATATTTCCTGTTTATCTATCATAATTTTTGGTTGGTATTTATTATTTATCCTTCTTTTTATCATAATTTTGAAAATCTTAAAATATACCTTTTTTTTGCTTTGTAACTAATTTCTATATTTAAAATGTATAATTTTAGAATTTATATATCGTAATATACAATTTTATGATCATAGTTTCTCTGGATGGTTCATGCATTGAAAAATTGTTCATTCGAGTACTAATCATACATTTTAATTGATTATAATTGGTTTAAACTTAAAATCATGCAAAATTTTTTGGAGGTAATTAATAAATATGCACAAAGAATATTCTCCGGTGTTAATTAATAAAATCGCACATTGAATAATTTTTCGAGGTAATAAAATAATATCCTTTTGAATAACTTAATGTGATTCAGACAACAAGCAGATATTATTGTTCCATAAAAAAATGTTACAATAAACATGTGGAAAATATGAAATTTCATAAACAATAGGAATCGATTTTAAATTTATGCTACGCTTTTACAAAGTTAAAAAAATATAGCCATAAAAATCATCGATAATGTTTCTAAATATATTTAACAAAACTTATGTTTCATAATTTTTTTTTGAAGGATTCATTTTACCATAAATTACTGTAATATTAATAAATTATATTTGATATATCAGCTAAGTACATTACGATGGAAAAGATATTAAAGAAAATCATAGACTTTTATTCAAAAGATTCAAAAGCATTGCAGTATTTATAACTTTTTGATATAAAAAGACGTGAAGTTAGCCTCTATCTAATATAACAATAAGATTTTTTATTTATCTCCTTATTGAAAGCTTTAATATATAATAAGCTAATCTACATATTTTTTTGTCATCAAAAATAAAGAAAATATTAATTATGGCTTCAATAGTCACATCGTCGGATTCGGAAAATATATAATAATATAATGGATACCACAGAAATAAATTAAGAAAATCAAAGATGTTATTATTTTGATTTCTATTAAAATTCTCTTTGACAAATAATGAAACAGCACTGATAATTGATGAATCATTCATTAAAGAATAGAAACAAGATATATTCAAACTTATTTCTGATTTACATGACACGCACAGGTAAAAGGTGCTTACAAAAATAAAGGCAAGATTCTTATATCATAAATATTCTATATATAAAAAGCAGCCGTTACTCGCACAGATATAATAGATGCATTTAAAAATCTCCATGATATGCAATTATTTGCTTCATTCTTTCCTAGGATATTATGACATTTACAGAAAAATATTCTCGAATTCTTAAACATTGGATTCATTTCTGTCTTATACTGAATACACCGATGATAATTCGGAACTTTTGGTTTAAAAAATATATTTCAAAAATAATTTGACACTGAAATACCTTTTGCTACCCATTTTAAGAAGATCTTATCAAAAGAGCATTATGTCCTACATATTCCTAAAATATTTGAAAGTTGCGATAATTCCGGAAAAACTGATTTATCTCACAGCAAATTTCTATTCTTACGGGATGATATTTTGGATAATTTCTCTTTTAAATTTATCTACATAATTATGTGCGACTTGATGTTCATAGGGCATAAAAAAGAAATAAATACAGATTCAAAAAATCCAGGTGACCATATTATAAATCTTAAAAACTATGATTATGCATTTTTTTATGTAAATCTACAATTTATGACTGCGATAAGACTTTACTGAACGCTTTAGAGAATTACTATAATAAATTTAATTCCACTAATGACAAATGTGACATCAAAATATTAAAAATGCATAAATTGAAAATCAAGAAAGCGAAGCAAGTCAAAATTATAATGAAAAATTCATAACTTACCCATATATCTAAATTTTTAGACTCATTTGAAATTTTAGCCTTTAACATTGAACACAATTCATATTTTTTTTCAAATTAATTAAGTTTAATATATACATACCCAAAAAAACCATATTATGATGATGTTTTAATGTCAAGTTTCGGCTGGAATCAACTGATAAAGTTATTTTTAGAGAACGATAAAACGTCTATTGGATTTTTTTTGTTGTGAAGAAACAGGGAAAACAGTTCCAAGGAATCTACGACATATTTCAACTTCCAAATGATAGAAAGGTTTTTCCATATATTAGTAATTCTCTCTTATCACTCAAAAATAACTTATGTTTTTTTTTTAAAAATGGGGATTCAATGGTTAATTATCAGAAATATGATTTTATTCTAGACAACATCCATTACTTAAAATATATAAAAGAAAAAAACGTATTTCATTTTAAATGTGATTTCCTTCGATGTAAAATTAACCAAGTAATTCAGAAGGCAACAAATTTTATATTCAACTTTACCGTTTTTTGTTAGGCCATGTCAATAATAAGTTATTTTGTTGCTGATTGATTTCAATCCACATTATAACAATTCTGCTAGCTGTATTGAAAATAGTTTCAATAAAATCATTGAGATTTAAGGAATAAAATGCGGTCAAAATGAGTTTATCAAAAAATAAAGTCAAATCCCGCCCGCATATTCATTTGTGTTTTAGAAAAGTCGATATTAAATGGCATCTTTCAATAATAGCAAATAAAAGGGATAATAATAAATAAGAATAGGAAAGAAGAATACAATTTTACTTTGAGAATAAAAGCAACAAAGAAAATAAATATCGTATAGAAGGATTACTCGATTCGATAAATAGACATTTCACGACCAGGATAGCAATATAACCTGGAAACGAAGCAACTATGTGCACACGTATAAACTTATTTTTCAAAACCTTTTAAATTTGTTGAAGATAAAAATATTATAAAAAACATATTTTATAGCGGTTGGATATGGTTACGAAAACCGATTTCAAATTTCGATATTTTTAGAAAAGGTTATTTTACTATTACGCCGAGAAGTATAGGAATTTACAAAGAAAATTATGTTCGATGCATTAATATAATATAACCCGCTGAATTATAATCCATAATTGAATATGAACGATTTAAAAGAAACGAATGCAGTGATTCGCCGATCTCAATGTCAACATAATTTATAGCGGAGAAGACATAATAGTGAAAGAAGAAAATTTTTCCGACGATACAAAACTTGAATTTTTGCTGGAATAAATAAATATATTCTGCAAATCCAATAAAGCAAGTTTAATATAAATAAATGCAAGTTTAATATACAAAAACAAATATACCATGACTAAGCTAGTTCCATCTAAAATAGAGGATATTTTTAGGTTTACGAAGTATATAAAATTGCTGGATGATTTTTTTTTTGTTTAACAAATTCGTCAAATGAGTCTTTGCCAAAATTTTACAATATTATGTTTGTGTTTATAAATCATCATTATAAAAATGAAGATAACATGATTTTTCATGCGAAATAAGATCTAATAAAATAAAAAGGGAGATCATTGATGCGAAACGATATATGGAAGAATCAAACATTTTAGAATCATCCTTTGAGTATACAACATATAAACACGATAATACAAGCCCCATACCATCCAGCGAAGAATAGCTCTAATAAACACGATAATACAAGCCCCTTACCATCCAGCGAAGAATAGCTCTAATAAACACGATAATGGTAATAAATAAAAAGTATGGTTTTTAGTATCAAAAAACATAAAATTAAAGCTTATTGGACTGGCACATTATCTAGTTATGTATAAAATCATTCTATCATTATGCAATACATATATTGGGATAATTTAAAAGGTTCTATGCATTTTAAGAATTGATTACTAATCATAAAACTTATTGAGCTCAATCATGTTTTACTTGGGTTTTTTTAACTAACTCGTAATTATAAAATTTCTCTATAAATATCATATTTCACAAATTTTAAATTAGCTCCAAAAATAGTACATTTATTTTTAAATCATATCATGTATATTTAATTTTAACGATCAAATAAAAACTTTACATAAATATTTAAGTAAAAATATTGCGAAGGTAAAGATCTTTAAATTTGAACACTGCATATATAATTAATTCATTGTCATTTTAATAATACACAAATAATTGACTTTTGCTTTCTAACAGTATAAAATGCCCGGTATCATTAAAATCACTATAAAACTATGCAGAAATAAATTTTTAGCCCTAAAAAAAGTCAATTTTCTAAACATGATATAGATCAGCATGTAATATCTTGCTATTTTTATCAAATAGCCCTATATTATACCCAATCAAAATTCAAATACATTAGTTATATCCATATTTGTACAAACAAAACAAAAAAATGTGAATAATGTAGCGATTTTTTATACAAACACTGATGCCAGATATACAATATAAATATTATGATGCTTACATTTTTAAATCCAATTTATGATCGAATTTGTATCATAACTATTTATAATATAATTATAAATAAAATATATTTTAATGATATATTTCATAATTCTATGACAATTTCTATTATCAAAAAGATTTATTTTTTCTTTAATACAACACAAGAACAACAAAACATACAAAAAAATACAATCCTAAAATTTTTGTTGTTTTCATTTGTGTATAGATACTTGTGTAGCAATAATATCTTACAGCACTTAGTACTTTTTATTTATTTATATTTGCATTTGTATTTTTTATAAGTTATTTATCGTGTGAAAACCTAAAAATGTAGCGCTTTGTCTGTAAATAAGAATAAAAATATTAAAAACATATACAAATGCAGATTAATTCATACTTTTTTCTATGTAGAAAAACAAAAGCCTAAATATATGAAAGTTTTATCTACCAAATTAAACTTTTGATTGTATAATAATCAGCCAGATAATTTATATAGAAAACCAAAAATATAGTAAAACCGTTTTAAAGGCGCACTATGTACATCTAAATCAAAATTAGGTAATTTCGAACGTTTAAAATAGTATAAACAAGCAGTCCAATTAACACGAATATATAAATAGGCGTAATAAATATTATATATTTTCAAAAATTCAATAAAGAAAGATTATATCACATAACAATAGGATTGGTATGTATATAAATATAAATATTTACTGTGCTAGTCACTAAATATATGAATAAATATACCTTATAATCGATAGATAAGCAGTATAACTAAAATCAAAAATAAAAACGCAAATCACCTGGTCTTATATATATAATATTTTTGTATATATAGGTAACTAACATATATGTTTTAGTCCGAAATTGAAGAAAAATTATTTTGTTATGCGTAATAAATATAAAAACATTACTTAAAATATTTTCAAAGTGTACATGAGCGTAAAATATGAAGTATATCTTGTCTCAAAGTGGCTTATTATATAAATAAAACCATCTAAACAAGCATACATTTTTCAGTAGTAGATTATAATATTTTTAACATTGAAAGATAAAGTTCCAAGCACTGTAACGAATCTTCTATACTATTTATACATAGCAAACAGATGAAAAAAAAATTGGTGTAACTATACAAAAAGAAACATCACAAAAGAAGTTTTATAAACATTTCCCCATAAAATATTTAATTAAATTATTCATAAAATCCGTAGACAATCCTATAATAAATGATTAAAAATTTTTTTTGTGAAAATCAAGATTGTTTGAACAATACAAATAGACCATGATAGACTGAATATATAAACTTTTTGCTTATTTTACGGCAAGAAGAACTGTATCACTCTTATAAAAACAAACGAGACATTTATTTAATATCCAAAGAGCGTTCCTTTATTAAATAGAAGTCTGTTTCATCAGCTGCATATGAGTGTCACTAATATATTAGTGTGAATAAATAATTATCACAATATATAAAACTTAGGTAATAGTGGCGATATAACACTATAGTAGCAACTATAATGAGCTAAAAAGTACAAAATTGAACAAGGCACTTACAAAAACTCTGGGATTGTTTTAGAGGGCAAAAAAGTGCTAAAAAGATTTAAAGGTTTAGAAAAGGATTTCAAATGGAAGAATAATTATTTAAGTGTATATACGCTGTTCGTACAGGAATCAAAAAAGGCATTTACAAGAACAAAAACTGTATTTGAAGCTCAAAAATTGTGCTATAAGAGAAAAATTCAATGTAAAAAATATAATCACTATGGCAATATATATGAACTTTATTTTTAAAATACACAAAAATATATATTTCAAGGTTTCTTACATAAAAATACCATAGCAAATATAACCTTATCTGTCAAAATACATGGTTGTTAGCATAGCAATTGGATTTATAGAACATTTAAATATTTTCAACATAAATGCTGACAGAAATTTATTCTTTATTTATTGTAAGATATAATTTTTTAAGAATCAATGAAAAATTGTTTTTATGGAATAAAAGATATCAATGAACATTAAGCAAGGTTAAAATTGTTAAATTTAGAATAAGCTTCTAAAATTATTGTATCAGAATTTAAAGTTAAACAAAATATATAAGCCAAATCAAAAAAACAAGCCAATATCAAATTTTAATATTATATAAAGAGAACTTTCGGTTTAAAAAATAAATTATTAAATTAAATTATTACAGTTTTTTTAGAAAATATGGACTAAAAAAATCTATATAAATAAATATTTACAAAAAATGGAACTTTAATGGAATATTTAAAGGTTAAAAAAAACTTTGAATAACAAAAGTAATTTTCTTATTACCCTGCGATAGAAAAATATACAGGTATAAAGCATACATAAAATATTGGGTCTTTTATAAGATGAAATCATGAATTGCTGCTATTTCAAGAAATAATAGAAAAATTTTGAGATGAAAAATATATTCTATAAAAAAACCTTCATACTCGCTTATAGACATTTTATTAATTTTTATATAATGAAATCTTGACAACATATTATGTTATCGTAAAAATTTTGTTTTTATTGGTTTTAATTGCGGTTCAAGAAATATTAAAAACGATTTAAATATACATGAGTTATATAATATAGTGAAAAAAATAATCGATTTTTCAAATTTACCAATTAAATACATTTAAATTGCACAATACCCAGTAAGATGGTGAATTCGTCAAATATGTGTGAAAATAAAACTAAAATGTGTATGAGCAATCTAAGACACATGATTTTATAGGTTTTTGGCTTTATACTTATTATGAATGTAAGATTTCTAGTGCAGTTTGAATCATTTTCTCGTGTGCGGATTTCTTAGAAGACTTTAAACACAATAAAAGATTATCAAGTTATTTGAATCTACGCAAGTCGATAAGATGTGGGTATTAAGCAGAAAATTTTTTAATTTAACGTTATTTCATCGTAGTAATTTTTTCAAAATAAAATACAATGTATATATCAATAATATTCTTAGCGCTTTGATAAATAACTCAAAAAGTAATTATAAAAATAGCCAAAGGAAAACATTGCATATACAATATTTTCTAGTCAGCTATTATTATTTAATTCAAAAAATATTCCAAGCTCTATAACTTAGATTTTTTTTAATTTTACACACTTTTGATACAAATTCGCACAATAATATTGAGATAGATGCTTTAAATAATTTAATTTTTACAGGTGCATGCTTTATAACAGTCGATTGCTATAATATTTTTTTTTATTTGACAAGTTATTTGAATATATATTTTTCAGAAAATCCTTTATAAACTTGTTTGTTATGTTACATATCAAAAATATCATTCGTAATATATTTTAGCCTTTATAATTAAATTTATTATAATTTAATGTAAATTATATCATAAAAATCCCTTAAAAACTCGTAGTTACAACGAAATCGAGACATGTATACAAACTAAGGAATCTGGCAAAATCTTGAACTAGTAAGTCGTGCAAGATTGAGGCATTGAAAAAAATAAAAGAATGATAATATCACGAGTAAACCTTAGGATTGAGAAAAACCCTTGAATCAATAAGTCAAAAGAAGGTGGGGTATTGAAGAAGACTTTGAGAGGAGAAGATAGCTGAAAGTATAAATACGCTGTGCGTACAGAGAATAAAGCAAGCTGTGCCTGAGAACAAAAACTAAAATTACGACTATAAATATGGTCCATAAATAAAAAATTTAAATATCACGAGTATATATATGATATTGTCATGAGAAATTATTCAAGTTATGTTTATAGTTAAATATCAAATTAAAATGACAAAATAAAATTCATTAAATTAAAATGTCAAAATAAATTCTTTAAATTTGAAAATAATGAATTGTATGTATTAATTTTAATGAGATCTATTATTATTTCATAGGGGATCGAGCTATTTAATCTTAATCTTACTCAAGATCTACAAAATACTCTTTAAAACAGATTTAGCCGATACTTCTTTCCATTCGTTATTTTATAATATTCATCAATTCACCTTCTTATTCTCCAGATTTATAAAATTCAAGTGTTCTTGACAATTTACAAAAATATAGCGTATTATTTTCTATATACCAAATCGCCAACATTTTCATTTTTCTAATTTACATATAGCTCGTTAATAATGCACCCAATTAAAAAAGGCCACAAATCAAATACATACAAACACACATAAAAAAATCAAAAGCACCAGATCACACCATTATGATAGAAAAGAAACTGCTCATGAGTAACACAAAATATAGAAAATGGCCCGTAAGTTACATGGACATCAAGCAAAATTGTTCACAAGAAATGATGTGGAGAAAATATCATGCTTAATAAAGAAACATATGAGAAAACATGGGGAAGTGATTACAAATCAAATGCTGATATAGCTTACCCTGGATTATTACTTGTTGGTAGTTATATAAAAAGAACAGATAGTAGTGTAATAAAGCAGAAGCAACAGTAAAACGCCGATATATAGTTCATATTGCTAAAGTCTGGCTACCCAGAAATAAATATTTCAAAGTTCTTGCTACGGGAAAAAGAGGTACGAAACAATAGAAGAGGATAATAACGAAGCTTTGATTTGTTGCTGAAGGATCTACCGGGAAACTATTGAATATGAACGTTGTATTCGACCAATAGCTATTCCATATAAAATTGCACATGTGAGTCACTCAGAACTAAAGGCTACTTTTAATCTTCCAATAATTGGTGTAAAACAAAATCCACAAACTTCAATTGAAACACAACTTGGAATATTACAAAAAGGAAAATAATTGAAGTTAATGTGAGTGAACCAGGAATTGTTTGTGGAAGTAGAATTGTCGGGTAAATATACCAAATCACCAATCATCCAGAAAATGATGGTTGTAATAATGCCGTCCTTTTATTATAATAGAATAAAATATTTTTCTAAATTTAATTGATATCACCAATCAATATTTTATTTTCTAGAAAGAAAATTTTTTAATTTTTACTGCATCATAGTCTATTGTTATATACTCTTAATCAAAAAAAATATTAAGCTTTTCGAAGTGCATAGTACAAATAAGATAGTCTTTGCGCATCTTCTCCGTATGAACCTCCGTCTTCTTTGATTAATTTATAAAGATTATAATTAGTTTTCCCTCAAATTTGATAAGACAAACTCAGAAGGTCTATAAAAAGTGGATAAGAGACGAGAATTGAAGATGTATATATTCGACTGCTTGATAGGGTCACCTTCCGTTTTGTTTTTAAGGAGTAATTAAATCAAGCAAGCCCATGATTCGTTTTAATGTTGATTTATTTTGGGTATAGTTTCCTTATTTGCTAATTTCATCAACAGAGATAATGACGGCCAATATTAAAAAGTGCAATGGTATTATATGCATCATTGGGCATCTTCCTCGTATCTATCTGGCTCAACTGCTCTTCTTCTTTTATATGATATGCATGCAAGCATCTTGTAAAGTGGATGGTCTTGCATGTATTATTCTACTCTTCTGGTTTTAAACTTCTATAATCATTTTTTTATGGATTTTTGTAACCACATCATTCTAAGTAAACAAATCCATGATATTTTTTTAAACAGTTTAGTGGTTAATATTGATTTTAAAATTATATTTCTTAAGCAATTTATTTGATATAATCCTCGATACAAACTTTATCAATCCTTTTAGCATTCCATTTTTCTGCTCTTACCTCTTCGATACCCCTTCTCCTCTCAAGACTTATCAGTGTAAGAGTCTTTTTTATCCCCATAGCTTGCAAATATGCTCGAATCCTTTGGATATTCCATGTTTTTAAATATTTCTTGTAAAATTTAGTAACCACCAAATGCTAAGTTATTACATATGTAATCTTTTTCGCTTTAAACTTATATATCAAAGGCAGTTCATTTGAAAGAGATTATTTTTTCCTCTATTTATCGTTTTCTGTTCAGGTTATGCTATCGATAATAGTAAAAAATAACTCTATCAGTGATATTCAATTATTTCTTGTCATAAATTTATATATTTGAGTGATCTTTTTTTATCATGTTTTTTTATGTAGTGTCTCAACTTTTAATTCTGCAAATTTATTTTACATAATTTCTTGCGCTGAATCTCTACGGATTTTCTTTGTTTTTTAATTATATTTTCTTGATATCAAAAAACCTATTCATCATACATTTTCATAGTGTTTTCATGTGTAATTATGACTTAACATTCTCTTGCATCTACTCACAAAGTGATAAACAGTTTTATAAGAAAAATTATAGCGCGGGCACTTTTATCTATCCTCAAATATTCAATTCATTCATTTATTAAATAAAATTTTGTATCTTCTGCTGTTTTTGTATTTCAAAATTCAATATATTTTAAGGACTAAGTATATCAAGCATTGAATTTATGCATATGCTAAAGAGTTTTTGATGTAATTGTCTATTTTATTTACACAATTAAATAACGATCTGTTTAGCATTAAGTATTTCTAAATCTATCTCTGTAAAAGTATATTATTGTCGAACTAGATTTTCTATCAACTCCAAATGGTTCTCATTATCTTTTTCAAGTTAAAGAATAGCAGCTTTTCTATTAGATATTTAAGTTTTTTATTTGTGATCTGTTAAATTGGAATAACATCTTTCATACATTAGTAATCCCTCTATCAATTCAATTCTTTTTTTAAGTAAAATCATTGTTTATTTGCTGGTTTAAGATGTATTTGTTGGCCACTAAAAATTTTTTTATATCATCATCTAAGAAAATTTTAATCTTCCAGGAAGAGCTTAAATAATTCATTGTGTTGTTTATTAGTGAAATAGCGCGTATTGTTAAATATTTTATAATATTTCGTGCATTCATTCTTGTTCTAGATAAATTCTTCACGCTAATGAAAATTCAATTTTTTATATTATCTATAGTTTTTGGTTTTATTTTTGAGTTTATTTCTTTAAAAATTCCGAGGTATTTGTATATTTACTTTACTTCAATAACCGTAGATATATCTTTACAATTTACGTTATTGTTTGCTGACTTTTCTTTGTTGATTTTTACAATATATTTGTAAAAAATTTTATAGCTTCATAAGGAATTCATTTTAAATTTTCATAGTCATTTGCAATGATTATAAAGTCATAAATCAAGACAAGGTGATTTCTTCTATACGAGCTTTCGTTTACTGGAACATTAACAGACGGATATTTAGGGTTTATTTTTGGACTTAATGGATCCATACATAAAACAAATAATATTGAAGATAACATATACTTAGATAATATCTTTAAAAATAATTTTTTTGTTATATCTATGTACGTGAGAACTAGTTTCCAATGAGTTAAAGCATAAAATTCATCATCAAGTTCTCTAGGTTGAGTTTAATGATAACTTATATTATTTACGTGATCTATTCTTTCAAAGATCATTTGAAATCAAACTAAGTGGCAACAAGCTCATTGTCATATTGATTTTATACTGCTAAATTTACTGAGCTTGCTCTTTGGCGCTTTTTGCTCTCTTACTTCTGACCATTTATATATCTGCTAAAGGAATTCTCGACTCAATCGAATTTTATAAGATAGTAATGAGTATCTTAGTGGCAAGTTCATGCAAATTCGACATGCAAGTGATGGTTCTAAATTCTAATGCTTTTAAGACATCCTTTTTCGGAATAAGATATGTATTCCCGGCGTAGAACCAATTGTCTTCATAGTTGTTCTAATAGAAAATATAAATCACAATTTTATACAAACTCGGGTGGAGACTAGTCAGCTTTCTATAATAAAGGTTCTAGATTCCATAACACTCAGCAGCTTTGTAATGAGGAATTTTTTTTTGCAATATCATAAAATTCATTACATGAAACAAAGCATAAGCTTTTATATTCTTGATAATTAAACAAGTATACTTTGAATTCAAACTAGATTGTATCATATATCTTAATTTTCGACCAAGTATCTATTTGTTATCCTCCAGATGCTTTTATTTTACGTTTTTGTGTTTTACTATACTAGTCTATAGGCTTTCCATCTTGATAGTTCAATTCAGTATTCGTTAATTTCATTATATAACATTTTACATGTTGATCTAAATGCTTTACATAGATCTTAATTTTTTCATTGTTGATATTTACCAATTCTTTCATCACCGTAATTTGTATTGAGGTTTTATGATTCGTTCTGAGTATTAATCTAAGAAACCAATTTTATTTTTACACATATGAGTTTTTATATATATATACGCTTATATACATTGTTTATATTAGTAAATTATATATTTTTTACATTTGTATGTAACTTAATGCTTTTGTTAATCTGTTTTCTTGTTATTTCTTCGTATTTAATTGTGCTTTTTGTATTTTTTTGCTATTTCGTACATGTTTTTTGGTGGGTCGTTTATAATTAAGCATTTTATCACCATTTTTATATATATAATTTTGGTGCTGGATTGTGGATTGTTATATTACTGGTTCTTTAGAAATCCATTATGTTCTGTTTCTCAAGGTTTGCTGAATTGAAGAGATAAAACTTCTTGCATCACTCAAGATTAGCAGAGTATTTTTTTTTTATGGTTATAGGGTCTTTGTCATTTTCTTTTTATTTCATACACATTAAGATTCCGCATCTATTTTTTCCTTCCATCCTTGTCGTAAATATTCCAAAAAAATATCATTTATAGTTGATAAAGTCTTTAATTAACATTGAACCTTTTGGTGTGGTGTTCTATTAACTTTATCAAACAAATCTCGGTATTTTGTAAAACGCATCAAGATATAAGACAGACCTCTTGAATACAAAAGTTCTAAAGTAACTTGTGTTTATAAGCGATTAAATTGCAGAGCATCTGCTGTATTATAAGGTTTGTTTTAATGTAGTATTTGTACTTTTTTGTTTGATATATTCGTCACAGGATTAGATTGCAGAGGTTTATCTCTGTCTTAACTTGTCATGGTTTTTCTTTTTTACATATTTTAAATAAATAGAATGATTGTTTCTAATATAATAGTACAGAAAAAGCTGAAATGTGATAGTAAATAAGAAGCATGTAGAACAAGACAGATTGATAGAGTTATCTTAATTTTTGTTTTTATAAAGTTGCAACAAAAGTAATTCATTTCATATAAATATTATATATCGCGAGGCCACATTTTGTTTTTAAATTGAGTTTTTGTCCTCAGCCATATTTTGCTTGATTTCCATAGTTAGATTGTTTCTATACTCATGGCTATCTTCTCCTCTCACATATTCTAGCTTGCGAAGCGCAATAAATTTAAAGCTTTCTTAATTTTTATTTTGCATTTTTGCCATGATCTGATTCGTGACTTTGAGTTTTTGGAGGTATCTTTTATGATACTCTGCGACCCCCATCGGCCGTAAAAACCTATGAAATTGTTAATTATATACAAGATAGGTTCAAGAGTATGCTTTTGAACTTTTTTTATATAAGAAAAAGCTTGACAACGTTTTCTTAAGTTTTGTTTACCCAATAAAAAGTGACGATTTGATAAAATTAACCTCATAAATTATTGATAAGATATTAAATATCATAGATTAGGTTTGTAAGACGATGGTATCAATAGAATATTATATAATTTGACGGTTTGATATAGCCATCTTATATTTAATTTTGCTTGTAAAAGGTGATAAACGAAGCTAATATAATGTTATGATTATTTTGCTCCATTATAATTCTTTCGGCAGATACTTTTAATCCCTTCACGTTATTTATAAAGCTTCTTACGCATAATAATATTGATTATCTACTTTTTTCTGACTTATTAATATTATTTTTTGGTAATAGTTTTATATTATTAGAAAATTTATAAAACATCTAACTTCATTTTTTGTATTTTGAACAATAATTATCACAAGTATATTTAGCATAATTCTTTTCTGCTTTTAAACTTGTAAGTTAGGGATAGTTTACTTACTAGTAAGAATACCATATCTGGATTTTATTTTTGATAAACAGGCTTTACCTATATCCTGTAAAATCCATATATATTCATATATTAGAGTCTGCATTTTTTATAAAAAAAAAGATTACTGGGTTTTAAAAGCTAATATACAGTAAAATTTCTGTACTATTGCACGTTTTATTTACTATTTGTCCACAATTATTTCTTGTACGTTGTTTTTTTATGCAGTTTTAAATTTTGTGGTTGTAAAAATATAAATATTCCTGATTTTTATCGGCTGGTTTTTATATTACCCATTAATATTTAAGAAATATATATCTCAAATTTTATCTTTTATATACAAATGTGCGATACCTTATTTTTCTTATTTTGTTAACACACGTTTATTTTTAACACTAGAAAATTTTTTATTTCTTCTTATGCTAAAACAATTTTTTCGTCTAATTTGATGATAATTTTGTATGAATAATCGAGATGCTTGACATTTGAAACAAAAAAAAAATTTGATTCTTTTATATATTAAAGCTTTTTTATTTTTCTGCTTATATTTTCGATTTAATTTATGATGATTTTATAAAATCCTTTTTTATTTACACCGGTGTATTTTCGCATGTATTCTATTTAACTAAATTCTGGATCTATATGTGAAGATTTAATATTGGTAATTATTATCTAATTATTCGAAAATGTATGGTTTCTTGAATAAAATATAACAAGCCTAATTACTTCAAAAATTTTGAAGTTTTTTTTTATAAATTCGCCTGTTTTAGGTTGTAGATTTATATGTTCATAAGCTAAGAACTCTTATAATGATCTTCTAGTAGCAATTCTACGTTTCTAGCGCAAAAATGCATATATAATTTTCATTTGTTTTTCAATATATATAAACTTATTTACAAATTTTTTGACGCTAAGATTTTTTATAATTGGTTCTTAATTCTACCATAGTTTCTAAAATTTTGGTGCGTGATTTTAACTTAATGGCAGGCATATATACTTAAAACACATAAAATCTAGCCTATAAACTTTATGTGCTTAAAATATTACAAATATACTTTATACAACAATATATTTTCAGATCTTATTTTTAAATTCTAGAACTATACTTATGAGACAGTTCCTCTGTTTGATGTTTTCTTTTTGCATTTTCTCTCGTTATATACAGTTTCATGGCGAAATGAATAAATGTGATAGATTTAACAGAAGAAATTTCAATAATATGCTCACGGAACAGATAAAACTACGAGAAACTTGATGGGTATATCTATGATAAAAACATTTAAAAGATAAAAAGGTTTTAACTGTAACATTTATATGTGCATAGTTTGACCTTATCCAAGAAGTTTCTTTGTTCATATAAATATGGGTAATAATTTCGATTAAAATTAATGTAATTATTTACATTAGAAGATATTGGATTTTTTTGTGCACTAAAATTCGATCGTCTCAATAGATTGGATGTTTTAAAATTTTATTATAGCCTATTTCCTTCTGTTTGACGTTTAATTATTATAGATTATAGTTTTATTTATCACATTCTATTTAGTTTCATGCACAGGCGTACGGTGTCGCTTTGATTTTTTATTAGAAATTGCCTCTTATTTTTTATATACTATATATGGTATAAATATATTTATTAAGTCGAGTATATGAATAAGCACCGACATTATCTTTGTATATGATAAATATTTTCGAAAAGAGCTTGAAACCTATATTGAAATAAAAATAAAACATCTTTATGATTTCGTTAAATGTGTTAAAAATAGTGGAAATGGCATATTTACATGATTAAGTTAAATTTACATCGGTTATGGCTGATTTATATTCTACAAAATAAATTTTATTTTACACATCATTGCAAATTAGTTTTAAATTTTGGCTTTTCTCTCTCATTTGAATAGTTTCAGTGCCAATTAAACCAAATAATCAACCATTATAAGCACCCATTTTCAGAAATAATCTATTAATTTTGTCGTGATCTATAAATGTTTAAAATTTTTAAATCACGCAAAAAATATGTATTTCTAGCTTTAAAATAAATTTTTTGATAGTTTAAAACATTTTTAAATATATTTGAATAGGCCATAAACTTGCATTTCGCTATGAACATGCATTCAAATCGCGTTTAACTGTAAATAAATCTTATTTTATAGCTAAATCTGTTTATTTACATATATATGATTTTATATCGTGATTATGCATTAATTCTTTAATTTGTATACATCATATAAAATATTTTTTTCAATATGTTTTACAAAAAGTGTAAAAAAATAAATGTAATATTTCACAATCGCTCAAATTTTTGTTTTTAAATCTGATTTATAACCAAAATAATTAAGGAACATACTTTCTTTACTTTACAAAATTCTTTATCATCTGATACATGATGTTTTCTAAATTTTAAACAAAATTTTATTCTTTAATTATTTTGGTTTTAAATCAAATTTGCAAAATAAAAATTTTACACATACCTAATCTCAAGTATATTGCATCAAAAAATATTTATTTTAAGTACCGATGCCTTTAAACCAGTATCTGTTGTTAGTCATTAGTTTAAGAGAGTAATATGGTAAGATTATATGAAAAAATACATGCACACTATATTATCTTATATCAATTTACATAGTCTTGAGCGTTGATGATTCTTTGAAGAAGACTGTAAATGTATGTTTAAATAGAATATACAGAAAAGTGTAGTCTAGAGCAAAAAAAAGTTTTGTGCATGGAAAAATGAAAGTAAAAAAATATAAATACCATATAAATAAAAATATCTTTTACTTCTGGACTAAGCATATTATCATATTTTCAAACGAGCTGACTTATTTATAAAGTTTAAAAAACACAATCGACCATAAAATATTTAGTTCTATTTATGCTGTCAAAATAGAAATTTTTTCACTGAAAATTTATTAAGAAATTAAGATTTTTAAACAGGAAAGATTATATGCTTAATTAAAATTTTTTACAAATTTGAACGCTTAAAAAAAGTATTTTAAATTTAAAAAAACAATCGAAAGCGATATAAATTCAATTCATTTATTGGGTAAAACTACAGCAAAACGAAATAATATAATAGAGACAGTAATTAAGGACAATGAATTAAGTTTGGCTCTCTAAAACAATTAATGGCAGAAAATATGCTTACTGAGGATGTTTGAGCTGATATTTCTAGTGAAGTCACCATATTTATATAAATCGTATATTATGCTTTACATATGAAAAACGTATTATTTATCAATAGACGTATCCTTTTCTTTTTCTGGATATTAAAAAAATTTTACTGCTAAAATATCATAATGAAGAAAATTGATCGGATATTGCATAAATTTTTAAATCAAAAATCAATATAAAAAACAGATCATAATCTTACATTATGTGATTTTTGGTCTATAAAAGCTCTTGCTGAATCGAATTTCATAAAAATTGGATGTTATTATTTCTATTAACATTTTCTATGACAAATAATAGCCCATTGGAGACAATTGATGAATCCTTCATATATGAATGGAAAGAAACTTTCTACAAAGTTTTTTACGATTTACATGACGCACAAATTAACGGAGCTTACAAAAATAAAGACAAGATTCTCTTATCAATAAAATATCCTATAGATAAATTATCTGGCGTTACTTACTCTGATATCAACCATGCCTTTATAGAACTACACAATAAAAAATTATACGCCTCATCCTTTTCCACAAATAGTATGCCATCCTCAGAAAAATTTTCTAGAATTATCGATATATTAGATTCCTTTCTATCTTATACTGGATGCATTGATGAGAAATCGGAATTTTTTGAATTGAAAAATGTAATTCAAAACCGTTTTGATACCAATAATCCAGATTATTTAGTACTTTTTTCGACTCTTTTTAAGAAGATTTTATCAAAAGAAGATTATGTGAAATATATTCCTAAAATTTTCGAAAGTTGCTATTCACCAGAAAAAAAGATAAAATTTCTCAATAATTTTGTATTCTTTAGAGATGATATTTTGGATGATTTTTCATTTGCATTTATATACAGGATTATAAGCGGCTTTGTATTTGAAGAAAATAAAAGAGTAGAAGAAATTATTGACAAATTTATTTCGAATTATTTTGATAAACTCGAGGCTGAATTAAATAAATGTGAATTGAATTGTCGAATCAATCCTCAATTTTCTGATGAAAAAATAAGCAGCATGTATAAAGCATTCAAACAATGCAAATCTGCACGCATTTTACATAAATGGCGGGACTCTTATTATTGCAAACATGAGATAATAGATCCAAGAAATATTTTTGCGGATAAAATATTTCTGGATGTTTTAAAGCCGAATTATGACGAAATAGAAATTGAAAACTATGGATATGTATTTTTTTATATTAAATCTATAACTTTAGATGGCAACAAAGGTTTACTGAGCGCTTTAGAAAATTTATTTAATAAATATGAAGCCACTAAAGAGTGTAGCATGGAAATATTTCGAATTCATGAATTTGATAGGAAAAATGCCCAGCAAGTCGATATTATGCATCAAGAAATAAAAAATTCCGAGATTACACATACATCTGAATTGATCCTAACCCAAATAAAAGTTCACCCTGAGCATATTGAACACAATTCGTATTTTTTTTCTAGTATATTGAGTTTGAATTTCATTAATACGCATAACCATTATTATGATGAAGATGAGAATGTCAAATTTGAGCTTAAATTAACCAATAAGATTTTTTTCAGCGAAAATCATCATCGTACATTGAAATTTAATTTTTGTGAAGAAATTGGGAAGCAAAATTTAAAAGAATATACTTCATATCTTGTTCTTCCAAATAATAGAAAGATTTTTCCATATACTAGAAATTCGCTCATATCATTCAAAAATAATTTTTGTTATTTTTTAAAAAATATGAATTCAATGGTTAATATCAAGAAATATGATTTTTGCTTAGATTACAGCCACCATTATCTAAAATACATAAAAGAAAAAAACGTATTATATTTCAAAACAAATTTTCTTCTTTGTGAAACTAACCAAGTAATTCAAAAGATAACAAATTTTATATGCAACTTAACTTCTTTTTGTTTAGACAAGGGCTATAAAGAAGTTATTTTGTCGCTGATTGAATTCAATCCGCATTATAACTGTTTTTCAAGGTGTATTGAAAATAGTTTTGATAAATATATTGAGATAGACATGATGAAATACGAAGTGATTGAAGTTTATCAAAAAATAAACTCAAATCTTTTACGGAAATTTCTAAACTCCTTTGGAGAAGTGGAAACTAAAGGGCAATTTGCAATAAAAGTATATAATAAGAATAATAAAAAAGAAGAGTACACATTTTACTTTGAGCATAAAAGCAACGAGAAAAATATTGAATCCATAAAAGGATTACTGAATTTGATAAATAAACATTTCGAGACCAAGATAGCAATAGAATCTGGAAACGAAGCAACTTTAAGCGCGTGTAAAAAACTTGTTTTTAGATACTTTTTAAATTTATTGAATAATAATGATATTAAGGATAACATATTTTCTGTTACAATTAAAAATGCTTACGATCCGATTTTTCGATTTTCGATGTTTTTGGAAAAGGTTATTTTACTATTACGCCAGGAAGTATCGGAATTTTACTTGGAGAATTCTTCTCAATGCTTTACAAACATCAAAGATAAAGCTCTTTTGTATCTTTTTTCATACTTTACCTATGCTAAATCACGTATTTTCATAGAAAAAATAAAATATAATTTTTTTTTAAAACAAATAAAATTATTCTTAAAATCAGATACAGCAAGCTTAAGAAAAATGAATGAAAGTCTAATATACATAAACGAATATATTACGACTAACCTGTTTCCACTTGTAATGGCGGATATTTATAGGCGGACGAAATTTCTAGATATTTTTTTATAATTTTTAACAGATTTGTCAAATGAGTTTTTGCGGGAATTATACAAAACAGTGATAGTGTTTCCGAATCATCATGATAAAAATGGAGACAATGTGATTTTTTCTTGCGAAATTAGATCAAATAAAAATAAAATAAATAAGTCGATAATTGATATGAAACGATATATGAAGGAATCAAACATTTTTGAATGTAATTTTGGGTATATTCAACATGAATCCGATAATAAAAACCCCGTTATATCTACAGCTCAAGATAGCTGGAATATGTAGAATAAAGTTAAATAATACATATATATTTTTAATCATACAACATTAATTACGTTTTCATAAAAAAAATCTTTTGTTGGTTTTTGTTAAAAATGATGTGAAAAGAGAATCGACGTTTTTATAATGCTTTGCAGAAAAAATTTATAAAATATACAGCTGATAGCAATTTAATAAAATTATTGAACTCTTTAGTAAAATCATGTTTCACATTGGTCAAATTAATTTGCAATATTATTAGAATCTTTCTAAATCACACCGATCGTTAGTAAATCAAATTTTCAATAAATCAAAGTGTTGTGCAAATTTCTGTATAATTAACAAATTCCGTATACAAATTAAATAGTTAAATCAAATATTATTTATATATTTTACGATTTTTTGTAGGTTATAAAGATTTTAAAAAATATCAATTTAAAATGTACAAAATAGTGTTCGATTTATCATAATAACAAAAAATTTAACAAAGTTTTTATGCTGGAACGTAAGTAAACAGATAAATCAGCGCTAAAAGAGATACATCTTATAACAAAAATGAAATATTATTTCATGATTAAGAATAATCTTTTTTTGCGATTTTCTGTATACCAGAAAAGGCATAGATCAAGATAAAGGTTTACATAAAGTTATCGTTTTTCTAAATCTAATTACTTAAGAAATGCTATACTAGACATTTTTTTATGCATAAATTTAGTTAATTATAACATAAACGGCTTGGTTTTGTGTCGTATCTACTTTTGCTGACAATATTTTATCATTTTATGAAAATTATTGTGTTTTTATGATATCTACTATATAAGTTTTCGAAAAAACAAAAATACATATAAATTCGCAACGATGACAAACATTACCTAATAGATATTATTCGGTCGTTCTATTGTTTCTAGATATACTTGTTTTCATACAATAATATTATTAAAATGTATATGGTAGAGCTGACATTTTCGTTAATATTTTTACTCATTACCATCCATTCTATTATACATTTTTATTTTAGCACATGTGTGCCTATTTTATTATATTTTATAGCGAAAAACTTGATTTTAGATGTCTTAGGGCAACATAGCTATATTTAATATGGAATTTATATTATAAAGGCGTCATTTCGTACAATAATCGCAAAAAATATGTTTAATTTTGGTTTATAACAATTATTATCGAACAGTTTATGTTTTAAGTCATAGGTTCAAACTTCATCAATACTCTACACCATCTTTTCATTTGTCATGTCTATATCCTTTCTGGCTGTTAAAAATAACATTTATGTCGTCATTCCCAATACAATAGTTATATAAATGCCTTAACTTGATAGATATCACTGGTTATTTTCTATAATTCTTGTGGAATTTGTAACCCCCTCATTCAATGTTATTACAATACTAACTTTCTCGCTATAAATTTATTGATCAAAAAATTTCCATTTATATAAAAAACATCATAATATTTTTCACTTTCTTCTAAAGTTATGTTATAAGTTCTATTGACATCACTTCTATCATTATTATACAATTATTATTCTTGTCAGAAATGTAATATCCGGATATTTTTTTTGTCTAGGATATATGTTGGCTATATCGATTTGCATTTTATTTCGGTAAATAATTTTTTCATATTTCTTGCTCTGATTGTCTATGGATTTTCTTTGTTGCTTTGAAAAAAACTTTCTTGCTTTTATAGCATATTTATATTAGTCACCTATGTTTTGTTGTTTTAATTATATAAACTCAATAAAAACGGCCAATTAATTATAATTTTTATTTACGGGTTGTTTTTCTTTTTATCGATTTTATGTATTGAGACATAAAAAGCCCATTGAAAATATCCCTCAACTCTTTAATGCATTTTATGACTCCTTACCCTGATCATTCTTCATCAACTGCTTTTCTTCTCTCAAATGAGATGAGTTCAATTGCCTTGCGGATTGTGAGAGCTTGCATGTATTCTTCTACTTTTATGGGATTTTTAACTCCTTAACATGATTTTTATGTTATTTTGTAACTGACTCATTTCAATTCATTACATATAGTATTATTATTGTTTTACATTTGTAAATTAGACCATTTTAATTCGCCAAGATATATATATAATAGAAAACCAGTTTAAATTATATTACGTTTCTAATATCATATTCTGTTTAGCTATTCTTTTTTGTTTCAATGTATGAAAATATATCATAATTAATATATTCTAGTTATTTTAAAAAAAATAGTTTGTTTTTAGATAAAATTTTAATGATCCGAAGAACCGAGATTTTTAAATAAATATAAACTAATAATTTGATTTTATGATTATTTATCCGTTAATTTTTTATTTTTACATCAAAAAAAAATTATATAATGAGACTCTTTTTTATAAAATTTCATTCATATATTTTTGCTTTAAGTTTTAAATTTTTGTGTTTTGTTGTCTATTTAGCATATTATTGCAATACTTTACTTTTTTCACATGTATTATTGTATTAGAATATGCGTATTTGCTCAAGATATAAATTTAAATAACTATTTTGTAAAATTATGTGAACATAATGTTATTCACCGTCTTGCCGTTTAGTATTTTACATCAAATTTTTTATATTGTTATTAATGTCTTTATTTCTCTGCAAAACGGATAAAAAACTTTAGAAATATTTTTATTTCATGATCAGATATTAATTTAATCAGATAAAAATTATTTTTAGTTGCAAAAATCAGAATCAACATACAAATTTATATTTCTTTCTTTATTTATGCCTTTTCATACTTATAATTAGATATTTTTCTCTTTTAATAAATAAGTCTTATAAATTAAGATTATATAGCATAATAATTTTGAATAGTGATCTTCGTCTGGATTTAAAATATCCTTTATAAATTATAAATTGTTGATTATGAAATATCTTTTAATTGAATATATAATCCTAGCACTAAATTTTGTGAACTTTATAAAATAAATGGTTTATAAGTTATGACTCACTATAAGAATGCAAACATAACAGATCTTAGTTTTATGTGCGCCTTTCTTGGTTTAAATTTATAGAATAAAATTTTAATCATCTTAAAATGTAAAGTGAATTTTGATTTATGCACATTTTCATTTTGAAAAGAAAGTTGTGATAATATTACATATTGTCTTAATGAGTATGATAAGTGTTAATATTCAATTTGCAAATAAAATCCAAAAAATAATAGCACATTTTTTACCTATTATTAATTTATATTTATGAAATCATTATCATTAAAAGGTTGTTTTGAAAATAATGAATACCATTACAGCATTCAAATAACATTTTATATTTTGGACCTTTTCTATTTATGTTCTATATTCTTCTAAACTATTAAGTTGGTATATTTGGATTTATTCTTTGTTTATTTTGTAAAAATTACTTATTTCGGGATCCTAAGAAAAATTGCGATTTTGTTGAATTATAGTTTAAAGTATATTCTATTGATCGACTTCAATCATAGAAGGTACCTGAAGAAACTAGATGTCACGAACCAGGTTGAGGCATATATTCAAACCTTGGGATTGAGAAAACCCCTTGAATTAATAAGTCTCGAAAGAAGGAGGGGTATTCAAGAAGACTTTGGAGACGAGAAGATAGCCTAAAGATTAAATAGGCTAGGCGCATAGAGTATCAAGCAAGCTGTGCCTGAGAACAAAAACTAAAATTACGACTATAAATATGGCCCATAAATAAAAAATATGTTGATCGACTTCAAAATTTTTACTATGAACATTATATTGTGCATAAATATAATTCTGTCCAAATATTTAGTTTATAAAAATCATGCGTATTTTTTTACAGTACTTAGATCCGAATATATCTGTGATATTAGTTTATCTGTTCTAGTCTGGTTAGCTAATTAATTGATTTAAATATTCAATTATATTCGTATTTGGAATATTCAAGAGCATAAATACGCAGATATGCAAAAAGTTCTTAAATTCTATTGTTTTTTGTTCAATTTATTCAATGCGTAATTTTCATAGTTTCGAAAATTTTAAGATACGAATTATACCGCGCATATCTATATGGTTTTCGTACAGTAAAATCTGTAGAAAATCGGATACAAATTGCAGTGAAGATCAAGATATTTGTCAATATTTATATTATTCACTATTGTATCAACACTTGAACTCATTATTTTTATGAATGATCAGTTAACTCAACGAAGGACCATCCCGTCGTTATAAATCATTGACCCTTTCCTAATGTTTTGCAACAATGTAGATTTTTCAAATCATAATGCGTATTTCGATTATAAATTTCTCTATTTTTTGATATCTATAAAATTAATTATTATTTTAAACACTAAAAACACCTAATAAAGATTTTTACTGAGAAATTGAATAAAATATTTTTAAAATATGCAAAATTTATGTTTTGTCAAAGATATCTTAGGTAGGAGTCTCAGATAAAAACTAAATAGAGAAATCAAAATCTTTCTATTTTATTTTTATAAGCTCATCCGGAAGCGTATTTTATGAACATAATTTACTAGCAATCAACGTAATCCATTCGATCATATCTCTGGCTAAGATATAATGTCTTCCTTTTATATAAATTATTAAAAATGTAGTTTATCAATTTAAAATTCACATTTTAATTTATTATTAGATAAACACATAATATGTGCGAGACTTTATATGCATCATTATCCCTTAAAAAAAGGCGTAGTATTTTTTTGGCCAAATAAATAATAATTTTTAAGAAGTTAATCAACAAATAGCGTCTTAATAAAATCGTCAGTTAACGTTTTATAAAAAATGTCAACAGATTGGAAATAATGCACAAATAGAATTTTAAATAACAAACATGTGTAATTGTAAGTATCAAAAAAGTAAAAAATGAACTTGATACAAATAAAAGTGATAAAACATGATTTAATATATACATTTTCGATTTACATAAATTTACTAATATATAAATAAAAATCTATTCTCTACAAATTAATCTTAAGTGATTCTGGTAATTATTAATCTGTTATCTATAGAAAGAAAAGCATAAATGTTACTTTATCGAATGTAAATATATATATACACTAATCTTGAAACTTCAATATACAATTTTTGAAAATTTGATGTTAATCTTGATAATAATATGATTAACAGACCAATTACTTAAACTTAGCAAGTGTTAATATAGAGATTAGCTCATTTGTTGTCAGAAATTATTTTTTTAGAAGAAAGATTGTCAATAATTTTAAGTACTTAATTCTTACTGTGAATATGGCAAAGAAAACACCGATCAAGGCATTTTATATTCTCTTTATATATAAATTAGAAGCAAAACCACTAAAACGATAAAAATAATTTGCGTGTAAATTTTTGTGTAAACTTTATAGGTGGCTTGTTTTTATGTTAAAAAGAAAGCTTATCTATTTCTGTTTACTTGATAGACTTTATTTATATATAATTATCAAAAAGCCTTATAATAGTTATTTCTAATACATTTATGGCTTAATTTTACACGCAAAATATTTAATACCCCATTTATTAGTTTTATAATTTGATTAATATCTGCTGGCTAAAAAAGGTTAATTTTAATTAGATTTTCTGATTTCATTTTTCTCTCGTAATCAAAAGTTTGAATTTTAGAATAATTATTAGAAAAAAAATATGTCATAAACGTTTCTAACATGATTGATATTATTTATATGTATAAAATCTGGAATGGATGTCTACTTTACCACTTGAAATCTCGCGAACTCCAATATAAATCTAAAATTTTTAGCTTTAATCTATTATTATAAATTGATAAAATAATATTTAAATTCTCTAAATACTTATTTGATTCTTCTCCTTACCAGATTATGCATACACCTTTATAAATATGGAATTTCTTTGATACTGTATTGCTATTGGTTGGATTTGCTTCAGAAAGCGCAGAAATTAAATTATTAAACTTATTTATATTTTTAATATATTTATCCCCATCATGGCAGGAATCTTATTTCAATCATGACAGCCAACAACCATTATTGTTTAAGTCTTTTTCTATGCTGAATAGTATCATTATATCGGTTCTGTTCTTTAGATTGTATCCTCGACACTCCCTTGCTGATAATTTCAGATTCAACACTTTGATTTGGTAATTAACTATCTATTATGATCAATAGAAAATTTTATCAAATAATATTCCTAGCGTTGTTTTCTTGTGTTAATATATTTTTCTCATTCTTTATTAAGGTATTACATATACATACTTCGAAGTAACAATCTTTTTTTTTCCTGGGGAAAAAATGTATATTTTCATGCATTAAGCTAGATTATAAAAAATTATAGTTCTAATAAAATTTGGTAAATAATAGTCAAAAGGGTCTTACCTGTTTGTTTTTTACAATTTAAATGCGGCAAGTGCTAAGATACTTTATATGACAAACATTTAATATTAAAAATGTATTGTTTTCTTAATTTTAGGGCTATGACAGTAATTTCGATTTTTTTATATTTCTTCTAACTAATTTGACGTTTATTATAATAAATATCTAGCGACTTGATAATAATAGATTCTATATTATATTTCACATGTTATCGGTTGATTCTTTTTTATCTAAATGACTTAGAACACTTTTTGGATTTTATAGATGAAATCTTGTTTTACTATGAAGAAAGATTAATTTGACTAAGGCATTATAAAAATTAAAAAAAAATATAATTTTGTTTTTTTTTCAAACAAGAATCTATATTAGATAGTTCTTTTTTTAGAAAGCCTATAATCATCTATTTTATCTTCTCGCTTTATATACGTTTTTGTTATGCTAATTTTCTTAATTAATATAAAGATTTATCTATAAAATATTTTCAAGGTGTTTTGAGTATTTATTATATATGAAAAGTAAAAAATAATCCGTTTTTTTTCTTGATTCGCTTAGTGGAATGTTTGAAAAAATATTCAAATAATTAATTATAATTAAAAGCATTTTTTTTTAAATTTATAATCAGTTTCCGTTTTTTCAAATTTTTTCTTAAGCATATTTGATATCTTTGAATATGTCTACTAAATTTTGGACCAAAAAAATTCAAATTTTTTACTTCTTGTTTGAAAGCAAAACTCTTGACAAATTATCATTTTTGAAAATAAATTTATAAAATTCTAATGTTTATACATGACAATCTAAAACAACAAGAACATATAATTAACTTCTAACAATTTATTTTGTCAATATCTGTATTAAAATATATTAGACTTCGAAAAACGAAAAAATTCATTCGTTTGAATTTTTATTAATTTTTTTCTATAGGTGTAATAAACTACTAATAAAGCTAACATTTTCTCGTTTTATATGCAAAAAAATTTGATTTTTTTTATAAATGACTTTACTAAGAATAAAAATAATTGGTTTTCTTCGTTTTGCATATAGTTTATAAAAAATCTAACGCCTAGAGCTAGATGTTACTAAAAAATTCGAAATCTATTATATAAAAACCAAAAATTTTTATCACTAAAAAAATTGATTTTAAGAACTTTATGTTATTTATTGGATAAAAATGCCCTTTATTTTTACATGTATCTTGCATTATTTCTTTTTCCTAAAATACATATTTTTTTTACAACCATGCATGTATATCAAAAAAAACTAATGTTACAATAATCAAAGCACTAATTTTTCATAAATTGTCCAATATAATTTGTAAAATATCAATAAGAAATGCAAGATTTTTTCTTAATTTAAGAGTATTTATGGATTAAATCATCGGCTTGCACACTAAAAAATATATTATTTCTAATGATCTAAATGGAGAATATACAAGCACAAAATTTGATTCTATGATAGCATATATTTTTTATTCATACTAACTGCATTATTTTTTAAAGAATTTAGGAAACAAATTCATTATTCAAGGTAGTGAATATATGCCAATTATATTGATTATTTTATTTTTTTAAGGTAGAAACGCACATTCGTTTTGACAAATGAAAATAAAAAAAGGTTCAAAACTAATAGAACAACATATAAATTGGCTCAGACTGTAATAAAAATTCTTTACCATGTAAGTTTTATCGGTATAAATGATTATTTACAAAGTCAAGAGAAAATCTGGCTATATCATGACAGTCAATTTAAAAGATTATTACAAGTTGAAATAATATTTATTTATGTTTGTGTCATAATCCCACATATAAATTTTTTTGCAAAAGTCTAAAAATTACGAAATATGGAATAAAAAATGGAAACAAATACGCAAGTCTTTCACAATTTTATACGAATATAAGAATTTTTATTGAGTAAAAACATTATTATGCTTTAATTTATCGTAACTAAACCAGGTTTGATAACAATTTTTATATGCACAAAGTATAAAATATGATATTTATATATATTATATAATTAAAAACTTATGATATAAGTCTTCTGAAAAAAGGATTTTCGATGTATATTTAGCAGTGATATATATTAATAAAGTTATTGATAAGGTTTGCAACCAGAATTGTTTTACAAAATCATTTGAAAAATATAATATCAAACCCCATGAAACCCATTGAGTAAATTTATCTAATTAATAATGAAAATATAGAAAATGTGATATTTTAATTTGTTTATTTGCAAAAGAAAAATATTAAAGTTAGCTATTCATCTCTAGAGAATTTCTGATCTGATGAAATTAATGCATAGAAAAAGAAAAACTGTATGAATATTTCAAGAATATAAACCTCACATTTAATTTTCATTACGTTTATTTTTATTCATTAATTTTGCTTCAATAAATCATTTATATTTACTTTTTTATATTAAAATTACATTAATAATATTTTCGATATAAGTCATAATTTTTATATAAACTGTTAGGATTTAGTACATTGCAATATATAATTATATTTGTGACAATTTCATATCGTTTTTTCTATACATAGGATGAAGTGTTAACAGAATCAATCAGAGATACAAAAAAGAGCACATAATCACAATACAAATAGAAACATGTACTAAATTATCAGAATGAAGTCATCGCATGAAATAATATTTTAATTTAGAATAGAAGAGATATCCATAAGAGTATATATCCAATTGTACCCTTTATCAACACATGGGAAATCGTTTACATTTTTTATTTAGAAAAAATATAAACTTACAATTCCAAAGATACCTATAAATATTTATACAGTGTTTAACAAATAATCTTTACAAAAAAAAATTGCAATGGGAATATTTAAAAAACTAGACGGGTTATTATGCTACCATATATTCTATATATAATTACAAAATATGAAAATACTAATCAAGCTTTATAAAAGTGCAAACATTCATTAAAAATATAAATATATATGCTTAAATTTCATTTAATGACTTGGGATGGAGTATTTACAAAATTTCACGAAAATATGTTACGATGTTAATGATCCCGGACGAATTAGAAGCATGTATGTAAGATTTCACACTCCGCAAGACACTTGAACTCGTCTCATTTGAGAGAATAAGAGCAGACCATGAAGATAGATTAGGGGAAGGTGTCAAAAGATGCATCAAGGAGTTTGCAATATTCCAAATGAGCTGACCACGTCATAATAGATAAAATTGATAAAAAGGAAGTTAACCCATAAATAAAAAGTTATTTTCAATATCCAAATAAAAAAATGTGAGTGTTTAGAAAGCATGAAATGTATCAATCGTTTGCGATTTTTATAATATACCAAAAGAATTCAATATATGTATTGAAAGAAACATTATATACACCGTTTAAAATATTATAAATTTAGTGCATGGTTTGTATTATAAATTAAATGGTTCTATTATAAATTGTTTATCATTAAAGATCAATAAATACCAGATTTGCAAACAAAACCTTTTAAAAGGTATATAAGCTCTATTTATTACCTTTACATTTAATTTTAAGCATAAATGGCAATATTTGGCAGATGAATTTATGATCAACTTAAAATACAAATAACTCAATCATTTTACGCAAATTCAAAATAGTTCATTTTTTTGGATTTAAACCATTAAAATTTATTGTTAATTTTTTTTATAAACATATAGATAATAAGAAACTAGTAAATATTGTACACCTAATGCTTTTTAAAACCAACTTTAAGTAAGGCAAAACACAATTAATAACAAATTTTTACGTACTTTGTATAATATTAACATACTCGCACCATATAAGTATGTTATCTCAATCATTTTTATTTTAAAAATCCAGAAGAAAAACAATAAGGTGAAGATATATTAAGATATAATATATATTATTATTTATAACTATAAAAAATAAGCTTTTCTACTTTTTCTTTTATAATCATTTATAGAATTTTGCGCAATGAAATTATAGTGATTTTGTTTTTTAAAATAACCAGTTATACTTAGATTTTATTTTCTTGTTTTGTTGCTTAAATAATATTGTTAACTTTTGCATCCATATCTCACGTGAGTATATAGAGGAAATTTGTTTACTTTTGTTTCAAAGGTGTGAATTTTGTAAAAATAAATCATTAAATCCAAAAAAGACCAAAAAATTCACGTACAATTACAGAAAAAATAAATATACAGAGTGAAAGATTCCTTGTGTAGCATTTTAAGTACTAAATTACCAGTAAAAATAAGTATTTCATAAACTCTCGTGAATTATCATTTAATGATATTTCGTAAATATAGATTGTGATAATATGGTGTATGGTGATAATCTGACTCGTCGATCGGACATTCGTCTAGAAACAACAAATAACGTAATTAGCGCCCGATTTGCATGCATGCGAAATCAAAATAAAATAATTTCTAAACCACCAAAAAAATTATATATATGAGAAAAACGAAATAATAAATGGTAACTCTACCAGTGTTCCTTGTATCTCTTGCGCATAGAGAAATTAAACCTAAATTTTTTTTAATTTAAGATCTATGTCAAATGCTCATGCCGCTCAAATATCAACAATAAATATTTATATGCGTCAAAAATTTCGATTACGAACCAAGTTTAACGTATCTGATATATTTTTTATGTAAAAGATTATAATATTGCTTACTTGAGATTAGATTCATAAATAAATGATATAATATAGATATAGTGAAAAAACGAATAAAATCGGTTTAAATCATACACCTATGTATTATATTTTAAACATTGGATGACTTAAAATTAATTTTACATAGATAATTATTTCGCATTAATAGTAAAGCATATTGTCAATTAAACTTAAAAGACCCAAGCTTCAATTATAAAGCAGCTTATAATAATTAATTAAATACGTCTACAGGAACTCAAATTCTCATAAAGGTTTAAAAAGCAATAACAAGCATAACGTTGCCTTAAAAGTTGATAGGGAGAATATTTTTTTAAATAAGTATTTATTATATAAAATATTTATACCTTTATTAAAAATCATTGATTTTATATCTAAATTTTATAATATAAAAAAATGCTAGAATCACGAACAGAAATATATGTATTTAATTTTAACCGGTTAAAAGAAGCTCTTCCTAAATTTTTCGCGTTCCGGCTAGATAATTTTATTTTATTTGTCGCTGATAAATCTTGATATATTCTAGAGTAGCATAACATAGCTATATATATATAAAAAATTAATATATTCAAATAAAATATTTTTTGTTTTAGAACAAACAATTAAATTAGACCCTTTAATTTATAGGTTGCGACAATTTATAAATATAAGTTTAATAGTAATAAATAAAAAAAGGCACTTTAAACCGCAGTGATTTCAGTAATTAATGTGTTATATAAAAAATCATAATTGCATATTTTTTGTCGATTTTAAATATGTCATTGTGAATAAAATTTTTCATGATGAAACAGAATTCGATTTCCAAAAGCATTTAAAAATTCGAAAGTAAATTAATTTAGTTTTATTTATATAGGAAACAAAAGCAAAACTATGCAATAGTCGTTATGTAAAGAATGAATTTTTATAAGAAATTAAGACATAATTATACCAAAATATTGGGACACACACAGACATTCACTTGCTGTCTATGCGTAACTATATCATACATAGGCACATAATGGATAATTTCATAAAAGTCAAATTTTTTATTAAACATAAAAACAAAAAAAAATTAAATCATAACTATCTAAGGCTATTTGGCATCCGGTACTATTTTGATATTTGTTTTATGGATACAAAAATAGACACAGATCTTTATTAAATCATATTTACATGCTTAATTTCTCTTTATCATTCATATGGATCTGTTTAATGGCTTTCGATGGTATATTTTACATAAAATACTAACAAAAATCATGATGTCATTAAGAAAAATAAGTATTATGAATGAAATAAAATCATTCATAATAAAACAATATTAGCAGCGAAGCAATTTGTATTCTTAAAAAATTATAATAAAATAAAATAAAAATACAGTTTCATTAATGCATAATTAAATATTTGATTCTTTCTTATATTTTATTGAACATTATATCTTATTTCATATAAATCAGTGAATATTCTGCTTCTGCATAATATTTAAAAATCTTTAAGATTTTTATTATATATCATTATTAAAACAAGATATTAAGCCTTTCAAGATTATGGCACTAAATTTTCTAAACATGTACTACAATATAGCACACATTGACAAAATTTATTGTGTTTTAACATTAAAAATGTATTTTCATATAAGAATTTGCACTAAAAATTATATGATATTTCGGTTAAGTAATTGTTTTTTATGGTTCCATTATGTAGATAATTGTTTTTTAAATTGTTAATATACATAGTTTGTGTTATGGCCATATCTTTTTTGAGCATTTGATGTTCATTTAATATATTGCAATTTTTAAACATATTCAGAATCAATAAATTTCACTTAAACTTGCACCTTTATAACCATTTATTTCTTATTATACAATTAATTATAATATAAATCTTAAATTTTTAGTAAAACAATATAAATTTTTATAAAAACCATAAAAACATTTGATTAAACATGAAATCTAGAAATCCTAATACCTTTGATGATTTTATCTCCAAAACATCTGAATAGATGGCAATGGTAGAAATTATCAACAGATTTCAAACCATAAATGTTCGATTTTAATCTTATTACAATATAAATTTCAAAGGGCTTGTTCTGAAGTTTATTTTCTTTATAATAGATGCTAATCTCTTGGAATCTAAATATATCAAACCTAATTCCTTTGAATTAAATATTTCATTATTTCTGATTGAACATATTTGTTTATTTGAATAAATATAAATTATATTTCTATTTATTGTGTTTAAATGTTTTAATTTTTGCAATTTTACCGATCTAAGCAACCTTAAATTTTTAAATGTCTTGTGATTTGCTAAATAAATAATATGAAAAATTACAATATACGGCAAATATAATTTTTTTATATCCCGCGGTTTATATTATAATCTTCTTGCGTTAGATAAAACAAAATCAATAATTATCTTTAAATTGGGAAATCCACAGATGGATATTTACTTTCAATTTAATATTTCATTGTTATATAATGAAAAGCTTCACGAATACTGCAATTAATGATATTTTTTGTAATCTGACGCATAAAGATCAAAATAAAGAAATTTATATTTTTTATTCACGCTATAATGATTTACAACGATACAAATAGTGCACCGAAACAAAATATAAAGGTTTTTCATTTGATAAGATTAAAAACATTTATTTTATAAACAGTTTCTTTGGTTTTCATATTTTTTTAATGGGATTTGCTATTTGATTTTTATATGATCAAATTTGTTTTTTAGCTCTTTATAGTTGTTCAAGCAGACCTATAGACTACTCTATAGGAATAGTTTGACCTAATATTCTAACTACTTTATCATATTTACAATCTTACCCAGATATGTCTTCTTCTCTTAGAACTGATCAGTTAAAACGCATTTCTCAAGAATATTGTTTGTGCGTGAGTTTTCGCTTCGGTTGGCATTTATCAATTTAGAAATTTAAATATATAAAATCGCACATCAAACTTCAAAATTATAATCTTACTCTTCTTCAGATATCATAAAGACGACAATTAACCTAGATTTAATGTAAAGTATAACTTTGAAGATTTGATATGTGATATAACAGGTGTTCTATGGAAATATATATATTTGCGACTGGCTGTGCCTATATTCCAAAAAAAAGAATCGTCATGCATTGATGCGTCAAGAAGTATGAATTTGCAGATAAAAGAAGCTGGATCTGTTCGTATAAAAATTAGTAATGTCAACACAAGAAGTCAAAACCCATAAACACTAGGTTTATGTAAAAAACTTAAATATACACGTATGTGTGCTAAAATTCAAGGTAGATGGTGTAGAGTATATATTTTTGGAAAACAAAAAAACATGGACGAAAAATTGACTATAGATCCATCTATAATTCTACATGTTCCAGAGATTAAAGTATTATGAAAAACCAAATCATATTTTATAGACATTAAATTTATGACTATATCACTATGAAGAAATCAAATTTGAATTTGTTAGATAAAATAAAAATGAACGTAAACACCGGTTAAAACAAATACAAAGATATAAGTATTATTATAAGTAGTTGGATGTAATAAAACAGTGGTGAATGGTTTCGAACGAATGTTTGTACTTTAGGCTCTCTATTGAGTAAGATCACAGAAACATATTGTACCGATAGATTTTTCTGCTGATTTATTTCGTAATATGATGCGTAATTTTATTTATATATGCCTAAAAGTATCTCCTATGGTTGTTTTAATCTTTCTAGTTAAGTCCACTATACATAGATTCATGCTTAAAATGCTAAATTACAAATTTTTGATTGAACTAAGGAATACAGATTATGATGTATATATAAATCTCAAATCCAGATATAAAAAAAATAACCAACTTCAGAGATAAACTATCGGGTGTTATTTTTGCAATAGATAAAACAGGTATGGCTGAAATGATTTCGTTTCACCGCTAGCCATCAAATATACACTCTTATCGCGCTTGAAGCAATCCGCGCAAGTAATATTTAGTTTAAATTATATGGATATAAAGGCCGATAATTAATCACATACATATGTTGAAGCGTTCAAATGTGGTATACGAGATTTCTTTTGATCCCACATTATTTGATTCTTGGTAAACTAAGGGATTTCGAATTAGAGGGATACTAAAAATGTATTAAAAGTGACTTAAGTCATTATAGAGAGTACTAAAATAAGAGATTTCGAATTAGAGGGATACTAAAAATGTATCAAAAGTGACTAAGTATTTATAGAGATTCCTAAAATTAGAATACAAAGACATAAGAGAAGCTAGAAAAATAAAGTCAAATATATTTAAAATATAAGTATAGTATGCATTATTTATTCAGTATGTACAAACTTTCCACTAATAATTAAATCAGTTTTTAAATTATAGTCGAAAATTTTGATAAACATGCAAATCATTGCATAAAAGTTTTAAGAACGATAATTTCGGCCTCAAAACAAGTTGGTAATATATATTCTGACCATCCTTTATACAGCTGAACGATTCATAACTAACATAAAGCAGTCAGAACCAAGAAAAAACGCATAGAATATCCATATTAGCAAAGCCAACACTACCATTTTTATAATAAATATAAAGAGAAAATTCATAGTTAAAGAAATTTGTTTGAAAACTTGTATAGAACTCAAAAATGTATATAAATTGACATACTTTTGAATGTATATATATACGAGGTTCTATAGAATAAGCTTTTTTAGATATTAACAAAAAGAAGCATGAAAAAATATTAAAGTAATATTTATGAAAAGTATCTACTTTCTATATTTCTAATTTGAGGTCAACAGAAGACACTTAAAGGATAATAAAAAATAAACTCGAACACAATGAACCTTTGTAAATATAATTTATAAATTATAGCCAAAATGGAATAAAAAACCCAATATAATAAAGTAAATATTTAAGAAAGCCACAATATTTACATAATAAAAAGGCTCATTATTTTAACCTTTTAATTTGTTTTAAAGCTCTGGATAACACTAAATAAAAAATACCAAATTCCACATATACGATTATATTAGAAGTTTATGGATTAAAATACTAAAAATACTACTGGTTAATTTTTGATTAGCGTGTCCCAACAAAAAAAAACTGGTAGCATTAGCTAAGATGTTTTAATATGTATATATTCTGTTAACAAATCTTGAAAACTAACTTAGAATAAAAAAAAATTCCACAAAAAACACAAAATAATATAGATAAAGTAAATACTATATATTAAGTAAATGTATGAAAAAAAGGTTTTCTGATAAAGCAATTAATTATTTCGATTAACGTAAAATTCGATTTTTGATTTCAAAAAAAAGAGCATATATGAAAAGATTAACCTCAATATTTTTAACAATTTAAATATAAGCAGATATTTAAAATTACATATAACATACTTTATAAGAACATTATTGCAGGTTTAAATAATCAGTATATTTGATTTCACCAGTGTTTCTGTATAGTTTTGATATACTAGGTAAAACTAAATCATAACTCCAAGCAGAATTAATCCAAGTTAGAAAACATATAATAAGAATCATTATGTTTACAATTATTTACTTTTTCAATACATTTACAAAGTAAAACTTATAATAAAACTTGATATTTGTAGAAGCTGCAGGTTTACAGAAACAGAAGATTATAATAAAAGTTTTAAACAAGCACTAATAATTATATAAACTGTGTTTAACATGTTTATGTTAGCCAACAAGATATTTTTAAAAACTCAAACATATAAAAATATTTTAAATAGGTCTGAAAACCAGCAACAAATATCAAATACATGATGTTACTATGACGGTGATCATATTTTTGTTATTTATATACAAAAGCAACATAACATAATAGTTAATTTACAATTAAATTACTGAATTACAGTCGAAGAATAATATCACTTAAAACACAGGAGCAGGATGTAATAAATTAAGAAGAATATTCACCTTAATGAAATCCCAATCCACAAACTTATAATAAATAAGGCAACTGGGATGTGGATCAAAAAAATAAGATAAATACGTTAAATTTTACAGATGAATATATAAATAATTAATGATGAATATGTGTTTTTGCTCATAATATCACAAATGCCAAAAATTAAAATAATTGCAAAAAACAATGACCCGGAGGCGCGAAACACATAAAAAAATGAATTTATGCTATATACATAATAAGATGACATTTTAAAAACGAGTACGTCTATTTTACAACGATTAAAAAATATATCTAAAACTCTATGGTTTAATGAAGTGTTACACCTGATAGCATAAACATATTTAAATGCCTCAAAAAAATAAAAAATACGCCTAGATTTTTTCTTTTTTTTAGGTCCTATTATATAATGAGATATATAGTATTTCTTCAATGCAATCAATCCTTTAAATCAGTCGAACATCTGTTACTAGATTCATAACAATTTTCATAAAAATATATAAGAAGAAAAAAGTAAAAGAACTATGTGAGTTTTAGAATCTATTTATGTATTTCATTGTATGAAAACATAAGTAATTTGATTAAATTTTTTTAAAAGATATGGAAAATTGACTTGCAGAGAGCAAAGTGAAATAAATGATAAATAATGTCGAAAAGCATTCATTTTTCATGTTTCTTATACAATAAAACGTATAAGAACGCAATTGCATGTGATAATTATATAATATTATTTATAATTTTCAAATAGACGCAGAATAAAATTATTATTTTTGTAAAGTATGAACTGCTAGCGCCTGTATTTTTCTACAATATATGACCAATTTGATTTGAATATTGGTTTTGTGTGCAATTATGAAGAAATAAGATCACAAACTAATTAGATTTTTTTTAAATTTTAAATTCGTTGATTTCATGAATGTAAACTATGAAAAAATCATTTTTATTTCGATAAATTTCAAATAAATTTTTGTAGTATTTTAAAACAGTAAAATGATCCAGTTTATTATGAGGATGTACATATGAACAAAAAAATGTGTGTTACGCCTATAGAAATTCATCTAAAGCTTAAAAACAAAATCATGTTATAAAAAAAATTGCATAAGTCTGAATAAAAATGCAAAAAAAATTTAAATGCTGAAAAATTTTATATCATATGTTTAATCCTATAATTAATTTTGAAAACTGCTATCAAATAATTAAAAAAAATACAAAAAGGATTTTTTTCTAAAATATATGTTTTTATAAACCTTACTATCTAAACATCTTGATGTAAGATCGAAGAAAAGATTTAAATAAGAAGATTTATTTAGTTTGCATTTTTCTAATTATAGTACGGCGTGCTTTTAGAAAAAAAATCACAAGTAAAGATAGAGCTAATGAACAAGATTTTTAGTATAAATGTATTTTAAAGGCTTTTTTTGTGTTGTAAGCTTCTTAAAAGCCCCGTGTGGTTTTTTAATCCATAATTTGCTACTTATTTTAAAAAAAAGTCTATGAACGTATTAAACCAAATTTAATATATGGGCGTATTCTAAAACATCAAATTACATCATGTCATATTAATAAAGTTGTAAACTTAATTCTTAGAGGATTTCTGTATATACATGCTTTAATTATTATCTGGTTTAGAGATAATCGCATTTATGTATTACAATTTTTTATATAAATATATGCATTTTTTTATTTTAATCTTGAATATTTTAGTTTGTTAAAAATGTTTGTCTATATTAATATATTTTTACTATCTTTATCCTTATTTCCTATTTTTTTACTCTTTTTCTACGTGTCATGTAAATCTAGAACGTATATGAATTTCTAATAGCTTCTGAACTCGGCAATATCAAGTTATGTTCAATTAACAGCTGAAATAACATTATAAAAATATTTTGGGGAATTCAATCTGTTAAAATTTTTGAATTGCCTTTTTGATTTTTTTTATGTTAAGTTTTTAGATTTTATTGTTTTACATGTTCTAATTTTCTTATTTTCGCTTTAAATAAGTATATTTATGTAGTATAGTAAATATATTTATAGCACATTTTGTGTATTTTTAGTCAATTATATTTTAATGATTAGCTTTTTTAATAGTGAAAATATTATATTTGTTATTTAAATCATGAATTTATTTTATCTTGAATTGAAATTTTTCAATTTATTGTGGAAACTACAAACTTAAAACTAAGACTGCTATATTATTATAAAAACTTTGGATCATTTATCAGAATATTTTAATATATTTTTTGTATTTAATGTTTGAAAAATAATGAAATTGATCATATTCATGCATATTTTTAGAATTTGATGCAGTATTTTAAATTGACTTACATCAATTAGTAGAATAATAATGACAGTGAATGTATTAAAGCTTTCAATGAAATTGGAAAAAAATTAGCCATATTAGAAAAAAGAAAAATGTATCTAAAATTGCCTGCAATTTCATTATGATAAGAAAATCTTGATAATTACAAAATTTGCATTTTAGTGGTTGGTTCAAAAACTATACTTTTGTTTTTTAGAGCTAACATTGTTTATATAAGATTTATAATTTTTAGATATAAATCAAAAAATAAAAAATCAAAAAATACAAATTTATACATGTATCAAATAATATGTAAAGTGGATTTTACGGATTTTTTATTTGTCACAAAAATTATTTTATCATCATGTTTTTTTTAATACTATAATGTAAGACTATTTTTTATGTGAAAATACCTACTAATACATTTCGATCGTAAATTTTAAAATAAATACAGCTTTTTTTTTATAAATTGTCATCAGAATGACTTCAATAGAATTTAGTCGCGTAATTCTGTCATGATGGTTGTAATATAAATAGATATTTTTGTTAATGTCATTTTTCTAATGTAATACTTAAAGCATAAAGAATTATAATTTCTCATAACTTTAATTTTTCTTTTTTTGCAAAATGATTTAAAAACCCCATCATTGCTCAATTAAACTATACAGAAATAAAATTCCGAATAAAAAAACTAATTTTATTTTTTCAGTGTTTTACATAAAATATTTTAAATATAAATATTATTGAAAATATTTGATCTAGGCAATTTTTTGCTTATTAAAGCATAATTTGAGGCTGTTACCTAATTTTTTTGGAATACTATTGATTTTTATTAGATTTATAACAATCGATAAATCTATATGCTTATCTTTCTCATTATATGATTAGCATAAAAGAAAGTCGAATACAATTATTGGGTCAATGATTAAGCATATATTAACTACTATTTTCTAAAATTCATAGTATTTATACCTTTATACACAAGTTTTATCCTCATTATATTAGTTTTTTATATATATTTAAACTCAAAGTCTAAAAGATTTTAAATTATTTTTTATAAACTCTTTTTGAAAATTATAAAACATTTTTCAGTCGTAAATATATAAAATATTATAAACTCTAGACCCTTATATATTAGATTTTATATTTGACCATTTATGCACTATATTTTCCATTTTTATATTTTAAGTTTTTAAATTGTTTAGTATCAAAAGAAAAATATAACTAGTAGGTACAAGTAAAAAGATTGTAATTCTTAAAATATAAATACTAAAAATATACAGATTTGATTATAGGATGTTTTATATAACTCGACTCTTTTTTTATGAAATTGTTTTGAACCTCTAGATTTTTCTTTATTTGAATATGTAAAACAAACTATTATATGTTTTTCTTGCATATGAAAATAACTTTTTAAGCATTAAATTTTGTATTTTTGGCCTGACTAAAACATTTTATAAAAAAACATGTATTCACACAAATTTTATAAATAAAAATAATAAACAATGAATTATGGTTATTATTTTGTCGTAATCTATCTTTTCTAGTTTTTTATGATAAATAAATTCTTTTTAATTCTTGAAAAATCAGATCGTTTTATATATTCTTCTATTTTTTTAAAAGTAATTTATAAAAATATTATTTTCTTTGTTTCAAATATTATGTTTTTTTACTAATATCAAATTCCTTTCTTATATAAGTTGATCTCACATCTTTTCATATTCATTTAGATATATAGTTTACAATAAATATATAAAAGTTCTTGCTGACGATAGTCACCCACATGAAAGTATAAAAAAAAATTAGTTTTTTATATATGAAAAAAACCATTTACAGCCTAACTATTTTTCAAAAATTTATAATATTTTTTTTTTCAGCCTATTTTAAATACTTGGTTTTACGCAATAATAGCCAAAAATGTATATTATTTATCAATTTTATAATTCAATAAATAGAGTGTATTCTTTATGATTATAATTGTAATACAAATCCTGTAAGTATGTTTGAATACATTAAAATTTAAAGGTAAAAGTTTGGTACTGGTAAGTAAAAATATACTGAAAAACATTAAATGCATCATTGATAAATTTAATCAATAGAAAAAAAGAGGTTACTAATAAGAATAAAAATATATAAATGAGGTTCTAAAGTTGAATATAGTATGCTTTTTATCAATAAACTTATTTTTTCAATTTTTTTACGGGTAAGTTTAAAACCTACGCAGAATTTGCAAAATGTAACTTGCACACAAATAAGAATATAGATCGAATCATAGTACATCTGAAAGTATTTAATTGATTTATACATCAATTCATTCATTTTTTACTGAAAATAATAAATTTCCAATAAATTCATTAGCGAGGTTTTTTAAATTCGATAAAAAGCCCTGTCGTATATAAAAAAACGTTATCTATATTTTCATTATATAAAAACGATTTTCATACAAAATTACTTGATTCAGCTAAATATTAAATATAAACGAGCATTTATTTTTGCATCTAATTTAGTGCGTAATATATTTTGAATTTATGATACGATTTGTATCTTGATAAATAAAAGGCTTTTGTTATTTCAAAAAACGATATAAGTAATCAAAAATAAAAAATGATATTTAATACCAATATATTTTATATTGCGGTTTTTAACTGTGGGTCACTCAAATTATAACTAGATAAGAATTTTTAGTTTAGATTTTATAATATAAACGCAAAGTGTCCTTGAAAAAACTTAGGGCTTCATATATAAAATCATATAAAATCTTCATTAAATTACAGAAATTTAAAAAACCGCTAAACACATAATTCAAAAAATATCGTACATATATAAATTAAAATTAATTTCTAGATACCTAAATGGGTTTTATTATGTTAATAAATAATTATATTTTTTTCGAATGTAAATACTTTTTTGCATAATTACCAAGAATATTTAACAAAATGATTTTACAACAGAAAATCTTATAACATATTTAAAAAACCTCTAATCTGCATAAATTGACTTTTAGCTTTTATTCAGATAAAGAATCTTTACTATATAGATTTATGATTTAGATAAATATTTTTGAGCCCTAGTTCAAATCAATAAAACCACTATTTGTATTATATATTTTTTTCTTTTCAGTTATATATTTTTGCATTTTCTGGGCATAGTAAATGTATAATTGATGATACAAATTAAGATTTTTCTTAAGCTTTAAAGTTCATTTAAAATTCTTATAGACCAATATTTACTTGCCTTATAGTAACTATTTATCGGTATTTTATATATATAATTGTTTACTCATCTTGTTACAAATATAAAAGGGAGGAAAAACAAATGTACGAAGATAGAATTTTTGTTAACGATATAAATAAAGTAAAAATATGATAATTAGTAATAAATTAATATTCTTTCTACTTGGTAAAGAGAGTATAAATATGTTCAATATTTTATTGTGGCTTTTAAATTATATAAATTTGCATTAGCAAAGAATTATCTGGATTTAAGGTGATAAAAAAATCGCATTTTGCTTTTAGTAACATCATGTTGCCCATTAAAGCTTGATACTAATATGTTAAGGTATCTAAAATATAAAATTTTAAATTTTTTCTTAGAAGTAAAAAACACAATCTATATTTTAAACAAAAATTAATTTTTCGATTAGTAATTATAATTTTTCTTTATCTTAATAGAGCAACTTTACAAGGGTAGATTCTAGTAATATTGTAATACTCCGCAAAAAAATATGATGTTTTAGCAAGCAAAATTTAACTTCAATTTTCTCACATAAAATTACAAGATTTATAGTGTTTGGAGGTATGTGAATTTTGATCAGGTCTTTTGCTTGAAGATAATAAAAATTTATTAATCATTTATGTGCACGTGTATTTTATACGCGATTTGTTGTGTTCTTTTATTGTTTGTATATAAAATATAGTCAAAAAATACCCTACATGCTTTAACATCTTATAAGCTTCATAGATAGTTACTCTTGCATCATAAAATTGTTCATCGTTAATGCAATCAAAAAAATTTTCTATTCCTAAATATAAGGAATCCTGATAACTATATTTTATTGTATATTCTCTATTATTACACTATGTGTTTATTTATCTATTCAAAATTTAGGTATATTTATAAATTTAATTTTGCTTTTTATCAGCCTGTAAATATAATTAAAGATCTAAATTTCGTTATTTCTTTTTAATGCTAAGGAATGGATATCAGAACATTATAATTTAACTAGAGAAAATACAAAAATTTTGATTTTTTTAGGAATAAAGTAATTAATTTCCATAAGACACTTCATAACCATACTTTTAGTCATCTCTTCTTTGATATTTATTATTCATTCAAGCCCTATTAGTTTAAGGGGTTTTCTTTATCCTATAGTGATATTGAATTTTGTTGTTTTTTATATTTTATAATCTCCACAAGAGCACCAATTATTATATGAAAAAACAGAAAATCTAATGTTTTTATTGTAAAAACTAAGTTCAGATTTATCAAAATCTGTGATGTCTTTATAAAAATTATAAATCTAATGATTTTTATTCTTTTCTTTTTTGAGAATATAATTTTATAACGATTATCATGTGTGTAGACAAAAGAAAAAGAAGCAGATTTTGTGATACTAATTTATTTAACGTTTTTTTTATGTAAAAAAACAGAATAAAAACTTTAATTTAGCAAAAATATAATTTATTTCTACCTTAGTTTCTATTATACTGTTTTTATTTTCTGTACCAATATAAATTTAGTTTTGTTAAGAGCTTGTGATATAATTATATTGTTTATTCTTTAAAAATCAAATACGTGGATATTTAAATAAAATAATCCTCAGAACTTTGTATCATAATCGGTAACATATAGTATTGTGCATTCATATATTGTATTTTATGATTTCTGAATTATTTCCTAGCTGTAAACACTATAGAAGACCCATAATGTATAAAAAAATAATCGGATTACCCTATCATAAAGTTTTATGAAAAAATAAAATACGATAATAGATGTAAATATTTGAAAAAATTGCATGATTTAATATAGAACATAATGCATGACTTAAATTAAAACAGAATCTCGCATTATTAATGTCAAATAAAGTTTTAAAGAAATATGGTGCTCTAAATCACATAAGCTATGCTCTAAAATACATATATGCTGCTTCTTTTCGTGATTTTTTATTTAATTCTTTGTCCTGCTAAGCTCTGTATTTTTTTTTAAATCTCTTTTGTTTATATTGCATTCATTATAATTATTCTACGATCAATGGTTTTGTACACTGCTCGTTTAAAACCATAGAATTTAAGTCAATCTATAATCAATTTTTCAGATAATTCTTTGTATAATAACGTGAATGTTGTTATATAACCAGAATAAATACACATTTGGATGCCAGCAAAACGTCCAATCATCCAATTCAATCTTTGCAACAGAATTACATTCATGGAAAGTGCATTAATTAATGCGTATGATTTAGGGTGAATATGGAATCGTTATTGGCATGAAATTGTGCCATTAACATTACCGTGACTAAGCACGTATTATATCGTTTTGAACTGGTTGTATCAATTATATATATCTATACTAGCATTCATTGACGGTTCGGCCAAATGAATTTATCAATAACTTAAACTGAGTAGATACTATGAAAAACCAATTTGACTTTATTTGTCCGACAATAAATAATTACCTTATTTCACTACTTATATACCATCTAGTTTTAAGTTTTTTTTTGGTTTATACTATTTTGGTGTTTATATGTGTGTCTTTACTTTTAACTACTATTAAAAGGAAGACGGGAATGAAATACGACATTATCACTATAGCACAATTAGAATTCAAAATCGTCTAATAATTTTAGATTCAAACATGGACGGATAAAAACATCATGATCTATTGATATTGTGATGTTTAACACATATGCACTTCTTTTGGAATGTGTATTGGGTTATAATAAACATATGGAGATAATTTTATTTGGGTATAATTAAATTAAAATATTTTTGGTTTCTTATTCCATTTTAGAATGAAAAAAACGCAGGATTCATGGAAGATTTACAAAAATATTTGAGGAAAACCATGACTGGCAGGTAAAATAAATAAAATATATTTGATGTCTAACATTATCAAATATATAATCTTTAAAATTATTGAATATAAATTTAATGATGCTCATATGTTCATTTTTTAACATCAATGTAGTCTTATGTAAAGTATGAGCATTTATAAATATAATTTCGCGTTAAATGTAATCCTCTGAGAAGCCATATGTTAAATAAGGCGGCCCTTGTTTCTACTTTTTAGTGCGTTCCAGGATATATATGGTATGATAAAAATCTTCTAAATAAGAATATTTTCAGACTAAAATAAATTTACAGCATATTTGGCTTTCTAAAAGTATTCAAATTTGAAGTTTTTGGAAGCCATTAAAAAAAAAGGGGGAAACAAAATTTATATAATGCTTTCAGAAAAAAATATCATACTTTCAAAGAATTTCTTCATAGGTTTCTTAAGACCAAACTTACGTATTTAATACATTTTAAAGTCGAACTCTTGCTCTTTCTTAATATAACGTCACCTGTAGTGGAATTTTATGATCTTCTGATAGGTATCAATATTATATACAGAAATTTAAATACTCGGTTATTTGACTTATTTTGCAGAAAAGTAATGAAATTATTAGTAATATATAATAAAATATAAACTTTAAAAAAGTGACAGTATTATAAATTTTCAATATAGAACAAAAACCTTGTAAATAAATTTATATTAGATGCATCTATTTCAGAGTTATTGTGTTTTCTTATGATTCAAAATTTATCTTTTTAACGTATATGAATCAGCGCTTTTATGTGAGAAATCGTAATAGCTTAAGAAATCTAAAATATGATTTGCCCTCATTTTTGACATTAAATGTAATTTAACATCTTTTATAAGGTTATTTATACATTTTGACTAAAAGTAAATATATTTATTGCTCAATTTTTATTTTATTATATTATATATTTTCCGTGTTTTATAAAAATAAATATGAATGAAAGGAATAAGCTATGCAAATATGTCAAAATATATTAATTTTCATGCATTATTGTGATAAAGGTTTTATTTTTGTCCTCCGAATACTAAATCTTGCATAATACAGAGAAATCTTCTATTTGTTTATATAAAATTATATAAACAGGCTTTTTTGGCATTAAAATGCACAGAAGAAACACAAAATCTGATCACATACAAATTTTTACAGAGGCTTGTGAATATATTATAGAAGAATAAAAAATAAATTATTATGTTGATCTTTTTTTAATTTATTATTCTGTATTTTAATCTGTTGGATTGAAAAACGGATTACATTTAGATGAAAAATACATTAAAAAAATATTATAAATAATCATCAACAAAAGCTAAATCATAGATAATATTATATTATTTATTATTTATGATTAAAAGTGATCATGTATTTAAGCAACTCGGATTTGTAGAAATGTAAAAATTATGGTCATTCTACACATTAGGAAGTTTAAAGAAGGAACTATTAATAGCACAAAAAAATAAAATTACTAGTGCAAACTACATAAATACTCTATACTGCATTTTTTTGCAATAAGTTTTATCCAAGATCTATAAGAAATATTTTTTCTAATAATTTTAAAAGATTGTCACAAATAAATCCTAAGTATAAAAAGGTTTTTTATTTATAAAATATTCCGAAATTCTGAGTTTTGATTAGTTTACGGCTATGTCGCAAATAATAATATCTAATTTACATATAAGAACTCTAAGTCAGAACAAAACTAAAGCATAATTAAGAATTTTTATTTTGATAAAATACTAACTTAATAGGTCTTTATAAGTAAAGAATTTTCGAAAGAATAAAAGAAATTAGGATATAATCAACAGTATAAATATGATGTACCATCGGAATCTTTATCAAGTTTTAGTTTGAGTAATTATTTTAAGATTATTATTGCAATATTTATCCAATAACGGACTTGCTTTTAAAAACCTTGCTCGTAAATATAATGTATGTTATTTTGCATTCCTTTCCTTTAAAAATTTAATGAAAATTGTGAAATAAAAATCGTTTGATTTGATTTGATTTGATTTTAGCTTAATTAAGCCTTGCTTGGTGTTCATTATAGATATTTAGTTTTTTTTATAGTTTGTTTTGTTTTTTATTTTAAAAATTTCATATAGAGTGATGCAAACAGCCCGTTTTAAACATTTTAACCATATTCTTTATATATTTTTGCACCTCCACCTGATTTAATATTATAAACTACTATTTTTCCCACAAATTATGTGTGTTAGAGTACTTTATATAAAGTGAGAGCTTGCATGTATGTCTTAACTTCATCTGGGATTCTTAACTCCTTTGCATATTTTTATGTAATAAAGACCCTATAATGAGTCATGACATATGTCATATGTATTCTTTTATTAGTATATAAAAGGAATTACATTTCCCAAGATCGATACTTTTTACATTTTTAAGTTCATTAAATTCTCAAAGCTAATCATACCTATTAAAAACAACGTGATAATATTTTCTTTTTTATCGTATAAGAAAATGTTAGGTCTATTTTGTATTTACTTTAAAATTATAGGATACACTTTCATTTAAAATTTTTAATTATTTTAGAATGAAAGTAAAGTGTATTTTTATTGATGCTAATCTTTGAATTACATTTTAACTATGAATTTTATATAAAAATATATAAACTAAGTCTAATATTTTTTTGAAAATATAATATTTATGCCAGAAAAGAGAGAAAAAACGATTGTATATTGTAGAAGAAAATTATTTTAGTGCAAGTAAAAATAAAATATATAGGAAAAAAAATTAAAAAATAAATCAGAACATATAAAGAAAAGGTTTTTTAATCATTAATTTTATTTTTACATTATGTTTTTGTAAGAATCTATAAAGGATTTAGTTCGGTATAATCGCGGATCATCTAATGTGAAATTTTTAAATATGAAATGCTAAAAAATAGGTGGTAAAAAATTAAAAAAATAAGCATCAGCAACATAATAATTAACTTTATCGTTTATATTATGCACAGAATTTGTGTATGTGCTTTTTAGAATGCTTGGTAATACATTTTTGATCATATATCATAAAATTTTACTATTTAAAAAAAATATAAAGTTCTAATTTGTCAATCTTTTTGATATAATAACTATATCTCTGAAGTTACTTAGAAGTATTTGCACACGTGACGATGCCTAAGGTTACAGAATATGAGAAAATTTTGTTATCATTATAAATTTCTTGAATTATACGAAAAATATCAAACACGATTTTTCATTATTCATTTCATTTTATAGTCTGATTGCTAAATAAAGTTTGAAATAAAAAAAAACCATCGTATGAGATAAAAAAAACACTAGAATCTATAATTTTTTTTGATCGCTATTGGTTTTCAAGGGATAAGATTATCTGAAACTATCACAAAATGTATACAATGTATCGGTTTTTAGATATAAAAATATAATTTAATTCTATATATCAATCAAGTACCGATAATAATATATAGATTAATATTACGAAAATAGTCATTTTTAAGTTGTTTTTTTAATTGTAAATCGTGTTATGACCAATTATTTTTAATAATTAATTTAAATCTTGTCTGATAAATAAATATTAGATACTGCATTGCATCATTATATGGTTTTCAAACCAAAATAGCATATCTTCGTGTTAAAGATAAAAACTATTTAGCTTATGTTTCTCCAAAGATAAATTAGTGTTTAAAAAGTGTTCATTGTTATAATAACAAACATTTCTACCGTATACCATAAAATGAGATCCCCTGGATTATTATTTGTGTAATTTGTCTGCCGGACTTATGAAATGAAAAAATTTATATGAATTTATATATTACTATGATAAGCAACAAGTTTAATTAGATTGTAATATATTGTTTGAAGGTAATTAGAAACAAATTATAATCATCTTTCACCATATAATCTCAAGATTTCAATTAATTATAAATGATCATAAAATCATTTTTTCTGCTAAATTTGGAATATAATTGTTAATTCATGCTAAATTATCTTTAATTCTATTTACAGATTTTATTTGTCTAGTTTCTTTTCTAATTTCTTCAATAAAATATTTAACTCACGAAAACAATTGAATTATAAAATGGAGCCCTAAATAAATTTTACATGGATTAAAGAATCTTACAATATAAAGCTTATAAAAAGACAAATTCTACAAAAATTGTGAGTTCCAATTATAAATCATAGTACTAGCGCTTTTGATTATTCTGAGACAAATAAACATGTAACATCGCAAACTTGCTTATTTATTTTATTTTAAGATTATTTATGCATTAATTTATATTATAAAATAATCGCACTTTATAAATGATAGTAGAATATCATAAAAGTTATTCGAGCAAAAATTAGTAAATAGAAGAGAAACAATAGTTGTTAATTTATTCGTTGTTGAATATAAATGTTCTTCTTATAATTTTAAATGCAATATTTTTTGTTTGAACAACATGTTTTTTATAAGTTTAAGTGATGTATGTTTCGGATTTGAATTTTTTAATTTTTACTGCTGCCTCTCATGAATTTTTGTTAAGTCTTGGCCTGCATATAAGCCTTTTATAATTTTTTTGACAACAAAATTAAACTCAAACGTAATAAGATATTTTTGATTTACTTTAAAACCTTAAGTATATGAAATTCACTTGTTTAAAAACACTGAAAATCATTGATATAAAGATAACCACATGACAAATACACATCTTATATAGCATAAATATATGAATGTGTTATCTGAAGCTATTACTTGTAATTGAAACACCTAAATTTGTTTTCACCAAAAAATATTTTTTATATTGTTAGGAAACATACACATTGTTTTACTTTTAATTATAAATTATCTATATTTTTTCAGTTTAACGAAATAATCTCGTAATAATAACCTTTTTGTTATTATGTATTGTTTTTTTAATCTAAATCTTGATATTTACTTCACGTGTCTTAAAATATATGTCAAGTTGTCTTAACACCCAGCCATAAATATTGGATTTAAATATGTTCATAAAAACATAAATATATTTCCTAATGCAAAAAAATTATGAAAAGAATATGCTGTAATAACGAGACTATACTATTGTAAGATATAATCATTTTTGAAATGCTTGCTTTAGATATTGCTATCGAAATTATGCATTTTGATTATGATTACGTATATATATTTTTTGGAAATATAAACTATGTCAACTTAAATCTCTATATGCAAGAAAAGTCAATTTCTTTTCCCTGTACGAAAACCCATGATTTCATTATTGATTATATTCATATTATCCCACACTTAATTAAATTTCATGATTAATCTTCTACTATATTTAATCTTCTTTAGGTTTATATATTTTAGCATCAGAATCTAGCAATTTCAATCTGTCTATGTTACATTGTTATCCCAAATTTCTAGATTTAGATAGTTCTTTTTTATCAAAAAAAAATATGGCTTTGGCAACCAATAATTTAAAAAATCTATCTGATTTATATTTAAGCACTGAATTTTAGATCATATAAGCTTTTTGTATTGCCTATCTGTTATTACATATTCTATGTTTTTTATGCAATGACTACTAAAGTTTCATATAGGATTAATCGTCTGTATAATTTTGTATGCAGAAATTAATTTAATTTTATTTTAAACATCTCAAAATTTATCAATAGTCAATTATTTTCAGCTATATTCATAATTAATTGTAATTTTTTTAATTTATTTCATTTTTATTTGGTTTCCCATTGACTTTTCCTCTAAATTTTATGTCAATAACTACCCATTAAATTTTATATTATATATTGACTACATGATATCTAGCAAAACTAAATATACGAAACATGACATTATTTTCTTGATTCATTTTAACAAGGTAATTTTACGTTGAAATGGTTTTACGGTAATGATTAATGTACGTTTGCAGATCAACTTCATACCATGATACCAAATTGTGTGCACAATATGCAACAGAAGAAATAATTACATCTTAATGGTCAATGTGCAGTAAATCGTAATTTTTCATCTAAATTTTAAAGTCTTCTCTAATAAGCGGCTGCAATGTAATCTTGAATTGCCAATTGTATGCAAAGTGTTGCTTTAAATTTCATTAATAGTATTTGCAGATGAAAAGAAAGATGATACTTGCAATATACAGCGAAAATATAAATTTTATAAGTTCTTTTATTTGTTACAGCCGACTTGATAAGCCATTAAAGAATTATTGAACTTGTATTTTATAGTCATACTTGAATTATACAGCTTAGAGTAAATTCTATTCATAAAATGCATTTTTTTTTGTAATAATATGAATGAATTGTGCAGTTTTATACGATAAAAAGATATAAAGATGGAATAGAGAAAGAGAAAGAGAAAAAAGTGTGTATAACGAGAAAGCGAATGATAATATTTGTATATTAACCCGATAAATATATAATATAAGCTATATTCATCAAGCTTAAAATTAAAAACCAGCATTAATAAATATATTCGCAAAAATTAAAGGTGTGCTAAAATAATTTTTATGCATACGATATAATTAAAATTCTACTAATTGCTTCGGTTTTGATATTTGCATCATGCCACCATCAGAATGGATTACAAATTTCAATCGTTTATATTTATTTTTAAAAAATATTTTTTAAAAGAGCATTCAATTGTATTGAACATATGAGAAATGGAATAATTACGTTTATGACGTACTAATGTAATAAAAAAAATATTTGTGCAAAAATTATGAAATCTTGGGGGTCTTATTGTTGCCTAGGAGGGTAAATCGAAAAAACCGAGTTGTGGTATTTGAAAAAGTAAAAAAATAATAATAGCGTTATTTTTGACTAGTATCATATTATATACATTTAAATTTTATTTCTTTTAGATCCATAAGATTAGGCCATGCTGTTTAATTAGAAAATAATTATGTTTTTTAGAATTACTTGCTTATATATTTTGAAAAGATGAAAATAATATAATTTTGCATATACACTATTTCTTGAAATGTATATTATTTGTATAATTCCTTATATGTCTAGCACTGGATAGCATTTGTATACTATACAAAAAGAAAAGATATTTTTCGGAGAAGTATAAAATATTTCATCATAATAATATATTGACATTTATCATTGAATAAATATCAAACTTATATGATAGATGTAATACTATTTACATCTCTAAAAACCTCTTATAGCTTCAATTTTTATCTTTAAAAAGCATCAATACTCCTTTACATGTGTAATTATTACAGAAACATTTTTCTTGATGATATACTATATTTCTTTCTCTTTTCTCTATAAAATTTATTTCTTTTTGTTTATTAATAGAACTTTCATCAGCGTATATTTATTTTTGTGTCATATTTGCTTTGAAAATTAGAATGGATTTTGATAAAAATGAACAGATATAATTTTAGCCTGAATAATTAAAGGCCAAAAAATATATAAAGACGTTTAAAAGTTTTTTTCTATGCATTTAGTATGTGTTTGTTTTTATTGGTAAAAATTTATTTAATATTCATAACCGTATAATATATTGCTATATTATAAAACGCGTATTTTACGATTATTATAGACTTAATTATTTTTGCAAATTTATTCAATTATTATAAGGTTATATGGTACCTGTAGGGAATAAATCGTTGTAAAAAAGGGTTGATGTATTCGAAATTATTTTTTTTAATATCTTTTCTTTTTCATAAAATTTGCACATAAATGCTTAATTTATAGATATTTATTACAATAATCGTTTCTTAAACATTGCCGTGAAATCAATAAACTAAACTTCTTTATTATTTAATTATGTTCATTGGTATTTTATTACCTAAAAAACGCATCTTTGCATTATTTGATTTGATTGAGCTCATAATGCATACGCAATCTATTAATTCATATTTCATTTTCTGATTTGCTTTTCACAACCATGATCAGATAGATATATCTCTATGTAAGAATCTGATTAATTTTAAATTTTTTTTTAAACGAATAGATTTATAGCTACAGAAAAATTTTCTTATACAAAACAGAGCTATTATATCAAATCCTTTATATCATAGAAAGAATCAGCAGTATATTTTTTTACGAATTCTATTAATTAAAAAGAGTTAATTATTAAATAGAATGTAAAAATATGGAAGTTGGAACAAATAAGTTAGATATATATGTAAAGTATTTTTATGGTCTATGCGAAAAATCAGTGTAAAAATGATTATAGTTCATGGTTAACCATCGTATCATTTAATCCTAGCACTACAAAATCTATACTGTATTGTTGAATTGCGCACAAAAAGTAATAATTTTTGAGTAATTATATATATAATAATCATTAAATTTGTAGCTATTGCCTAATTTGCTATTTTAGGTCTTTTATAATAAAGAAACAGTACAAAAACACAACAAATATAAGAAAAATATAAATACGTATTCATTAAACATTTTTTCAATGATTAAAGTGAATTTTCATACTAAGAGTATGACAAAGACGCATATTGGATGCTTTATATAAAGGAATGTTAAATAGGCACGAATTTATAAAACGAATATTTCTTTCGAAACTTAGATATATTAAATAAAATTACCAATGAAATAAAATTTTAAGATATCTCTTTTTTATATTTTACAAGTTATAAAACTAGATTACGAACTTTTATATAATTTAAAATTTTATTTCAAAGCACTAACATATTATTTTTGTATCTTTTAACGAATTTTATGTTTATTTGTTAGCTTCTATGCTAAATCCTTATAATAATAATCAGAGCAAGATTATTATTCAAAGTTTGCATTTTTGTAATTAAAAATATTACAAAATTACATTGCAAGTCTTCAAAATAGTCAAAAGGCTTGATGGTGAATTACGTGAAATTATATTCATTCGGTTATAGATAAAAATTTATGTGAATTTAAATTATAAACGCAGTTTTCCATCATAAAAACAATCAAAGACCTGATAGAATTTGAATTTTATATTTCTTTTACATTCTATGTTACCTAAATTATTTTTCAGGTGACTCCGCAATAGTCGACACATCCACGCATGAAAATATGGAGAATCTGTCTTATTTTCACATTAAAAGCTAAAAGATGTATGGAAATATAACAAAATTATATATTATCTTCAATTTTATCCTTTAAATATCAATAAAAATATTTACATTGCCCTTAAAAAAGAGGAATTCATATTTAGAAACGAATTCAAAATGTTACACGTTATAAGATGAATTCTAAAGTGTATCTTATTGATAAAGAAATTATGGTTTCGTCATTCTTATTCATAAATATTTTTTATGGCGTAAAGCCTTTATAATCTTATATAAAAGTATCTTTGTAGATTAATAAAAATAACATACAGAGAAGATATTCTGTATCCACCTATACGTTTCCGAATCAAAAATTATTGTTCATATACTGAAGTCAGTAAAACAGTAGTAAAATATATTTCACCCGTACATATATCTATATTTTTTATTTGAATAAAAATGTGATATACAGCGAATTTACATACTTAACATGACCGGATTATTATAACCGTGCATACATTAAATATTTATTTGTGTTTTGTTGGGAAAAATAATTATTTTATGACTTTTCAAACACAATAAATTCATATTAAATAATCGTAAGTGAATTATGTGCTTAATATATATGAAAGACACAGAAACTGCATTTCTACTATATAAGTAGATTACAATATAACTTTGTTATATGTAAAAAATAAAAAGGTTTAATGTGAATTTATAAATTTTTAAAAGTCATTAATGTGTAAATTTATAATATTGGTATCCGAAGATATTTAAATAAAGGTTTTAGTTTGGAAAAATAATTTTAGTCTTGGCCATGTAAATGTAGGAATAAAATAATATTTAGACACACATGAAATTTAAAGAGGCTAGATAATATATTTTAAATACGGTTGTTTGCTGTGATAAATGTTACATTATCAGCCACACACTCATTAATTTTGGAATGATTTATGCTAAACAACAGCAGAATTTACAGGATAATTGATATATGTAATTCTGAGAATATAAGATAACACTTTGGCAATAATTTTATAATATAGCATATTATAGCACATAATATACCATATCTGATAGCTTTTAATAAATAAAAAAATTGATCAAGCAAATTATTTTTTTATTAGTTTGACAAATTTCAGACCAAAAAATAGCAAAAAGTATTTTTTTTGCAAACGTAAGTGTAATAAAACATTTTATTTTTTGATATGAACTGGGAATAATTCGCATATTCACAACTAAAGAACTAAATGTTTTTTTTAATTGTAATTGTATGGTATGTTTTAAACTAGATGAAATTCATTTCTTATTTTTATAGTGCATTTATGATATTTTAGTTCTATGCACAAAAATATTTAATTTTAAAAATTTTTGAATTTAAATGTATATTATAGAATTTTATATTTATTATTTTCTATATAGGAATTTCATATCATTAATGCTATTTTTTTGTGCGTATTTAAAAGTATAACACAGTAGAAACATAATTATTATGCTCAAAATTGCAACTAAAAAAATTAATAAAGTTCTAATGACGCTAAGAATACAATCTATCATTTATTTTATCATCACAAAAAAATTCTTTCTTTATTCACATTGTAATAGTAATTCTGTAATTTTGCAAAATTATAATATTATTTTCGATTTTTTTTATAAAAAAAAACGCAGACAAATATCGCATGTCTAAATTCCAATCTATGCAGCATCAGCAAATGCCTTTTTTTTTTATCGTAAATTGTGCAAGAAAAAGATAAATATAAGTGGCATTATACATAAATAATCTTTTTATAGTAGATCATAGTCATATGACTGGACTTTTTTTTATTAAACAATACCAAAAAACGTTTCCAGTGCATATTTTTTTGTTTAAAAACAGCTTAATTCAATTCGTAGTTTCAAGATAAAATTTTCCACTGCTGAAATATTACGCAATTAATTTTTTATGAATAAAATTTTTCTCTAAACTATATTTTTTATGTGAATTTTAACACATACTTATAAATTCAATATTAGCAAGTTTCAATATAGAAAATAGCAATGTTATTCATTTATAATTTCGGGTGCTTATAATCAGACCTTAATCGCAAATATGTCTTCAAATGTTTTATTTTTTGTCCAGTGATCGTTTTATTATCTTTAGTTAACGAAAAATGAATTTATAAATGATTTTTGTGTTGTTTTAAACTCATATGGAGATTAAACATGCTTCAAATAGAAAATTAAATTTTTCAAGATATAAATCTGCTTATTTCTTTTGCAGATGATAAACTAACCTCGAATATAAATTTTCGTATGTATACTCATTCTAATACCATAGTTGCACATTCGAAAAAATTATGTTTAAAAATATTATATGTTAATTATATAATATTGAAATTTTATATTTCTTTGCAACTTACTTTTATTTTAAAACGTTCTATTGCATATTTCTACTGATTTTAATATTCAATCTATGAAAAAACATCCTAAATAGGATTTCTATAATACATAATGTTATTTACGGTAGTAAAAAATTTATTAGTAGATAACATAGATATAATTTATAGCACAAAAATTTAAAAACGTGAAAATATCTTCGTGTTAAGACATTGGATATAAGTTGCTCATAAATTCTATATATTTTGATTTTTCAGATATAGATCTTATGAATTCGTAAGCTGATTTGGAAATATAATTTTATTAGAATATATTTTAAAATGTATTACACATGTCTTGAATAATTTTTTTTAATTTGCAGCATTCAAGAAACAATCTATTTATCAATACATAATCGAAACTCAGAATTTCAAAAATAAATATCATTTAGATAAGATAAAACAGCCACTGAATAGAAAATTACCGCTCTTTGTTTGTTAAGATCATTTTTAAATTTATAATAAGGAATTATATGATTAAATTTATCAATATTGCCAGCTAATTGAAAATAAAGACATCGAGAAGTAAAGTAATAGTATTTTTAAAATATTTTAATTATCTTAGTATTAGATAGAACGTTATAATATTAGCATATTCCGATTCAGACTTTTTGAAGCTTCATAATTATTTTTAATGGCTAATTTTAAGATTGAATTGCATTTTTGTCTAGTTTAAAATATTTTTAGCATTAATTTATGACGCCTAATCAAGCTTAAAGATAGTCTTCCACCGGCTAATGTTTATTACAGTATTTAAGAAGCGTGTGGCAAAAATATAGTCTTTATTTTTTAATCATAATAAAAATGACGAAAAAAATATCATAAAATAAGAATGCTAGTTCACTTTGATTAAGTATATAGCTTATTTTTCGTGGATTTTAATTTTGGCGTTTTTTAGATATTATTTATTAGATACCAAGCAGGTTATAAGCACGATTTAGTATCAGAATCAAGTTTTTTAAAAACTAAAAAAGCAAAATCATTTTTATTATTATCTCGAGCATATACAATAAAAAAGGATTTTTTATATTTTAACACATATGCATATGACGATTTCTATAAACAAAAATGCATCAAATGTAGTTTTAGTATCCTAAAACTACGGATTTTATTCTTGTCATATATGTATACTGAAATGATTAAAAAAATGTATTTGAAAAAAATTTCGGCAATAAAACAAGTAAATACAGCTTATAAGTACAGGTAAACATCTAATAACCAGAGATAAGTAACGAATAGACTTTTTTTTTGTAATTTTTAATTCAAGTGACCAGAAATGTATCTTTATCGGGTATCGAAATGGTTTTTAAGGCATAAAAAACTACAATTGAACAATAATTTTATAAAACCAAACTCATCCGAAATAACGATGATTTTATAATCTAATTCATATTTGTATCCAATTTTGCTTTTTCAAATATTAATACATGATAACAGGAAATTTATAACTGTATAAAAGCTTTAACAATTTTTTTGGCGTGCTTAATGTGTTTTAAAACTTATAAATTAATTTTTTTTGATAATTAGTTATAAATGATGAAATGATTATTGCGGATCTTTTGGGCTATATAACTATAATTTTTCTATTAAAACGGTTTTTATAATATTTACTTTTCAGATACTAAGTATACAACCGAAATCTGCAATTTAATATATGATACGATAGAAGTAAATTCATAAAAATCTTGATAGATCACTTATACTTCAAACAATAATTCATTTATAAAGCAACCTGCTTATATAATTTAATTATGATTATTATATTTAATTACTTAAAACATTTTGAACCTTTGATACTTATTGAATTATGATTTTCCCTTATGTTAAAAAATCTTTTTTTGCTTGTTAATAGTTGTCTTCATATTGGATTGATATTGCGATGAGAATGATGGACAAAAACTCAACTGAATTTATGTATTGTCTAGAATATAAGCACTAGAAATTATAATATATGAAATTCCAGTTTATTCTATGATTTTTTGCTATTTATGGTAACATTATAATTTAATTTTGTATTTATAGAAAGGTATAATGACAGCACATTGATATAGGTTAGAATATAGATTAAAATCATTTTCATGCGTACTAATACAATATTTAATATTTTTACACATGCATAGTGAAAAATTTATGTATTTTATTTCTTTCGAATATATATTTTTTTCGGCTCTCTTTCTTAATTGTCTACTTATTTATTCTATTTATATTAGAGATTAATATATAATGTCATCAGGGTCATTCTTTAAATCATCAATTATGTGGATATTTAATTTAGCCCCTTAATTAAAAGATGTTTAGTTTGTTATTTATATTTTTTATCACACGCAAGAATTGAAGTTGAAAATATCGGATTATCCTGAAATTGGAAATTAAGTTAACACGTAGAGTTGCTCATTTAAAACCTGGTTCGCTACGATGGTAAAGATATTTTTAAAGAACATTGATGACAGATCTAAGAAAAATCTGTATAGCACTAGTTTTTAAATTATCATGGACTGAAATTTGCATAGATGATATAAATATTATTTTTAGTACATAGAAATGCACACTTGAAAAATATGATAATAAAATTATCAGTCTCTAATAAAAATCACAATTTACCCATTTTTTTTCTGCAAGGTTCCGGGTGCATTACTTTACACTAAAAAAACCAAATTCACATAAAAGTTTCTGAGGCAAAGTGATTCTTCCTATTATTTATACTCAATGAAAAAACTCTTGATTGCTAACATGAATTAAATAACCTTTACTATTGTCTAGAAAGGTATAAACATCTGTGTGTTTCTTACTATCATGTTATATATCATTTGATCTTTATTTGTTTTTTTCTTCTCGATATTATGCCATAACAAACTGCATCATATGCTGTAACATGGGATGGAATGGTAGCACAATATCATAAAAGGTGAATCGTAGAGTGTAGAAGTCACAAACCAAATAGATGTATAGATTTAAATTATAGGATTATATACAATCAGAACCAATTGCATATTCGAAGAGGAGAGGCATCGAAGAAAATATGGTCAAGAGTATATATATGTATGTGGGCAATAAATTAATCAAGTAAATCTGAAGGAAAAATCGAATTAGATTATCAAAATTATATTTTTAAGTGCAATAGAATAACTTAAAATTTGTTTTCCAGCAAAAAAAAATATACATGTAAATCTGCATTTAAATTTTTTAACACATACAAAATGTGAAATATTGAAAATTCTTTAGACAAACATTTTACGGAATAATAATTATTATTTAGAATGTTTTTTTTCATAATCCGGGATTATAATTTCATTTATAATATTTTCATGATATTTACATTATTTATTATAATATTCAAATATCAAACTAGAATTAAATATAAAATTGAATACAAGACTACTTTTAACAATCTTGTATAAGTTGCTAAATTAACTAAAATAAATATAAACATTTCATTTTGGATATTTTAAAATCAATATGTTTATAAATTTTATACGCAAAAAATAATATTAGTGTATCATTATATTTCATTGGATATTTAATAAAAAATAAATATTATACAAAGATAAAATGCTAAAATAATCTAATTTTCCATATAATAAACTTATGTAAGTCTATTAATATGCAAAATTCAAGCGAAATATCAAATCTTATTATAATTTAAAATTTCTAAAAAATTATGTGTATTGTTTATCGCTAAATTTTAAACAAAAAAAATATGATAAATTAGTTATCTTATATATTAAATATGGCTGTTTAGTCAAATAAATACAAAACATCCAGCAAATAATATAAATATATACCATTAAGTACAAAATAATAGTATTTGATCAAACATGATTTTCGTGCAAAAAACATGTTTATAGATGTATATAAAAACTAAATGCAATTTTTAAGGACCATACATAATTTTATGTAAAAAATATATATAATCAAAAGGAAAGATATCTAAAATGAGTTATTATTATATTTTATAAATAGATTTATGTAAATCACGTAAATTAACGAGAACATAAATATCGGGTCTAAAAAATAGTTGCGCGATTATATACAAAATATTCAATTTTTGTACCTAAAGCATATAAAAATAGCATAAAAATGATTTAATTTTTAGAAAATTTCGTAATCTTCTAACAAATTTTATGGTTTGTATAATATATATAATCTTGAGAATTCGTATTTTAGAATATTAAAAAAAATCTGCAACGTAATCTATAATACATTTTCGTGCCAAAAAAGAAATTCGACACTAAATCTTTTCAAAAAAATAAACTTATATTATACACAAAAAATTACAAGTTTACACAAATATTATCTCTTTATCAGCAAAATAAACAAAAAATTATTTTATAGGTTTTTAGGGTGATTTCGTCTATTTTTATAATCAATGATACTATGTATGAAATTTTCTATTTATATTAGTTTTGTTATTTTCTTAATTTTCAATAAATAAAAACAAAAAAAAGCATAGAATTATTTAGTAAATGAATCATATATTTTTTCGTGTTATAATTTTTGTAGAAATTCAAATATGACTATATGTAATTTTTAGCTATCTGATGAACCCCAATATGTGGTCCTTCACATTTCCCGTAAACAGTTTTATCGTCTGCTTTAGACCTTTTCTACTAGATTGTAATTTATGGTTTGGAATTAAAAACAATCTATCTTATATCGCTGGTGGGCTATACAAATACCAATATACACTTCGTATTGCTTTCCTTAGTGGACTTGGTGAAAATCAAATTGTGTGCAGTTCAAAGATTCATTCGCAGCAAATATTTTTTATTTTTCTAGCTTTAAGTCTTTTTATATTTTTAATTTCTAGTTTTAGAAGTTCGTCTCACATAATTATTTATTTTTTGAGTATTATACTCGAAATAGGAAATACTTGATACTAGAACACAGCCCGCTTATACATCTTTTTTTCCTAAACGTGATTTTACACCCTTTAGATCTAAAAAATTAATTTGAACATGTTTATTTAACTTATTAAATTTCATAATGTTTTTTCACAAGAATCATGCTGTGTGAATAGATGATTAGAAATCAAATCAGCCGTAAAGTTTACACTTTTTTAATCTAAATGTGTATTTTAAATTATAATTTGCTGCTTTATAAGAATGTTTCAACGAATAGTTGCAAGAAATGAATTTTTTACTATTTACAACTGAAAATATGATTTAATAGAGAAAATTTTGGCATAAAATACAAAATATTTTAATTTTAGAATAATAGTTGTGTCTCTAGGAAAAATCTTAAATCTTTAATGGCATATTTACATATTAATCTAATGCATTTACGAAATCAATCATAGTTTCATTTTGTTTTTTTTACCGATTTTGTAAAAATCAATAAATTTTCTTTATACTTATTGTGTCATAAATAGATTAAAAAACATTATAGATTATTTTTTCTATTTTTTATTAGTTATAATTAAAATAGTATTAAAGATTAATAGATATGTGCAACAAAACCAGTATTTTAAAACGATACAACTTATCAAAAACAATTTTTAATATATAAAACTTATTTAAAACAACAATAAACTAATTTAATAATATTATAAGAAATGTATTATATAATTCTTCATTATACTAACAAAGGCAATATAGATGCGGTAAAATCATATGAATAAATACTTGAAATGAAGTATTTCATTTTATAAGTAATGTAAAAAATAATACGCGATATTTATATTCATATGTAGCAATTGAAAAGATTAAAATATAATATATATTAACACCCATAAAACATAAAATTAGTGTTTTATATAAATGGTGACTACTTGAATGTAAACATAACAGATATAAAAAACACAGAAGACAATATACAATAATATCATACTACAAAGTGGTCTAAAAAAAATTTTTGATTTTTTTAACCGTTTTCTATTTTTAATGGCGTTTAATATTACCGATTAGTTTGTTGAACTTAAAGTGGCGTTTTAGCATAGCAAATGTGCTCTTAAAATGTAACTAGACATTAAATAATGCAATATTGAACTAATTTGAATATCATAATTGATGATGTACTTTATGTTTTTTATTCTTTTTCAAATTTTCAATTTTTTCATATAATCTAGCGATATAAAGTTGAAGTTATACATGTTTTAAAAATCAAATACGCCTTTACATCTATATCTACATTATAGATTATAAACACCATATGATACATTTTTAAAATAGGAATAAAAAAGAGTAAAATTATAAATTTATCATAAAAACAACAAAAAGATGATTAGATGAGCGCACACATTTTTCACGAACTACTATAAATAAATAAAAATTCTGGTTAATATTTGATAAATTAAGCCATTAAAATACTAATTTTCAACATTTATATTAAAATCTTTTTTATATATTCGACGCTTTATAAACTTCTTATAACCATATGCTATGTGAGGAGAGAAGTATATTAGAAAGAAAGTGAATATGTAAAAGAATGATATAAAGAGTTATCTAATATTTTAACATGCACCAAACGAGTTAAAAAACAATTAATTTCGCATATGGCAAATCGATTCGAAATAATACAGTAAAATTACTATAATTTGTCTTGAAAAAATTTGTCCAGAAATACTTAGAAAATTGTATTATATCATGTAAAAATTAATATTATACCATACATAAAACACTAAAAATTGATTTGCAGCAAATTCTGTTGATAAAAATTATGTGACCTTTACTATCATATACATTAAAGAACAATTAAAAGATCTTTAAAAAGGTTTTAAACCTCATAAAATTACAAACTGTACAAAATATTTAAAAAACGCTTTTTAAATTATGTTACTCAATTCAATACCATATTTTTTACATTTTAAAGAGTATCGTGAATTTCTGGATTTTTATAGGATATAATTCATGATTATATAATAGACTTTTGTTCCAGATCACAACTTTCTCGATGTCTTCTACATTTCTCGTATTAATACTTTTGGCTTACTTCTTACTACCTCTCACTCTGACGATACCATTTCATTCAACTGTCCGTCCTAATATTATGGTTGTATATACTCCCTAATCCGGTTCTTTCTTTGGGTTGAACAATTATCGTAGTAATTGTATGTTATTAATTCTATTAAAATATATATAAATGTAAAGGGGTAATAGATTATATAAAAAACGATTATGAAATCATAACGTACTGGTGATCAAGATTTAAAAATATAAAATTAAACATGTATTTTAATTTCGTTTAATTCATGTGTGAAGGAAGATTATCTGTGATTTATAATCATAAAATAATAGTCCATTAGAAAACGCAAAACATGCAGGTAATGTATTATACTTGAAATTTTCTTACATAATTTACACTTTATTTAGTAAAGTTGATTTTTAAAGTAGATTATGATCATACTAACTTAATTCGAGCTTTTTATTACTACACAGATAATTTCGTAAAAAAATTTTTGGTTATATTTCAAATAAAATAAATTTTGGTATTTTACGAATAAAAATTCTTTTGGTATATTCTTTACACATTTTAACTGATAATAATTTCAATTTATAATATTATTCCGAATCCTGTTTGTCTTCTATCTAGATCACTATTGTGTTGAAATATTGATTCATTTATGTATAATATTATCTAGTGGATTTATATTTTGAGCCGTTATTTTTATTAGAATCAAAAGTTAGAATCGCAGGTAAACTTTGTTTAATATAAAATTTTAAATAAAAAAATAAATTACGATATTAATGGGAAAGGTTTGATCACAGAATTTCATAATAAATCTGCTAAGGAATTAAAAATCGCATATGAAGTCTAAGCATATATGCAAGATCAAAAACTTCGTAAGGCAATTCTACTCATATTATTTACAGAAGAATAAGCGCTGAAGAAGCTAGAATGCGGAATGGTGTCAAAAGATGTCTTAAAGCGTTTTGCAATATTTTAAATATGCCCTCAACATCTAAGTACTTAGAATTAATTAAAATAGAAAAATTAGCCCATAAATGCGAATTTAGTGTAACAGAGACTACTAGATATTTTTTATTGTTATTTATATATAAAAATCATGCATGCTCAATTTTTTTTCTAGAAATAGAAGATTTTAAATTGCAATTGAATTTTAAATATTGGAATATTCGATCTTTGTCTAGCTCCATATGTGCTTGTTTCCTTAGATGTATAAGTTTATTTAAAATTTTTATGAATGAAAGCAATCATAACCCTAAGGTAATTAAACAATAAATATCTTATTATATCTTATTTATATTTCGTATATTGCCCTGCGCTTTTAATTTGATTAGCATTAATTAATTATAAATAAATTATCTTAATAGATTGTATATATTATATCAATCAATTTAAATTTTTATTATATTATTTTTTGTATATATTGTATGTAAAATATAAAATTTACCGTTTTCCATCGCAATATGTGGATATTTGCTGACATAATTCCTTTGAAATTTATTTTCTTAAAAAAATGTTACCTTGTTATTAATGTGTAAAGAACATGAATGTAGTTCGCACAAGTAAAAAAAATAAATCTTGTCATGGTAAAACAATAGGCGAGTAAATCCCGAAACCTTTTCCCTTCAATTTTAAAGACTGCAATAACTTGACTTTGGCACCTCTAACCAGTAGATATTAAAAATGATAAAGGTTTTTAGATTCGAAATTGTGGCTGCTGGTTCGATAGAATAAAAAAAATTCGGTTATTGACAAATAGGTTAAAGTACAAACCAAATTTTTCTCTATACGAGCTAGACATTTGATTGGAATTGTAAATATGATATAATATGATCATTCAATTTTTTTATTTTTAATTTTGATCGATTTATATCTAAACCATTTTTTTTCAAACTTTAATTTTTATATTAAACACAAAATAATTGCCAATAATTATTTTTCATAAATTTGTATAATTTCTTACTATCAATTCCATCTATTGAAACGTAGTCAGTTCACTATGAATTTTTCGCAATAAAATGGAAGATCTTTCGACACCTATACTGACCTATCTCTGCCAGCTGCTCTTCTTCTCTCAAATGAGATGAGTTCGAGTGTCTTGCATCATCATAAATCTCTACATACGTATAAATGCGTACGATTTATGTTAAGAAGAAATAAATTGTGTTCTATAAGCAGTTATAAAATATTAAATTGAAATACGAAACAAAATATTGTTGGTGAATGAATATATGGTATATACAAGCAGTTTTTTTATAACAAAAATGTAAAATTTAAAGATGTTTCGGTTAATATTTAGCTTATATTTTTGAATATTTTCTAAAAAGAAATATGAACTATTACTTTTTTTTTAATTTATAAAACTGAATAGTATAGCATAAAATGATGTTTTTCAAGTTAATAAATATTATCCTTTTTTTTATTGCTTCATAAATTGTAAAAGAATATTTATCATGCTTATTTTTGAAATACTGCCTATGTTATTATACATTAACCTAATAAGAATTATGCATTATACAATATAATTATTTTGATATTACTTAAAACATTATTTATCAAAAGTTATGCATGAGACGATCATTTTATTATTCAACATTAGGCATAAAATTTAAGTTTCCTTAAACACAGCCTAAAATATTATGCCCAAATAAATTCTATCATAGTATTGCTTATATCTATCGTATAATAAGTCCGTCTGTGGTAAAAAGCAAATTCACAATATTTTATTTATATGTAGTTCAAAATCTAGAAATTAACACTCTATCTGGAAGCATAATTTATATTATTTATTTGTCATTATCGGCTTTAATGATATATATGATCAAACGTTTACTAAATATAAAAGGTATATTTTTAAAGTTCTAATCTAAAAGTATATTTCTTTTTTATATAGGTAGGTATAATAAAAATTCATCTGATAATAAAGTTAGTAAGTTTCGATTTTTGTAATTGTTGATTATATCTAAAATTTGTTTACGCTTATATTTTTTGCTGGTTTCTATACACTTTTATCATTATTTGAAGAAATATTGAAGCTAATTTGTGTTCTGTTTAAACACAATTCAATTCAAATAAAATTTAAATCGTTGCAATTGTTTTATTTAATGTAAATTATTATATAAAAAATACTTACAAAAGAATCAGATTTTTATCTTTTTTATAACTTACATTAAATTTTTAATTATTACAAATTGCTGAAGACTGTTGAAATTTTATTTTTGATATGAAGTTTTAAGATTAATATTAAAATGTGATCTAAGGACATTTAGCACACAGAGTGATTTCTAGAAGAAAAATATATTGGCTTAAAATGGAACACATCGGATTTCATAAAATTAATGAATAACTTATCTATGTAAATACGACAAAAGAAAAGAAAAATTACATGTTTTTTATAACCAGTATGTAGTGTCATTTGAAAAAACACATATTTAGGCGTAAATTTTTGAATATTATTTTGTTTCATTAATCACTAAAACTGCCATAAGCGCTCTATAGATAAAATTTGAAATCAAACAACAGCTTAATATATCGAATATATGTTACAATATACAACTATTGAGACCAAGAAAGGCTGTTATATGTAAAATTCAAATTAAATTATATGTATTTTAACGTATACATACCACAAGATAATAATCGATATAATTATAAGTAATTTTTTAACACGATATCATAATATTGTGTTTATTTAATAGAAATCATATAAACATTTATCAAAATAAATACAAGTTTATATTGTGAAATTTAGCTAAAGAAATCCATATAATAATACAAATTGAAAACGCATCAATAATTCAAATTAATTTGATGTATCAAAGCATATTCAAAAAATATTTTTAAACGGCTATGGATTACATAAATATTGAAATATATTCATGTTAAAATTATTGTTTGTATTTAGGGTAAACAATCGCTTAGTGATTTATAAATTTTCATGGGTGCAAGTTACGCATAATAAATAAATTATATACGTTTTATATATATAATACAAATTCTATGCTAAAAAATGCATTAAAGTGGGTTTTCAGCATGAATATATAAAATAACAAAAATTGAGAGAACAAAGACAGTCAAATATTAAGTGTGGCATTTTAAATAAATACAAACATAATAAATATAAGAATCAAGCGTCAAAGACAAAAATACAAGCTGAATCTAAGTTCTAACGAATAAAAATAGGATTTAGAAAAAAGTTAATATGATATATCTTGAAAGAACATGTATATTGAAAAGAACTATAAATTTAGTGATTCTGAAGTTTTGATGCGCAAACTATTTAAAAAGAAATATAACGATTACATTCGACGCTTTTGTATGACCAAAGATCAAATAAACCAATAAATAAAATTGATCCACCTTATTGATATAATTTTTAAATGATAGATTTTTAATTGTGGATAATAAAATATTTAATGTAATTTAAGATGAAATTTAAGAAATTTATAGCATTTTTAATTCTAAATTTAGATTAATTACACAATTTATTTATTTTAATTTACGTTTTCAGAGTAAAAAACATGAAATATTCAATTACAGTTCTTGATTAGTTTATAATGCGGATAAAAATACTTTGAATAAAATTTCACTGGCCACTGAAAAATAGTATATTAAGCACTTTATAATTTAATAAAGTAAAAAATTGCTTTTATTCATTAGCATAAAATCTTATTTTTCATGTAATTTAAATATTAAACATCAACTAAATCAAAACTAAAGTGGATAATTTTTTGAAACTAATGGGAAATCCGTTTTACGAATTACTACTGTTGTTGATAAGTTTGGAATTTATCGCCCTGTATATTTAATTCTTATGGTTTTCGTATAAAATAATTATCTATTACTTATACGGTATATTTCAGATAATTAATTTATAAAAATTAGATCGTAATACCGAGTTTTATTGACCTCTGCTTAGTCCTAATAAATAAAGAACCAAATGAAAAAACAAATTAAGAAAATATTCTTTAGTATTTCTATACAATTAAATATATATAGTAACAAAAAAAATCCAGCACCAAAATATTAATTAACTCGAATATTCATTGAGAAAAGCTTTTAATCAAAAAAATTTATGATGCTATATAAATATTTTGTGTATTTTATTTTCAGTCTTATATATATTAATAGATTTTGTTATAATTTTATAACACAAAATAAATTACTGCACGTTTTTTGTCAGCATACTTTATTTATGCTGATAAGCGATACTATGGTACAAATTAATAAGTATGATTTTAACGTAAAATAATTTTAATTCATTTTAACATCTATTTTTGCCTCTAGTTTAATATTTTCTAAATAATATCCTTAAAATCTTTAACTTATCTCTTTTTAAAATAAACAAGGAATGTTTTTTGATTCTAGATTATAGATGGTGTTCTAATTTATGTGGTCTTAGAGAAACATAATTCGAGGTTTCAAATGTTGATTAATTCTGTTCATGTGTGAGTGATACCTAAAAGCTATTGATTTATATATTTGATATTTTATATTGCACAGCTCAATCTAAAAAGAAGCATAAGGTACTATAGGTTCAAAAAATATATATCTATGTTTTTTGTGCATATGCAACACTGAAAATCAATAAAAAGGTTTAAGTCTTTTAAAGTCTTTATTTGTATAGTAATACATAGTCTAAATTCTTTCGTATTTATATTTTTATATGAAATGAACATCTTAGTTCATTTACCACTTTAAATTTGATTTATTTATATATATTTTTATATTTTAACAAATATTAAATATTTTTTTGAAAATTAATCGATGATGTGGTAAGTTAAATATTTTTTTTTGTTAACAGATCATGATCTTGATAGATTGATATTACAAAAAAAATCGAAAATATAAAAAAGTCATAATATTGTAGCATTACATACGTTTAGATGCCCATTAAATTATATTTGTGAACAAAAATATGATATAAGATTAAATATAAACATACACTCATAAATTACAAAAATAAATAGAGTCTCTATTTCACACATTAAAAATCGCATAAAAATCTTACTTTCATAGCAATAACATGCTGCGAATTACGTCAAATTATACGGCAACAGCTAGATTGACTAAATTACGTCCTTAAATCCAGTTCAATTGTTGTTATATAATTAACTTAAATGCTTGCAATAAGTTTATATTTATATAATTCACTTAAATGCTTAAAATAAGTATTTATCCTTTTTTCCATAACACCCTATTTAATTACCTAAATATTTGAACCATATAATAATTTACAATAAAAATGCTATTACTTATAGAAAAATGTACAAAAGATAATGATATTCTTATTTTGTTGCAGTTTTATACGTGAGATATATATTTTTTTCTACATGATCTTACGAAGAAATCAATTACCACCTGTTATGGTGGTCTAAACATCGCATATAACAACTTTTGTAATTATATTAGAATTTATACTGGCAATAGCATCTTAGAAACATTTATGAGATAAATATTACTTATTAGTTCGTATGCGTAATAATTTGTAGAAGCATTAATTGGAATGTTTTTTTATAATTTATATATACAGTGTGGTTTAAAACTTGTATAATTAATGTTTTAGACATATTTTTTATATACAAACTTATTTAATGTGTTTCGATCATAAATTTCCGAACGTTTTTTAACCTCAAAAATACAATAGCTATAATGTTTCATTGCACTATATAATATACCATTTTGAATTTATTCAAGTTTATAATTTAAATTCAAAAAAATTGATGGTGTGTGAATATATAATTTTTCTATAAAAATCAAAATTGTACTTATGTATGAGCCTCTTATTAAATCTAAATAGTGAATATTAAAATACATACTATTTTAAAAAAGAATAAATAAAAATATGATTATTCAATATAAAACATTGACATAAATTAGTTTTTACTTCTGGTTTAATTTTATGTCTGACAAATTTTCTAATTAGGATAAGTTTTAAAAGTTCATCTGTGTATTTTTCGTATACATCTACCATAATGTAAAAAAATAGATCCTATTTTTCTTTTATTGCTAAAAATAAACTTTCAAATATAAGTATATTTAAATGTAATAAACCGGGTTTTTTATGTGAATTTTTAGCTTTTATCAATTTATATCATTTATATGTATTAAAAAATATTATTTATGATCAAAAAAATTAACTTTAAATTTATAAATCTATCTTAATTTTACCCGCTGATCTTTTACTATTTTTTGAAATAGAACTAAGGGATTAACACAAATACGCAATCTGTAACAACTATATCGAGTCCGAATATGTTTTTAAAATTAGTTATACCATTTCTAATGCACATTATGCATGGAAATGACAGAAATTTCTTTTATACAAAAATTATACGAAATTAAAAACATAAATTTTATGATAAATAAAATCTTAGATGTAAAGTTTGATAAATAAAATGAATGTGTTAGCAAAAATCCGTTCTATATCATGTACTAATTCTTATAATGAAAATTATATTTGAAAAAAACGTAAACGTTTTTGATCTTTTTTGTGGCTTCAATTGGACTTTTAGTGCCTGAAAAGTCTAATCATGTATATAAAAACCATGTTCAAGTAAAAAAAGTAATTTTTCTCAAAAATTAATAAATTGCATGTAGTAAAACTATAAAAAAGACACAGTTTATAAAAATTGGTTTTACAAATATATAAAATCACGAAATACATTTATACCATCGTCGGAAAGAAAATAAAGGGAAATAAACTGCAGCGTATAATAGGAAAATTGTATGAGTATAAAAATCTTTATTATAAAAGTAACCTATAATGTATATTAATTACGATGATATTATGTAAATGGATTTCTTTTTATGCACATATTAATCAATATGTGTAAATTTATCGATGATTTCACAATCATAAAGATAGAAATAACAGATTAAACCAAGATTTTTGAAACTTGAATGGTAAAAAAGTAGCAAAATGTCTAATTTTTGTCTTTTTTTAAAAACAATTTAGATTCAGTATAATTGGATCTAGCAGCAAATGTGAAAATTTGTTTGTTAAAGATGACAAAGTTGTAAAATCTGAATTTAGAAAATAAAATATATGATTATTTTCTGGCACTTTTATAGGAACATGCACAAAATGTATTTTAAACTTAGGTATGGTGTCAAATTCAGGCATATGAAATAATTTTTTTGGTTTAAAAATAAATAAATATAACTTAGTTAACTTAAAATGTATAAAACAATCTTATAAGCAATTTTAAAGATGCCATGTGTTATTTTTTTTTCTATAGCTACGTCACTATTAAAAAATAAATCTTAAAACTTAAAATAAAAAATGTTTTTTGAGATTGGAATAGTTTATATATCACATATATGCAGTAAATATACAAGTTTAAAATTACAGAAGAAATTTTTGTAAAAAGCATATGATTTTTTATTATGTGCACAATGTATACTTGTATGCCTATGACATGCAAATTGTGTTAGAAATATTTTATAAATTATATAATATATAGCATTCTATCTTACTCCCATCAGATTCCATATAGCCTTTTTCAGCATTTGTATGTTTTTAGTACACATGGTGTTGCTTCATCTAATTGTAATAAAAATAACGCCTTTTTATATTGTTAAAGTAAAAACAGAGCCAAGATTTTTTTTATAAACAGGCTGTGGATTGGTAAGATATTGATAGAATATTCTTAAAAACCATAACTTATATTTTATTCCGTGTTTATTGTAGACGGAACACCATATAAACGTATTTTATGAAGCGAAGTAGTTTTTTTGTGCGTCTTTTTTGATTAAATAAAAATTTTATAGATCAAAAAATACTTTCAACCCCAAATTTCTATCATACGATATTTCATATGATTAAAAGTACATTTATGTGACTTGCAATATGCAGACTTTTACAGAAAAGATTAAAAACGGAGTCATCAATAATATTCTTTTTTTATACATTTTAAGCACCCCTATTTACTTTAGGCAATCGAATTACTATAATCTAGATTCATGTGATATCAGCATTGCAAAAATGCACTAGAGATTAGAAATGTAGTAAGTGTTATTCATCGTACAAAAAATTTTCAAGATCACTTGTTATGCAATATTCATCGCTATTGTGCAGTGCAACAGCATAGTTATTTAACTGTTATTCGCTTAAAAAGGCACTAAAAACTGTATTTTTATTGCTGAAAACAAAAAAAAACTGTATTTTAGTATCGTTATACCAATCAGATTTGCATAGAAATTTTTTTTCAATTTACTTTTAGAAATGGTACGATTGATTCACAAAAAAAAATTATATTTATTTTTTGCCACTATATTGATTATATAAAAAGTTTGTAAAATTTAGATGATTTAGATTTATGCATAAATATATCTATCGTTGGTATTATAGAATTCTTGAGAATTTGATCTCTAAGCAAATTTATGTGCTATATTGTATAATTCAAATAATTGTCATCATATTTAGGAATTTATGTAAAAGTTATATTTATATTCTTCGATTATTGCATCTTTTATACTTTTTGCACCATAAAAATATTAATTTTCATTTAATAAAAACCTTAACAAAATTATAATCGTTTTCTGATGTTAAATAATAAAAAATGACTATAATATTTAAAATTTTCCAAGTTAAATATAAATTTAACCATCCAACGATTCAGAAACGTCTTCTTAATACTCTTAGCAAAACTAAATTTAGCCATTTTTATAAGGAAATGACGAAAATAACCAATGCAAAGAATTTGTATGCCATTTTATATTTTTCGAGATTTATAAAAGACTTAACCTAATTGTAAGTGAATATCATGTTAAACAAATAACTGCACATTTTCGAATATATTAATTTGTAATTTGTTTTTCTGTGCATCTATTCAAAACATTTTTTTCGACTAAAAAATCTTAGTTTTTATAAATAATCATATTAAAACAAGAAAAAGACAGGAATCGATTCTTATAACGATATAAATTTATATATTTTCTGCACACTTTATTGTGCATATTGACTTGTTTGTGATTCTGAAAATATAAAAGAGTGTAGTTTTGATTAACCGAATAATATGGATTATATATATTTTTTGATGATCTGTTTAAAATTCTTTTACCATAGACAATCAAGCCTAATCAATCCGCTAGAAACTAATGATTACATGTATCAGTTGTATGTAAACTTAAAAATCATTGTTTTTTTACTATCTTTAAAAATAAATTATATTATATTATCTTTAAACTGCTCCAATGTATATATTTAATAAAATATATATAACTATTATAAAAAAAACTTACATGCGATTTTTTTTCGTTATTCTGCGCACTGTTTTATGTAAACAGAATACATTTTAGCCTTGTAATTCAGTAGCACATTATAATCATAAAAATATGCTCATTATAAATTTTTTATAAGAAAATGTATTGTATTAAGGAAGAATTATGTAATATATAAAATATCCATACGACTAAAAATATGCAATATATAGGCACTAATCTTAGATATTTATAATTTCCTGAACATTAAAAGGTATTTTATTGATTTCACAACATATATTTTTTTAGAACTCCAATAAATCTTACTGTTCTAATGAAATATGATATACAAATCTTTCTAAGAATTATACGATTTTTTTTATGGCTACATAGGTCACCGTATTTTTTTATATAAATTCATGATACTATGTACCAGATTATATAAAAATCTATAAAATCTTAATGATATAAAATGCTTGCTATAATTTTTAGACATCTGCTCATAATTCAAGTGGTATTTTTATAAGATTTTATTTATACTTATTCTAATATAATTGATTTAGAATACCAAAAATAATTAATGGATTCATTATGATAAAATGTACCCTTAATTATTTACTATTTCTAATTGGTTTTTAGCATAATTTTTAATGTTAAGCGACACAGTAATCGGAATTAAAATATAAAATGCAATTTCTAGTATTATTTGTATCAATTTATAGTTTTTGCAACTCAAAGATTGTTATGCATACGGTTTATTGAATGCAGTGATTTTCTAGAATAAAACATACACAAATATAATTACAGATAAAAAGTACGTTTTATTATGGATAAATCTGATCTGTTTTCTTAAGTGTAGGTCATGTCATTTTGCAATTACATATTTTTCGCCAATTATATTATGAGTAACGACTATTATGAGCAAAACTCTGGATTTTTATGTTTTGCTCCTTTTAATATACAAAAGCATAACATAAGTATAAATTTACATTAAACTAAGTAAATTATACGTGTTCTTTCTTTGCATCAATATGTTAAAATCATAATAATAGATATTGTCGGAAATATCTTAAATTTTGCAGAATAAACGAATATACATAAACTGATATTAGATAAAAAGGAATTTCACAGTTTGGATTATTTTACGAATATATAATATATAGAATATCGCAGCATTTTAAATTAAGCAGTGCACAGTTTTTACTTATAATAATTTATAAATGAGTGAGTAAAATACACAAAGGCGAGTAAAAATATCTAAGGCTCATCTTTTTTATAAACCTTAACATATTATTTGATATGTTAAAATCAATTTAGTATTTATATTAAAATAAAAATACGTAAAATTATATCAATTGATCTAAACAGCATTTATCTTTTACATATTTATTTTAGAAAACTTTTGTGTTCTTTTATAACTAAACCACATGATTTTAAAATATTCTGCATTTTAAATGCACTAATCCTATGTAATTATAAACCTTCAAACCCATAGTACAAACTTAAAGTATAAAATTTGTTATTTAAACACACGTAAAGTGATTTATGCATGATCATAAAAAAAAATTTGCGTAAAAAACTAATATTATAATTTTTTATAGATTTCTTATTCCATATTGCATGTTTACAAACACAAATTTAAGGGTTTAAGTTTATATCTATAAACACACTAGGTTTTGCATACTAGTTATACGTTTAATGCGATTTACAAACATTCTAATGCTTATTAAAATTAAGTTTGGGATTTTTATATATTTTAATCTATTTGAAAATTTTTAATCGTTATCAATATGACCTACGAACATTCTTATTTCATAAAAATAGAAATTGCGATAAAAAAGCATAGAAACTGTAATATGTAAAAACCACAATCTTAAATTATAAACAATATCAAGATAGAAAATGTGGATATGTAGTTTAATATCAAGAAATTGAATTTAATTTCAAAAAAAAATTCTTAGAAGCCTTCAAAAGATGTTTCATTCTTTTGGTTCTAATAAAATGTATTTTTTTTATATTTAATCTGTTTATTGTGGTGACAAGATTAAAAAAACTTGTTAAAGAGTGAATCGCTTAGCTTTGCCTTAATTAAAAATTGATGATATATAATTGGTAGTAATAGCGAAAAATAAAGAAATTATTTGATCTAATAGAACGTTCTATTATGTGATTTAGTGTTTTTTTTATTACTGCTTGGAATAAAATCTTAAATTTTTTACGTACTATATTGGATTTTGAGCAGTAGAAATAATAAAATTTTTATGCATTGGTAATAGACACAAAATTACAACCTTTGTGGGAGATTAAGATTGTTATAGCCGTCATACTAATATAATCTATAGTATATTATATATAGAAAATTTGAATCAAGCTTTATATTTTTTTTATCATATAAGTGGGAATGTAAGATTATGATTCATTTAAAAAAATATTGCGTTCCAGCTATACATATGTTTTAAAAAAAATTCAAAAATGAAAAAACCAATAAAAATTAATTTGTTTATTTAGGACCTATACAAAACGTCTATGATAAAAAGTTTCGAGTTTTGCCTTTTAAATTTTATTTTTGTTCATGAATCACCTTCTAGTATCATTAAAAATATGGTTATTAGATAGTTATATTTATAAAAAATCGTCATTCAATTTTAAAGTAAAATTTTTTATTTTTAATCAATTTTAACTGTGGTCAATTACGCAAAATATTTCTTATCAAAAGCATAAAAAAAAAATGAACTAAATTACAATAAAATTTGAAAAAGTCTAATTTTAGCATGATTATATATTCTAATTTGCTGATTATTAGGACAAAAGAAACCATTAAGATTTTATCCTGTTTAATAAAAATTTATAAATCTCTAACATCCTAAACATCATTGATGCTCTATTAATAGATTCTTGTGCACCCCATCTAAAAACAAATGAAAAATATCACATACAAAACACCAAACAGAGCACAATATTTAAAAGAAAAAACATAAACTATGATCATATAAATAAAATACGATACACAATGTCAATATAACTACATCAATCAGCAGCTGTAATAGTCATGTTCATAAAAAAACTCGATATGCATCAAATTAATAATTACGAAGAAGTCACTATAAACAATAATCATTGCCTTTTATTGATAAAGTGTGATAATCTGATGATATTTTTGTGTTGATGAAAAACAGATGAGTATATGAAAATAACTGGTTTACGATCAATAAAGCCCTAGAGTTATTGATAGTTATCATAATAATTTCGATATTATCGAGCGAATTGAATTTTTAAGCAAATCTAAAAGTCCTATTTATTTTTTTAGGGGTAAGTATACTTTACAGATTCGCATGTTGTTTTTGCAAAACTTTTGATTGCTCTAGAGAAGAAATTTGATTCTAACTGCTTCCCCCATTCTATCTTTTAAAATCTTCCTAGATTCACTTCTTTACTAAACAATCAATGCATAAGTGTATTCCTTGATTCCTTTGATTGTGCGCGATATTCCGCTTCAGTTTTGATTTCCAATTCCATATCATACAACGTATGATATTTTTGCCACCACATCTCGAGTTTTGGCAAATGAATATATATAAGCCCAATAATAATATTAATGAAAATTTGATTCTGGAAGTACATTATAAAATATAATAAACCGTGATATAACAAAATTGATTACAAATATGTTTTAAAAATTATAATAATTATAAAATCCATACTCGTTCTATATAGTAGAAACAAATACAGCTATCATTAAATTGAATTAATCCATTTTGAAATATGTTAGTAAACATTTCATATTCTCTTTACTAAAAGTTTTTAAATATGTTTAATTTAATATATTCATATTTACCTTAATTAAAATAATATGCAAAAAAAAATCATGTATATCTTAGCTCCTGTCCCAAATCGATTTGTTTGATGCACAAAAATTTTATGCTTTTGCTTAAATTTATTATATTTCTACGTCGTGGTTTTATAATAATTAAACACCCAAGTGGATGGATTTTTTAGTGTGATCATGATAAGAATTCAATATTAATTTAACCCTTTAATCTCTCTATTTTTAGTGTAGAATAATTAAATATTTGGTTCTGCATCGAGGCTGTGTCTTCTTTTTACATAAAAAACATAAAAATATCGTATTTACAAAAATAATATATATATAAACAATATAATAAAATTCTAGTATTCCTTTACATAATATAATTTAATATTATACATTGCATTATAAGAACAAATTTCATAATTTTTATAAAAATTTATGCTGCTAAAAAATTTCAACCCCCTGAAAAGCATATTTCTGTGATTAAATATAACAGATACACGATAATTATTATATGTGTGATCTAAAAATTGCAATATTACTTTAACTATCAGCAGCTTTAAATGTTAATATGTATACTAAAGCTATCTGAAATACATAAGATGAATTTCATTGGGTAAAATATTAGCATTTATAATTGATATATATCTCTTGGAAAAAAATATAAAAAACTCGAATCCGTAGATCCGAAAAATTCAAGACTTCTTTTTTTATATAAAACTAATGGCTGTAGAGATGTAATTATTATATTTTATGATGATAGAAATCATATACTAATTTTTTAATCACACCAATCAAAAATAAAAAATGTTGGATTATATTATGGTGTGCCAAAAATAAAATAAAAAACCTTTATCTGTTTGCTATACATCTACGCTATTTAATGTTTTGTATAGAGTTTTAATAAAATCTTATATTAAATATAAATATTTACATATTCTGGAATAAACATAATATTTCTAATTATATTGAGTTTTAGTCATATTTGTAAATTACTTTTGTGCATCTTGGTATTATCGTATCTAAATGTTAAAGAAACGAATGGTATTTTCAATCTGCAATTATATTTCTATCCAATTTACATATAAAAAAATATCATCAGATTTCATAATAAATTTCTATAGAGGATTATTTAAATGTGTTTTGCTGTTTAAAACGTTATATATTCTATTTGTAATAACACAATGATTCAAGTTTAGCATATTACATTGAGCATATACAATGATTAATAATTGCTTAAACAGTTCAACATACATATTTGAACGCTTCAATGAAAATCCAATCAAAATGCGCTTTAAAACTAAGCTTTATGCTTTAATTACTGATATTTGTATATTCATTTGCGAAGAGAAAATAATATTACATACAATCAAGTGTTTTGTTGCTCGTATTTTTACTAATTCATTCTTCAAATTTTATAGATAAAAGTAACGGTATGTTTTTTAAACCTATATCTAAAATAAGGACTGGAAGAATATTTTTTATGTGTTGTCTCTGGAGTATTTATCCTTTAAATATTTTTGTATATATTTATGCGAACTAAACTTATTGTGTCTTAATTGAATATAAATTTTTATTCGACATTTTATTTTTATAACTTGAAAATATAAATACTGTAAATCTTTTGAAAAGTTAAAAGAACATGCAATTTGATTTATATAAAATGCATTCTTAAATTAGCTATGCATAGTCTTTAGAATGAGTATTTGCTTGCTTGAGAAGTATCTTCATTGCATGTGATTCATACTCTTTTGAATTTCAAATATATATTTTGCCGATTATATAACAATACACTCTGAATTCGTTAAAAATTTATGATTTAATTTATCTATTTTTTTAATTTATACATAAACCGAAATACTTAAATCATGTTTTATTATTATAATTAGTTATATAAAAAAATTATACATACATTGGAAGGCAATATTTTTGATCATCATAAATATAAACTCTTTTTCACGTAAAATATTCTTGAAATATGCATATATTGTATATAATATAGCAATAAAATGCATGATAAAAAACATATTCGAGGGTTGATGATCTTTATTGGTTGGTATATTAGATATTAATAACCTTGATATTATAATATTGAAAAAAAACCAGCCTCAAACTAATATAATTAACTAGACGAACCTATATAGCTCAAATAGAAAAGGCAATTACACTTATCGAAATAGATCGTACACGCTTTGAAAAATTTATATAATATGTAATACAAAGAACTTCAAGCGTATTCTTTACTTTTGAGTGCAATAAACTATGCATAAAATGCTAATTGGAAAAATTTCTTATACTAGGAAGATTGTCGATATAAACAGAAAATTATTTTTTCTGCATACATGATGCAGCTTCAACAAAAAAGGTGCAATAATCATAAATATATGAGCTAAGTATTTCTTTTTTTGTACTGGTGGTTGAGAACGGCATCCATATTTTTTTTATTATTGGTCTATGGCCATATATAAAACAACATGGTTGAATATTTACAATAGAAATGTCTTATAGTGCAAATAATCTAAATAAATAGTGTATTAATATAAACAATTCCATATTTTTGTTTTTGTCTTTTTAGATTATATATACCATGTCGTAATTTACTATTTTTGTGGAAGATAAAATGTGGTTCAGATTAAAGAAAAATGGGTTCAACAAATATTGATTGTTAAATGTATACTACTGATGAGGAGTTCGGAAACATTTTTGAAAGAAAAAATTATAAATTACAATATATTTTAGTTCACATTCCTAACTTTCAACATTATCATTACAATAATTATTTAGATTTTTTTAAGAAAAAAATAATCTTAAATATAATTTTTAATACTCCATAAATAATCTATATCTTTGTTTGTGATTTATCGACTTCTAGTATTTATTGTACATGACTGCACTCAAGCAAACTAAAATTATAATAGTAGCATCAATATAATAATAGATTATTTTTTTTTATTTTCGGTTAAAGTTTATTGTTATAAATTTTATCTATTTATATGTGGTCAGTTCTTTGGAATTGTTACAATTATTTCTCACATATTTTTCCACCTTTGCCTGATCTTTCTTCATCAACAACTGCTCTTCTTGTCACTAATGAAATGTGTTCAATTATCTTGTGAAGTGTGAAGTCTTGTGTGTATTCTTCTACTAATAAATGGATTTTTAACTCCATAACATATTTTTATGAAAAATTGTAACATTATATCCCAAGTGATTACATATGATAATATTATTCTTGTTTTGAATTGAAGTAAACTAATTGTGAATTTTTTTATAAAAATTAGTTTATATCGCAAATATATTACTTTAGTGATTATGACTTCAAAAATTTGAAAAAAATAGTAAAAATAATATTGATTTCTAACTATGTTATAAGCATGAAACGAAGAAATTGCGATCTGATAAAACATACAAAAAATTTTTATTTGATAATATGCTTAAAAAAATTTCATACAGCTGACATCTGGTTCTTATGTTTTTTTCAGCAAATTTCAATAATTTGTAGATTCAAATTGCAAAGTGAAGCAGCCGCGTATGAACATTAGCAAAATCAAGACAAACACACATTATATACTACTCCAAAGATTTTTTTTGAAAACACTTATTTTTTTTAGTCCTGATAAAGGATGTATGCAAAAAAATTCTGATCATAGATCAGCTTGATGTTTGCCTTGAATAAATGAATTCGCATAAAATTACATTAACATGTAAATAAATAGAACCTTTATTTAACAACTAAAAATACGGAAGTAGTCTGTAAAAGGGTCTAAAAAAGACATAAATAGATATTGGAATTACTGAAATAGCATGTTCAATTAAGGGGTTTGTGTTTTAATAAAGATGAGCATATTAGAAAAAAATCTCGGGCTTTGATTTAATCACATTGTATTTAATCAACTGTGACATAGTTGTAATTTCCTTGCAGAAAATTTTCATGTAAGTAATAGGAAATAAAAACCTAAATTTTATGTTTACGTGTATTGATAAGTACTTTTATAATAAGAATTGTACTTTTCTTATTATATAAATATCTAAAACAACATATACAATTCAAATAGATAATTTTTTGCTGATCGCATCTATATGAAACGAATAGGCGTTTTTAAGTATGTTTCCCCACGAAGATAAAATAGAAATCCAGGGAACAACAAATAAAGATACAATATAATTCAATTGGTTTTCTTCAATTTATAAGATATAAAATCAAATCTTTGCTATTTCTAAAGATTTATAAAAAAAATATGACTTAATGTTGATAAGACTAACAAGTGATTATATATTACTTATTATAATTTAAGACCGTTTGTTTTTGTCGTGCTATTAATCTTTGTCGTAGTATGGGTATGGTAGCATTATGAATTTACATATTTATCAGATATCAATACCTCTTATCATGTCAATAAACTTATTTTAGCCTCTCATGAGATATGTTGTTTGTGTCCAAGACAAAAGGATATAAAATGTAGTCTTGTTGACTTATATATGTTTACGGTGATATTCTACATCTCAAAATGGTAAATTTATCTATTAACTGCTAAAAAAAATTTCTAATGTTAAAATATATATTTTTTTGATAGTTAAAAATGTAAAAATATCATGATTCTTTAACGTTATACTAAAAGTAAGAAATCTGTGCCACTCCCACGATACTGTCCTTGAATGAAACAGGCATAAATTATATGACAGTATTTAAAAGTTAATTCTCTTTTTCTTAGAAAGCACTTAAGATTTCATAGCAGGGGAAATAATAAGATCTTCTAGGTGAAAAAGAAATTATAAGTCATAATATATATGTCAAGTCATGATTTGCAGTAAAAAGAGTGACGTATATACGGAACAAAGTATTAGAAAATGTAAACTGTTCTGTAAAAATACATTTAGATAAGATTTTAGAGATAATTAAAAACATCTAATATATTAATTTTAAGAAAATTAGACCAAAATGGTAAAATGAATTATTTAAAAAATCACGGGTAAATTTAATGATCAAACTACCACAAATTCGAGCAAAATGTTTATTATAAAAGTTTGAATGCTTTTTTTTATTGATTAAATTTTTTCTTTTTATGTGCTTAAATCTACTAAAATGTAGACAGCATGTGTAGAAAATTGCAATTTTTATATTGCATCTTATGACACTCTACCTTGATAAATATTTCAAAAGCTTTCATATTTACTTTAGATGATATATCGATTATTTATTGTGTTAATCTATAAATAATAGAAAATAAACAAAATTGATCAATCACAAATCTGCATAAATAGATCAATTAAAACAATTGAATACTATATCGGCATGTTTATTATACAAGAATTATATTTACCATTAATTTTTCTTAAAATACAAAATTAAAAAACTTATTGGGCCTATCATTTTATAATTTTTATAAGAATTTACAAATCAACAAGAGTATTGAAGGTTTTTTTAAGACCTTTTTAATCCAAGTGATATGGTATAACAAAGCGCCAGGTAAAATAGAACCTTTTTTTCCATTGAATACAAACGACATAAATGCTATCATTTTTTTATCGCTCGAATTTTATAAGTGGATCATCTAAAGAGAATCTAAAATTACATTCCTCTTATGCTGAAAATTATTTATTGTGCATTTATCATGGCTTTAGAACTAAATAATCTAAATTACATTTCTTTTAATCTAATTTCCTATGACTATTGTGTTTTTTTGGCTGTCTTTTTCCAATATTTCTTTTAAAGTAAATAATTATGATTTGTTTCTTTTTTTATTAAATGATCTTTTTCTTAATTTTCTCTGTCTAACTACTTGTTTTATTTCAAAAGAGATAATATAATCAAAGTTTACCGATTTATTTTTGATTATAAAGTTTTTATTCCAAAATATTTCAACAACTGGCATTAAATTTACCGCAATTGTTATAATTTATCTATATTTAGGCTTTGGAAAAAATTATAAAGAACGTTCGATTTACAAGATATATATAAATATAAACATGGTTTTAATATATGTTATGCGTAATATATACCTATAAAGATTTAAATTATTATGATAGTACTTGCCATCCTTATGAAACAGTGTTTTTATTTTAATTGTATTTTTAATTTTAAAAGATGTTTGCTGGTAAAAAAATTTGTCAGAATCTGTTTTTTACCCTTATAATTACCTATTTGACCAAGATAATATAATTTATTTGTATTTTAGTCTAAAATATACTTATTATTTGTGCTGGTAAATGTTACCTCTAATAAAATTTTGCATTCAAAAATGTATATAAGCCTAGAAAACATATACAAAATACCAAATTATAATGAAAATAATAGATAAATCGTGTATATACGATTTTTTATAATTTTAAATCCTTTTCCAGTTCGATTTATATAGTACATTAAATTATAAATAAATTTCCGCTATATATATTAATTTTGGTACTGTTGGATCGCATATAAATAAGATCTGGACTTTATCAAGCACACAAAATTTTATTCTTTAAACAGCAAAATAATATATATAGTATTATATGATAAAATTTCTGTTTAAAAATTTAATTATACACTAACTCTAAGTCTCTTAAATTTATTTTGATTTTTTTTGTCATAATTCGTCCATCTCTTTGAGCATAGTTTATGTCCCATTTAACACACAAAAACGAGTTAATGTCTTAAATACACACTTATGAATTTTATAAAATTTTTACATTATAATATTCGATATGTCTTACGCAAATTAAACAGTTTGAAAAACGAAAATCTTGTTTCTATAATTGTAGTATGTTGTAATTATTTTATCGAATGAAAAAGTTATCAGTTATTTATTTGGTTTTAGATTATATTGATAGTGCTTCTGTAAATATTATTAACAAAAAAAATCCAATTCATATAAGAATTTGTATGTAATTACTCAATAATAAAATGCAAAAATTTATTAAAAGCAATGAATGTATAATAAAACATTAAAAAATATAAATGTAATTAATAAAAATAACGGAATATACATGCAAAATAATAGATCATTTAAATCAGGTAAATTAGTTTAAAAAATGCCTTAATCGGAAAGCAATCGCGTTTAACAATAATAAAATTTGACAGCATCTGTAATATATGGCAAATGGTTTTCTTATAACCAATTTTTTGTGTCTGTAAAATTATAATTGAATATCTTTGTGGCCTTTTCCCGATCTTTTGACATAAAAATAAAGTTTCAAACTTTTTTATATGTATAAATAAATTATATTTGAAGTTTAAGTGAAATTCTTCATGATTATCGTGGAATCCAGGTTTTTACTTGTATTTTCTACATAAATTGTAATGCAGAAATAATAGCATACATGCGATAAATAAAATATGATGTATAGTATAAAAGATTTTTTGCCTTTTTATACTATAGATTATGTTCATGCAAGCAGGTTTATGTTTTTGTAATCTTTTAGCAAGATTGCGTCATTTATATATGTGTTGATTTTTATACTATGAGAAAACATAGTTATTCTAATGATTATTCTTTATGTATATACTTTTCTATTTTAGTTAAATCTGAAGTTTTTATAGGATACTTAGGTTGTATCAATGTTGTTTCTCTTTCCCCAGTTACTTTACATATCTAAAAGAAAAATTTAATGCTTAATTATATACCTAAAACACGGGAGAACTAAAAATAACTGTTTATAATTGGTAAAAATGTTTTTTTTCTGTAACTCTGCTATACCTCAAAAAACATATATCATTATAATTCAATTAGTAAAGCATAGCATGATTATTTTACCGCCATTGAAAAAATTGAACCAGTCTTTTATAACAATTTTATCAAAGGGATATGATTGTGTAGAATAGCTACAGCAAAATCGCCTCTTTCATTAATAATATTTATAATACTTACAATAATATAGAAGTTTTATTAATCTATTACTATCTGCTAATTTAGCTTTTACTTTATTTAGTTCGCACAAGAAGTATTTATCGCGTACATTACATTAGAAAATATTTTTAAATTTTGCGTAAAAATTACGCTATTTGCTAACTGGGATTTATAAGTGTTTAAATCTTAGAAACTAACCAATTAAGACGTTTCTGCAAATAAATATTATGTGAATAGAATTACTATAAATTTAGAATTCCAATATTTTCTTATAAATGAGTTATTAGTGAATCGATTAAAGAACTAAATGCATTGAATACCATATTTTTTAAAGAATAATATATCGGATCCTATTTATATATATAAAAAATCTACTATTAGGGGTTTTTTTTATCTGTCCAATAAATATGTAGCTTTATCTCTAAGAAAACTCGTGTTATAATTAAAAATAATATCTTAATTTTTTTAAAATTGTTTATAGACTTAGACGTTCAAGATATTATTTTCAGAAATATGTTTCTTGGGAAATTCTTGCCAAATTTTGCTTTTTTATGATATATAAATAACATTAAACGTCTTAAAACATTTTTTTATGATCAAATTCCAGTGCTTTCCAGTGTAAAATCAGTATAGAATCACATTTAAAAAACAAAATTATAAGCCAGAATGTTTCATTTTAATAATGTAAAGAAATGGATGCAATAAATTACTATATCCATAATATCAAAATACTGGATATAGTTAATGATTTTAATTTTATATAATATATCGTACGAATCAAAAAAAAAATTATATTTTATCTTTGGGATGGTGGTGGTTGAATTACTACTTAATTTGTGATTTTAACTTTCAAATATCAAGCAAAAAAATTAAAAACGAATAAAACCATAATTTAAACAAATTCCGTCACGCACAGGTTATTTGTGGACCGTATTTATTGCCTATTGAAGTAACAAAAAACAAATTTTAATTTTATTTACACATATATTTTTAAAAATAGATATTATTTATTTCTCTTTTTTTTTAAGGATAGATACTTTGGTGAAAATATAAATTTTATTGTTCAAGATACGAATATTTATTTTTTATTTGTTTTATTTATATAAATGCATTTTTTATTACATGATACTTAGCCAGTTGCTGAATATAATTATCAAATTATGCATTTATTATTTTTTTGAGGCTGATAATCGAAGGTTGGTGCATAAAAATTCTAAGAAACAGACAAATAATCATACACAATAAAAAAATGAGTTCCATTAATACCAAAGGCGATAAGTTATTATTTATATAAGTTTTGCCACCATGCTAAGCATGTGTTTATAACATACTGCGAACTGGGATTTTTAAATTAGACATTAAACTATAAAATATGTAGATATTAAATATTATATTTTTATTTTTCTGATCTATAAAGAAACGTTATTAATAAACTATAAATAATAAGGTAAATAAAAGTCACTAGAAAAAAACTAATCTGTAAATTTTAGGCACACATAAATTGCTATGAACTGAATTATGTTGCGAAAATTAGTGATATCAGAAATAAACCAAATCATTATTATTATTAAGACAATTACATAAAATAACTACAAATTTTTCATGAAATCTATTTGAATTGTTTATTTAATGATTGATTAACGTTCTTAATGCAATTATATGTATTTTGTTTATGTTATAAACTAATTTCTAAGCTTCAATATTTTATATAATTTTTAGTTAGAAAAAGAATATTCAACATCCAAAGTTGTGTTTGATAATTCCTAATATATTTCTCAAAATCTGCAAAATAAGACTTTTCTATACTTTAAGCCGATAAGACTGTGTAATTTTTTTATGTATAAATACAATCGATACATTTTTTTAAATTATTTTTTATGTCAAAAACAAACACTCATGCCTAATAAACACGATCTTTAAATGAATGTTTTTTTAAGTCAATAAATAAAATATTTGTGTTCAATTTGTCATAGAATGCCACATTAAATGCAAAATAATGTATTTTATATAGAAACAAATTTTATTGTGTGAATATATCTTTTAAAACACGAAACGTAGCATATAATTATATCTTTTATAAAAAATAGTAAATTTTCACATTAAATTTGTAAAAAAAAACAAATGTTTGATATTTTCTGTTTTAATATAGAAAATTATATAATGTTTTAAAAAAAACGAAATGAAAGGTTTTTATCTAGGTATTTATAGACCCCTACAAATACAATCAATCTTTTATTACTAGATGAGATGTTTTTAATTCATAAAGGCCATATTTAGTTTAATTCAATTTATACCATGTTTTATTATATCAAATTATATTTCTATATAATTAGAAAACCAAATAAAAAGGGATTCAGTTATGTTTTGATATTTTTTGTTCATATTTGAAATGATGCGATAAATAGCGTCAAAAAACATTTAGATGGCATTTACAAAATAAAAAAAAACAATCTATTGAACAGAATATATCTACAACCGATAAATATATACGACAGTGTTAAAAAAAACATTAAAATATGAATATTTATTATTTTTGATATTATATTGAGAATTTTTTATCTAAATGTAAATGTTGTATCTATTAATTAATATAAATATGTGTTGTTTGCACTGCGCGCTACAATCTAGATTGCATTTATAAAACACTTAAATCTATCCATACTATAAATTCTATGAATCACATTAAAAATCCAAAACTTTCAAAAATTCATTTATTTGTTTTTTATATTTAAATTATCAGGGTATATTTTAGTATATTAGAGTCTTTATAAAAATACAACCTTTTTATTATATTGGAGGTTTAAATTATAATTCAGTTATTTTATGTATGTTTCCATGCGATTTCGAAAAACCATACGCTTTGAATTATTTTAAAAATATAGGTAAATTATGATTAATGATAAAAATCGTTTTTGTTTGTAGTATGAACTAGAAATCATATAATAATTGATACTTATATTTATGATGTATATATAATAAATTTTTTAGAGCGGAAGACGTCAAACTGAATCAAGACATATATTCGAATTCTTAGTTTGAGAAAGACAACTTAACTGATAAGCCTTAAGCGAGGAAAGGGTAACTATATGGATATAGCTGATAAAGAAATAGTGAAAGATATTTGTAAAGTTTGGTTCAAGGATTGTAACACATAATCTGCTTGAGAGTAAATTTCTATTGAAAATTAAACCATAAATAAATTTAGACATACTACGTAATTGAAACAATTCCTAATTTGGAACATATTGAAATATATATTTGTTTATCAAAATTATAAGCAGCTTTTATTTTTCAAAAATACATGACTATAAATCAAATACAAATAGCACATCATTTATTTTAGAATTTACTACCGAGACTATCTCGAAAGTTTTTTTAGATATATAATATAAATAAATTAGAACCCTCTACGAATAGCAATTAAAGATAGACAATATTTATAGATAATTAAAGTGATATTTAATGCATATAGTTGACAATTTTGTCGTAAACTTTTAAAAATATATAAAAATTTTCATTGTTTTTAGTTTTTACTATTGGAGATACAGGCAATGATAATAAAATAACTTAAAAGCTCAATATTTGATTTACATGAATCTATAGAAAAAAAATACGATTGAGTGTAAGTCTAAGTTCATTATTAAAAACCGAACTTTGCCACTCTATAAATAAAATAAGTGTAAATTTTCGGCAGAATAAAATAAATTTTTTGCTTTTTCATTTCTTTTGTGTCTTTTATTTTATTTTATTTATAGAGTTTTGATTCTGTATTCATTATATAATAAACGAAATTTTTGCCTTTCATTTATATTCAATTATTTTTATTGGATCATACAAAATGAACTTCAATCCTTATTTTGTTTATCTTGTAAATAGATGATATAAATTCTATTTCTAATCAAAAACTATTTTTATATGTAATAGAAAGTTAAGCTATTTAATTGAATTCAATTTTATTATAAAATGATTCATATTTTCGTTCAGTTCTCTCATATAGTTTTAGGGATGTTTCTTATTTTTATACAGCCTGATATATGTTTGTATTTTTTCAATATTACAAATCTATTTTCGCTTCACGATTGTAATTTATGCCGTCAGAATATTTACTTTTTAATTAAGTAATTATTTTAAAATCCAGTTCTGTAAAGGATAAATCATTTTTTACTTTTATTTTAGCAATATTTCCAAAATTTATATCTTTTTACTTTGGCAAAATGAAAATCTTTGAATTATAGTTTTTGCTAATCGTCTAGGTTTGTCGATACTCTCAATAGAATCTTTCTTTCATATGTCAAATTTTGCAATGTATGTTTTTAAAATATATTCATCCCCAAAATATATCTATATGAAACAGGAATACTAATCGAAGCGAGAATATAGCCCTAAAAAACGATAGGGCTGTCGAAAAAACTTGAATTAATAAGTTCTACAGGAAATCGTGTATGCTAGTATGCTGTGAAATGAATGTGGATGAGTTACGTATATATTTAGTATTTTATAGAGATTCGCTTCGCAAATTATGGTAAAAAGTAGAAAGATAATTAAAATAGCAAACGAATTTAGGTAAACTCATAGCGTTTTGATTTCGTAATAAATCTGAATAGTTTTTTTATGTTTCCCACATAAAAATACTTTAAAAAATGAATAAATTATTAGAAATTTATCAAAGATCATACAAAAAAATTCAAGTGTAAATAACTTGCATATCGTTTATTGTTATTCTTTTATGGTAAATTGGAAAAAATTATACAAGTTAATATCAGCAGAAAGCTTGTGATACATATATTCTATTGTTTTGGTAATCGAAGATCTTTTTTTAAAAAATTCATAATGATCAAAAAATAAATAATCCTAGAGAATTAACTAAATTTTTATCTACTTTGTGTTCATTGCATAACTTATTTTAAAACCCAAAATATCTTGATTTATAAATTTTAAATGATAATTTTACATATAATTTTTTATAATTACATAGTTATTCTAAATATTAAGTATACTTGATTTTAACGATTTTTCTGATTCATTGGATTAACTTTGATTGTGACAAAGATATTGGAAATAATTTTCAGTTAAACTATTGCCATTTTTTAAACATTCAAATGCTGTACCTATTATTTATGCATCCATATACTTTGCTCGAATAGATTTGGTTAAAAATACTAAACAATTGGAACACATATTAATTATTGCGAAATATTTTATCCTTCTTCTATTAGATAAATATATAATGTTCTAAATAAATGGATTCAAGTGATTGAAAAATTACAATATTAAATTGATTTTCAGAAGAAGGCAAAAATAAATACGATTTGGTGGAAACTTTTTCATAGGATTCGAGAAAAATACCTACATGTGAATAGGAAAATACAAAGTATAAATGGAATGATTTTTAATAATAAGTAGGTCATATTCTAAGATTTTTTTGTTTATAATTTATTTTATGGTCATATAAAATTATAGTTACAACCATTCTAAAATATCATTACCAAATTATAATAGAAAAGTAACGTAATTATGTTGCAAGCCATGTTTTCGGTTAGTATTATTACAAATAACATTTAACATAATTCGTATTAGCACTTTACCAACGAATTTTCTATACAGGAATATAGTTTATATCAATATATAGATGGAAATACATATTTTATTTGACTGTAACAATAAAAATAAAAGTTTCTATTTTTATATTGTAATTCAAAAAAGAAAGTAAAAGTAAAAGTAAGTTTTTATTTTTATCTTATGTTATCTATAATTATGATTTTTACGATAACTTTTCAAGACAAAAATTATTCCATATGTTATAACATGGGACGGCGTGGTGACACGATATCATAGAAGGTACCTGAAGGAACTAGATGTCACCAACCAGGTTGAGGCATATATTCAAACATTGGGATTGAGAAAAACCCTTGAATTAATAGGTCTCGAAAGAAGGAGGGGTATTGAAGAAGACTTTGGAGAGGAGAAGATAGCCGAAAGTATAAATACGCTGTGTGTACAGAGAATCAAGCAAGCTGTGCCTGAGAACAAAAACTAAAATTACGACTATAAATATAGCCCTTAAATAAAAATCAATATTACGATAACTTTTTATAACAAATATTATTATACCATATGAATGACTTGTCATGGGTGTGGTTACAAATATAGTAAAAATATAGAAAGGTGTTTTAAACACAAGCTGAAGTAGAAGCATACATGCAAGCCCTAACAATTCGCAATACATCTGAACTCATATCATTTGACTGACTAAGATAAATCAAGGGGATGTATAAAAATATGCATAAAGGAGCTGTGTAATATTCCTAAGGGGCTGTCTACAGCTCAGTAGTTAAGAATCAATAAGGAAGAAACTATACCCATAAATATAGAATAGGTTTATATACAATAAAATCTGATGATTACATCGAATAATTTAAAACAGAGATAAATATTTTTCACATTTTATCAGGAAAATCCAATTCTTAATTTGAAGCTTCTTATAGACGCGTGGCAAGAAATTCCCGATATTTATTTACATTTATTTATAAAACCACGGGTGACATCTATTGAAAGAAAATGTGTGACATGCTAAACTAAAAATAGATATATATTATCCCGAGTATATGTGAAATAGACTCCAAAAATTAGATATTTAAAGCAATGAATCATTTAATCTTCGAATCTATATGTATAGACGCAAATAAATAATTGAAATCTGTTTTTTTAACATTTTTTAAAATATGTTATATATACTACATTCATAGCTGTGGATATGGTTTTGTTATGTAAATATTCGAATTCGAATTTATATTACAAATGTTAAAAGTTCGAATATTCTTGAATCAAGGGCATTGAAAAATTATGAAACAGGTAATAAATGCTACCTAACAGCAAGATGAACGGTAAACAGTGTTAGATCGAATTAAAGTAAAGGTGATCTTACACGAAAAAAAACGTGATCGCTTCGCTGGGGCAGATCGAATTTATTCCCAAACGTAAGCTATCAAATTAAATTTATTATAATAGGGATGATTCCCGTAGCGTTGACCCGATTGACATGGTCAATATTGTTAATATTTTGCTATATAGTATTCAAACATAAGCTTAAAGATACAGTTTTAAAGATTTTTTAATCGTTTATAGCATAAAATTGTTATGATTAAAAGAAGATATGATTTCTCAAGATTATCCGATATTTTATTCATTATGATTCAAAATATGAAATACAGATCGTAATATACGTTCTGATCTATATATAGCCATCGTAAACATATCGTCCACAGCAAATTATCAATTATTGTTAAATGAATTGTTTTTATACGTCGAAGTTATTTGTAATATAATGTTCATTTGAATTAAAAAATTAAAAATATATAAAAAAAAACTTAAAAACACTGTTTGTCATAGACTTACAGTAGTCCGAGAAAGTGAAAGGTATCATGGGTAGTATATAGTGCAATAAATATTTTATTATTGTATTATTTATAAACAGAAAAATCCTTTTTTCTAAACTTTAAGAAGCATAAACTAAATGTATTGATGTAATAACAATGATTACGTACGCAAATCAATAATATCGAATATATAATGATAAAATGTAAAATAAAGATAAGAAAAAATTGTGATGCATTTACAATGTCAAAAGCACATGTGTATTTTATCCTGACAGATCTCGGTATTTAAAAATATAAGTAAATGCAAAGAAATACTTGATAAAACAAGTATATATAAGAATAATATAATTGATTCAATATATTTAAGTCTTTGAGGCAAAGATTACCAGTATAAATTTCTCTAAATTCAAACTATAAACTACTTGAAAACCGATTCAAATCACAAAATTATATAAATTTTATATATAAAACACTATAATGACCATAAATACTTAATATAGTTTTTTCATAAAATGATGAATATCTTAATAAAATATTTTAATGTCCGCGTATAATGTCGTCATATAAGAATAGAGACAGCTATATGATTCATATATTATTTAGCGATTCAAGGATATTTCATAGTGTTTGGATTTTACCCCATCTTATTTTCTAAAAATAAATTATTCTATTTAAGTGAATCGTTGAATATATTTTTTGAGAAATAATAGTAGAAGATTAAAAAAATTTAAGATTTTATCCAGCAAAAAAAAACAGTTCTTATTCATGTTTACTTAATAAATGATAAAAAATCACGATACATAATAATATTTATAAATTAATTTTTTTAAAAACTAAATTATCCTATTAAAATAATAATAATAATATGATATCTTATATCATATACACTAAAGATTATTATATGTACAAATTTAAGACGAAAATGCAATTTTTTTGATGTTTCGATTTATAAAATTCTAAATATTATAGATATTGCGACTACCGGTTAAAAAAATATAATATTCATTCTATATAAAATATAGATTTTGTATCATAAAATAGTTTTCTGCAATAAATTTAGATACAGATATGTTATTATATGCCATAAATATTTATTCAAGGCTTCTTTTTGTACTTTCAGTCGAAATAATACATTTCTATAATTTTTTATAAATATAAATATATTTTTACTTCGTATTCAATCCCCATCTTTATTTTACATAGAATGTCCATAAGAGCTATCCCATTGATCCATAATCATGTCGATAAAAATATATAGTTTATAAATCAGATGTTTATATATTATTTCTATGCAATAAAAAGCGGTTTCAGAATTATTTATGCATATAACATTGTCTTTTTCTTTTTATCACATATTGTTTGAAGTAACAAGCTTTAATTTTATAATAACTTCGCGCTTCAAACTATAAAATAGGAAAAAAGCTGTGTTGAAAAAAAATAATTGATTTAAAAATGTGAATGTGTATTCATAGTAAATCGGAAATAACGATAATATAATCACGCATAAAAAACGGCCTTTATTTAAAATAAAGCTAATATTCTAAAATTCATATGGATATATAAAATAACATAAACTAAAGATTACGGTACATGATAAAATTACAAATTTATAAAATCCCGTATGCTAGAATCCAATTTATGTTTTATTAAAACCATCATCGTAGTTCATGTATATCTAATTTATGGAAATTGAATTATTTATATACTATAATACGCAGATTGGAATAAAATAATCAATATTATGATTCTATGAAGGTCAAATACCAATCATATTTATTTTCATAATTTCTGTTTTATGTTGAAAATTATTTATAAAAAAATATTGTATCCATAATTAAAATTAAAAATCTCGGACGAGTAGAAGCATACATGCAAGCTCCCACACACCATAAGACACTTGAACGTATCAAATTTGAGATAATAATAGCAGTTGCAACAGATAATTTAGGTGAAGATGTCAAAAGGTACAACAAGGTGTTATGCAATATTCCCAATGGGCTGACCACGTCTAAAAAGATAAAAAGAAAATTAAATCATATATATTTAAAGGTTTTTATATAGACATAGAATTTATGGTAAAACAACTAAAAAATGCCCCAAAACACATGAACTTTATTTTATGAACTGTAAATTAGATTTGAATCGACATATTTAGTTTTTGTAATACATCGTTAAAAATTAACTGTTTTTAAAAATAATATACAATTTATAAAGTGAAATAATTACAGATCTTCCTATTTTAAAATTAAATTCAATTTGTGTAAAGGATTTTATAATATGGGCACAAAAATTTTTTTACAAAATTAATTACTTTTCAAATTGTGTAATATATGATAGTCAAGAGAATTACATATAATGGACATCTATATCAAAGATATTCTTTTAAATTTAATATAAGGCAAATAAAATAATTATAAGTAAAATCATGTGTTCATGCTTACGAATGCATTTTTCTATTATAAACATTTCTTAATATCTACAAGTATTTTAGAAAACTGGAATAAAAATAGATTTAAAACAATCAAATTTTTAAATAATTTAATGGTATTTTTATAATAAAAAATGTTCTAACTGTTAATATTTAAAAATAAAAGTAATCATATATAATTATCAGATTTTTGCTACAATATTTTTTTGGACAGTTAATTATTTTAAAAACAAATCTTAGTATGGTTGGGTATATTTTTGTCATATTGATCTAGTATAATTATATTCGCGCTATATTACAGATTATTATTGAAGGATTATGACCAGAATTCGCTAAAAATCAGTCACATATGATTAGATATAAACTAAAATCATATTAAAAAAAAATATCTTATGAATTAAAACTTCTATAATCATTGTCCTATTCCAATTCTGTATACACAGCATAGAAGCGTAAGTTCTTTATTATTTTATTGTCTTCTGGTTAAAAAATATATTCAATGATCAAACGTAATTTATAAGTAGTGTGCACAATTTTCAGAGTCTAATATATCAGTTGATTGTCTAATAATTGAAGAGCATATGAAACATATATCTTATAATAAAATGCGATGTGATTTGCTTTAATCACGTTAAATAATATTTAGATTCAATTTTTGCTTCTTAATTTACAGGTACTACACATATTTCAGAATAAAAGGAAGTAAATTGGGTAGATATTTATTCAGATTTTATATATAAAATATATTTTAATAAAAAACATCAATATTAATGATATTATTTCATGGCAATTATTTTATTAAATATATAAATAAAAGAACAAGATTTTACCGTTTTTATCGTTAGAATTGAAGCCACTTAATTGAAAGGACTTTGTAAAGACCCGTGAATTATAATTTTTAGCATGAATAAAGAAATAAATATTTTATGTCTATAAAAATCAATATGTGACATAGAGCGATTTCTAGCCAAAATATATATTGGATTAAAATTAAACTTATTGAATATCTTAAAATTGATATAAGATATTTTTGTGAATTGGCTGAAATAAAAGAGAAAATCAAATGTTTTCAAAACCAGTAATGTGCTTTCGGTTTAAAATACTAAGATTATGCCGTGAATTATTGTATATTAATTTTATCTAAATCACTGAAAATTCCTTAAAAATAATCTATATAAGATGTAGAAACAAGCTTAGAAACCATAAGTAGCTTAAGATATCCAATATATGTTACCATGTATAACTCATGGGACCAAAAGTGATATAAAAAGTATAAAATATCTATAATGATGGGAATTCCAATGCATACACATCCAAGATAATAATCGATTAGATAAAAAGTCAATATATTTAAAAAATTCATCATGCTTATGGTATTTTAATTAGGATATTTGATAAAGTTACATTAATCAACTATAGTAAAATTTTCGTTTTATTAACTATAGCTTAAGAGATATCTATATAAAAATACAAATTGCAATGGCATCAGCAAATCAAATATGTTTTATTTTTCGAAAGTTAATTCGTTAAATAATTTTTCATGGTTATGAATTACATTTATATGAAAATATATTGTTAAAAAAAATTATTGTTTGTTAAGGATCAACAATAAAATTACAACATTTTACATATATTATTCAAATATAATGCTGAAAAACTATATAACTTGTGCTTATAGCATGAAGAATAAGATTTGAAGAAGTACAAAAAACATCAAAAATTAACAAGATTAATCGTGCTATTTATATAATGTTTAAATTAAACGATACCTATTCATAGTATCAACATAAATAATTAAAGCTGTAGCCGAAGTACAAACAATATCATGTAGAATAAGATTAGGTTACTGTACCTTGAAAGAACAGGTAGATTCTAAAATATTATTTTACAATAGTAATGAAATTTGTTGATGGAAAGCCCATAAAAAGCAATATAATATTTTCACCATATGCTTTTTTATGGCTAAAGAAAATACAAGCCCCTAAGTCGATTTAATACATCTTATTATTATATTTTCAAAATAAAACGTATTCAAAGTTCACAAATTATAACATTATATTAAATTAAACATGAAATTCGGATTTTTTACAAAGAATATGAATTAATTAATAAATTTTATTTATTTTGATTTACCTTTTACGAGGCAAAATTAGATGAAAATATTATATAAATTTATTTCTCTAGTGTTAATTACTAACTAATTTCTTGAAAATTTGAATTTTATCTTATAAGCAGCTGAAAAATATTTTTTTGTGTATTTTATCATTTATAAAAGTATATAATTGCTTTTATTAATTAGTTATACATTCCCAATCCAGAATTAGCTATAATCTTTAAAGTCATGATAATTAAATTTACGGTGAAAACTCTTTTGGGTGTAATTGAGGATTCATTTAACGAATTACAACTGTTCTTGTACAAATTGGAATCTTTTAACTTATACATTTCATATATATTTTTTTGTAAAAAAACAATGATTATTTGCTTTAAAAGGCTGTATTTGATAATAAATTTTTAAATACTGTATCGTAGTAACGTTTTTTTATAAGCAATGGTAAAGCCAGATGAAAAATTTTTCAATTTATAAATCAAATTTTGGAAATGTTTCTGGTTTTTATTATGCTCAACTATTATAGTAGATATTAAAAAATTCATGCATTAAATATTATCTATTTATGGGGATATTTTACTATAAAACTAATAATCGAAAACATTTATATAACCAGGAACTTAGTTCTTGTTTTTATATTAAAAAAAATAATTACTTAAGATAATATTTATTTTGTTGTACTACCATTTATATATTTATATGTAAGAAAAAATATATGAATTCAATGTCTAAATCATTTTTCGCTTTTTCTAAATTACATAAACGTGAGCTGAATTATGGCACAGTTTCTATCTGAATTTGTTATTTTCTATGTTATGCGATTTCATGCACTAAATTAGTGATGATCATTACTTTATTGTAAATAAAATAATAAATCATTTTAACTATATTTTTACATGCTTTAGTTCAAAAATAAATCAGGTAATCTTGAGTTTGTCTCTTTTTGAAAGAAACAAATATGTTTGTGTATTTCTAGATTTAAAATAGTTTACCCTTTGAATGTTTTTAGCGATAAACAAAATTCGAGGCACGAATGTAGTTTTTTCTTTAATTGCACGTATAATCTAATAGCTTTTGACTATATGGCTATTTTTTTAATATCGAAAGCATATAAAAAAAAATTTAAGATTGTTTGGATATATTAAAATACTTCTTGTATCTTTTAGGTCTATTAAATAATTATTTTAAAAATGTTAAGAGATGCATATTTTGTCGGTTTCGCTTTTTACTTGGTATAATTAGTTGAAGTCTTGTATTAAAATATGTATAGTGCAAATTTACGTTTAATATATATAAATAACTTTTACTACTGTACATAATAATTTGATCTCCTTTATACATTTTATTAAACATATAAATTTTTTTTAAATTTATTGAACGTTGTAGATTCGCTTCAATCGAAAATTTATATTGTGAAAAAAAAAGAATCTTAATACTATTTTTTAATAATATCAAAAAAAAAATTAGCTATGATAAAATTTTCAGGTTATATATTCAACTCTTGAGATACTCTTAAAAACACATCAAATTTATTTATTTAAAAAAGAAATCTTATATAAAGTATCTATATAAAACGTGTTTTAATAACTTCTATAAATAATAGAACTACAGTGCAACAATCATATAATATAAGCGTTTTTTTATTGAATATTTTATATTGTAACGGCACAAATAATCATATAATCCCAGAAACTATTTCTTCTGTTGAAATTTTCTATTTTGCGCCGACGATATTTTATAAGGCAAAAGGCGAGGATTACATAATATTATTTAGGTTAACACAGCTAAATAATTGCTAGTAAATATAAAATTAAATTTAAATAGAACCTTTTTGATTTTCACGGGTTAATTTTATTGTTCTTTTGTTTCATGGATAATCTACACAATAAAAGGTTTTTTCTGTTTGATATAAGACCCCATAGTGTAAAATATTAAATTAAAAATTTGATGGTTCGGATGAATTTATATATATTTTTTGTTTTTATATAACCAGTTTCCCTATTTGGTTTCATTTTATATGATAATTTCATGTGAAAAACTTCTTAGGAACATATATGGTGATCAGTATTTAATATTTGCCTATATACTTAATAGATTTACTAATATAAATCCATGTATTTTTAAATAAAATCAAATAAAATATATGATAAAAATCTATCTGTACTCTTTATTTTGCTTTAAGTATGTTTTCAATGCAAACAAATTTAATAAGTTTAACAATTGTAAATTTGAGAACGTTGTGTCATGTGCGATAAATTAAAATAGCTATAAATTTTCTGTGCATTTTACTCTTAGAGAATTTTATCGTTATCCGGTTTAAATTTAAGCATTTAATTATAATTATAAACGTAATATGCAATTTTTTTTATTTAAATACAAATTATGCAAATGTTCATTTCAATTTAAGCTAAAAAAGAAAAATAACCCAATTTATGGAAAAAAATAGAAGAAGAGGTAAATAATTTACTATAAAAAAAACAAAAGAAAGATAGTTATTACTTCTTTTTTTATTTTGTCTTTTAAAAGTTCACATCGGGAATTATTTTTGAAAAGATGTCAGTGAATATTTTCTGAATTCAATATGACATCAAAATAGTAATTGTCTATAGTTTTTATTTACTGAAACTATAATTCAAACAATAGATGTAATTTATTTGCTAAAAAAATGTGTTTTATTCTAGGTATTTTTTACGCCTTAATAAATATATTTTTTTCTTTGCATAATTACATCCATGATAGTATAATACAAAAATTTTATTTTCTAACTATAAAAGAACTTTTTTAGCCCGTTTATTATTGATAGTTTTCTAAAACTAATGTAAATGTGTAACAAGAAAATATTTTATTTCTGACCATTGATTGTAGACAGTTATACTGACTTAATATGTTCAAAAGTACGAAGAAATATAAAAGGATACTCAAATTTTTAAATGAAACATTATAGATAAAATGAAATCTTTAATAATAAAATTATAAAGCCAAAAATATTTTTTTTGTAAAAATCTGATGCACAAAATAACAAAAAGTATGCATTACATAGACATAATCACAATAAAATAGTACGCTTGAGCATATTAAATGTCGCTAAACGGTAAATTTTTTTTTCATGGCTCTAATGAGACCTATGTAATGCCGCAAAATCATGACCGCATCTATAAAAAAGACAAAGTTACTAATCTTTACACATACATTATATTCATATTTTTCAGATTTGCGGTGGACACTTTCACTCATCTCATTTGAAAGAAGAAGTGTAGTTGATGTAAATAGATGAGGGAAATGTTCGGAAAGATATTCAGGAAAACCGCAATATTCCCATTAGACTTTATCATTTCATTATATATAATTAATAAAAAATAATTTAACCCATAAATAAAAAAACTTAAGTTTATCGATAAATTAAGTTAAAGAAAAAAGCTTTGGTTTATAAAACCAGAGTTTATAACATTGATAAAAATAAAACCAATAATCTGTCATAAGAGACAAAAAATGGCAATTAACCACTGAATAATAGCAATAAAATTAGAAAACCGTTAAAAGAACACTTTCTAACACAGAAAACCACTTTTATTATTTTATAAACTTGATTGCATATATTTCTTAATAATATTTTCGAATAAAAAAAAATTTGAAAAAAAATAGATGATAATACAATCATAAAAATACTTATATTAAAATAAAACAAAATTTTATATTTCTTCAATGGAGAGAACTCGACATTTTTTCTTTAAGATGTTTATATGTATAATTTTATAGAATTTGTGATAATTTTGCTTTGTTGCAAATACTAAAAAAATAAAATTTGGATGACATGGTTATAAAATTTAAATATTTGCTTGGAATATTAATCTATTAATCTAATATAAGATTAATTTTTGCGATTTATTTAGCACATATGCAGTAGAAAATCTTTAAACTATTATTTGTGTCAATTTGCACAACATCGACATACATATATAAAAATAAATGCTTTTATTAATTTCAATACATAATATATTTGATGAATAATATTTTATATTTAAAAAAGGGTTATATGATTGGCGGATCTAAAAAAAAGATTCTACAAGTCTTATGATAATTTTTAAATGTTATTACTGCATGCACGAATTTATATGCCATAAAAATTGTTTTAAAACTTAATAAGGTTCTATTTTACATATTTCATCGCGTCTTCCATAAACATTTCGCTAGATTCAATTACTTTATTTTGTTTCTTAAAAATAAGAAGTGGAATGATAGAGAGTCATAAAAACATTAATATATTACTTTAAAATTGAATTCTTTAAAAAAAATGATTCTGTAATATATAATTGTTAACTATTAGCAGAATATTTATGGACTATTTTTTAAAAATTAAATATGCTTATATTTTTCTGAATTCTAAAATTTTTTACATCATATTTATTCTTTTCCTGAGAAATAAAGTATATAATTTTTTATTTTTTATTTTGTATTAATTGATGAATGATATCTTCTAAAAATATATTTTTGAACCATTTGATTCTAAATACAGACAAGAGATAAAGAATATTTAAATCTACGCAAAAACAAATATTGATATAATTATATACTTTTTTTACTAAATGATTCATTCCCTGGTTTACTTTGAGCAATCGAACCCAAAAATATAGATACGTATGATAGTAGATTTATAAAACTGTTTTTAAAGTAAAGCCAAAAAAAATCCATATATTTCTAGACATTCGAAAGATAAAGTTATATTTATTTATATACAAATATTTTCTAACACGGGAATTGTAACAATACAATAAGCCTTATATTTGCTGAAATATGCAAAAAAAGTAAATTACGGCATTAATAAAAAATCTTATTTTATGGTCGTAATAAAATGCAATTCGCTGTAAAAAAGATAGAAATTTTTTTAAGACAATGGTAAATTAGATTAAAAAAAAAATTAGTTTCATTTGCTACATTTTTAATTTATCAAAAAATTTGAAAAACATATAATATTGTAATTTAAGAATTCAATGATATCTTTGTCCTCTTAAATTCATTATATATATTTTTTTAAAGCGTACTTATGTACCGTAATAAGATAAAAGTCACTTAAATATGATTTTTACTTGCGACAGGGATATAGAGCATTCATAACGGTGTGATCTTTGTTTTAAATCATTACATAAAATAAATATAATCCCTAATTTTAAAAAAACAAACATCAATTATTACCGTTTGTATCTTATAAAATATTTCTATGTGTCTATGATATTATATATGTATATATAAAACTTATTACCAATATTTTATTAGAAATATCTTTTTTCGACATTTTAAAAATACTAAAATTCTCTATTTGTAAAATTTCACAAAAAAAATGTCTTGTATAGATTTTCTTAGGATGCAGTATTTAATATGAGGTTAGATACTTTTTTCTGAATTTTAAGATTTTACTAAAAAAAAATCAAGATAATATATTCAAAATACATGCATTATATATTTGGTTTTTAAAAGCATATTACCTATCTTAATATTTTACAAAAGTGCGAGTTTTTTTGTAATTTATGACGATTCCGCATTTATAAGTAAACTGTATAAAAAAATATGAAGATATTTCTTTCGATTTTTTTACACATATATTTGATCTTTGTCGGCTTTTACGAGAACTTAAATTTACAAAGTATAAGTTCGGAGTAGCAAAAAGTTTAAGTTCATATGTTATTTATGTGTGATTTCAACCTTAGTTACATTATATTTTATGTTTTTATCGTTGTTCAATAAAAAGTTTGAATTTTTTTTATTGAATATATTTGGCTCATTCTTCTGCTCACATCCGCATCTTTAATATATTCATCGATCGATAATCTCCAAAAAGTTGTTTTTTTAGTGTCTTCCCTAATCTAATAGTTTTTGTAACAGCTTCCGCTATAATTGACCCAATAAACTCCTTCATATACGACTTATGATATTCTGTAACCATACAATCTTAAGTCGAAAGGTTTGATAATATTGGTGATCTACATTTGTAAATAGGGGAGATTTAGTTGTCTAATATTTCAATTTTTCTTAACTTCACATTTATAACATTCATATGTTATATAAAAATTGTTATTCTTTTTTACTCATACATGCAAAAGGTTGTTTCTAATCATCAACAGAAAGCTTACTTTATATTTTTTGATGATTTATATCCGTATGCATATTATATCTCCCTTTATAAGTGCCGGTTCATATTTATTCCTTCTCAAACTGAAATATAGATATTTACCTTTGATTTTTGCTGATCTTTTTGAGTGCATAAAGTTTATTATCTCAAAATTTCTGAATTTATCTGTGTAAAAATTGGATAAGAATTCTTTACATTAAGTTGCCTATTGTTTTTAATTTTTACATGTTTCCTTACAATCATGACATTTTGACTGTTCTCTGTTTATATGTTTATATCTTAAAACAAACACAATCAAGCTTCTTTTTTGAACTTAGCTAACCGATGACTCACTACCTTATAGATCTGGGTATCGTAATCATTGAGTTGTTGTAGATACTGAAAGATTTTCAAATACCTTTTTTTATCTTTTTTCTATACATTAAACATTTTTTTGCTAAAAATTTGATTATTATATGTATAGATTGTCTATTGTTATTTATAAATAAAATATTAGTTTAACAATGATCATTTTTTTTTCTAATCTTCCATAATGTACATGAGTGCTATGATTGGTGATAATCTTTTATTGTTTTGCAAGTGTATTTTCAAGCTTAAAGGAATTTTATGCATAAAAAATTTAAAACAATATAGTCTGCTTTTATCTTACTTTTTTTTAATACTATCATTATCTTTTGCTATCTGTAAGCATATAGATTCATTCTCTTTAAAATTTTTTTTTTGAACAACTCTTGTTGCAAAGACGTTTGTATATATTTAAAAACGCCAATATGGTGGTTTTTTGTCATATTTCGTTCTTATTGATTATTTATAAAGTTTTTCTATTAACGTTTGTTTTAACTATATAGAAATCTTCGTTATAATTTCTCTAAAATATGATAAATCTTTTATATTTTCTCACTGATATACTATCTTTATGTACCCAGAGGTACATAGATCCCCCTAACCAATTTAAACCCACATGTTGAACGCAACGTAAATTGTCTGTTGCGGACTTCATTTTATTTTTTTCTAGTTCATGCAATAGAAGAAGACACTGTTTTTTTAATCATTTTTTATATTTTCTATGGATTTGGTAGAAGCATCACATCAATAATAATTAGAAATGATTTGTTATATAATTCATCTATAAGTTATTTTTTCAACTGAATTTAACGTTGATTTAATTTAAAAATGGATCCATTCACAAAGCAAAAAAGTTAAAATTTTCTCATACTGTATATTGCATCTCTTATCTACTTTGTTTGATTTTTGTTCTTACTTGCGTAATAAAATTTCCATATACTCGTTATCACCCTTTAAGGCTGTATTTCTACCCATTATGATCAAGTTTTGACATAAACGACATTAAATAGAAATGAAAAAAAACCACATTTTTCTCTGCATAAGGATATTTAGAGTTCAGTTTTTTGCAATATTCCGTTTTTATTGCCGTGTTTAGTAGCTTTTTCTACAAATCCTTTACAAGTCGTGCGGTACTAGTTGATTTTCGGACAAAGGATTACACTTCTAACTAATAAAATATCTGCATAATTTTTGTTTCTAATTCATAAATAAGTTTCATAATGGGTTATTGGCATAAACATAAAATCAATTGTAATAGGTTCTTATGGAATATTATTTATTTTTTCTATATAAAACCATTCATATCAGTATTTTCAAAAAAATTGTCTCAGCAATATTATCGTAGATTTATAAGTACAAAGATGTCATTTCTTTATATAAAATTTATAGATCCTCGCAGGCGATGCATTTTTCAATTACGCCACCAATTAATAAAATTTTATAAATTATTTTGAAAGTCAACGGAAAAACACATAATTTCTGTATAAAATAGAATCGAAAGAGAACTGAGCAAACATCTTTTTTAACTTATTCGACCAAAACCCTGCATCAAATTTTCCATCAGATTTTATTGTTTTTTTTTCCTATATAAAATTTGCGATGCATTATCTTTCATTATTTTTATATTAATTGTTTGCCTGTTTAAATTATCATCTTTTTATTATTCGGTCTTTGTGTTTTATTTTTATGTGTATTTTTATTTAGTTTTTTTATGTAGTTTTTTTGTTATTTACTTATAGTGCATCTAATTTTTGGTCCACTATTTTGTGATAAAGTCGCTTAATCTAACAACTTTATAACATTTTTTTTTGTGCTATTAATTCTTCTGCTATAATAAAGCTTACATTACGTTGTATTAATGGCTGTTTTTTTTTATTTTGATTCTTACCCAAGCAAAGATTTTTTTTTGATTGCTGTTTCTCTTTTTTGATGAGGTTTTCATAAGTTAACTGGGCTCTCTGTAATATCTTAGAATTTACTTACAAATTTAGGGTGTTTGGCACTGGTAATTCTCTATACGACAATATTCAGATATTCTATGACTTATTTATTTGTGAGATATTATTTTCTAGTTCTTGTAAAAAAACAAATCTTAGAATATCTAACTTCAGAGACATTATATATTTTATTATATTGCAAAATAAAAAAATTTATCTGTTCAAAATACTCACACTTTATTTATTTTTTTATGTTTCGCAATTGAATTTTCGTTCGGACCTGCCGTCATTTCTATCTACTATAATATCATTTCTAGCTTCTATACTTTTTTATATGATAAGAGCATAACAAATTATTTGTTATAGTAAGACATTATTTTCTGTCAACCAGTGCGTAAATATTCTTAAAGCGTAATCGGATTGATTTGTAATTATCTTGAATAAAAATTTATTTTGGAAAGAGCATTTATAGATTTGATCATTTACTAGAAGAGCAAGTTAGTATCTTGAAATTTATTTTCTACTGTGTTTTCTTCATTTATTACTCTCTTCGTTCTTTATAAAATCAATTGTTTGAATTGCTACTATAGTTCCTCTGTCCTGGTTCTTCTGTTTCAACTATTGATTAAACTATCATAATCATGATAATATACGTATGTACAAGTTTTAATACAAAGATGAAGCTTTTAAAAACAAAATTAAAGAATATATGGCGAGGAAAATATGAATATGAAAAGTATACGGTAATTAGTTCAGATACAAAAATTTTATATTATTCAAAACAAACAGTTTTACATTTTGTAATGTCTATAGCAAGACATTAAATTTTACATATACTATTGATATAAGAATAATTTATTATAGACGGAAAAGGAGTCAATATATAGGATAAAGATACTTTGTGAATTGAATAACTGATTAAAATGAAAGATAGCGTATCACAAATGGGTAACTAATTCTATATACTTTTTTCCATGAAATTATATATAATTTTTAAATATGGCGTAAGGCTTGTGGAAATACTAGTTAATAAAAGTTTAAAAGAGAATTATCAGACATTATATCACAAGATATCATAAAAAGATATATATTTTTTAGGCGGATTGTATATTTTTCTCACAGCGTACTTTTATATTTTATGAGGGTTATGTAGACATCACAATGCTTATTTATGGCTAAAAAAAGACAATCAAATCATGTTTTCTAAATAAGTAATAATATGATTCAAGGGTACAATCAACCCATTTGGACACTAAGTAAAATATTTTTTAAATATTCGCAATGGTCTGATATAATGATACTTTTATGCATAAATTATTTAAAAAAATTACGGATCCATATTTTCTTTCTTTTATATTATACTGTATTAAATCGTTATAATTATTTAAATTATTCAATATCTTTTTTTCGAGATTTTTGTTACACTTAAAGTCTTAGATCATTAAAAACATATTAATATTTGATGATTATAATGGTTAAATTTTTTAAATAAGTATCATTCTTAGATTAAAAAAATCTAGAATATTCTTCTAATCTTTTATTTTCTCTTAAAAAATAGGTAAACTGTTCTTATAAAACATTAAATGAATTTAAATTCTTGTGATATTACGTAGCACCAATGATGACATATATTAAACAGGAATAGAAAAATTCGGCGATAAAGTTATATTAAATTTTTTGTAATATAGTTATGTTGGTATATCTACATTTTTTATATATATTTACTTCGAGTAACCGGGTAGGTTTGTTCCAATCAATTATTAGATTATTGTGGCCGTTTAAATATAAAATCTGTCATTCCTCTTTGTTTAAATGTTAAAATGGATTGATATTTGATGTTTTTCCGAAGCGTTAATTACATATGCACATGATTTGGTCTGAAAATGATCATTTTATTTGTGAATATATAACACACAAATGAAATTGCGTTCGTATAGCCAGTAAAGTGTAGTAGAACCTAAATTCTTAGAAATAATTTAAAAAAAAAAATTATTTAAAATTATAATGAACTATGTTTATGTGCCAACCTAATATCATCTAGGTTCTTTCTGTGCATAGATATATGGGTAATTTTTTTACAGATATAAATATATAAAATTGCTAAAGAATGTCTGTCATATATTTTATAGAATTGTTTTAATGAATAATAAAGCAATTGTAATAAAAAGAATTACTTTATTTAGGGCTTGGAATACATTTTAATGGCATGAAAGTTACTATTAGTTCGATTGAAATATTTAAACTAACCAATATTTGTCTTTTATCATCCTTTTAGCTTACTAACTCTTGATTTTCATATAAGGCTGCAAAATTTGAGTTTTTTTTTGATTTGAGGATTATACAATAATATATCACATCCGAATTTTTTGGCAGTCAAATTAATTTTATATATTTTTTTTGTTCTTTTATCCTATGACTATATTTAAGATCTTTGAATTTAAACTATCGCCTTCAAATTTTTTATTATAATTAAAGAAAGTTCAATTTTTGTTTACGATATTTTTATATAAACATTTTAAAAGTCAAATTTCATTATATTTAAATTTAATTCTAGACCACCCTTTTCAATTAAATTTTTCTTGAGTGATTGGATATGTTTATAAGCTTACTACGATCAGAAAATTACATGTATTTCATCAAATATTTTAACCTTCTGTTTTAAATATATTACTTAAAATGATGATCTACTTTCATCAGTTTGCAATAACAATTAAGAGCTCTTTGCTTTTTAGAAATCTTTATCACACATAATTGAATTCTTTAAAATCCAATCCTTCAAGAATGAACGACAAGAGTGTAAAAATATTTCGTAAAGAATAATAAACAACTATAAACCTGTCGAGGTTAATAAATAGGATATCCCCGTGAAATACTTTTCTGCTGCTGTAAGATGGCATTGGCCAGAGATTAAAGACCTCTCACCAGGTGAGTTGATAAAATGGATGAGAAGCTTTGATTGAGAAAATAGGGTGTTACATCATGCTGATAGAAATGTAATTTAAGTTTTTTTTATACAACTAAGGCGGTGCAAAAAAGTTTGTCAGAACGCGTTCATCATTTGCTCGAATCTTTAAATAAAATATAAATTTAATCTTCAATTTTTAAAAAATATATATCTAATAATCTTTTTTACTCTATGCTTCTTTCAAACTTACTTTTTATCATTAATCTGATTATATTTATCCAATGAATTTCTAATTATTTAATTTCAAAACAAAAATCACATCTTAAAAATAAATGAATATATGTTGTTGGGATAAGATAACTTGACTGAAGTTGAGAATGAAAAATATAGGAAATATGACATCTTGGCAAATTAACTTGGTTTAATTTACAAATGCAAAACAAGAATAATACCATATGTGATGACTTGGGATGGGGTGGTCACAAAATATCATAAAAAATATGTTAAGGAGTTAAAAATACCGGACGAAGTAGAAGCATACATGCAAGCTCTCACACTCCGCAAGACACTTGAACTCATCTCATTTGAGATAAGAAGAGCAGTTGATGAAGATAGATCAGAGGAAGGTGTCAAAAGATGCATCAAGGAGTTATGCAATATTCCCAACACGCTGAACACGTCTAAATAGATAAAATCGATAAAAAGAAACTTAACCCATAAATAAATAAGAAGATGTTGTTGGGATATGATATATAACATTTAATTTGAAAAATACACAAAAAAAAATTATTGAAAAAAAAATATGGTCTTTATAAGCTGGTTTTAACGAATACCTTTTTTAATATTAATCAGAGTTGTAATTATACAGAAAATAATTAAGGTTGCAACTGAGATCATTTTCACAAAAGTATGAATTATATTTTATTAAAAGATTTTTTTTTAATTACGTTGCTAAATGTAACAAAATAATTTATTCTGTCCATTTATATACCTATACTTTATATAATTATATCCCATATTTTATATGATTGTACCATCCCATATTATTTATAAAAAATATTATTCATCTGTCATGGCACAAATAAATACTGTCAAATACAATTTATTATTTTAAGGGTTTATTTAAATCTCGATGTATAAAATAATAACATCTTTAATCAAATATATAAGAATTCCGTTAAAAATAAGAACTTTTTAATAAATTATTCAAACAAAAAATTACTTCAAAGCACTAAAAATATACCCTTTAATTAATAAAAATCTACTAAAATATATGTAAGATTGATAATTTATCTTTCCTTTAGATAATTCCAAATAAATCCACTAAAAAAAACCTATTTAAAATTTAAATAAAATTAAATTTCCATAATAATATTTTTGAATAAATTATCACAGCAAAGAAAATATACCAATTTTCGGCTCTATGAATTTATAGTTCTAAAAATGTAAATAATTCTGGCTTAATATTTTAAAATAAAACATAATTAAAAGATGCAAATATAATGTAGTTTTTATTACCAAATCATACAATTTTTTTTAATCTCTGTTATATTATAGTACAGCATTTACTTTTATTAGTAAAGTTTTTTCTTCTTAATATTTTTTATGGTTAAAAAACGATGAAGGTCTAAATTAAAATATAGCTACTATTTTTATTTTCTAACAGATTGCATTTTTATATTATTTTTTTTTCAGTAAAGATTAAGACTTGCAGCTTTATGCAAAGTTTTTCTGCCAATTAATAAATGTTAAATATAACATTGTGCAAAATTATTAATAGAAAAAATTACATGAAGATTAAAACCAAAAATTAACCGTTGATTAGATTATATGAAAATAAATTGTATGTAAATTGCTGTAACTCGCTTTATTTCATTAGAATTAAATAAAATTTATTGATTAATTAATATAAAGTAGATCAAAAAGAAATTTAGTCAGTAATTAATAGATATTATTAATGTATTTTATATCTTTAATTTTTATTTTACTAGAAAAAACGTATATAATTTATACGGAAAGTCTTTGATTTCAGTTCATTTTTAACTTATGCTGAAAGTTTCTTATTTTTATTGCTTTTTTATATAAAAAACAATATATTTTAGAAAAATTGAAAAATAAACTCTAGTTATCATACTGCATTTATATATAAAAAAATATAATTTATAATTTCAACAGACAATATTTTAGAAATTTAAATTGGTTCGGAAGATAAAATATATCTGTAAATATTTTTATAAAAATAGGAGCCTTAAAGGTTTTATAATAATATAAAAGCTAATAAAGAATCATACCTGTTATTAAAGACATTTAAAAACATTATTTATGAAAAAATACAAATTTATGATTTTTATAACAATTATTTATATAAAAATAGATGATGCGATCAATATAATAAAAATTATTATAATCTATATTTCTAGTTTTACAAAAAGAATTCGCACATGCAAAAGTATACCATAATAGTGCTTAATAAAAAATAGTGTACCTTTTGAAATACGCCACAATTATATTACGAAGGATACCTGTTTTTCGATATGCTGATATTATTTTTGTTTTTTAATTATTAAATTTCATTAAAACGATCTTTGTATCGCTTTATAGATCAAGTAAGGTTAAATTAGATATAAATAATTTTGTTTGGTAATAATTAAAATTTGAATTATAAACATAAATGCTCGACATTTTAAAAAAAATATTCCAATCTTATGACGGTTTTTTATGTATAACAACAAAATAATATTTTAAATTTACTGCTAGAAATTAACAAGCATAAAAAATATTATTGGATTGTATTATAGCTGTAATCAAAAATCAGAACTATCTAATTTGTTATTTTGTACATTTTTATATTCAGAAACAATTATAACCATGGATTTATTTTATTTCCGAAATAATAAACACTTTTTATGTAGTTTGATGTGCTCATTGGCACACAATCATGGAACAATCGAATTCCATATATCTTTGGAAACAAATTTACAATATCTTAGCCTCTGGAATAATTTTAAGATAGCTAATTAATTATTACAGTCATATGAATAACTTTTCACGTCGATCTACTGTTTAAAAGCACATTCTTTAAAATAATAGAAACACATAAATTATAAATGTACATAAAGAATAAATTATTTTATATTTCGGAAGATAAAAACACCAATTTGCGCATTAAAAACATACAATTATGTAAATTTGTTCTATTTTATACTGTTAGTCATTGATACAACAAAAATTTTTGTTTCGGTATTTTCAAAGTTTGTGGATCTAGATCAATTATGAATTTATTATTGATATTAAGCTGCGATGGGTAATATAGTTTCAAATACATGTGGATAATTTCGGTTTTAAAATCTTAAACTTTTGTATTTTCTACTAATCTATAACCATCTTAAATAGAAGAATTTAATTAAAATATTCATCTTTCTGTTCTTAGTCATGTTCAAATTATATGTAAGCGTTGAATATTGCTACAAATTCCATAGCAATATTATTCTTGGTTCTATCTATGCCAAAAGATTTAAGAGATGGGCATTTGTGTTTAAATTGGTCATAAAATCAAAAGTGACACCATCTTATATTATATGATTCAACATAAAATGTGTTCATTTAATCTTGATTCATGCCTTTGAAATAAGTTTTAAGCTTCATCATTGTATTCTAAGTATCTAAAAAGCAATATTCCTTTATTCTGCAAATAATAATATTTCTTAGCCTTTCCAAGTTAATTTTGTTATCATTTTTCTTTGTTGCTTCTATCGATGCACTTTACATTTTAGAGTACTACGGCATCTAATCTTAATTTTTTTACATCTTCGTATCTAGTTCGTCTATATTCTTTTTATTTGTGGAATAATATTTTCTATCTTACGTGTTTATATATTGGCTTGTAATTATAAATCTTGATTCATAATTTCTTTAGGGTTTCTTTAATAAACATACATATTATTAAAATAAGATCACGTATTTCTTTCATCAAAATAATGGAATAAGTTCAATTATATTGTATACTTATATGCTATTTATCTTCTTCAAAGATGTAGTTTAATCGATTACAATATATACTCATTATATACATTGAGTTCTATCATAGTTAAAATAAATATGTGCTCCGATATTTTTATGATTTACAATTGATAATTATTGGTAAGTTTCTATCATAATACGATTTTATCACATTTGATTTTTTAGGACTGATTTGTTGAATAATTTTTTTTTATTACAATTCCTAAAATAAACCTTTTTATATAATGCTGGTTGCTTCGTTTTATTTTTAACAAAAAACCCTTTTTATGCGCAATAATATAGAATTTTACTCTAATTACTAGGATCAGTCATTTAATACTCTGGTTATATGGGACATATTTACCATAGATAGTAAACCTATAAGCGGAAGATCTAAAATTTCCTTTATATAGTATAATATTTTTGATTCTACGCTTAAAAAAAATGTTCATGTGAACTTATAAAATGATAATTCTGAATTATGAACTATAATATATAATTCGAAGGTTCATCTATTTTTCATATGTTATAATTGAATGTATATATATTTAAATTATAACTTTAGATTAAATCTAGAAGCATTTGTGCATGTTAAAACGTTATATATGACTAATTTTTTTTTATTAAAAAAGGTCACTTAGATTCCAATTTATAGACTTTAAGGGTAAATAATAGTTTCGAATGTTACAAAAACAGTCAGTAGATATTATCGGATTAAAATAGCATTTGCCTATGTATTAATAGTTCTTATTGAGTATAAAATATTTAATACCCACAGAACAAATATAAAATAAAAACAGCGCTGGAAATACTATCTAGCTTTATCTTAAGTACAAAAACCGATTTTAATATTTAACCTGTATCTCAATAAAATCCTTATACACTATTTTTAATTTGAAGAAAAATTTGATAATATTTATAAATAATGTTAACTGTGGCTAGTATTAAATATGAAGCGTCAACAAGTAGGAAAAAATAAATTGTAACTCTTTATAACATCTTTAATATGCACAGAATCAACTACTTATATATACATCAATGTCTAAAGATTTTTTGTTTTTGATTTAAGAAATTTATTCTTACACAATTTTATGGTTTTATATTACATTCTTTGACTAAAGACTTGTAATAGGTATAACATCTACGCATAATATATTTTTAGACATGAAATATAAAGTTTTTACAAAAATTTAGCACAAAAGATAATTAAAAAAATTGACCTAAACATATAGCTTAAGGTATAACTTTTATTATCTTTATAATATAAGATAGAGATTTATTATGATAAAAAAAAATTCGTTGCTTGACGTGATCTTGTTTTGCGTGATTTTTTTGTGATATTTTTAGTTATATTTAGCACTAACATTAAAAATAAGAATATTAATGATATATAAAAATTAAACATATTTTCAAAAATTTAAAACAACAACACAAGTATTTTTCTTATTTTATACTAAATCATGGTTTCATAAAACACAAATATAAAGCTTATTTATTGAAAATTTGTTGTGAGATTTAGATGTTGTGAAAATATGTTTTTTAAAATATTTTATTTGCCTATATAAAATATAAAATTCAACAATAAAATAAAAATAACTAAATTTTATCTGCAATATGTAATTTTTATAAGTGTATGATGTTCACATTAAGCAGAATCTAAATTTTAGTATATGTATATATATTTTCAGGCATGCACATAAAAATACAATATGATGTACGCATTATAAAACTATTTTATTATAATGATATTAAATTTTTAAAAAATTATTTTTTGCATGGCTAGCATCAAATTTTTACAAGACTTATAATTTTTTCTTGTAAAAAAATATACTATGCATGACAATAATATTTTAGTTAATATTTTTTTTTACAAAATATTTTTTAGATGAAAAATTTTTTTTTACATAACTTCAAGTGTTTGTACTTCTATTTCTTTTTTTTAGGGTCTAAAATATAAGGTAATGTATAAAACCCCTCGGGTATTATCTAATTATTCTAAAACAGCTAAAAAATCACTATATATACTAAATTTATTTTTTTTCTTCATGCTTATTATATAAATATGGACTATAGATAAATTCTTCACACATGTAACTAGTAATATTTCATGGTATTTTATTATTTCCGTATCGAGCAAAAAATCATTATAAAAAATTTTGCATTTTTTTATAAATAGATTATAAAAAATGCTGAATCATTTTATAAAAATAACGTTTTTTCCATTTTATAGAATTATCATTGCTTAAAAATTTCTTAAAAACTTTAGACCTATCTTGAGATATTGATTTTATTACATATTTATTATATTTTAATTTTCTATTGATATTATCGTCTTTACAAAAACTATCACAAAATAATAATAATAAATCCCAAAATCGCATAAACTTTTTTTGTATGCGTATATAAAACTAAGATATGATTTTTTGTGGTGTATAATTTAACTATGTCTTTTTAGGATTTGAGAAAATATAACACAGGCATAAAATCCAACTCTAATGCGTAAAATTTATTTATATAGTTCGTAACTAATTTAAAATATCGCATATACCATCATGCCAAATGAATTATATTATTAGAAAAAATTATATGCTTGGCAGGATACAATTTTTTTTATCCATAAATTAGGCATTTAAAAGATATAATTTTGCTATTTTGCATAAAAAAAGAAAAAAGCCATTTTGTGTTAGATGTGACTTTTTATACTGCATTTTTATGACAATTGTACCCATATAACAAGGTTACCAATCAAAAAATGAATAATCACTTATAAAAAAATAGTATCTGGCATAAAATAAATGCTATAAGCTCTTACCGAAGCATATGAATCAAAGATCTATTTGATAGGAATATAAAACAGAACAGTACAGAAAAAGCAATAATTAGGTATTTTATATATGTGGAATCCAAGAAAATGTGCATATTCTCTAAGAGTGTTAAATTATTCTTGCATATTTTGATAATAGTTGTTATTTTAATATTTTTCTGAAGAACTTTTATACTTTCTTTACTTTATATCTCCTCTAGAAGTAAATTGGGTTTAAAAACAATTACATGGGCTTTTTTGCACATATGAAATCGCTTTACTATATATTTTTTTACGCTTATTGTATTATTATGTAAAAGCATACAGGTGATCATAATGGATTTATATAATAAATTTATTTTATTTACATAAGACAATACATTTATGCTCGATTTCTCTTAAATAAAACCTTTAAAAAACATTCATAAAGACTAGAATCAATCTTATAATAACTGTTTCCTATTATAAGATAGAGATGATATTTTTGTAATAAATCATTTCACATAAATATGCAAACTGTAATATATTTAAGAATGAAACTTATAAAGACTAAAAATCAAAACGAAGAATGATAAATAATTTATATTATTAGAATAAAATATGTGACTATAAATAAGATAATTCATATTATATGCAAAGCCGAATTGTGTATAAATTGAATACATTTATTGAAATCTTACAAGTTTTGTAATATTGAGATTCAGGCAATTCCAATTCGAATGTAAGGGCTTATCTGTTTTAAGTAGATAATAATTAAATGTTTTTGTTGGTGAATATCAGTCATCAAAAATGATTACGAAATTAAAATTGTAGCCCCCGATACATCAAATCTGCAATTACATATTTCAAGATCATACAAAAAGACTTTAAGCAATTAAAAACATTGGGTTCGTTTTTATGCAGTCTCAACACATGAGATCGATTTGATAATATGAGGCGCAGTCAATATGTTACAAAGCTGATATTCTCGGATTAAAAACATTTAAAATAATTACAAGACTTATTTACACTGTAATCATTATAGTCAAACCTTCACGTGTGATATTTTTGCTGTAATACATAATTATAATATAAAATTTACATTTAGAAATATTATCTACCTATTAATTACTACTGAAGCTATATTCTTTCATTGCCAAAATATAATAACTTCTTGTAATGAATTATGGGTTGGATTTATTTTTATTAGACAATAACAATAATAAGGTTGTATGAATCGATTCGAATTATTATTTTTTGTTTAAACAAATAAATTGATATAATCTAATTAAACGTTTTTTTATGTCATCACAACAATTAAAAAAAATCAGAACATTATTTATGTAAATAGCATTGAGATAGCTTATCCGACAAAATATTAGGCTTGAATCATGGTCTATCATTTTTGTATTACGGGTGATAATTTAAAGTATAGATTAAAATAATTATTAAATTAAACGTAATAATCAATAGAGAATAAGAAATTCATTTTATTATTTTACATTTTCTAAACATTATCATATACAAAAATGCTACAAAATCGAGTAACCTGAAGTATTAACTTTGTAGACATATATATTATATTTTGACAAGTTCATAGACTATTTGATCTTTCGATATCTTTTAATATCGTATATTTGCATGCAAAGATTTTGTAACATAAATACCCCTTTCAATCATTAGCCAGATATTAAGACGGTTCAAATTCCCAAGCCTAGAAAATTCTCGTAATACACTTATTATTTGCCACGATTTTGAGGAAAAATCAATCGATAGTACAGTTAAAAAATATACATAGCTGTTGATAATTTTAGAGGCTGTGTAAATATATGACAAAGGAGAATTAAAAGTCAACTTAGATGGTGGATATAATACAAATATAATTTTTATTGCATAAATTTTTTTTGAGCATGCTTTGACTTTTAGCATTGCTTTTAAACGCATAAAATCAGATAATTAATAGAATGAATGTATATAAATCAATTTTTTTCTTTTTGCTTCATCAGAAAACAGAGTCAAATTTGTATACTTTCAAATGGTACAGAAAAACATATTTTCTATTTTCTAACATATAAACAAATTTAGAAAATTACAAGAATAATATAAAGGCTACATAAAGGATCTTAAAAATAAATTATAATCCTCCGTGCTAGATAAGTAATATTTTTATGATTAAAAAACGAAATGCTTCAAAAATAAAATAAATTAATCTAAGAAGATACCTAAAGTCTAATATTGCTTATTTTAAAAATCAAATGTAGTTTGTAATTCTATTTGACGTGTACAAATAATTTAAAAGGATTTTATCACATTTTATTGCTTAATTTTGCGGTCCAATATATTAGGTTCATATATCGAAGCCATAAGATCATCATAAAATAGCATTGAAATGAAATTTCTTGCCTATCTATCATTAAAAAATTAAAAATTGCATATTTACTGGTAACTTAGCACAAAATTCATGGTCAATGCGTTATTTTACATACTATCTGTTTAAAATTCGAATCTGCTTAAGAGTGAATCACCGATAAAATTCATGGAACATTAAAGCGTCAAATATTAAGTTAGAAAAATATATTTTCTTTTATGTTGTTTTACTTTATGAATAATAATACCTATAAATTTATTAAAATACAATATTTTTATGCTAATTTAAAACTCTAGTACATACTATGTATTTCGTTTTATGATTATCATAACAATCATGGTTATAAAATCATTATATGACTTTTTAAACAACGAGAATCTAATAAAATATTATTTATAAAGAAGGCTCCCAGCAAAAAAAAATCTTATGCTGATATTCTTTATTTTCTATATTTGTTTTACATGATGAAACATAATAGCCTTGGCTTTCATTATTTAAATACTTCTATTCGAATAAATATAAAAAAAAGTCAGCTAATTCTATTTTGGACCATCAGATAATTACAGTAGAAATCCTAGTAATATCATCAGTTTTTTTATACAATTTAATAATAAAAATTTGCTCTGTACGTAAGAACAAAAATATTTTTTACTGCTGGAAAAATGCCCTCTTCTGGATTATAAAATATTATATTAAAAAAAAATCATCCTGAAGAAAATTTATAAATTATTTCTAATTTTTACATTTTATACTGCTAAATAAAGAAGACTGATATTTTTTCAGTTGACTTGAACTACGATTTTTTGTTACTTTAAATTTAAAATTACGAAATAATTGTCAAAAAGACTTTTTATGTTCTAATGCTACAAAATGGCGGGTTCATCACAATATTTTCTGGAATTTTGTATAATTTCTTATTGAAGTCAAATGCAAAATTATATGCTTATTAAATCAATATTACATCTTTTACAACCAGATTTCAATTTTTCTGCCTCGTATATACATTATACTTTCTTGTCATATATCATTAATTTCTTTATTTTCTTTTATAAATAGAATAGCAATAAATAAACATAAATGAACGTAATTTAATCGTAATTAATGACTTATACTATAGGGGGAATGTTTCATGTAATAATATCAAAATATCAAAAGTGCATAATTAATTATGGAGAAATGATTTCTTTGGGTTAGTATCTTGTTATTCAGTAGTCTAATATGTCAATACTATATAAATCGAAAAAAAATACAATAGAAAACTTTGCGAAATAAAACATACGGTTTAGTGCATACCCTATATTTCAAAATTCAAGATTTAATGAAGAATACTATCATTTATATATACACTACATAAGAAATGTCTAGAAGAATTAAACAAATCTAGCACAAATATATATAAAATATATTGTTTGAAAAAGTCTATAAATTGTTTTTTATATGATTATGTTATAGAAAATAGAGTATAAATCTTCTCTTAATTTGAAAAAAACTGGTTTTAGCATAAAAAATCTTAAGGATCAGTCAAAAATATAGAAACCTTAGAAAATAGAAAAATATTATACAATGTCAAGCTGGCGATTATTTGATAGATATTTGAAAGATATATTATTATTTAAGGTTAATATAGCTATAAGAAAATTTATAAATATTTTAATATGATAATTTTACGTACGAAAATTCATTTTGAGCTTGAATTTGTACTAAAATTTAGTCTAATATTTTACTCGTATATAATAAACAGTATAGTGACTGTTTTTTAAACATATCTTTTAACCTATTTGCTGATAGACCATTTTAATTAGCTATTTACATTGAAAAAAAGAATTTATAGATGGTAAAAATATAGACATAATATAGAAATTTAAACGGAATCTTTATAAAATACAATTATCATACATCTAAAATCCTCACAATTTAAATGCTTATTACAAGCCATATCATTATACTTTACAATATATTAGATTGAAGTAAATATTTTTTATTTATACAAAATGTGTTTAGTCTATATTCATCTTATCTATTTGAATGTTCTGATAATCAAGGATAACGAAATTGAGATATTAGGTCATAGAATAAAGCTAGATTCTACGTTATAAGTAATGAATTTTTTTAGAAATCGTGGTAATACTTCTCATTACATGCATAAATAGCTTTTTATCGCCTATTAATAATATGATGAACCTACTTGGCGAAATAAAACAGGGAAAACTAGAAATTTACAATCCAAATAACTTTTTTTACAGAATATTTCAACTTAAAGATAAATGAAATAAAAAAAACGCTTCAAAGAATATATATAAAACGAACCTGGGTAAAGAAAAATATATGCTTAAATTCTAAAATATATTGTGTTGATTTTTGACAGAAATACTTTTTAGTCAACTATGATAATCCAAACTTCATAAATGTATAGAAAATGCAGTAAAAATATGGATGATATAAAAGTATGAAAAAATCACATATTTATAATACAAACCCGAAAATTCCACACATCAATATATAATGAAGGCTTGCCTACTAAATACAAAAAGTCAACTATAAAAAAATCAGAATCGTTAGCTTGAACAAAGAATTTGCAAAAATTTAATATACTAAATAAACTAGAATAGCAATCGTTTAAAGAAGAAAATCATTTGTAAATATCGCATAGATTATTAGGTCAATATAATATTATAATAATTATCTAAAGTTCAATCTAAGGATTTTTAACAAATTATACATCATAAAATAAATTTTAATATCATAGACATATATTTATAAAGAGTTTAGTAAAATATTCATCGAATTTTTATGAAAACCGAATGAATTTTAGAATGTTTTCTATAATTTTAGCATATATTGCATAAACTATATAAAATTTTAGACATATCCAGCTACGAAAGTATTATATTCTAGAAGATCTATCTAAAAACCTTTTTTATGTGTTCTAAATTGTGAGCTTTGCGCGAAATACATGTAATGTAATAAATTTTTTATAATTGAATAGTTCACATATATCTTTAACTACTAGTTAGAAGAGACATATATAGGTATTTAGAACGAATATTTTTATTATATCGTTTTAAGTATATGTATTTGAGCCTTATATTTATAAAAACAGTATTAACACAATAAAAATAACATTTATTGTGATTTTTTTGATTATGTGTTTATGTTAATTAATTGCAATATCTTAACATAGATACTTCACATAAATATATTTCTGAGTTCAAAATTTATTTTTTTGGATATAAAACATTTTCAGAAAAAATATGAGTAGTTTTGCTAAGTTTTTACAAAACTGAGTTTCTCATTTATATCGTTTAAAAAAATCACGATGGCGTAAAATATTTTCTGAATTCATTTTCGAAACAATTAGTACTTTAGTAATTAAAAAAATACATGTTCAACATTTCTAATCTTAAATGATGTGTATGCCCTTAAAAGTAAAAATTTGATGCGATTACGCCATTAAAACTGAATAAAAACAATGGAATTTAAATTTAAAACTCGGCTATTGTTTTCTACTTAATAAAGATAGATCTACGGGCTAAAAAGACTATAATATGTAATTAGTGTTTAGATTGTAATTAAGCATGCTCCATATAATTAATATATTTATATCAAAAAAGTCAGTACATTAAAAAAACAATTACCTTCTATTATGTATGTTGATCATATAAATATAACCGAAAGCCTTTAGAACTACATGTTAATTATAGGTTATATTATTAGTTATTCTTACTCTCCTTTTTTTTTGAAAAAGATCATTTTACTTGTTATATCTAGTTTTTATTAAATTACATATATTTATTTTTGTAGCTTTTGGGATGAAAAATTTTAAAATACGTTTTCTAAGCTTACAAATGACAGATTATATTATAATTTTTTTATTTAATTTGAAAGCATAATTTGAAGTTTGTTTAAATTTTTAGCGTTTGAATATGTCAGTTAACTAGGTGGATATATCGTCGATAAATACAATATGCATGAATATAAAAATACGAAAACATTTATTGTAAAGCAAGAATAAAGTGGGAACGTCCTCTTTTATTTCATAGTGTTTTTTTGTATAATGTACACATTCTTTAGCACATTATTGATATCTAATAATTACGTAAGTGATAAATTTAAACATGCGTATTATTGGGTTTATAAAACTTTGAGGAAAACAAATATATCTAATATTAATAATATAAAAAATAAAAAATGGTTTATCTAGTAGAATTGTTGCGCAATTTTAAAAATGGATTCTGACACAGAAATCGATATTTTTTTTAAAAAATAAAATTTAAAATTTATGTAAAACCACAGCATGATTGTAGGACCTATAAAAGCTGTAAATTTGCTGGAAAAACCAAAAATCTTTGAAAAATTACTTTTGCCTATCAAAAAACGACTAAAGAGAATTATATAGTTAGAAAATATGTTTTAAAAGTATTATTTTGTATGGCTTGTGTATTTGTGAATATGTTTGAGAACAAGAGGTTATTCTTTTTATATGATCATTTCTTATATATTAAACAATGACACCTTCAGAGTTGAAAATAATTTTTTTATTTAGGTAAAAATTGAACATATAAATGCACATCTAGCGTGTGATATATGATACTCTGAACTAATATAGACACGTTTTCGTGTGAAATGTTTATATTTTCGACTTATTAAAGCGGCTAATAAGCTTATAATTCCTAGTAAGTTTATGTCTATATCATGTGGGTTTTGTTTAGCATATAATTTACAATTAATGTATTATTTTACCTTGTTTTTTCACTTTTAAAATACAAAAACCTTTCTTAGTTGCTAAAATGGAAATATGCAATATTGTGTTAATTAGAAAATTTTATTTATATCGTAGTTTAATTAGAAACTTTGAGTTTGATGTAGTTGTAACCTTATCAAAATATAAGCTTGAATCTTCCCAGTTGGCTTATAGTTTTTTTTTAAAAAAGACTTTTTAGAATTTTTGTCATTATTCTTTAATTGTTAATTGTCAAAAAATCTATACGTATAGTCTGTGATTCAGTGTTATTTGTAGTAATTTTAGGTTGTAATGAAAGACAAAAATCCGATCAAGATAACAAAACATAAACGCACATCAATGAATAAAATATTGTTGAATATTATGGTTTTCGTTCATGGAGAAAGAAAAAAACACATATAACAAATGATTTACTATAATTTACTATAATTACAGTTCTTCGAATAATTCAAAGATTGCTCTCTATTCGAAATAAAATCTTTATTTGAGTGTCTTTAAAAAATTTCAGTAAGTCAAAAAATACGTTTAAATATATAGGATTTATTTTTTTATTCAACGTTACTTTCTTAGTTTTCAATTATTATTTCTTCGAAATTCAATTATAAAATACTCAAAATCATGTGTTGTAAAATTGTATTGATATCTACATTGTAATAAAATGCACTTGAGTAAAGCACATTATATTCTCGGTAAAACGTATGACAAAATTCAACTTGATTGATTTGATATGTGGATTTTGATCTAAGGAGTAATAATGGTTTAATATTTTGTAGTAGAATATCGTTGTTATTTCTACCGATTCTTGTTTTGAAATGTCACAATAATCACATTCATGCAGTATTTCTTTGTTTTTTTAAATTAATATAGATATATTTTCTTTTTCATGCAATATATTTGCAAATTCTGTTTCTTTGTTGTCATTTCTACCGAAGCGTGCATGGAAAAATCGAATTTTATTAATATGATCTAGACGATTCATAAACACTTTATGTATTCCAAGATGATGTTTTTTATTACTTCAAATGATAATCTATTAGATATTGCCGGAAAACAGATAAAAACGTTCCATAAAAATGTATGTATAGAATTATCTATAGTGTAACCGATAGTTTTTTTCTTCTATGTTCTTCAAAAAATTAGGGCACCGGAAATATAATTATGAGAGTGACTATTACGTAAATTATGCCAACATATCGTGGTCAAATTTAAAAAATACAGTAACACATTTAAATTTTGATTCTAAACTATAATTTATGTTTCAGTTCGTTTGTCATCAGTTTTTTGTTCATCTCTGCCATGTGTGTGTTTTTTATTAAGACTTGTACCTAACAGATTTTTTTCTTTGCTTAAATTCGTTCGTTTTTGGCGTATATTTGTTGCAGTTACATGTAAAAGATTCAAGTAAGTGTTCATCTCATCCATATTTTTCCTTGTTTTGCAATAGATAAAAGTTATTTATTGTTTGTTTTTTTGCACTGTTTATTTTGAATATTATATTTGATCGATGGATTAAGATAGTATGCTAAAAATTGCAAAATTCTTTCGAATCCGATAAGAGTCTGTGTCTATGTCATTATTCTACGTAAATAACAGTATTCTCGGATTTTTATGTCTTTAAGCTCTAGTTTGTCTATAATATCATTGTCAAACATGATGATTATTGTATAATAACTGTAAAAAAGAATGCTAACATCACCAATACCGTCTAAATATTCATACAGAAAATGTATTTTACTTGCGGACACCTATGCGTGTCTTAAAAGATATAAAAGATTAACTGAAGGGGTATTTTCACATAACAAGTCATTTAAAATAAATAACTAAATTAATTTATCGAAATCTCATGTTAGGCCGAGAAATATAGTTCTTTCCCAGATCTTGTTATTTTTGTTATTTAATGAAAATCATTAGAAACCATATATTCGAAGCCTTTATATTGGTGTTTTACGGCAATATAATTCTTTTCATCTTTCAGACTTGCTGCTATATACATATGTTCCAACATTTTATTTTCTTTAAAATTTCGATCGTTGACATAAAGATTTCTGAATCGAATTCATAATTGATATATTTATAGCAAAGAAATATTTTCAGCTGGATAAATTTGCATTAAAAGAGAAGCATTGTATGCGTCTTCATATGTATTTTCAGTTTTGCCTTTTTCAATTTTGTTAATTTATGATCTTTAAAATATTTATAGTCTACAGTGACTCTTTTTTTTCTGATTTCATCATCAACGCTTCGGATAAATAGTAAATATTTTCTATAATGCTCAATGTAATTTCTTTGAGTTTGCAACCTCGGGGTATACACTCTATTGACATCCGAAAAAGTGAAATGGGTATCGTTTCATATATAAATGTCTCTAAGCTTAGATTAGATTATTCATCTTTAAAATCTATCAAAGATATTATATCTTCGTTAGACAATAAAATATTGATAAAATATAGTATTTCTTTTATGGTTATACGTTGAAGCATTGGGATCTCGACTGATACAATTATTTTACCCTTTTTATACATGAATTTAATTATAATTCATTTATTACGGAAATTTTCATCAAAAATATCCATATAAAATTTATTGTTTATATTTATTTTGTGTCTCTGAGAAATCTTATCATCGCATTTAGAAGATTAAAAATTGGAATGAGAAAACCGATGTTTATTCTTATCTTCATGAGAAATGCAACCTTCGCACATCGGAACGTCAGGAAAAAATTCTTCTATTGTATATATCACATTTATATTTTGACAATAAACTACAAGTTTCTTTTTTCTTGGAACAATAATTAGTTTAACAAAACAGAATAATCATTCTTTTAAATTAATAACAGATAGTGTATATTTTTAACTATACGTAAAAGCCTTTAATCATCTTTTAAAAAGAATAAAATAATAATCCAGTGGCAGAGTAATCATATTCCATGAGGGGAAAATGTAATTCAAAATCTATTATTTCAATTTCTTTATCAACAAAATCTTTTTCAAAGTCAAGATTATTAAAAAAGTTTGAAAAAATCACAAGATAGTAATAAACACATTACTATGAATTAACATACTGTAAAAAGTGATAGCAAAAAGTTACTGCATTTTTAAAACCACCGTTTAATGATAGAAGTTTCTTTAATTGTTCATCGTAAGGTCTACTTGCACCATTTATCATAAGATGCACAAACAAATGTGCAGTCTCTTTTATTTCGCCCTAAAATTATCCGACTGCAATAGATAATGAGCAGGCGCTATAAGTGCATTGATCATAATATGCAATTAAAGCACAATCCAGTTTTGAAGATTTAAATTTTCATAAGTAAGATTATCGTCTTCATTTCACCATTTTGCTTGCTTCGGCGAGTAAAATTATAGGAATTGTTTTTTGTAAATATTTTGATCTTAATAACATTCTTGTCAACCACTTATTATTTTATAAATTATGGGGTCTTTAAAATTAAAATTGGATACAAAATCGACGAGTCGCAGATCTTTATTTTACGCAATAACTTATCATGATCGTCAAATATTTCTGCCAAAGTTGAGTAAAAATATATAAATTTTCAAATATAAATCAATATCCATATCTTAATTAGAAAGATTTAAAAAGTCCTTTAATTAATTAAGAAATAAAGGTAATTATTTTGATATCATAAAAAATTGAATATTATTGTATATAGAACATAACTACCAGCAGATATATAAGTATATTTTTAAGGTATGTATGAAACCATTTTCAGATACAAAGCTGAAATTCAAATCAGATTAATTGATTTTAAAAGAGATTTATATCATCAACTTTATACCTGTAAAATTCACATGTTTCAATTTCATTTACCGCTTATAAACAGAATTTAAAGTAAGCTATTAGAAATAAATGGATATAGTTTAGAAAGTTTGTCTAGACGGCTTCCATGCGTTATTTAATATCTTTTATGAAAAAAATGAGCTTAAATTTATTTTGTTCTCATTCATAGCATTCTTTCTACGATAAAAAAAACGAGATTCGCCTACATTTATTTGTTGAAATCAATTTTAGATCCGTGCATATATGGTCTATTTAAAAAAAAATTTGGAAACTTAATGATGTACATTTGCAAAATTCTAGTGTACAATAAATCAATTACTAAAGACATATTTAAAGCTGATTTTTCAACGGTGTATTTATTTAAAAACTGGTTGTCTTGAAAGAAACAACGCAAAAATACAGTTCATTAGTAACTAAGTTACAAGAAACAAAGTGCATCGAAAATTTTCCTAAATATTGTTTAATTTTTTTATATAAAACTGTTTAAAATGTATTGAATATATGGATAAATTTCTTATTTAGTATAGACGTAAATCTTGCTTATAGCTCTATTTTTTACTTTAAACTGCCTAATAAATAGAAAATACAAAAAAAAAGAAAAAATTAGGCAATAACACACTCAATATATCATGCATGAATTATATGCTATTAAATACAATTTACTATCTGCAAAAATTATTAAAAATTGTTAATAGTCAAATTGCAAGCTTATGTTATTATAAGATTTGTATGTTTTTAATTGCTACTGGTAAATTTTCTACTTATTTATATGCTTAAGTTATTATAAAAATAGCATAACACGATAATTTATAGAACATAGTTTTTTCAAATTCATACTTAAATTTATTTCGAAAAAAAGTTCTATTATATGTATAGATAAACATTAATTCTTTGTTTTGTATTATAAATACAGCGTTCCTGTAATGTTTGAAATCAACTTATCAATCAACTGTATTTGTTTTTTTGATATAATAAACCTGTAATATTACATATATTTATAATATTAACATTTAAAAATATATGAGCTAAAAAAATATAAAATAACAGGTATCAATTAGTTATATATAATTTTTATAATGATTCAGGTTTTTGTTAAAACCTCTTCGATTTTTTATTTTCTATTTTAAAATCACTAAGAATAACCAGATTATAAAACATTAATTTTCGTATAAAAACATTTTTTTCATTTTATAATCATTATAATTAGTCGTTTGGTGGATATTTCTTGAAAAATTATAATTTAAGACTTTTTTTATTGCCTGCTGATTTTACATAATTTATATATTCCACCCTATATGATAAAATCTTGATTAAACAAGGATTAAGGCATTTAAACGACTCGTATAAATTAATTGAGTAATTAAAGACTAATATTGGCAAATAACTTATATTTTTATTGTCGGATTGTGCGATCTACTTCATATTATAAGAAAAATTATATGTCATGGTAAATAAGAACTTGTAATTCAAAAGATTACAAATTTTGTGCAATTAAAATAAATAAAATATGCCGATTCTAGTCAATCTGAACACTCGATATTAAATCTAGTCTTTACTTACATTCTTAGACATTTATTTTATTAATAAAATGAATCTTATAATTATATTTATTTATAAATAAAATTATGATGTTTCAATTTAGATACTAAATATGACTTGAATTGTAATTTCTAATTATATTAAGTACCAATATATAAGCAAGATTTTTATTTTCAGGTGTTATTTGTTTATAATGGATCTTGTGTGTAATTATAATCCTACATAATAATAAAATATATATTTTAACTCTATATTCTTGTATTAAACACAATAAATTCATAACAAAAATATTTTTCGGAAATTAATCGATTGAAAAAAAATCGATGTTTTTCTCTACTAATTAAGCCTGCGTTTTTTATAATCTGGGCTAACGTATTTTTAATCAAAAAAACCTAATAAATATAATTCAATTTTTTTTATAGCGTTTAGATATATTTTAACAGGTCAATCAATCACTTGAGACTGTATTTAATGATTTAAATTTGTAATATGCCATAAGATTTATTATTTTTGTAGATTTCACTAGGCATAATAATCTAGTCATTATTCCAAGTGACGAAGAGATCGTTTCTTGAATAATAGAAAAGTATTTTCTATCGAAAAAAAAAAATTTTGGATAAAGATGTAATCTGACAGTAAATCATTATTTTAATACATCATCAGAAGCAATAATCAGACAGGATATATTAGTTTGGATCAAACTAAGTTTTATAATAATAAAGTGGTAATGGAGTTATTTTAATACCCTGTCGCATTTTATTATATTTCAATTGGACTTTTAAATTAAAATATATTGGTATAATTGCTAAATTCTAAGGCTAATAATATCTCTTATTTTTTTTATAATATCACAGGTTATATTCTTGAAAAGAATTTTTTCAATCAAAATGTTATATCACATCACAATTTTATATATTTTAGATTGTTATTGCAAACATATTTATTGATGCTTGTATGATTCTTGTTTTTGCAAATTACAGTTAAATTTAATATGTTTAATATGTTTTTTTGATTTAATTATTAGCTATTTGAATTACGAAAGCAAAAATTTAGTAATCTTATAATAAAAAACATTGTTTATTGGTTCAATAATTTCTTTATATCCACATTAATTCATAATTTGCCTTTTCTCAAGGGGTTTCGTTGCGTCTATCTTTTTGTTTTCGATTTAAAAAAACGCTACCAATATAACATCATCTATTAAAAAATCGATTGATCAATTTAATCTATAAAGGCATATATTTGGGATAATTATAGACTTATATACTTGTTTTAATTTTTGATATTTAAAGCGATCTAATGTACAATTTTTTTTAAATTTTGCTGCCATTAAATAACACTTTTTTATTAAAATTACATAATAACGGTTAAGCTGTATACAATAAATAAACATAAAGATAGAAAACTCATAAAAAGAATTTTAATTGTAGAATTATACCTTATTTTCTTGTTTATACTGTATATCACTATATCTACTCATACAAAAATAAGTTAAAATTTAAAAATATATCCAAATTATAGATTTTGGAAAATATATTTGATATCTAAAACTTTATGTTGAAAAAATTAGGAGTATTTGGTATAAATTCCTCATAAAAAAGAATAATAAAATTTTCGATAAATATTATTGAATTAAATTTTATAATCAAAACATCAATGTAATATAAGGCTAATAAATAACCAAAGAACCCGAAAAATTAAGACTATAAAAATTTAAAATCTTTATATCGCTATAGAAACACAAAAGGATCACAGGTTGAATTTGTATTGAGAAAATAAACATGGTAATGAATGTATATAAACCGGTCGAAATATTCATATATCTTTGTATGTATTTTATCTTCCCTCTAACGACATCTAAATTACTTTTTTTAAAATAGACAAACAAATGAAATTCGAAAATATGAAATAAACCAGGGGCAAATATATATAAGACAATAATTTTTATGTTCAAGTAATGCAAAAAATTACCCACTGGATTCCAACTATACCTTGATTTTCTATTTTGGTTTTTAAATTGTGCTATTCATAAATCTTCTTTTCAGTTCTTGTGTCATCTATATTTATTGTTTTTATCAGTTCATACTTTGCCTCTTCAAGCGTCCCATTGTCGAACATAATAAAAAGTGAACATTAGTTTTTTTTATAAAAAAATTGCGCTGATAACGTTCTACTAAGCGACTGTTTTTATTGCATTCAAAATGACTTAATTCACTTCTAATGTCTATAATTTGCCATAAAACTAATATTTAAATAGAAATTTGATATGTTGGTAGTGTCTATGTTTATATTTCACCATAAAAACTATAAATTAAATTCAAGTTGGTATTTCAACCATTAAATATTATGCAAAACTTGATATTTCTTACATGATTAAAGAATGCAGAAAAAATTTTTTGTTGTTCTGGTTAATAAAATTCTGAAAAGATATAGCTAGACTATAAAAATATTTTCTTAAATCCTTAGAAAAGTAATTATAGCCAATTTTGTTCCAATGACTATAGAAAATTCATTCAAATCAGTGTTTATATATATGAAAGCCGCAGATAGCCGATATAATGATTTTAATATAAAAACTTGTTTATTGTATACTTAATATTAATATTTTGTTCCCAGTGTTTTATTAAAAGGAAAAAAATATAGATTATTTTTTTATTATGCATATAATCCTCTTCATCCCACTTTAAAATAAAAAAAACAACAATATTTGATAATAATAATAAATGTAATTCTTTTTGCGTTTTTATAATTAAGCCTGGTTAAAAAAAATACACCTATATACCTTTATTAAGCTGTTTCTTTAATAGAACAGAAAAAACACAAATAAAATATAAGAATGGTATTATAGAAAATTCAAGTTTTTTAATGGTTTGATATGTTTTTACATTATTTTAAATACCTTTTTAATTTGTTTTTATATTTATATAAACAAAAAAAAAGAACATAAGAACAGATTTAACCTGTAAAGACAGTAGTTTTTACATTTTTAAATTTATTCAAAGAATTAATAACATTTATCTGAAAATATTGGATTCCCAACACTCTGTGTACGATATTTAAAATAAAATGTGTAGAAAATAAAGAATAGGGATAGTATTCACCTTTATAGGTATATAAGCCTTCTTCGAGATCTCAAACTTAAGCAACGATAATATAACTATATTTTTTTCTTGCTAATTAGCTATACAGCATATCATTTATCTTCTTATATGATAATTTTCAGTTTTGATGGTTTTTAGTGCACAATGATCTTCAAATTTAATCAATATAATTTATTCTGAACTGTATTCTATCTTTACCTAATGTAAAATTCAACTTAGAACAAAAGCGAATAAAATCAAAAAAAAAAATTTCTCATAATTTCTATATTTTATGCTAATAAAATGAATATTATAAAGTTATGGTTTAAAATAAGTGGCAAAAAAGCAAGATATTGTTGCACAATACAAAAGTTTGCATCTGCGTTTTAAACGTTACCTATTTTAATAAATAGTGCATTACTATATATATTATTTTCAAACGTTTACTTTGTGTACTCTTAGCATGTAAAAATAGTAATCAATGCTAAAAATAAAACTAAAGGCAAATAATAATAAAATCCTCTGTAGAATGAATCAATATTTTATAAATTTATAGTATTTTATGACAATACAATAATGGTATAATTTTGGTCACTTAACAAAATAATTAACTATCTTATAAAAAAAGCCTTTAATTATCTTAGATCTAATTTATTAAAATCGTTCAAAGTTATAGTTTTAAGGGTTCATCTTATGTATACATAAAAATATATATTATGGTGGATTTTATTGAACATGTTTAAAAAAATAATAAAAAACCATATATTAATTAAATTTAATTCTTTTAAAACAAGTTATGAATATGTTTATATATTTATTATATAAACTAATCTAATCCTTGGATTATTTATTCAACATAGAAAGTTAGAATAAACGACAAAATTTATTGATTTTTATTTTAAACGCATTGATTACATAACCTAGGTTAAAAAAGGTGTTTATATATCCAGGAACATGTTATGTGACATAGTTACGGCAGCAGGAGTTATTTACGAGTTTTGCAGGACAGAAAGCACAGACCGAATGCTTTAAATATTAGATTTTGAAGTATTGAGATATTTGCTGGTCTAAATATGTAACAATACCATAAATTTCTTTGCCAAACTGAGAAGCCCTGCACAAGCTTAGGTCGCAATAATTTACGAAGATGCACTACAACTGCTCTAAAAATAACCTCAGATATATACTGTCTGTGATTTGACATCAAAAATGATCTATCATACGATCGATAAATTTACCATAAGAGAAAAGATAAAAAAAGAAGAATACGTACAATGCTTATAGAATTCAATCGATTTCTAGATGAAAAACAAAATCGATAAAAATTATAAATAAATTGGTAATAGAAAGGATGCCATCAGAACTATTCGGGCTTTTATTGAGAATAGCTTTAAAAAATATTTACTAGCAGTATATTGGTAAATTCACAGAAAATTTTGAACAATACTATTTTTAAAAAAAAAATTTACAGATACTGATGCAACAGGTGTTATTAACCAAAAGATTATAACTAAACAATAATATTTTAAATATAAAATGCAAAATAACACGCTTTAAATTATGCATACTACTCGGATATATATGATCATGTCACTCAAGAGTTCAACATTTAACACATCTTAAAAGAAAAGGTATATAATCATGCAAAACTATGTAAAGATACCCACAAAGCGCATTGTAGAATCACAACATTGGTCAAATTTTTTTTGAAAATCAAAAGATTCAATTTTGCTCTGTTTATAAAAAATCACACATTAATTTTTTTTGAATCAGAGTCGATTTCAACAACAAAAAAATTATAGTTTTGATATTTACCGATTCAGATGTACAAAAAATCACAACTAAAAATGCAATTTAAATCAAAAGAAATTATATTTTATATAAAATCAAAAAGGGTATTTTCTAGATAAAAACGTACGAGTAAAAAAACTTGAAATATTCCAGAAAACTTAAATAATTTTCACGATACATACGTAACCTCATATTAGCCGGAATCAGAAAATTTGGGTATAATCTAAATTTTTAACCAAATTGAGATTACTGTAACATATTTCCAATCTGATACAAAAGCATATAATATACATGTATAAAGAATTACACACATAAACAAATCAAATAGAGAGAAAACAATCTACACAAAAATATTTATAGTATTCTAAATAGATAAAGTTGTGTATTCTACATGAAGTTAGCTAGAAATAAAATAACTAAAGGTAAAAATACCTTTTAAGAAAAATGACAAGAAAAACAATAAATTATGTGCATGAAATTGAAAATATTTTCAAAAAAATATATGAATAAATATAAATAAGAACATCGGACATGAGGATCGTGAATCGAGCTTATTCGGCTACCAGATGCAAGCTTGAGACTTTAAATCGACTAAAGAGAGTAAAAAAGAACAATCAAAATATCATTTATATACTAGAAAATACGAAATAACAGATTATACATCATATAAGTGTGCATTCTGCATTATAAATGCACATTCGAGATCTGTGAAAATCGCAATAAAGTAGAATGACATCTCAAAAACTGTTTTAATTTATAAAAATTGTTCTTTTGAGTTTATAAAGTTAAATGAGTTTTTAAAAAGAATGCTGAAACCTATAAAAAGCAATTAGATCAAAAACAAAATCGAAGATATCTAATTATATACTTAAATACTTATTTTATTTTTTGAATCTAATGAACAAAATAAAAAAGACCTCGCTAATGTTGCCATAAAACTTTAATCACTAAAGATTTTACTTTCAAAATATGAAATTATTTTTCTTCAATAGTATTACATATACACACACGTAAATATCACAAGTGGTTTAGTAGAGTGGAACCATCTAAAATCGCAACAATATCAATCGACATTTAACTTATGAACAAAAGTCTAACACGATGTAATTATGAGTGATTAGTATAAATTTGTTTAATTAATAATAGTTCTGCGAAATCACGGCTTTTTTTACATTCACCAAGGGGAAAATAATATAAATGTATATAAATATCCCAAATTAAAAACTTGAGGCCTCATATAAAGTAAATCCAATTTTTAAATCAAAAACATGTAGAAATCAACCAAATATGAACAAATCTTACATTTCATGATGATGCCTTAACTTTGCAATTTTTTCAATTCAATTGTAAATAAAAAAAATTTAAATGTGAAAAATTTCAACGAATCTCTTGTATTCTATAAAGCATGAATGAAAAAGGTTATTTTAAAGAAGGAAATTTATGAATATATCAAGTAAGTAGAGATTTTTCGAAAAAATCGAACAGAAATATGTATACCCTCTTAACCGACCAAAGGCCTTTTAATATATGATGATAATAATTACTTAATCAAAACATTTATAGTCGTGTTTTATGATCAAGATACGTGTTTACACGAACATATTACGCGATTAGGTAAATTTAGCATAAGTATGGCCACCCAAAATCTGCAAATGTAATGCAAGCTGCAAAGATAAGATTGAACGCCGAAAATTATAATTTCATGTAAATTTTTTTCTATAATAAGTGTGATTGTATGAAAACAACTATTTGCTTTACAATTTTTAAAAATATAAGATAATTATCATGCATGAAATAAAATATTTTTGCAACAGCTGTTATTCCTCATTTTATATAATGAAAAATCAATATTTACAAATTAATCTAGGAGTCAACAATAAATAGAGAGCTTAGAAATATAATTATCAGAAAGATTGAATGGTAGGGATGCTACTTTTAAATTCATTCACGGCATTAGATAATTATAGAAATTTTAATTAGAGACAGGCTATAAAATCAAGATATGGACCAACAAAGAATGACAAAAAAAACTCTTTTTAGATATTAATTGACACCTTTAGCAGCATATTAACTAATAAAAATCTTTATTCACATTTAAAATTTGATTAACATATTAAAAGATCATCACTTGCTCATAAAAACTGATTCTCCTGTTCAAAATTATTCAATATATAGCAGAAACTGTTTATCACTCATTACTAATAATAAAAAATAAAATCTATTCATACTTTGAAACACCACAGAAAGGAAACTATAAGCAACAAAACAAGCCACTATTTGTTCACGGCATTAGAAACCAGTAAAATATTTGTGTATTTTATGGTATAAAGCAATCAATAATTAAGAATATGCGATAAGTGAATTGCAGGAAAATTCATATAAGTGTTAAAGAAGAGACATCTATCGTTATATAAGCAATAAAAAAATAAAAGAACATTTCGTACGATCACAAATTTTAGATTAATGAAGACATTATAATTTAGAAAGTTGTCTGACAAAGAAATTATGTTTAAAGTGAGTTATTGGATAAAACTCCAAAGAAAAATTCTCAAGGGGGGTTTTTTTATTAACAAACCGAAATAAAATACTTAAAATAACAAATGTGAACTATATAATACATGGAAAAGGTTTTCAAGGAATTTGGTGCCGTAATAATGCTTTTTTATTATTATTATAAATCCTGCGACGATAAAAAATATCTGACAACAAAGACAATCATATCTTAATAAATAAAATCAAATGCAGGTATTATCTAATATAGTAAGAGGATTTAAACCACTTGATCATAAATTTTTTTACAATAGGCATGTGAATCCCATTTATCACTCCGATAACGACTAAAAAAAGAATGGACAAAAATTATATTTTTTAGGTATATGAATAGAATACCATAATCAACTCTAATTGTTTGACAAGGATTTGTATGATACAGCCATTGAAATTTGTAGAAATAAGACAGCAGATATTAAAAATAATAAAAATAAGTTTTTCGGAATAGAAAGATAAAAATAAATAAATAGATAGAATGTTATAAAAATTTAAAATTATAAAACCATTAGAGCTCTATTAATTATTGTTGCATATTCTTTAGGCATACAAGTAATAGCTGAAAATAAATGGTGATTAAAATATTTATATTTAATTTTAGAAAATCGGTTGCAAAATATTATTATATAGTATATTTAGAATCAAATATACCTTTTTACTGCACATAAAGTTTTTTCTTTTTTACACCACATTTTGTTTGTTTTTTTTCGCACTACTTAATAATAAAGTTTTCAATTATTGCATGTATTTCTATATATATTTAGATACGTTATATGGTATTTTAAAAACATTTTTATGCAAATTTCTATGCCAATTCATATATAATTTTATTAAATCTTACATATAGATAGCGAAAATTTATTTCTTTAGGTAAAAAAATATATTTTGTAAAGGATAAATGAAACGTAAATTGATGAAAATTTTTGTAAGTTTAAATAATATTGCTTTAAAATTGGAATTTATCTTGGTCTTGCTATTAAGAAAGTTGAATTTTATTTATTAAAAAGCTCGAATCATACGATATTATAATATGGGCCATTAGATTCACACAAATTCAGCAACGAGGATATTGATTATAATCAGAACACGTTAGTGGGGCGTTTCTTAGGAGAAACGTTCATAACATACCAACTATCTTTTTGATTGATTGATCTTGAGTTTTAAAAACTGGAATTTTAATCATTGTCACATTTACTGTATAATTGATCCATAAGCTTTTTTCCTTATGTTTCATAAACCATGTTTGCTGTATCGCATGTAGATGGGCGGAAGTAATGACCTGTTTGGTAATAAAGAAATACAAATACAATGAAGACTATATAAAATAAAACCATAAACCATAAATTATAGATTATAATTTGAATATCATATCCTAATCGATCGCCGTTAATTTTATGCTTTTTTCATTGTTATCTGATATTGAGTGATTACTGGGCTGAAATGACCTGCCAAAAGTAAAAAAAAGTAATTCTTTGCTTTAAATTCATTTTATATCAATCATGGCGATTTGTGAGTTTTAATTCTAACAATCGATATATTGGTTCGATCATGTACTTATATTTACAATTATGGATGGGGATGAAAAATGTGTGTATGATTAGTACAGCAATAAAAAATTTTAGGCACAAACATTCAACTATATAGCGGATCAGAATTTCAAACTAATTATCTTCTAGAAAGCTAATTGACCAGAAAAAAAATTAAACTTTAAACAACCGAAGAGATTATATGTTAAGTGTTTAAAGAAAGAAAATCCAATAGAATATTCATAAGTGTAACAAACATTCATTGGTTCAATTTATTCATGCTTAAATGCAATTTAAATGGTGAATAGTATATGATGCAAACAGAAAAAATGAAATATATAAGTTTATTTTAAAATATATAAATGATGCTCGAAATTTAAAAAGTATATCTCGGTTACACTAATTCTATATTACGTTCAAAATAATTCGGAATTATTTTTTCATAAGAATCTTGTAACTATTTATGTGTAAACATATTTTCCCATTAAAAATATTGTCTGATTATGATCAAACACTATTCTTGCTGCAGCTATATTTTTGTGGGTATTAATTACGCATAATAATGAATCGTTAATGTTTTAAATATATAATATAGCTATAGCTGTAATCATTGCAACTCTAAATGAACGTAAAGATATAACTAAAATTACAGAAACCTATGCAATCATTTATATTTTCTATTATATAATGCTTTCTGCTTTTAACGAATATCAAAATGAGCTAATAAAGATCAAATTATCTAATTTGATGTTTTATTTTGTGTTACAGCTTTAAACAACGAAAAAAGAAGATAACAGAATACAATAAAAATAACAATTATAATATATTGGAATCTGATTGCTATAATTAAATTGAGACATATCTGTTATTCTTATTTTCATTCAATTACTGGCATAGACATATTTAGAAACTAAAATAAAAGACTAATAAGACTAAAATAATAATTGAAAAAAAACCTATGAAAAATACAAAATTCATCTTTATTTAAAAAGAAATACTCTTAAGATCCTCTTCGGTAAAAAGTATTAAATGTATATATAAAAAAATATATAATTTTAATATAATATAATATGCTTAAAGCTATAGCTATAACTGTTTATATATCGAGTTGTATATTATACGCTTAGTAGAATTTCCTATTATAAAAAAGCAACAATATTATCATTTTTTATTTATTGATTAAGTTTCATTTCGAATTAAATATACTCAAATGATAAATTTAATAAGAATATTTCACAACTACTTTCACATCTTTTGACACCTTATACTGATCCTGTTTCATCAACTGCTCTTTTTTATTCGTTTGTTATCTGTATAAGTCTCTTGTGGATTTGGGAGCTTGCATGTATACTATAGTTTCATCTAAGAAAGTTTTACTTCTTAGTATGGTTTTATGTAATTTTTAATCCACGAAATCTCAAGTTATGGTTTATTGTTTTATTTTTGTTTTGTATTTGTATTTGTAAATAAAACTAATTTAACTACCAAAGACGTTATATTTCTTTTATTTCAATTCACGATTCAGTTAATTTTTTAACACTCGTCCTAATTTCCAATCAACGGAATAGTTTTTGTTTCTTATGATTAATTATCGGGGTTATTGTGTTTAATAAAATATCTGTTATTATTTTGGCATTTGATTTTTTTTCCATCTTCATATAAGCAAAACTATTGTACTGTGTTGGTTGTTAAATTTTTGGCATTCTTATAACTATAGCGTCTTGTTAAGTGAAAATAGATATTCTACAATTCCATTGTGTATTAACCTGTGTTCAGGTATAAAATCCACCTAAATTTCGTTACCAGATACTTGATTATTTAAATATTTCTGTCTTTTAACGTGAAATCTTATCCTGATACCGAAGAACTATTATTCTTTGAAACAAAACTGAGTATACCACCTTTGTTTTAGTTAGATATTTCTAATTTAAGGCATTTTGAAGATCCAAAATGATCAAACATTACGTTTTCTATCTTCAAAAGGATTTTATTTAATTTTGAAAAATAATTAAACCTAACTGAATTTCTCCAAAGAATTTTGTATATGTTTTAACTACTCTTTTTTCAACAGAATCTTCTTAAATTAATAGAGATGTCTCTATAAACCTTTTCCAATTTTAATACAACGGCTTTTCTATGTAGACAGTTTACTAATTCCATGCCGTTTTTTTTAACTTGTAGATCACCTCTCTGCTTTAAATGAAATATTGCAAAGATCAGTTCGAAAAAATATATTTTTACATATTATATACGTTTAAAACCAGTTTAATGTTTAATATAAAAATTATCTAAAGCATAACAATTATTAAAATTGAACTAACTTACTCTTCCGGTTTTTATTTAATTGCGCTTATATAATAATTTATGTGCTTTATTGCATGTTTAATACGAGCTTTCAATTTATTTCTTGCATTTAATATAGTCTATCATAAATTACTTGCTGTTTGCGATAATTTTTAAATAGTAATCGTAAGTTTTTGTTTTTACCTTCGAGCATTATAATAAATTACTGAAAGATAGTATATTCAGGTGAGTTGAGCATATATGATGCAAATCTGCGCATATTTGATAGTTAGAGTTTGAATAATTTTGTGTATTTTGTGGCCTGTTTTATTAAAAAATGTTTTCATATAATATGGCAGATGAACATGCGTTTATAACGTCTATTTTTTTGAAGTTTTTGATCGTCAGAAAACAAAGGATGATTTATTGCATACAAGTTTCTACTGTAAACTGCGCTGATACCGGTACAAGTTTATATAATTAATGAATAGCGTATTATCATAAACAAAAAAAATCAGGGTATCTCTTTGTAGTATTTCTATTTATTTTTTATTATTTATTTTCTATTTACTTTGATTTAGATATTACCGAGATACTCTATTTATTGGTTTATTTTAGAATAGAGAATGATGTTTTCCAGAAAAGTTTAGTTTCTAGTAAAAATTATTGTTTTCTATTTTCTTTCTTGTAGAATGCTTTTTTTCTATAATCATCTTTAATATAAGATATTTTTATGTTTTTATAGATCGAAATATGCAAGAGTGCCACTTTTTTGTCTTGGATTCGTCTTATTGTCGTATTGTTTTCCACAATAAATCCTTCTATCCCTACCATTTATGCAATGTTTTTTAAATCATATTTTGTACTAAAATTCTATAAATTGGACATAGAAGTGGTTGAACTTAATTTACTATTTTGACAATTTCTTGCGGTAAAAGAAATTTTACCATTATAGAACTCTCATCTACGTTTTAATAAACCAAAAATATTCACATATGATTGTATCAAAAATTTATGTAGGTTGGCTATTTTTGTAAGAAACAAACTATAGATTTCATCTGGTTCATTGGTATTTTAATGCGACAATGATCTTATAATTTCAATATATACGAATTCTGTTAACAAGCATGCTTTTTCATTTACGGATCGGTGAAAATAGACATAGATAATCATTAAAATATCTTTTATCATTATTTTACAGACCCCTTTAATACATTATTATCTTAATTCTATTTATTTGTTCATTTGATGAACCGATTATATAGTTATTGTTTTCAGTCTGGCATCTATAGATAAATCTTCGATTAAGCTCAAGGTAATTGTTTTCTTTTGGAAAGTTAATTTTTTTTGATCTACTGATCTACCATTTAAACATTTATTCACATATTATACGTAAATCTGCTGGGAATTGATTCAAACATATTCATATATATTTTTTTATGATAAACAAGATGATTTCTAGAAGGTTTAAATTTTATATAAACAAACATCTTCAGAAATACAATTATCTAAAAATAGATGGTGTTGTTGTTTCATTTGCTTTCTTAATTTAATTTAATTTGTTGTATTATCATTTTAAAAGAAGAAAAACATTTATAAAGCCGAAATTGTTATTTAAATATAATTTAATTTTTATTTGACCAAAAGTTTATATGATACAAATTGTGAACTGCAATACCAGGATAAAACCGTATCATTAGCTTTTATTATCTCTATATTGATAAATCCACATCAATATACTAATTCTATCAAGACTTATAAATTCAAGTGTGTTTCATAATCATGGAGTTTGAAATGTTACCTCGAAACAGCAGAAATATTTTTTTATTATATAAAAGTATTCTTTTTATATGTACTTTAATATGAGATTGTATTTGATATAAAAATAAGAATAATTGTATTATAATTCTTATAATAGACTAAAAAAATTCGCTATTAATACGTAGATCTACTTTTTTTAAAAAAAATATTTGATATGTTTTCTTTCTTATATTTATTTTCATGCTAATAAAAAAATTATACTTGTTTCTTTTAGTAGCTAATAAATTTAAATGTATTTTTATTTTGCTTGAAACATAAAATAAATGGAATGCACATTAAAATATAAGAAATACCATTAATTCACTAGATATTGCACACAATGATCAAACATTACATAATTTTATCTCAATCTTCAGTGGATTTTCATCTATGTCATTTTATCTGTCAACAATGACTTTTTTTGTTAATCGTGAAATATTTACGAATTTTTAACAAGAAGCGCCTGTATATTAAATATGCATACTAGGAAAGAAAAAATAGGAAATAAGAACCCGAAAAAAGCCATTCAATTATCATTCTAAATATTATATTGTAAATAACATTTAATAAAATTGTATTTTTCAATTATAAAACTCGCGTTTTCTCTAAGATTACATATATAAGAAAATTATAATTTTCTTATATATGCAATATGTTACAATATTTAGTAGCAAAAGTTTTCGATTATTTCTTTAGATTCAAATAAAATATTCCGTACAGTATTTAGCATAATTTTGTTAATTATACAATTTAGGAAATCTTCAACGTGAATATGAAATATTTTGCGACATAATTATTCGGGAACGACGAATAATCTAGAGAATAGAGAATTCATTGGAAAAAAAATTTTTATAGACAAGAAACATGCCGGTTATCTATAACGGCCAATGTGGATTGAATTTATAGGATATTATTTCTTAAATTTAATATGTATAATATATTAAGGGGACGATTGTATTGACATATAAATATCAAGATACAATAACACAAGTGAACCTTTAGACTAAAAAATATGCATATACAATTTACTCGCCATTTAAGCACCCAAAATAATATACTTTTATATAAAAGGTTATATATATTTGTATTATATGCCTTTAAATTCAGTGTTCTATATAAGATAAATAATTGACTTGATCAATAAAAATGGCACAATAGTATTACCAAAAAAAACTTATAAAATATAATTAAGAGAAAATAAAAGTAACCATTCCTTCATTCACAAATGACAATAAGTTTCTAAAAAATCCCTTTTGTATTTTTAGATCAATATAAAATAGATAAAGCAGAAGGTATATTTATATGCTTAAAACATGTCATATTTTTAAAAAATATACACACCATTATTTTAAAAGATTTGCGCATGTATGAAGAACTAGTCAGTTTGTGACAAATTAATACGCATTAAACGATCGAGAAACATCATATCTAATAACATTTATATTTTACAGACACTATAAAGTTGTTTTTAGATTCAGAATTATATTTATATAATTGTAAAGCCAAATATAATAGCTGATAGTCATGCAAACAAAGCTTTTATGATGGTTGTCTATTTCATTTTTTCAGGTTTAATGTTTTTTTTTCATGCAATATTAACCTGTAATCATATATAGAGTCAGTTTCATTTATGTTGAAAAGCTTCATACAGTTATAATACAATTTATGCGCCTATTAAATCCGCTCTTGCAGTTTGTTTTCTAGTTGTTATTCACCTGTATTATATTTGTTGTTTATTTTTATGAAACGCCACAAAAACTAGATGCTTTATGTTTATATCATTTTTGCAGGTCCTTTGTGAATAATATTCATTTTTGTGTAAATATTCTCCGTATTAAACATGCCTTTTTAACCAACAATGTTTCTTTTATATTATCAGAGATATTATATAAGATTAGTGACTTCTAAAATTGAACATATTTTATTTTTACTTATTTTCTATCACTTTTGTCTTGTTATAAATGATTAGTATTGGATATTTAAAAATTTATTGGTATACAGAAGTTGCAAATATAATTAATAATAATAATTAACAATTAATTTTATCTTTAAAAAGAAAATGTAATAATGAATCTAAAATCAAGTCGGAATATAAAGTATTTTTTAATATATTGTGTTTTAAATATTTTCATATTTTGAAGCGTTTTATTAATTGATAAAAATAATTTTTTTTATGGTGATTTGATTCTATAAAAATAATTTTAACGGCTGTAAATTTTATCGTATAAAATATAATCTGCATCTGCTATTTTATAATTTGTTTTTCTACTTTAAATTATATTTAAAAGTTGTAATAACAGAATTAGAATAAAATTGTAGCATCATTGGGATCTTTAGTCGGATATTTTCATCTTTTTATTGGTTTCTTAATTAAATTTACACGTAATCATATTTTGAGATATATACGTAATTTAATTTGCAACGTTTTTAAATAGTTTTTAAATTTAACTTGTAATTTTTTTATAACATTATTTTTTCATTTATATTTAAAAATTAACGATCTATGTGATATATATTAATTTTTAAAGAATTCTTGTAGTATATAAATTCCTAAAAAACCTTTCATTTATTTATTAAGTAGATATTTCATTATTTCTAATTCTTTAATCGAGACAGATAGCTAGTTTAATTGATAAAACCAGGTCTACAGGAAACATTCATCCAACTATTTTTTTACTCACTCTATGATATTATGTATAAATTTCGCATGTGTTAATCCACAGATTATGTAAATGTAGAGATTTTTAGCTTAAGGGTATTTTTAGATATTTTTAAGAATAATACAGTATTTCCTTAACTCAAAAGATCTACATCATCAAATTTAATTTTGAGGGGTATACATTTCGAAATTCCAATTCAAACCGAATTACACACGACGAGTCAATAATTTACAAAAATATTTATCTATATAATGTTTTTATATCTGTGAATGATAAGTAATTCTTCTGTTTGGAGATAATTGAAAAGTATGATATAGCTTCCAAAGTCTTATATTCAAAGGATGATTTAACTGTGCCTAATTTATCTAAAGCAATCTTTTGGTTCAAATGTTTTGATGCAATGTACACCATAGACAGAAATGTGCTGCCGTAAATTCTTATCTGAATATAATTAGTTGGATTAAAGAAAGTTTTAATAAAATATGGGCTGATTCTTGTTTATATCATATGTTTATTGTTCCCCTATCCTTTAACAGAACCGATGATATGGAACATACAATTTACTAAATTACTTAATGGTTTTCAATCTACAAGCTTGTTTTAAAATATGATCAATTTATCTAATAGTATCATAATCAAAATATGTTCAAGTTTTAACAGGATATAATCAAATATACTGGTATACGATGTCCTTTTAAACGATATGAAATATAATTTTTAGAAGACATAATTTTGGCATAATCTGTTTCAAATTTTATCAAATGGATCTTTGAGGGTTTTAAAATATATGGATTTTATGATTATTTAAATATCACATTCATTAAAAGAAAACTAACGATTATATTTTGTTATACGTTAAAATATTATAAATAGGGGTAGATAGAATAATTAAGATTCATATACCTACTAAAAATTGTATAAAAAATTTACAATATAAATAAGTCAGTATTGGGCCTCAATTAAATTAGACAGCGTTTCCCATTAGGCTAAATTTTAAAAAAGAAATATTATTACATATTGTTTTTATACCCTACTGTGTATAAAAATTCAGTTTCTATCTATATTTAAGGTGTTATTTATGTCATAATAATGACTTAAATCAGCGAAATTCACATCGACATACAGTAAATATATATAAATATTATATTTCATAATATAAAAATCTAAACAGATAATATTTTCAAACTCCAAGAGTTGGATCTTTAATTCTATATGCACATTATAAAATGAATGATATCATATGATTATTAGTGGATGGATATGGATGAAATTTATGGTACTTTTCTGTACATAAACAGCTAACGAGCATGTATGTGAATTTTCGTAATATTTTGTCTTGATTTTGTCGTTCGCATATAAATTTAAGTCGATGTAGAACTAAACACAAACAAACATTACATTTATTTATCGCTCATAGGCTAAAAATGCTAAAAAAAATATTATTTGCAATTGGTCGTTTTTCCAATATTCGAGCTATATCATATGCAAATGGTATATTAAATAGAAAATATATGATGATTTAAACCCTTTTTCGAGCTATTGTATATAAATTGAGAATAAAATTAATTTGCACTTAAGTTTTTTTTTGTGTATAAAAATTTTGATAGATTTTGCGCAGACTCATTTATAATAACTTAAATAATTTAATTTGAACCCTACTTAAACTATTGATCTTCTTGTTTTTTTATAATATGATATCGTAAGTGTATTGAATTTAAATTAAACAATTAAACATTTCATTAACTGATATACACTTTATAATGCAGCATATTTGTATATTTTAATTGTAAGATCATATGATTCTTATCATAAAATTAAAACATTTATTATTTTATCTAGATAAATTTTTTACGATTATTATATATATAACATACTTGATATATTATGGGGCTTAATTTATGTAGATATTTATTAATTATAAACTTTAATACTATCTGATTGTTATTTTATCATAAAAACGTATTCTACAGAGGAACCGGTGACAAAATAGTAGCGATTATAGTTCATTGAATCATAATATGTTCATATTTTAACGCCGCAAAATAACGACTATTATTTATTATAAAGCATGAATTTCGCTATTTCTACAAAAAAATAATAGTTGAACAAATTCAATGTAAATCTATGCCTTTACAAACTTTTAAATATTACTTTGGATATAATAAATTATAAGAAAATTCTGAAGGGATAAGCAAATATTCTAAACCTAAAATGTTTACCTGTAATTATATTTATTTCTAATTTCTAGTTAAATAAAGTTTTAATCCGCAAAGATAGAGTCATAATATGCCGTTAATTCCTTAAAATTCAAACTAAATTGCGTTTTAAAAAAAGGATTAATGAATAAACGAAAATTTTTTGTATTCTTTTATAATTTATTTTATTTAAAATATGTTAATATTTGCTTTTTCGTTTTTTACTTGATCTGAAAAAATGTTTTTGAAAGGATTTCATAAGAAATTACATGTTTTACTAATAAAAGAATAGTGCTTATTCGTGATAGGAATAATTCGTTTTTTTTTTCAGCAAAGAAATGCACTTTTATCCCATGTGTACGTAAATACTATGTTTAAAAATCGAATATGTTATTTTTGCCGTCTAATTGTTAAAATTTTCATGCTTAATACGTAACTAGATGTTAAATTAAAAAGATTTCCATTAGTTTCCCTTTATCGTCTAACTTAGTATTCTAGTAATGAAAGTTTATTTCTAAGAAGATTATTATAAAAATAGGAGCTTATAATTTATAGTTTTGCTATTATTAGAATTAAAAAAATATAAAAAAAATTAGATACCAGCCCTAATGTTATAAAATATCACCAATTTTATTTTTTTAAAAAATTAAAATTGAGCAAATATAAAACTTATCTGCGTCAAGCTCATCAAAATAAATTCAATAGAAGAAGGCATTAAATTACGCGAAAATCACTTATTAGGAAGTTTTAATATTGAACAGACTAGTTCCTCTATTCTGTAATATGATAAACATAATATATATGCTTTGAATTGAGAATATAAAATGCTATTATATTATTATATGTATCATTTTAAAAGAATTCTTTTTTTTACTTGATTTATAAAAATGCCATCGAGTAGATTTTACAAGCTTTTTTATGATTCAGAACCAAAATACACGCTAAGATGAAATCTTCTAACAAAAAATTACTTATAACAAAAAATAAGTTTGGGTACATTAAATGCTCAATCTGTTATAAATTCAAGAATTCCACTAATACTTCTTAGATTTAGAAATTTTTTTGGGTATAAATACTTTTCTTATTCAATAATAGTGTGGGATATATTCGATTTGAATTAACATCTAAAAATAATATAATAATTTTTGTATCTATTGGGACAGCTTAATTGGAACAGGTGTTGCTTCCTAAAAAATTTAAAATTTTAGATGCAACTTACACTGATATCAAAAAAACCAAAATAATTTTTATTTTGATAATATATTAGCTTCAAATCTTTGTAAATAAACATATACTCTTGGTTTTTAATTTTGGGTGTTTATTTTAAATAATTTTAAATAAAGCTTTCTATTTTTTAAAAAATATCAAACTTCAAAAAACAATAACTATGCATGATTAGGCAATCATAAATTAAAAAGATGGGCATTTTATGTACAAGTTATTGACTTAAAATATAAGAACGTTTATAATAAGATCAATATGTTATTGCGTTAAATTTATTATTCATTCATCTATATTTAATCGTCAAACGGTACATTTTTTTGTCATTATGATGCATAATAAAATAAGATGACAAATTAAATTATATTTTATTTATCTTATCTTATATGACAAAGCCAGTTATCGAAGGTATATAATAACACCTTTATACATCGTTTGACACATTCTCCTATATATCCTTATCATCTGCTCTACTTCTCTCAAATGAATTAAGATAATGTTTCTTGCCTAAAAAAAAACAAAACAACTTTTTTCACGTAAACCTAAGATGATTTTGCTAATTTTTTCCATTTTAATTTACTAGCTTGCACAATTTATTTTTTAAAATTGTGTACTCTTACCTTCCTAAAACGTTTTATTTTCTAATAATTTTATAATATGATAACTTAATATCGAAATTTTATTAAGAAATGTAATCAAAACAATAGAAGCATTTTTATTTTGTTAATTGTGGTTTAAAAATTTTTTAGCGTCTAAAATCATATATTACCGCATTCAATATTTCTGATTTTGTAACACATGTTTTATCTTATCGTTTGTAACCTCTAGTATTTTTTTCGATTTTTATTAACAATTGAAAAAAATCGTTGATCATTCAGTTTATAAATTTTATGTTTTTCTTCTGTAAAAGGAAATAATATCTACCATACAGTGATGTAGCTTTATTTCAAGCCTGATCATATATAACGCAAACTATATATACGATAATTTTATAAATATAGTAAAGCAATATTATATTACCATATTGTCAAATTTAGGGAATAGAAACAAAATATTGCAATCGATTAAATAAGGAGATTCAGTGCTAAATTAATGCCTTTCTTATACAAAATCTTATATTTAAAAAGACCAAACACTACATTTTTACATTTTTTTGTATTTATACTTATATTTGTTTTTTTTATTCCACACGAAAATTCTAAATCTAAATTCAATATATCAATAGGATGGGATTTTATATAAAATTGATATCTGTCCTTTGTTAAAGAAAAATAGTATTACGTCGTTTAAATTCTTGGATTTACTATTTCAAATTGCTAATTTTATTTTTACATCCATCCATATGCTTCTTCCTTGTGTTCATAGTTATAATTGTTCAAATTGCACCTTTTTGTGCATATGCAGACCTTGGTATTTAAAACTCGTTTGGTCAGCTTTATGTCTTTGAGTAAAGAAATCTTTTTATAAACAAACTTTAAACAGATGGATTTATTTATTTTTTTAGATTCTTGTTAAGAATTTTACACATTTAATGTCCAAAATTATACGTGTATCTAAAAAATTATGATAGAAAAAATGGTTCACTATTATTTAATGAAATCATCTGAAAGGATTTTGGGTTATAAATTTATATATTTCTCACATTTAGATACAGGAAAAATCAGTTAAAATATTGCAAATTTAGTGCCTTGATAGTTTTTTTATGAGCCTAAATATATTATCTAGAATGTGTAAATTGTAGAATATATAGCTTTTTAAAATTTTTCAAATCCTTTGTTGATTTCAAGTTTGTTTATAATATTAGAAGTTAGTTTATCGTTTGTAGGATACCGAATATTATGAGCATAAAGTAACAGTTAGAATTTAAGGAATTTTAAAAAAAATTTGACTTCCTTAAAAAATTGCTATACAATAGAAACTATATAGTTTATTTTTATTTTGGGGGCAGAAATAGGCGATGTCTAAGAATTTTTTTTAAAATATTGCATTTATTCATATAGAGGTTTCATCAACCAATCACAGTCAAAATATTTACCACACCTTGTATATAGAAGGTTGTGCCATAAAATTTTGGTATTAACATAATAAGCTATGCTTGTATAGTGTTTATAACCTCGTGAAACTAGAAGTAGCCGTAAAAGACATCGAATTGTGCAAATTATGTATAGGAATTATTAAAGTGTATTAAGAAATGTGAAAATCTTTATAAGATTTTAGATTTAATTGGTGGTATAAATTTTGATCTATAATCTTATTTATTCTATTATTATTTTTCCGTTTCTAAAATGATTAAACGCTCTGTGAGTACTTTTCACTTAATTTTTTTTTAAAATGTGATTTATTGATACAAAAAAATAATGATTACGTAGAAACGTAGACAAAGATATTTTAAAAATTCAAAAAAATAATGTCGCAATGTATTATTTTACGATAATATCATTCTTAATTATTTAAATAAAAAATATAGAAATTAAATAAAACCAAATTTATAATATAAAGAGACAGCAAAAAACAGTAAACTATGTAAATAATATCATGAATAAGTAAGCACCTATCAATCAAAATGAATATAGCAGGTGTTTAATATGTATCCCTACAATTTATATTTTGTACGTGTGTAATCTTACCATTTTGAACCAATATAATTTTATGGATTTACTATTTCGCAAAAAATGAAGGTTATTGCAATACTATTGAAAATTTAATGCGAGGTTTTATTAATAAATATAATTAGATACTAAATTTGCTATGTTTTTTATTTTTTATTTGTACAAGGAAAAAACATTAAAGTACAAACTATTGTTTTCTTTATACCATTTTTGACTGTGTAATTTATTATAGTTATTGCTTTATACAAAAATGTTATATATCATTCTTTTTTTTAGGTCAAATATATATGTTTGGCATTCAAAACGAGCTTTTTACACAGCAAAATATTAAAATATTTTTTTACTATTATATACAATTGTTTATTAAAAAAATATATAGAAAGTATCACTTATGCTATGGTAAATTAATATTTAATAAGAATTAAGCTCTGTATAATTAAATAAAGGTTAAAGGGCTGGTTTGATTTTATGGAATTCATCGCAAAAATTTATTATTGTGTTCTTTACTTGTGAAATTATCCTATAATTTTTTCATAACACATTTCCTTTATCTTTTTTATTTGAATTATCTTTCTTTAATTTAATCAAATTAAAATATATTGAACATAATTTAAACACAACATCTTAACAATTTCATTATAAATCAATATTTTTTTTAATATTTGATTACGAATTAGAGTTGTTTTCAATAATTATTTTTCTCTTCTCATACTAATGATTTACTGAATACATCCAATAGTAAATGATTCTGTTGCTATTTAATATATGTTTTGGCTTTAATTGATTATTCTTGTTAAGGCTTGGCTATTCTTATTGCTTATGAACCATAAATAAATTTTAATTTGATATACGACCTATTTCACTGAGGGTGTTTTTGTAGTTTTTAATTCTAAATATTATGTAATATTTCAATTAAATGCATGATTTAATAATATATTAGACTTCTTACAAAATGCTGATTTCAATCAACGCGTCACTATATATCTCTATAATCAAATGTTTTTTAGATTATTGCTGCATATATTTTCTTTCATATATATCATATTGATAGTTTATTTATACTGTAAATTTAGCAAACACATAGCGGAAATCTTATTTGACCTGTATCTGCATTTTATTGAAATCAGAAGATTGCTTTTAGCTCATTATAATATATAGGGACAAAAAAAGGTAATAAAATATTATTTTGTGAATTTCTATTAATATTTTACCTAAACTTATTAGATATCTTTTGACGTTAGATAAATGGGCTGAATAAAACTGTTTATTTTTAAAATTTAATACACACCTGGATCTAATTATAATTCAAAATTTGTTTTTTCTCGCATATTCATGGTTGAAAATAAATACTTTCAATTTATAAAAATAGCCGTAGAAACAATTCTTGTATGATTAAATCTGTAAAAAATATTTATTTTATCCAACCGTCTTCTATTATGGTAAAAGAAAAAAATTGGAAATTGTTATATGTGTTATAAATAGAATTTAATATACAAAAATTTGAAATTTTGATCATTTTGTGCTTTCAAATTCGAATTAAAACGGATTTTATACACTATTTGAGGCAATGATCTGTTTAGTCTGTTTTGCGATTAAATTAGTATATATGTTTAAAATAAATTTTTTTTCGTAATATATAAAATTTGATAATTTTTTTTTGCTAATGCACGGTGAATTTTAGCAATGAAAAACATTAAAATTGTTTTTAATCAAAAAAGCAGGAAAAATATCACATGAAATTTGATGAAGAATTTGTTTTTTTTGCACACATTTTTTTAAAACTGATATTAGACCGTTTTAATGGTAACTAGACCTTGAATATTATACATCTAAATCTGAAACGATGTTTATTGCCATAATATGCATAATGGAAGAAATAGTGAATATAATAATCACATGTCTTTCTTGTTTATATATTATTAAATGAAATTTGTAAGAAAACTTATTTTAAATTTATCAAATTTATGCTTTTAATAAACACTTTATGTATTTATGCTGATTTTTTTGCTGATTTAAAGTGTTTAGAAGTTTTTAATATAATTGATTGGAGTATTTATAACAATGTCGCATAGTATTTGCAATATTTATAAATTCATTTGAGATAATTAGATGAATATCATATGTTCCTTTACAATGTTTCAACATGACGACATTTTAAACGATACGTATCCGTAGATATTGAAAATATTTAATTGTTGTAATTAAATGACATTTGTAGTAGGTTGTAAATAAATTCTATTTGTCCACAATACTATGTTATATGTTATATGTTATATATTCAATCACAATAGCAAATAATGCGTGTGAATACAAATTTAGTCAATAATGTAATAACCCTCCTTTATTGGTCGTAAATCCACATAATCTATCAAAGAAAATGTATGAACGACTTTAAACGGTTACTTTAATAAGTCTTTGTAGTTTTTTAGAAATTTATTTTTATGATAATAAAAATCAAGTTTATTATAGATTTTGAGTGTGCTTTATGGAATTATTAATTTTAAAGAATTTTGTCTTCGAAAAGCTATGAAAAAATTTCATTGCGCTTTTTTAACACATAGGAAATGACCAATTACTTTTGATCGTGATCCTAAAATTGCTTGGTAATTTGCATAAACTGAAATATGTTAACGACAGCGAAACTCCAGAAACAGATAGTATTTGTTACGAATCTGAATCATTTATATTGTTTAAATCATCTTGGGTACATAAATATTATTATACATATATTCTATATTAAAAGGATGGTTTTTGACGTAAAAACTATACATACATAGTAATATACCCATGAATAACAGGATATATAATATACGAGAGCCTTGTGACTATAAAGTCACAAAAATATTCATTTTTAAATTATAAATAGTCATTATGGGATCAGCAATAAATGTGGATGAACGATTTATATAATGCTATGATAAATTACGGTTTTTATATATAAATATTTTATTAATATTGTCTGTAAGCTAGAGAAATACTATATGGTATATTTAGTAATGTTACATATTGTAAAGTTAGATTTAGGCATATAATACGTATAATGTAGCAATTGTATTAGAACTTTCATCATTTTTTGCATTTAATGATTACGAACCCTCGATAAGATAATTGATTTGTCAAAAATAAAATTTTAATAATTAGTATTAAATATAATATTATGGTTTTAAGAACGGACCTAAACGTATACTTTACCAAAAAAAGTTAATTTAGAACTTTAATTATATTAACTTATTCTTTAACGAAGATTGTATCATTTTTAAATTAAAATTTACATTACTTAGCTAGATAATCGAATATTTGTGGTTTTTTGCAAATTATATATATAATCGGTTACAATTACAGTTGAAACAAATTATTTTTAGATTAAGTTGAACAATAAGAACCAAAGAGCTTCTATAATATAATATATATTATATATCATTAAATGTAATATGTTTTGAATTTTACAAAATTTTCAATTTATTATTCAAGTTTTCACCATTATTTAATCCTTTTAAAGCATACGATCCTGATAATGCTGTCTATTTTTTAAGACATGGATAGATTATTTTAAACCGTTAAATAAATTTCAGAAATTTTTTTGTTTCTCCTGGTTTTGTATTTTTTTGATGATTTATTTAATTAATTCAATGTCTTCATAATAAATTATAGAGTATAATATTAAATGAGTCAATTCATATCGAAAAGATAATTCTGTTTCTATTTTCGATCTCTCTGTCAAACTCAGCGCCGCTTAGGAATTTTTACTGTTCTAAACTATTTGAATGAATTTATTACGAATTTAATCATACTAGTGCAATTCTATTTATTTTTACTGGGGTTTTAATTTTCTTTTTATCGATTTCATCTATTTAGACGTGGTCAGCCCATTGGAAATATTGCACAATTCCTTGATACATCTTTTGACACCTTACGCCGATCTATCTTAATCAGATGCTCTTCTTCTCATAAATGAGATGAGTTCAAGTGTCTTGTGTTGTATGAGAGCTTGCCTGTATGCGTCTACTTCGTACGGAATTTTTAACTCATACTAGTACAAACTACGATAATAAAGATTTATATACCACCTTTTCTATTTTCATGCAGATTAACCAACATGAATATTTTTAACACATAAAAAATGAGATTTGGGACATTGACAGTTTTTTACTTTTGTTAATGGTAGAAAATATATGCTATTGTGATATTCATCTTTTAAAATCAAATAAAATTTATAATTTATATGATAATAGAAAAATACTATTATAGATAATTATTCGACGTATTTCAAAATTTAGTTTCATATTTATCCTGGTTTTTAAATTGTTATCCAAGAGATAGAACATTTATAGTTCTAAACGTACGAATAGATGTATTTTCAACAAAAGAAAGAAATTACAGATGCAATTGTTAAAAAATAAATTTATAGTGCTTATTATGACCTATGAATTGTTTTTATAATAAAAATACAATATAGACTGTATTATCATGTTAATTATAATAAATTCAATGGTCATATGTTTAAAAATTTTTAAGTAAGAACAAACAGAAGCCAAATCTAGAAATCAAAGATAATTAATAGAATGAATTCCCATATATTTAAATGCACAATATGACTATTAATAGATCCGTATTTTCATTTATATTTATTGGAAAAAGTTAGTGGTTAAATGTGTCTTTTCAACGACATATTTTTTAAGAAAAATTTACAATTCATTACAAATCAAAACCATTAAAAATTTAAGTTTATAAAATTTTGCTAAAGCTAGATTCTTCTAGATCAACATTTTAATATAATATTGTAATTTAAAATAATTAAAATGTGAGTAGCATATTGAAAATCGATATAAAAAGTGGATATAGAGCTTATTTAAATAACATAGAAAACGGGAAAAAATATGTGTTTTTTATATATCCAAAAAATTTTAAACTCAGAAATCATACATATTATATATTATTGTGTTCTTTTTTTCAGGGTATAATTATCTAGTTAGAATATTGCTATAGCAAAAATAAAAAAAGCAGTCAGAAATATTAAAAGGTATGATTTTCTGCATCATAAATCTAAAAACTGTATAGATATTTGTTTTAAGGGTGAGCTGTTGTGATAAATATAGATCTAAAATACATATATTGTAATAGTTGTGCAATTCTATTCGCGTATTTAAAAAATTGTACTAGACTATATATAAATCGTATCTATGCGGTGTAATATGTGCATCAAATTGTTAGAATTGCAAGCAATAAGATTCTCTCTCGTATTGGTAGTCATTTTCACAATTAGTATCAACAAGATGCTAAAACATCTACACATTAAATAGCATAGTATATTAAAAATTGTAAAAACAATAGAATTCTTACCTATAATAGACTAAATGCATATTGTTACGAGCGGAATATTGTATAAGATAGCTTATGAATGATGTATATTATATCTCGAAGATATATTGTAAATATATCTATACTAAGCATAAGTAATTTTATATATGAATTTACGGTATTTTACTGTTCATAATGCACAAAAAACTAGCATATTACGAAAACTTATGTATTTTGGCTTTAAAATAGGCTACCTTATGTTTATTATATAATTTTATTGCTAGATTTGATGAAATATGCATACATACAAAACTTATGTACCAATAATAAATCCCATAGAGCCAATGATTCTGACCTTAATAGCTAATAAAATACGTGAGACAAAATTTTAAAATTATGTGTGTAAAAAATAAAATAAAATTTTTATGCCAAATTTGCACTTGTTATATTTGGTTTAAGATCGCTATTACATATCGTTTATTATATATTAATGAAAAGAGTAGTAAAATATAACTTTATATACATTATTTTTTAGAATGTAATCTTGTTTTAAATATTGATTTGTGCAATAATATTATTTTAAAGTACATCAATAAAATCAAACATTGCCTTCAGAGATTATTAAAATCAAATCAAATTTAAAATAGATGTGTACAAAAATATGCGATATTATTTATTGCAAAATCGTGATAAAATTTGAAACAAAACACACCATTATAAATATAATTAATATACAGTTTTTTTATAAAATTTTCGAGTTATATTATATAGATACCAAACAAATAAAAAGGATATAAGATGTTATAATATTCAAATTTTTACTCAATGATAGCTCTGATATTTATAGTAAAAGCCAACTAGGGTATGTATATAGTGCTTATTCCGCAAATTAAAATTCATTTGTTAACAAATCTTTTAATCTACTGAATTACATCGATGTTTTCTTTTTTAATTTTAATATCTGCACTAAAAACCGCCTTTATATAATCTTATTTTATATATAAAAATTATATATAGCTATTTACAACCATTTCAAGTAAAAAAATTGGCCAAATGGCAAAAAAATATAATTATCTTTTGCAATTTTTTTATATATAGACATATCTACATCAAAATATAAAAAAACTCGTTCGATTGATCTACGATATAATATTCTTTTCAAGTCAGAAACACATAACAAGTTTGTTGTCAATATAAACTTATTCTATGAATTATCTAATTTAATATTTTAAAGCTATAACATATTTTTAATAATTCAAAATTTAATAGACGAAAATCTTAGCACAATGCTTATAGGCATTTTATCATTTTATAAGGATATTACATATGATCTAAAGATACTTTTATTTAGATTTCTGCAAAAAAAATACATAATTTGGTTATATTAATGATAACTGGATTGATATTCTTGCCAAAGCACTAAGAATGTTTTGTATATGTAAAAACAATAGTTTTTTGTATTATTTCTAAGTATGATTGATAAAATAAAATATAATATATATCTTATTTTATATATTAGCTGTTTAATTATTTATTATCCCCTTTTTTAAATATTTTATACTTTGATATTTTGTCAAATTATTATATCGTTTATCTAAAATGTTTTTTTTATATGTAGGACATAAGCTTTTATATATAATTTGAAATCCGTTTTCTTTGTTTTTATATCAGTTTATAATTCAAAATATGTGAATAATATTTTAGCAGAAATATTAAAGGGTCTAAAAATCATCTCACGCAAAACATTATTAAATTTCGAACTCGTCTTATTGTCGTGACTACAAATATACAGAAAACAATATATAGTATATAATTAGTAATAAGATTTTGGCATTATGTATTTTATTTATAATGACTCTTAAACAACTTTACACATTTTCAGTAAGCAAGGGAAGGTATGCAGCCAACATTAAAATAATAACGATATTTACTTGTAGCAAAAAACCAATAATATACTCACTATCATCAGACTTGTTTATAACTGAACAAAAAGAAAGAATTTTGTCAGACATTAAATATCCAAAAGATTTTTCTAATCCGATAGCATTATGTTCTAAAAGAAAATTTACTTTGTATAATTGACACATAATATATATTTATATACCTTTCCACGGCACATTTTCAGTAATTATCAACCGGAAAAGGTTATCCAATAAATTAAGAAGATAAGAAGCATTTCAGTCTTCACACTAGATTTGTTTATTTTATTGGTACAATTTACTTGGAATGCGAGAAAATACGACTTTGAACATTTTAGATGAATTTTGCGCATTTTTATATGCCTTTTACAGTTTTATTTCGATTGAAAATAGAAGCCTAGATTTAAACGAAAATTTTGCTTTCCTTCAAAACACAGTTTTTGTAGCGCCGTCAACTAAATATACATAAGCAACTGTCTACAAATATTTACAGAAACGTATTTTATTTTTAACTAATAAAATTATTTGTTAAAAATAATGAATCGAAGATTTTACTAGATTTTGTATTTAGTTTAAGAATTGATATAAAATATTTGCCATTCAAAATAGAAACTATATCACGTATTGTTTTTATACTAAAAAAATAAGCGAAATAATCACTCAATATTTGTCTAAAACAAAATCTTTGACTTAAAATTTTTCAGCAAGAAAAATAAAAAAAATTGAATTAATGATGATAAAATTTACAAATGATCAATTTGGATTTCCTATGATTTAAAATTGTAATCTACAATATTAAAGAAATAAATGCCTTTTTATTGTAAAGTAATTCTTTAAATTATAATGTTGTTGAATTTTTACGTTTTTCTGGACCTTTTAACATAAAATATTTTCTGAACGTATATTATATTCGTCGTTATAATATATAAATAATTATCTGCTATACTGATATTAACACAGAGTGATATATTTACATTAATGTTTAAAAAATATTCATATATACAAATATACTCGCTGTATATTTTTTAATTTTCTTTTTATAATAATATTTGAATATTTTCTTAATATTATATCATGCTTTTTAAAAACTGAAATTATAAAAAAATACAGGTATCTAGGAGACCAACATCACCAATTTTTATTATTTGAAATTATTAAGTTAAAATAGAAGAAAATTAAAGAAAATGCAATTAAAATACCATAATTCATAAAACATTTGATTTGAATATTTATTGATGCACAAGTTTCAATAAAAGTATCATGTATGTCAAGCAAAAAATCACGCCTCAAAACCTTTCAATATACGTCTAAAACACACAAGAAATCATTTTCAAGTATTTTTCACGATAAAAAGTTAATATGCGCTACTACTTATGTTGCCACCTTAAATTCCATTATATATAGCATATGTTATTTAGTAGCAGCAAAAAATATTATATTTCATATGATATTATATTAACGTAGAAAAAATAAATTATCTTAGATGCATTAAATTCAAATTGATATATTATATCGATAAATTCTTAAAAACGATATAAAAAAGTTTCCTAGTAGATTTTAGGTTAATGTAAAATATTTTTCTATTTATAATATTGAAAGATTCATAAAGTAATAAATTTAACACATTGAGCATGCAAATAATACATCTATTACCCAAAAAAAATAATTTAAGGCTTCTTAATTGCAAAAATATAAAATATTTTTTTTTGGTAGAGATAATTACATAATTTGTTAATTTTCCTTCGAAGTCAGTATATTTGAGATTTCTTATAATGAGAATAGGCTGTGCTTTGAGATTAGAATATAAAGATACAAATTTCATTTTTTGATAAAATTATGTCATATTTTTATATAAAACAAGCCTAAGTGACTTTTTTTTTATAATTTACATGTATTATATATCATATTAGCATAAAAATTATACTTAAATAGGTTGTACTTTAATGATAAAAAGGAGCAAAATTGCGAACTATTTGACGTTTGAGTCATTTAAATTTGTTTTGAAAAAATTATTTTTTTGAACTAAAATTTTTAATTTTGTAGCATATAGAGTAAAATAATCTTATTATAAATAATATATACATCTAATTTATTAATTTTTAGCGGCGAGTCGCATTTATAATAGTTTATGCTGTCTATATTATCACAAATTTATGTAAGATGATATTAAAAATGTAATATATCAGATTTTATATATAATATACGCAAAAAAGTATATTTTATAGTATTTTATGTGGTCTTTCCCAGATATACTTAATGTAAAAATTGTTTTCGATTGTATATATTGTTTACAATTTACGTTTTTTGTTGCAAAAAAATATCAATCATGCGTTATATTACTAGTTTGGGCATAAAAATGCATTTTTTTTCTAGTGTTTTTGCACTCTGTTCATGCAAAAACACCAAAAACAATGCCTAAAGTTACTGGTATGATTAATCTATATTACAGATGTTGTAATAATTTAGATATAAATATATCATTTTTAAAAATTATGGTAATTCAAATCACCCAAAAAAAAAATCACATATAAAGATAACTTTTTAGTATTTGCCCGATAATGTGTAAATTTACGTTTGTAAAATTCTATATATATCCTAGGTATATGAGAAAAAATAACAAAAAGCCAGAAGAGGTAAATATGTAAAATATTCATACAAAATGTCAAAAAATTAAATTTAATCTTATCTTATCTTAAAATATGATTTTATAAAAATATATTTTTTTGCATTAGCGGTTAACTATATGAATTATACATATTAACTCAATATGCAAAGCCTCTTCTTGCAGAGACTTTGTTACTGTCATATTTTTATTAAAAAAATTGCAATCAAAACGAACGTAATAGATATCTTGAATTTAAAACTTTTAAATTGATTTTAATCCAATAAAATTCTGTTTTTTAGAACATAAAACTCGTTTTTTTTACAGTGATGATTAATAGAGGTTTTATATTTTAAAAGGTATTTAAAAGGCACTTCAAACATAAATAACTCGTATGTATATAAAATTACTGTCTTTGATTTTTTTAACTGCAATATGTTCTAATACTGCACTAAACATGCTCAAATCTTAAGAAATAATACAATTGAGAAAAAAAGTTTATAATGCATATTTACACTTAAATATAAATTTTTTTAAAACCGTTTTTGTTCTTATGAATTTTCGCTATTTAATTTTGATGCAGAATATATAATGTAATGATGGATATAAGATACAAACAGATCCGTAATACTGGTTTACAATAGTAAAGCTAATAAAAAATGTACAAAAAAAAAATTTACGTTTTTCATGCTATACTTTTAATAAAAAGAAATTTATTTTTTCATATATTTTATTGCTTAAAACCATTTGTTTGTCTTTAGTAACCTTTTTTTTAATTTTCAGTATCTCCACTTCTTGTAAATCTTTTACGAAAAATTTTCTAATTTATAGATTTGTTGTTATGTATTGTACCAATCCATTTTTTTCAATTATTGCTTCTTCTTAAGAGGGTTTTATACTTTAAAATAGTTGATTTTTATTATTTCGATTGCGAAAACCTTTTAAATTTAGAATTATATGTTATTTATATCTAATATGAATTTATAGCCTGAATTCAAGACTATTATTATATTTTGTAATAATATTATCACAAAGATTGCAACCTTACGATAATCGGACATAAAACTACATCAAAATTTGTTTGCTATATTTTAATCTACATTTTCATATATCATTGTTGTGTGACTACAAATATATATATAGTGTGACAATATAATCTTATATACAAATCTATAAGCATTCTATTCAATTTATTCTTATCGAAAAAGAGCGTATTAGATGCACCTAAAAAGCACATGTCGATTATTATGTGCTTTATTATATTACTGAAATATAATAATATGTAAAAAATATGCTTTATTTTGCGCTGTCAAGCTTTTTAATATAAGAATTTTATATTTAATGCTGTTTTCAATTTATAAATTTGTATTCTTTTTTCAGCTAAGTTACTAACAAATATCCTGGTTATTTTTTATTGTGATTGTTCACTGTCAGTATCGCCAACAGTTCTGACATTTTATGTTATTATAGTTAATTGGAATGGTAAAATAAAGTTTGTGCATATTTTAAATTTCAAGCCATTGCCTTATTAATACTAAAAATATAATGTTTAGATTCAATGCAAACTTTTTGCCATTTTCCTGCCGAAAAAGATTTATAAATCTATCTCTAAACATAGGATCTATACTTATAAACAAATAAAACGTGTATTAAAACTTTTAAAACACAAACTACAAAAAATTTCTGATGAAAAAGGAATTCTCATATTTGCTCGATATATCGTATTGTCTTAAGTATTCACAAAATGTAAATTTTACTGTTCTTTATAATAATTGATAATTTTATTGTTTATATACACGGTTTAGGTGCTGATTTTGGAATGTATTAGACAAAAATTCAGACTTATATGACAAAAAAATGTTCTGCACTATAATTTTGTATAAACCTATTTTATATGCAAAAAATTTTACAAATATTTTTCCCTTAGATGATGATTTCTTGCAATAAATACGATAAACGCTATCAAAAAATACCATAAACTTGCAAAAAGCTACATAAAACTATAGAGAAGTCCAAATACGCACACACGTCCATAGCCGATCTATGGATATTTAAACGTTTGTAAATTAATCAATAGAATATATATCGATTTTTTTATACTGATAATTGCAATTTTTCAGTTTATTTTTTTTTTCAAATAACAAATTTTTGCTTATAGAACTAAGCAAAATCTAATATATTTTGTGCCTACACGCGCAAAGGCATATTTTACATGTTTTTCTCATTTTATTCCTAGTATATAGAAAATTACTATTATGTGGTATTTTGTATAACTAAAAATGTGTCATTTTATTTCATTATAATTTAAATTCTTGAAAATTCGCAATATCAGATAGAACTACATTTTGCTGATAATCTATACACCTATATTACAATATTCTTTGAAAAAATAAACCTTTATTTTTTTTATAAAATTAGATTAGAAGACTATGCTATTTATGTGTTTTTTTATCATATTTGATAATCCTTTTTTTAAAAAAATTAAAAAATTTCATTTTTAGCTGTAATATACAATATCGAAAATTTTATTTTTAAAAGATAAAGTTTATTTTAAAGTATTTTTTTCTGTGATATATTGACGAATCTTGCATGATTTGTACATCTTTAATTTTATTTTGCAATTTTATTCTTTTTATGTTAATACGTACGGTATAAAAATCAGGATAAATGAACTACTACTGTATAACCATTAGGATTCTTTATAAAATAAATAAAACGTAGAACCCAATTATACCTATAAAAAGATATAAATTGTACATTTGACTGCCCATCATACACGCAAATCTATATTTTTGAATTTAATCAAATAAGTTTTTTATATTTATATGCTGGTGGACATTAATATTGCCACAAAAAATTATCTTGGTACCATACAAAAATGCGCTACCTTTTATCTTTTAAGTTATATGGCCGATTTTACATAAGATTACAAGAAATATATATAGAAAGGGTTTTTATACGTTTTGAACTTACAATAAAAACATTTTTCTAATGATAATTACCATTGCCTTTATATATATCTCAATCGATTATTTACTCAATCATCTTCGTAATATCTCTCATATTCTAGAAAACAAAAACAAGTATTTATCTTGTAGTTTATAAAACAAGAATGATACACCGGATGCTTTTAGATGGCACTATAATAACCAATATTTAAGTTAGTTTATTTGCCGCATTTTTTTGTAATCATAATATTTCTTGACTTACTTTTTTTACGTGATTTAATATACAATATAAATATATTTTTATATCATTAGAACTTTTTATATGATATCTAATTTTTTAAAGTGCTTTTTGATGCTCATTTGTTATGATTTTATGGCAAATAAGATGTCAGAAACTGTTGTATTTGGTACTTTATAACTTGTTTTATAACTTTATTATATTTAAAATAAGATTTATTTAGCTAAAACACACAATATGTGATTTATAAATCTGCTATTTGAAATATATTGTTTGAAAATAATTTTTGCATATCTTACATATAATAAACCATATGTATACTTAAATTCGGCTAATTTATGTTTCATATGCTTCACATTATATTTTGAAATTATAATAATAATAAAACTAAAGTCTTCATGCTTTTACCATTAAATCGTTTTTTATAATCAAGAACTCAAAATTAACATCTATTAATGATAGCTTAAGTCTTAAAGGGCAAAATGATGTAATAAACTTCTTAATACAATATACTTATTTCTAATTTTCAATATTTCTTATATCCTATTACATTTTTACAGTCAACAATTTGGAATAATAATTTTGTGCCCAAGGCTTAGTTTTTTATACTTTAAAATCAAAAAAGTATGCTTTATATATAACCTTCAAAAATTTTTATAAAAGTAAACTACAGAATATAATGCCCTTGAACTCATTTTAAAAGATAAATCTATAATTATTTAGCAAAAAAGAGGCATTTGTATTATTATAATATAGTTTATACACATAAAATCAAGATTTTTATCGTGATTTCTGTAATTATGATATAATGCAATTTCTTTATGTGTGAACCTTCTGATATTTGTTTAGTTTTCAAGTATTCACAAGAAAGAATATTTTATTTTGCTATTTTTATGTATTTAAGCTTTGAAAATTATTTCTTTTTATTTTTCGTATAATGCATTACATTTTTTTCGCCTAAATTGATATATTATAAGCTACTTGCAAGTAATAATATCATTTCATGCATATTACAGCTTTTTAGAATCATCAAACTGAAATTATGGCAAAAAAAATTAGTTATTAAATTTAAATATAGTAAAACAATTCAATATTAATACGGTTGAATTGTAATTCTAATAGCAAGGTATTCGGTGTATGTTTAATTTTCACCGTTATTATACACTTCTTATATATAAACAATCAATAGAACGTTTACTTTTAGCCGTTTATCGATATATAATTTACATTTTATTAAACAGCTACAATTATAACTTATAACCGATAGTATATGTAAGTGACTATATGAATATTTTTTTTGCAATAGATAATCAAATAAATCTAAACAAAATGTAAAAAAAATTGTATTTATAAGATAACTTTGACAAATAAAGTTTAGAATACATATTTTAAAATATAAATATACATATTCATGCAAATTAAACTAGAATAATATCTTCTGAATGTCGAATGTTTTTCAATAACTAAATATAATTTTTTATTAAAAATCTTCTATGCTTTTTAAAACATTCATTTTCTTATTTTCTATTATAATTTGTTCATATTTAATGGAACTTTATGGTTTAAGATTATTAAAATCATTCAAAGATTAGAAATCGTAAAAAAATATTGTTTTAAATATAATTGTATCATTTTTTAATCACATTAAAGTTTTAATTTTGAATTTTATTCAAAATTTTTTATCCTTGCATTTATGTATCTACAATTATACAAAACACAATATTTTAAATAGCGAATCTTAACAAAAGTTTTGAAATATTTTAATTTCAGCAAGTATGCCACATCCAGCAAATAAAATATTGTTCTGAAGTTTTGAAAATAAGAATTTCGCAAGAAAAAATGAAAGAAAGAAGAATTATCCTACATCAAGAATAAATCCAATATTTTAATATAGTTAGAAGATATATTTCTAAGTATATTAGCCTTCAACCTCAAAATTTTATATTATTTATGTTTCTCCAGATATGAACAGTTTATTTTGCCTATAATTTGTTGAAAGAATTCAAATTTCTAAAATTTCACGCAAACTAATATAAAATCGAAGAAGAGTCTAAAATTTGTGTATTATAGGGAGGTATTTCATGAAAAAAATTTAGAATATATTATATGTCTCCGCATGTCATCTACACTTTGAAAATCTATATAATTATAATTATGATATTTATAACCGGCGGATGCGGAAAAGGCCTTGAAGCAAAGTATTTTAATAAGAGAAGAGTTGCCGAAAATGTTGCGTTATGACAGAATATAGTAAATAGTAAGATTTTCTTAGGAAAGAAGAAATGTTCTTCAAAAAATTTCGAAGAAAATAAAATACAATTCCCAAATAAATTAATTATCATACTTTTCAAATCATAAAATGTGGCGTTAGTTTGCACACATCATTGTCAAAATTTACATTTTAGAAATTTTAGATTTATATCATGAAGCATGTGGTAAATTATGTGTTTTATTCACGCATAAATAATGTCACATGCAAGATATTTTCGAAGGATATAAAATATAATAAATCTACTGATGTTTTATTTATATAATAAAACAATATATAGACATTAATATTAAATATAGCCGCAAATCTGGCAGCTCTTGTTGAATTTTAAAGAAGTATTATAATTTGACATTTATTATCTGAAAAATACATGTGTACCTGATCCAAGCCGGTAGATAAATTTCAGATTTTAATAAAAATCATACATATGTCCACGATTTATGCATCATTTTTGCCGCAAACCATATAAAAATTCTTCAAATAATCTTGAAGCTATAAGATTGAAGGTGGTTGTAGAAAAAGTCTTTTTCATAAAATCTTGTTTCTATATTTGATTTATCAATAAAAAGAATTCTTAACTATAAAACTTATGCATATTTAAATAAAAAATTGTTATAGTATACATTTAGCATATCAATTAACACCAAACGTTATATGTAAAAAAAGAATAAAAAACTAAAATGTTATATGAAAAATATAAATTTAATTACAAAGCACTGCATATTAAGAATCCATAGAGTAATGTACAGAAGTAATACTTAATGTGTAATATTGTATTATTTGGTGGTATCATTATGTCAGTTGTAATATTTCAATATAAAAAATATCATTTTGATCCTTTAAAAAAACTTTAAAATATAATAATAAAGCTAAAGAACCAAATTCGAAAACATTAAAACCTGCATACATCAATAGAAAGTATTTTGGTGATTATAAGTCTGTTCAAGATTCTTATATAGCACATATTAAAATAAAATCGCTGTCAAAGCCCTTAGATGCATATGTTAAATCAACTTTATGTTTTTTAGAGTCATTTTTTATCTAGAACTGATATATTATTATACTAAAAAATATATTCTTTTAAAAATTTATAAATAAAATTAGTTCATATCGAATATCTAAAATTTTTTAAAATGATATTAATACTTTAATCTAGCAAAAACTTCTTTTTTTCCGCTATTTAAACAAGTTTTATCTTGACAACGATTTTAAGATGTATATAAATGTTTTAGAAATTCGGTTTATATAATTATTTAATCTGAACGTAAATAATGCACCATTTCTATTTTTATTTCGGTTTAATTTTGTGTTATTTAAAAATAAGCATTCTTTTACCACCCTCATTTTATTTTTCAGAACAATTCGAACCTTCTATTATAATTTAATGATCAAACGAATGAGACTTATTACTATCTTATATGTAATAGATCTCTATTAACAACAGAAATCAATATATTTTTTTTATTGTATTTCAACTACACTTTATATAACAAAAAATATGATTACTGTCTCATAATTATCTATATTATTTGGAAGTAATTGCCAATATCATGCAAAACATTCGAATATATTATATAATTAACGATTACAATAAAAATTATTGCTTATGATTCTTCAGAAATGATATATGAAGCCAAGTCTGTTAATTTTCTATCACTTTAAAGTATAATAACAGTTAAAATACATCACACATTACAAATACTAGTGAATATAACAAAATATTGCCTAAAAAATGCAAAAAAAAACAAGTTTTAGATCTAGTAATATGATCAGATCAAAGTATTTTGGCATTGTATATTTGTGCAGCAAAAAACTACATTTTTATTTTCTATATGCTTTTAAAATGTATTTTGTGCCAAAATAGCTTATCTAAATTGGTATTATAAAGTAATAGTATATATTTATGCCTATTTCAATAGCATTTTTTATGTATGTTAAAGCCGTTAAATACAATAAAAATCGCAGATTTGGTTTTTCAAAATTTTTTGTGACGCAAAATTGAAATTTCTAACGATATTTATATTTTTTAGGTTTGTAACATTTATACATCCGATTTATTGGGTTTAAACAATTTATTATAACATCGATTACCAGTTTTATGTATAGTTTTTATCTTAATATGCGCTCTGATTCGCCTATAAACTAACGAAATCGACTATGGTATGCAATATAATTGTTTCTTTCCTTATGATAAAAAAAAAGAAAAAAACGAATAATAATTAAGGCCTGCAAAAAAGTAAAAATAACATTTTTACTAATATAAGCATTCTTATATAATGATTTATTAACAAAAAGATCTATTCGATATAATCTGTTTATCATAGTGGAATATATATACTATAAATATGTTGGAATATTTAGTATAGAACATAAAAATATAATTCTCACTGATACTATTTGAAATGTACCAAAATTACAATGGAAATACCATGCCGTATTTTTTTAACATAACAGGACAAATACATGTTTTTTTTGCGCACAAATTATTCTATTTTTAGTGCATTAAGTTTGATCGAATTTTTAATTTAGAAACATATTATAGAAACATTCAAATTCATCAAATGTGATTTATAAATGTATAGCAAAGATAATACGTATCCCATTTAAATATATACACTGTGTTCTACATGGTATAATATGATTAGAAGTAGGGCTCAATCATAATACGCAATAAAAACTGGATAATATTGCTAATATTTATATAATTAATAACTTACTTAAATAAAAATAAGGTTTGTTAACGTATATTAAACTATGTATCTCAATTTTTTACGATGTATCGGAGAGATAGTTTGATATAAAATAAAAAACTATCAATATTTAGTTTATTTTCCTAATTTCATATTTTAAAAATATGTTTTCTATTATTTCTTTTTTACGAGATGTGTAAGTCAATTAAAACAAGACATTTTTATATCAAGACAATATTTATGCTGCAAAAAAACATATAAATAATTGAATAATAGTAATTGATTTTTACTTTAGACATAGATTTACAAAACCTTTTTATTTATAAAATGCATTTTTGTGGTTTGCATCTAAATAACTTAGATATAAAAAAAATTTGTTTCATAAATTTCTATATGAAATCAGATCTTGATATTTTGTTCAAGGCTCCATTCTTTATACAAAAATTACTGTTTTATACTGACTCAATAATCGAAAACAATATCTTGACTATTTTTTAATATTTATTAAATAAAATCTGGTATTGTTTCAACGCATATGATATGAAGTAAAAGTCTAATTGAAAATACCTATAATAATCTTTGACATGATTTATAAATATCATGGTATGACGATTTTAAGCAAACTTTATATATAACATTTTCGTGATATTTTAGTAATAAGTATAGCTGTAAAAAATAAAAAAAAACATTAACATTACTTGCTATATAATTTTACTGTAACATCAAATCGATGCAGTTTCACATTTCCATATTTTCTATTTTTACGCTTAAAACAATATTTAAACGTACAAAGAGGTTGACGTTGTATTTTTTTCTCAGAGGCTTTCTTAAACATGAAATTTTCATTGGTAGTACTATCTGCAACAAAATAAAACATGTAAAAATTATAAATCCTATTTACTTCACAAATTTAATTATTGTTTTTATTTTAACTTTCTTAATACAGCAATGATGCAAAACAAGATTTTTATGATTAAAAGGCATATCCAATGCGCAAAAATGACTTATATAATTGTATACTTTGTTGAATGTAAGATTTGTTGGACAAAAGTATGTAATTATGATCCTGATTTCTAATATAAATTGTAAATAAAATTTGTTTATATTTTTTTACAAAATAAACGGCATATTTTAGATCGAAATAATAATATAATATAAATTTAGCTTTTCCAATATTTTTAAATTATTATAACCTATACTCACATGAAATAGGAAAGAATTTTATAAAAAAAAAGAATATTCATTGCTAAATTTTAAAATCTATGTGTTGTTTCTTGTTATAAAAATACGAAGAAATTAAAAATCAAAATTCATTAAAAAAACAGAATAATGAAATCTAGGTTTGTGCGACTATAAATATTGTTTTCATGGAATGTTGTTTAGTGAATTAGGTCGAAAATTTTCTTAAGAAGGAGGCTTGCAAAAACATAAAAAATTTATTTATTGGTTGAAATATTATCAGTTCAGAATAAAAAGATACCCCTATATTAGCAAATCTTTACAATAAAATTAATTTATATTTATTCAGTTTTTTTAATTCATGCAGGTGTCTATACATAAATAAATGTACTTTTTTTTGCTTATTAGAACATCTTCAAAAAGTTTAAATGTATATGAATTTGCAAATTTAGATTTTTGTATCAAAGGCATAAAGTGTATTCATATTTTTACTTATCTTAAGCCATATTTCATTTTATTTCTCAGTTTCTTGTTATAGAAGACATAAAAGTTCCAAAAAAAATTTGGCGTAGCAATAGATTAACTTTTTAGTGTAAGGCATACATTAAACCAATATATATAAACACATATATAATCTATGATATTAAACTATTCTTACATCAAAAATGCAATTTAGAGTAATAATATTTAAAGTCTTGCAAATATCGATCTAAAAATATAGATTAGGAATATATTGAAATTATCTAGCTTATTGAATATTATCAAATAACGGATCATCTTGTTTTCTATTTTTAAGACGACTTTATGCCATCTGATTACAACCGGGTTATCTTATTTTCTATAGAAATGTATGTAATACTACATTATGACTGCTCTTTGAAGTTATGATGGCAAGATAAATAAATTGAAGTATAAAATCAGTATGCAGCAACTGTGATGTTTTTATTTTAATATCAATAAAATATAACCGTAGAATAAAATATATTTTGTTTTAATAGAATAAATATATTTCTACCAAGATTAGCAATCTATTATACCGTAAAAAGCATTTTGGGCATAAAAAGTTTAGAAAGCCAAAGAAGGCCGAGATTATATATTTTATGATCGAAATAAAGAATTTTCCCGCAAAAATTTATAGACTAAATATATACAAATATCTATACTTACTCAACTGAAAATGTTGGAATTATGTGCTTAGTTATCAGCTCAAAGCAATATAGTTACTTCAAACCATAATACAAATATTTTCACATGCAAATATCAAAATATAATACTATGGTTATATGTTTATTTGTAAGCTTCAAAAATGAATTTGGCTCATATTAAAATTGTGTATTATGAAACTATAAACTTATTGCAATGCTCATTTAAAAAATTTGCTCTGTGAAATAAATCACAGAGTAGTATTCTCAAGTATACTTACATAGTATTAATTTACGCATTTTAAGTAATAATTTTGTTTTTTAAAAATATATTAATAACTATAACAAAAATTCAAAATATAAAAAGATTTTGGCATGAATTAAGGATATTAAGAAATTTTTAAAAATCACTAATCATAGAAGATATTACGATGATAATATGTTGCATGATATAAAATATATTTAAAACACCTCAAATAATTATGGTACATATTTTCATGGAACATAGCCCAAACGAATCTCCTAATATGTAAAAAAAATATATAACAGGTGAACATAGTATATCAAGCTAATAAAATCCTCTTAGTTTCGAGAGGCCTATAAACACATCTTTATTTTGTAATGTTGCAGAATGCTTACTTTAAAATACCATAAATTAGTATCAAACTTTAATTATAGTCTTTATTCTATATATAAATATGAGATAACCTCAAAGCAAGGATACAATTTCTAACAAATGTTGATGATCACATTTTAGATTTTGTAAATATGAAAAAGATAATAATTTATAAAATTAGCAAATTATATAATTTATATAGTCATTAAGTTGTTATATATATTCACTCTATTCTAGGAACAGCATCTGTTGCTTCATATAAATTTAATCATTCAAGCTATCTACAAGTATCAACGAATTTTATAAATGGCAATAATAATTTTATAAATGTTTTAATAACCCTTATTGTAATGGATTGCTATAAAAACAGTTTTAAGGTGTGTTTAGAAAATATATTAAACGACAAAACTATGAATTCGCAAACAAAGATGCAATTTGAACGTAATTTTATGCAAAAAGAATTGAAGCAAATGTGTAAATTTTATTTGATAAAATTTTATATTGAATTCTTATAAGAATCATGACCTGATAGACTGAAATTATGTTCAGAACAAAATACGGGAAAGCAAATTCTATATTTATTAATTTTGTTGTAGATCAGTCTGTATTTTTTGGTAAAAAATTTATTATTTTATATGTAAATGTAATTTTTTACAATGTGTTTTTAGTTTTTTTAAGACTTTTTAGGTTATAAGTTCATAAATACCCAACAAAATTGTAGATATTTTCTTATACTAGAGTCTGTATGGTTAAAAAACCGTATATGATATTATAAATCTGTTTGGAAGTTATCTTATAACCTAGGAAAATACTTTGCATGCATAGAATATATTAGACTGCCTTCCCTTATTTGAAAATAACTATTGATTATTAAATATCAAAAGCAATACGGTTTTATGCGTAATTTATATTTTTTATATATACCAGATTAAATAAAAAGATCTACTAGTTTTTTATAAGATTTATACAAATATTATGATATAAAAATGTTCATACCTTTTGCTTGCAACTTAAAGCGAGATTCTAATAAATTCCTATTACCAACCACCCATGTGAATAATATTCCATTCAATAAACATAGTTCTTTAACTAAAATCTTGTATTTATATGCAACGATTGATCTATCAAAAAAAATTGCTTTAGATCCTGCATTTTTCTATTTTTTTTAATCGCAACTTTAAAATATAAACCAAGAAAATTTGTAAATATAGAAACCAAACTAATGCAGTATCACATTTAAGATGAACTTTTTATACATAAAGACATCATTTGAAATATTTTTATACTAATGTATTCTATTTTATCTATAAATTCAACTTTTTGTTGCACGCTAACAGTTATATTATCTCAAACAGTCAAATTTAAAAGAAAGAGTATGATAAAAATCTATAGAATGTAATTTTAGCTTCCATATATGCATTATCTAATTTTATGTTTTTTTATAAAGGTAGAATATTAAATTTTGTAGAATTATACTACTTCTGAAGTGCACTGAACTTTCATATCGAATTTCTCTTTTTTTATTTTTTTAAATTATTTACAAACAAAAAATATTATCGTGATTGAGATTAATAAACTTTTATTTCAGCGATTCAAAACGCTATAAATATTTATTGTCCGTGAAAAGCGCGTATAATTATATTCGTATAAAAATTTGCGTATTTAGTTCAAACAAATATACAATAGTATATATAATATGTTTGGTTTTTTTACTCAGTATATCATAGATTATTAATGTATTTATTATGTATTTATAGGCTATACACACAATGAAATCACAAAAAATATTTTTATCGATTTAAAGTATGCATAAAATAATAAACTATTTTTTAATGAAGATCTATAAATATAAAATCTAGCTTTTAAAATACGTAGATTTCATATTTTGTTTGTAATAAATAGAAATATATTTCATTTTAATTCCATTATTTATATTTTGGTTGATGTAGGCGGCATTTATATGAATTCTTATATGCTCAGATTTTAGCTGTGTTTAAAAAGCCATTTTTAAATTCTATTCTAACAAAGAGAATAATAATTCGAATTATTTTCTGATTGCTAAGAGATGCGATTATATAATATTACAACACTATGAATCATATCATGACATGATCTTAAAAAATAAATATACAATCTATGCGCATTTCTTGTGTTTATTACCTTAAAAGATAAAAATAAAACACTAGCATACAAATATTTTCGGAAACAATTTTCCAAAGTTTTTTGTGGGTAAATTTATAAATTTATTAATCTTGTGAACTCAATAATCGAAATATATATAACGATTTTTAGGGGTTCGATTTGAAAAAAAAACAACAGTCAACAGAACATCTATTTGTAGAATATTTTGTGTGTGCATCATTTTTAACAAATTCTATACAATGATACAATAATTCTATTTCAAATGAAAAAAAAATTATCTATATTTTTTTGATAAACTCTTTATGATATTACTTGAGTATTTTTCTGCAAGCTGATGATCTTAATTCATTTGAACCCTTTTTTATATATTCCAGGACTCTCTTATGATGTTAATACTTTGCGGAGTCATTATCAAAACAAAGATTTTATACATTCATTCATGAGCTAGATTTTTATATAATTAGAATTTTAATACATTATAAAAATAATAAATTTTGTTCTGCAGAAAATAAGATATTAAAAACTAAAAAAAATCATCATATATACATAGTGCAGATACATTTGTTTATAATCTTGTAACTCGAAAGATATCAATAAACTAAATCTAAAAAAAAATCCAAGATGTGTATTGTATGTATGATAATATAAAAATTGTTAATGATCATATATAATGATAGTATAAATTGAATATACACCTACAAGAATCTATTTTTATAGCTGTCATAGATAAAATATTCTGAATAATATTGAAATCAACGTTTCCTGGTGAAAAAATACTTTATGATTATTCCATTCAGATTTGTGTTCTAGAACTAAGATCATCAGGGATAATTTATCAGAGGATATAGCATACCGAACATGTAAACAAAAGGATGCAAGATTTATATTAAATGGTTTTTAAATAATATTTTTGCAAATAACCATTATTGTAAAGCATAATAACTAACAAAAAATTCTAAATACAATATCAAATAGTATACTAGGTATATTAAAAGAAATAATGACAAAAAACATTCAATACTTATTATTTTCAAATAAAATTATACATTGTCGTAAACAAAAAGTTTGTATAAGTACAAAAAAAAATTTCATTTTATATAAACACCACTAATACCAAAAATAAAATGTTACCTAACACAGCATTATGGTCAAAAAATAATTTTAGTTTGAATAAGTACTTATTGAAGTGAATACATAAATGCATAAAAATATAGATTTAGAGTCAGCAATTTATGCATTTTAAAACTAATTTGCAATATTAGTTTAATTGTAAAAATAAATACCTATTTTGCGCATCAGTGTATGAAATATCCTACGAAATAAATATCTCGATGTTGCTTTTTTCAATGAAAAAGATAAACGAAATTGTTATTAATCATTAAATAAATAAACAATTAAAATTGTTTGCGATTTTTAAAGATTTTAACTTTTTATGAAAATTATTTATGTAATTTTTCTACTAAATATATTGTATTTAATAGATAGGCGTTTAAAGTATTTAACAACTAAAGATTTCATGCAAAATTTTTGGTTCGCATACAAATTTTTATTGTAATTTGCATTTTATTACAAAAAGATATGAAATAGTAAGATTTTACTTTAATTTCTACCTTTAAATAAAAAATGATCATATAATTTATGCCATTATGTTTTAATTATCTTTTATTACCAGCTTTTTGGTACTTATAATATTTTTAAATAATTTTTGTGTTTTCTTGTTATTTTAAGCTTTGATAATCAATAATAAATTTTGTTAATAATTCACATATGATTATAAGTAGTTAGGCTTTTAGTATACCCTTAGATATAAATTTAAATATTGATGATGGAATATACAAAAATGGGATACTTAATTATATTCTTGTTAAATAATTAAGTTAATCGAAGGAAATCTGTTATTATATAGAGTGGCTATATTAAACGTAATTTCACAAATAGTTCAGCGTAAAATCGATTGTATGCAACCGACAATAAAATATATATTTTCTAGATGCAATTTCTATCTTTTTGATGTTTTTATATTCTAGATCAAATAGTAAAGTAGCCCAAAAGTTCTTAAAAAATTTCTGTGAAAATATAGCTTCATGCATATATTGAAAAAAAAATGCAAAATATATTATGAATCTGAAAAACCAAGTTTATTATAAACAGAAAAATTATGAACAATTTACTATAAAAATATAGCATATAGGGTATTTCGTAGGTATAATATATTTTTACATTCGAATAATAAATAATGAGAAATAGTTACGTTCGATAATCTTAATCGATTAAATTTCTATAAGATATTTTGGTGATATAAACAAAATTATATGTATTTTAAACTTTATCAGAAGCAATATGCAATATATATCCAGCCTTTCAATTAAATATTATTAGAAATACAAAAGAAGGTAAAAAACTTGATCAGGTTTATCTATTAAACTGAAAATACCAATATTAATCACAATAATAGAAATACTATATATAATTTGGGTATTTATATGATAATATAAAAGGTTTTATCTTTAAAAATACATAAATTTTACATTCTACTTGTTATTAAATCATAAATAAAAATCAAACACTATACAATATACATATTGTGGTCTGTAGGCCAAAATATTTCATTAAAACGAATAAATTATTTTTATTTCGTTTAACCAGTATTTATACTATCCTTGCATTATTTGATTTTGTGAAAGAATTCTTATTGCAACATATGTACAATGATAGCTCTTAAGGCAACAAGTATTTCTAAAATTGGTAGATGTTATGGTTAAAAAAAATTCATACCAAGAAAAAAAAACTTAAAATATATATATGAACACCATAATTTTCTACACATAGATACAATATCTAAGAAAAGGCAATCGAATACTTTAAAGATAGATATTAGAAAGCTGAAGCTACAAAATACGAAATTTAAAAGATATAAAAGAAAATTTAATATCTTTGAATTTGGTTATAAGTGAAAAAGTAATAATATTCTAATATACTGAAAATAAACAAAATACAATTTATATATTCTAAAATACTTTTTTCTAAACTCAACAAGTTTGTCTTTTGAATATACAGATTTTATAGTTTATAGATAATTTGATTACAAATGTTAATAAAAAATTTAACAACTGATGCTATAAAAAAATTCATGCGTGAATTATAACCTCTATTATATAAAAACGTGTCTAGTCGTATATTACTTTATAAACCAGCCTAAAAAAGATGTTATCCCATTTTTTTATAATTTTAAACTAGCATACTACATATATCGAATGTTGTCTTTGTTATTTAAAAAAACTCTTTATGCGTTTACAGAATAAATCTGAAGTTATAACATTCAATTATCAGATTTCATGTTTTCATTTTAGATAAAAGATATTATACCTGTTTTGAATGCATTTTTAAGCTCATATAAGATTCACAAATATGACATTTTTTATATCTATCAGTTTAAATTATTCCGTATATATATTTGGCATCAATTCTTGTGCGGACAGAATCAATCATATAAAAAAAAATTTGCTTATCATATTAAATATATTTCATATATGTTAATTCTATCATAAATATATGTAGAATAACATATTACAAGCTAGTAAAAACACATGTACAAACATACACAATACGAAAAACACTAAGACAACTTTGAATTAAATAATAAGATGATTTTCGAATATATTATAGATGTTAGTAAGAAATATGATTTTTTTGAAAACCTTAATTTTGTGCCAAAATATATAAGCTAAGAAATTATAATATGTTTTAAAATTTAGTCGACCAAGTAATATTTATTTATGAGTTAATTTTCTTTTTATTATTTTAACTATTGAGACGTGGTGAACGTGTGGGAAATTTTGCACAACCTCTTGATTCATCTTTTGACACATTCACCTGTTCTATATATCAACTGCACTTTTTCTCTCAAATGAGATATGTTCAAGTGTCTTGCGGAGTGTGTGTGATTACATGTATGCTTCTACATCGTCTGGGATTTAAACTCAATAACAGTTAACGTAGTTAAATAATGATTCTGTCAAAATATTTTCTTGCTTATATTTAGAAAAGAAAATCTAAAATTTCATTTTTTTTATGCTCAAATATGCTCAAAATAGTTTTCATCAAAGTATATAAGCCACTTTGACAACTAAAAATGTATTGTATATCAATGTAAATACCATGATTCTATGCAAATGTGTAAATACATAACAAATAAATCATCTTTCTGTTTACAACGAAATGAAAATAGCAATTGTGCATTAAAAAGCCCTTGAATTTTAGTTACAAAAGTATGAAAATTTTTTGTTATTTAATTTACACTATTCGTATATCTTTTGAATTTTTGCGAAAAAAATTATATAATTTTTGAAAACAAAGCTACCTAATTATTTTTTGGTGCTACTTTTCTGCTTGTCAACCCGAGATATTTGAGTTTACATATAACATCTAAGCATCGCATAACATAATAAATGTTTTTAAATAAATAAATAGAAATAAAACACTAATTTTACAAAAAAAAAATATAGTTAAATACAAACAAGAAGTAAAAAAAAAGTGCCGGTCGTATATAAAATAAAGTCTTTTTTTAAACTCTCAATTACTACATTTTATAGTGCAGAATAATTCTCGTTTTGTAAAAAAAAACGCCCGCTGAACTTCCAAAACTTAGTTATAATTGTTTTTTTGGCTATTATTTTCAATGTAATTAACATGTATCTGTAAATTCTTCACTATATTTATCCAACTATTTCTTTCTTTGTTTTCTAATATGCTCTAAAATTGCTTCGCCAGGTGTTATTTCTTACAATATTACGTATATAGAGATATTTTACAAACAAATCTAGGAATATACAGTCGTATATTTATATTAACATCTTATATAAATGATCTTTTTCCAATAAAATATATGAAATACTAGTATTCTTTGGTAAAATTTTTACGGATAAAAGTTGATGTAGTACTTTCATCGTTTTTATTTAATTCATAAATGTATACTGTTAGAAAATTATTTATACTTAAGTAAGAAAAACCCCGTTTTTTGTGATATTAATCGCAAAATTTGCGTGTGGAACAAGTATAGATATAAAAAATATAGCCAAACTAGATTGTTATAAAACCGTCATGGAATTCTATTTCAGCTTGCCATTTCATCTACAAAGAAAACTGGATAAAGTAATTGTTATCTTTTTTATATTAAGAAAAGGAAAAAATATACTTAAACATTAAAAATAGGCAACCTTTATAATATAAAAATCTATTATTATATCGTAAAAAAAACGAATATCTAAAAAAATTACTATAAAATTATCAATAAATCTAGATTATTAGCTTTCTGGCTTTTATGCTGTGCAAAAACTATAAAATATCTTGCCATAGAGATATATTTATATATTTTAGTAAAACATGAGAGGCACATATATCCATATTATTAGAAAAACTATGTTGTTGTTGTATCACACGAATATTCATAAAAATAAAAATATATCTAAAAGATTAACTATTAGTCCAAATTCTTTTTCTTTGATATTCTCAAGAAGATGGTTTTTATGACTAAATATGAAATTATACCCTAAGTGTTCATTTGCGATCAAATATTTATTTTTGTAATTACAACTTATATTAAACACTGAAAAACAATACATTTTAAAAGCTCTTATTGGGATTTATTGATGTCTTTTAAAATGGCATATCAGCTAAATTCTATATATTTTTCTTATTGAAAATTTTATTTAGAAGCCTAGTTCACAAATATATAGCATATAAGCACAAAAAAAATTAAAATTGATATTGCTCCTGCTGAATCAATTCCAGCACTGTAAATTGGAAAAACTATGCAACACTGTGCATTCAATGTAAATAAATTGAACATTTTAAAATTTTAATACATAACGCAGCCATAATGATCGTAATATTAGAAATTCGCTTTGGTTATATTTTATAAATATGTTAAAAACATTTTAACCAAAAATACATGGATGAACAAAATTTTTGTTTTATTTAGTAAAATTTTTGTTTTGATATATATCTATTATCATATCTAGAAAAGCAGAACTTATTTCTATATATGATGTGTTTTGTAACGTGTTAATCAATATATATTTGTATATAACATAGCCCAATGTTAATCTTATGATATCATTATGAGTAAAAAACATTCTAATAACAATATCATCATAACAAAATTACGACAAAATGTGTGTAATCTACTCTATTTACTATACAAGCTTCAGATAAAAATCTAAATGTTCATATATAAGATAGTAATACTGTATAAACACACGATCTTCTTAAATTAAAAATATTATGAATTAATTGATAAAAAAAAGGATGTTATACATAGATATTGCAAAGAGTGTTATATGCTAGAAAAATTGTGTTGATGGAAATAAAACTTCAGAACTAAATTGTGTTATAAAAGTAACAAATATGTGAAAAATTGGGCATATAATCATAAAATAAGATCGAAATAGATAACTTTCAGTAGATGTTTATGATTTTTTTTTCATATAAGAACCAGAATGTTTTGTTCTTTAAGAGTTTTATGCGCATATATTTAAATATGCGACTGCAATTAAAATATATTGACCAAGTAATAATACTAACGACTACTTTTAGCATTGAAAGTTTACATTTTGCAGCTAAATGGCTATTTAGCAAACGAATGAATATTTTTATGCTATTTATGGCGTATTTTGCTTCTTTATTGGGAATCACCTGAACTTATACAAGAAATTGTCAAAAAACGATTCGAGAATACTTAAGTATATCAAATTGTGCTATATATTTTATTTAACGAGGAAGTAGACTATATATGTTAAATTAGGGTGATCGATTATCTAAAGTTTTGCCTGGTTATCTTAAAAAAATAATATAACGATATATTATGAAAAATATTATTATTCTTATTGCAATTTTATTTACATACTTGAAAAAAAAATTCAATATAGCATTTTATCCTCTTAATAGAAGCCTAACATACAAAGAGATATTTATTGCACAAAAAACATGATATCATGTAATGGTAAACTTTATATTTTCAATATGAAGCCAATGAATAATTTTTGGTAGTGCCAGAGCGCCTTAATTTCTATATTTGCGATTTTTAATACAAAGAAATATGTAGATATAATTAAAATGGGTATTTACAATGTACCTAAAAATCAAAAATAATAAGATAAATGTTCAATGTATTTATACCACACATTGTAAATATTTTGACTTATAAAATTACGCAAAAATGATTTAAATTAGAAACAGATCTCGCTTTCCTCCTTTTTTTATTTTATGTAATCCATATTCTTTGTGAAATATTACTTTATTATAATGTTTGCAGTATTATTTTATATATATAAAGATGAAACGCATACAGTTCTTATAATCTTTTTATACATTAAATTTGGATTAAATATGTAAAAAAGTCATAAACATTCATTCTAAAGTCTCAACCAAGATATGTCTTCATAATCTTTAAAACGAAAAAATAAGATCTTTAAACATTTTCTATTGATAAAATATCTTTGCAAATATAACACATGTAATTTATTGTCTTTTATGCTTAATATATGCACTAGTCTTACTATTAATAAATTATTTTTCGAATTTGAAGATAGAAACCATTTTCTTTAGCATCTCTCAAAGAAAGTTTTTAAGTGTACATTTTTTTGTCTTTTATAATAATTAACTTTTATTTTTTCAACTATCAATCTATCTTAATAATTCATTCGTTCATGCGATTATTATATATAGAATCATATCTTAGCATTTTAGCATATATATAAAATAATGATCTAAAATATGTGTTGAATTATAAAAATAATATAGCAAGGATTTTTTATCACAGGAACATCCAAGTTCTGCTGCATCTGTTATCTTTTGATATGTATGTAGATGCAAAATTTATTATTGATTTTTTATTCGAGCACTAAAATTGACTTTAAACAACATGAACATTTTAAATTATTTTGAATACTAAATTTTGTGCTTTTATGCAATTATTTGCGCAATTTAGCATATTCTGCATTTTTATAATCAAACATTAAACGGAATCTAGTGAAATTATCAATTTATAAATGAACTAAAAATACTTAACAAAGATATCAAAATTATAATTATTTATCGAATTTTAAGAAATGTGCATTAAAATTACCCTCATAGTGTTTGATTAATTGATTTTTAGCAAGAAATTCCATAAGTTTGAAGTTTGAATCGTAGCATTTCACTTTTTATATAAATTTGAAAATTGATATTATAATTTTTTTTGAATGTGTTATATTAACAAGAGCAGAATCATCAAGTCGAAATATGGATAGGGAAGGCGTTTTCTTTTTTTTGTCTGGGAAGAGAAACTGATAATTTAAAGTATTGTTAGAATATAATTGTCAAAAAAATATATGTTTTCTGTTCTATTGAAGAATTCAAAACTTCCTGAGACTAAATATAGGAAAAATTGAAATTTAATGAACCCATAAATTAGAAAATTCATTACGTTCGTAAACCATGCATTTTTGTGGATTAAATCTATAGTATTTATTTAATTCATATTAATCATGTTAGTATTTCTCTCAAGTTCAACTTGCTTGATTTCCGAATTGAACCGCATATTTATACTAAAGGCTATTTTTTCTCTTCGAAGTGTTCACCAATACATCTCTTACTAGCGCTACCTATAAATCTCGATTCTATACCCAATTCTAATTTCGGCATGTATACTACGATCATCCAGACCATACTTTTTAATTTCCGGGAAAAGCAAATTGAGATATGCATTTTTTTTATTTCATAGTTAAACCTAATACATCAAAGAGCGCCTTATTATTTTTATAACGTAATTTTAATGGTAAATTTGCTCAAATTTATTGTATATACATCAAAAATGAGACCTTAATAAAAACAGCCGTCTAATGAGTTAATATCAAATATTTTACACAACAAATCTTGCTGCTGAGTCTACAGTGTATTCGGATTCAAAAAATTGAAAAGACTATAAAAGACATTATTATAATTGGTATTTCTTTGCTATTGTGTATGATTTTTTATAAAATTTAAATAAATGAATATAAGTTATTGGCTATAAACTGCATCCAAGTCCGCATTTTAGCAGTTATTAATAGTATAATGCATAAAAATGATTTTCCAGGTACAAAACACTAATATCTAGTAAAAACAGTTTTTATAGCATAACACTAAAGCAGAATTTAAATTAAAAGCATTTGTCAAGAAATCGTTTATATTGATAACTCCGGCTTTTCTAAAAAATGAATATAATGTAAATAGAAAGTAATTGGTATAAAATTTTTTTGTTATCTGTTCTATGACATGAACTTAAGCCGCCTATGACACAAAATAGAGCTTTAAAACTTTTTTAAACACATGGATGTAAATTTTTTTTTAATTCACAAAAGATATTGAACTATAGCATTTTCTAATGCATATTTAAATAAATAAAAAAAAATTCAACATCAACTTGGCATTAAAAAAATAAATGAATAACTTTTGTTTTTGTATGTTTTTTTCTGCTATAAAAATATATCCGGCTATATACGAAATAATCTAGTAAAATATAATTATTTAAATAATTAATATCGTAGTAAATTTCAGTGTAAAAATGTAAATTTTTTTAAATTTAGAAATAATATTATATGAGTAAACTACCGATTGAGGAAAAGACAGAATGTTAAGAATTTCAAGCAGCAAATGAAAGATTTGAAAAATACAATTTTAAATCAAAGAGCATAACTTACCAAAAAAAATATAATTCCACAAACCTCAGCTTCTCACTTTTATGCAATTTGCAGCAAAAATAAGCTAATCAATTGACAAAAAATCTTTTGATATATGTATAAAATATAAATTAAATTTATGAGTTGACTATATATATATTTAAAAAAAGTAACACCTCTATCATACATAAAACTATAAAATTATTTGCTAAAAACACATAAATTTTACTTACTCATACAATATTCTTGATTTATTTGTATGTGCAAGCATGAAATTTCTAGAAAGTCAAAAAAATAATCATGACATCTATATATTTTGTAGAGATTTGTGTATTAAATATATTTATTATTTGTTTCCACTATTAAAATGTTAAAAATATAAGAAAATTCCAACATTTTTATTTTTTCTTCCATTTCTAAAAATTGGGTAGATTGTTTGTTTCTGGGAAATGCTTTTATATATATTGAAACTATTAAGTATATATAAAAAATCTTTTCTCATTACCATGAAGCAGATTTAACATAATATTTTTATACGAAGAAGCTATATTGATTGCAATCTTTACATCTTTTTAAAATAAATTATCAGGTTTTTTCTAAAATATATGTTTATCTAAAAATATATGACAAACAGCTTTTTGCGGCTCTATTTCCTTGTATTCTGGTTCTAATGATGTTTTAATAATTTTCACCAATTGCCTCTTCATAAAATCTATTTGAGATGGTAATAATTATCACTATATACTCAAAAACATCTTATGATGATAACAACACATATTTTTATTAATAATCAAAATTCAATATATATAAAGAACATATTTCTACAAGATATTGTACTCTTTAGCATGGTAGCATATAGATTTTAGAAATACCTTCTACGAATTCAATTAACATATAATAAATAGATCTCCATCCGATTGGATTTTCCCAATGGTTTATTTCTATTCAATTCAGTACATGAAAAAATTGTTTCTAAAATCATTTCTTTTGTTCTTAAAAAAATCGTTTATACCCTTAAAGTCATTTTTAAATTTTTTTATCAATTTCATCCGCTTTTCGATGTGATATCAGTTTTAAATTTTTTAATAAGTTTACATAGTTTGTTTTTTTTATTCATAGCTTATAATGCCTATACTTGTAAACTTGTATTTTTAATCAGTGATATTCTGTGCCTAAGCGCTAAAAAAATTTAATTTAATGTAAAAAAACAGTTTCGATCAAATTAAGCAATCGATAGGTGCTTATGTTATCGTTAATCATGGTTGTTATTTACAATAGCAGCGATTTTCTTGGATTTAAATTGCACATTTGTATGCAATATATGTATCGTCATAATAAAATTGAAAAATATTTTATTATGATCCCCTCTTTTATAAAAAACCACCAATTTTAGTAAAACGTAAAAAAGATTTAAATTATAAAGTGGTGAGAACATATAGTTTAAGGGTTTTCTATTGGGTTCAAAATCCCTTTTATATGCATTACATATATTCTTCTCTGTGTATCTGGAAGTTATCATTCCAGTAATCGCATTCAAACCACAACAAGAGTTCAATACAAAAAATAAAATAATGCCTGTGCTGCTTAGATGACTCGAACTTTACATATAGAGACATAGAAAAATTTTTCTTTATGGTATGACTAAAAATTAATTTAATATTGTCATATTATATATGTTTATGAAACATTCTCCTGGAAATAATTTGTTGCGCATACAGTAATTTTATGTGTCTATTAAATGACAACAAAGGAATCGAATTTTAAGAACGAAAAAAATTAACAGAAGAAACAAATCTAACAGGAACACCTGAGATCCATATTTTTTTTCGCGTGTGTTGATTTCTTAACTTTTTCATATTAAAAAGATCTGATTATGGTTTATAATATTATTTTAATCACATCCCATGATCAATTATTCATAATATTGCAGATAAATAAGCAAAATATAGTCTCTCTGTCTCTTACCAAAAAAAATGTTATGATTTTTAGCCTATAGACGTCATAGATGTTTGTTATATGTAAAAAGCAACATAAAATTAGCTAGAAATGTATTTTGTTCTCCAAGGAAAATTTAGAAGCTGAAAAATTAATATAAATTGTTTAATTGTATAGGTATAGCAATTTAGGAGATGTATATTTTAATATTTGCAAAACCCGTTTACTTTTTAAAACATATATAATTTGCGCATCAGTCTTCGGTAGGTAAATATTTTCAAACAATGTTAGACGACATTTTATACATTATTTCACCCATATACAGCATTTAAAAATTTATTTTAAGAATAATTTTATGTTTATTGTATAATAGTTGCTTGTTTTGTATGTTATAGTGATCTTGTTTTCGTATTAAGATGATGAATTAAAAATAAGGAATTGTTATTTTTTTATTTTATTTTATGCAGCATTATATTTGTAAAATACAAATTTATTTTTATTCAAGCTCTATATACTTATTTTATGTTACACTTGGAATGCAAGAAAATTATGTTCCATGTGGAGATGTATATTATATAAGGTATTATTTTGCTGTTCAGGTTCGTTGATCTTCTCAAACTTATTTCTCTTTATAAAATTATTGAAATCAAATTTGAAATATTTAACCACTAAAAAACGTAAAAAATTAGTTCTAAAAATATTGTGGGTTTAATTCTTATGCAATCCAATTAGTAATTACGTATACCCCAATCAAAATTTTTGGTGTTGACAACGAACGTGGAAGCACACACAAGGAATATGCATAATTAATATGGTCTAAAATATGCGGTCTACCTAAGAGAAGTAAAACAAATGAGATTGCGATTATGAAAACATATAAAACACATCTAAGTCTATCTATTATATGTCCTAAAAAAGAGATATCACAACCAAATTCATCTAAGAGAATCATCAAAAACCATTTTATTTTACGTATACTGGTAAATACTTACATTAATAAGTGTAATAGATAGATGTTTGTATTTTACCGTATCGGGATTTGTAATGAAGGCAATTTTATGAAAAGCAAGTAATATAAAGGATATAAAAAATATATGCTGAGTTCGATTACGATTTAATAGATTGAGTAACTTGAGGCTCTAGAAAAAAATGATATATACTATGTAAATGCAATTTACAAAGTATTCTATCAAATGCTAAATAATATCGTATTGAATAATTTATAATTTTTTTGAATTTATAAAAATATATGGTGGTCCGATTATAGAATTTTTACTTGTATTTAATCATGTCTGCATTTTATACACATTTCCCCTCTTATAAACATGTTTTATTTTATAAATCAGCTCATGGATCTCCCTATAATTCGGATACATATTTTTTTTATATTCGTTTTTAAAGTATAAAATATCATAACTCACTAGCTTATTATATTTATGATGGACTAATTTTCTTATGCATAAATTTAATGTATTTAGATGTGGTCAGCCTATTGGGAATATTCCACAACACCTTTATGCATCTTTTTACACCTTCGCTGATCCACCTTCATCAACTGCTCTTCTTCTCTCAAATGTGATGTGTTCAAGTATCTTGCGGAGTGTGAGAGCTTGCATGTATGCATCTACTTTGTCCGGGATTTTTAACTCCTTAACATCGTTAAATGATATTTTGTGACTCCCCATCCCAGGTCATCACATAGATTTTATGATAAATATATTTATAAAAAGATCTCTTGGTTTTATATAAGATTCTAGGCTAACAATTTATATCTGTAATTAATTTTTGTCTTTGTAGTAACTAACTGGAAAAGATTTTTCTTCACAACCATCTTCAAGGAAAATGATTCCTTCGAAATGATAAACAGCTTTGTATTAACAGTGTATTTGTTTAGGCATATATAAACTTTTTAATTTTTTTTTTATATTAGATATATAATTATTTTTATGATAAGCAAAATTCTTAGTGATAAACAAAGTAAATTTGAAAAATCAAAACAAATATTAAAATTTTTTGGCCATTAAAAATCTATATAACCCGACAGAATGGAATTTTCATATTTTTCTATACTAAGGCATGATGTTAAATTTATAAAATCTTACGTATTGTGGCAGAATTATACGTTAATTATTCTTAAACTGTTAAATTCAATATAATGGTTGTAGTAATGTACAAGCTTGTAATTTAAGGCAAATTTACTTTCATCTTTTGTTTTTAATATCTTTATTTTAAAAAATTTGGATAATACTAAAAATTTACTGGGATCGTGAATCATAAACATTAACATTGAAGCCTACTATAATAAGCTATAAAAAATGGGTTTCATTTTATAATTGAAGTACTTATATTTGCGTAAATATTCCCAAAAAGTATACAAAAGTGAATTTGCTTGGCTAATCTTTTTACTTCGTATATCATATATAAGAGTGCATTCTAAATTCTTATTGCGGTTTTACACACAAATAAACCATCATTACATATTTTCCATATAGTTCATTTTTGCATACGAACAAAAAAATTACAATTATATGAGATTTATAGATCCTCAATTCGGCTTTTTTAATCCTTAAATTTTTAATTTTTATCTCAGAACATATAAACGTTATAAATTTTACATTCCTTTTTTTTGATGAATATAGCGGCATTTATCATTTGTTATCCAATGCTCAGTATCTAGCCGTGTTAATGCAAGCCATTTTTCTATATTTATTCTAACAGGCGGAATATAGATTTTAGTGCATGTTAATACAAGTTAGTTGCGATAATTTGATGATTGTAGTACTTTGTGATCATAATATGACATGATATTATAAAACACATAATCATTCGAAGCATATTTATTGTGAATTATGTACTTTAATAAAAAAAAAACTAGAACATACAAAGATTTTAGGATACAATTTATATGTAAAAGCATATAAATAAATGTCAATATCTGGCTAGCTTACCAATTGGATAATTTAATGATATATTTTTATCTATTGGGCTTTTATATATTTAAAACAATTTCCAAAAGAACAATTATTTGTAGAATATTATGTGTGGCACTATTTTAATCTAAATGTTTTCGATATTATATCTAATTTATTGCGATCTGATAAATAGATGTATATAAATTTCCTTTGATTCGCTCTTTAAGATATGTGCCGGATTCTTTTCCTGTAAGCTAATGAGCTATATATATTATAACTGTAATATTTTTTTGTGCTAAAGTATCTACATCATACCTGAATCTCTGTGTGTAGTTCACAAAACATAAATTTTATTTATTCATGGGCTAAATTTTAATAAATTATTTATTATTTGTGGATTATTTTTCTTTTTATCCTTTATATATATTGAGACGTAGTCAGTTCATTGTGAACATTACAAAACTCCTTGATAAATCTTTTGAAACCTTCCCCTGATTCTTTGGCATTAACTGCTCCTTTCTCTCGAAAGAATTTGGTTCTGGTGCCTGCAATGAAAATGTAATTTTTAAAGACATACAATAACAAATTCAGTAAGATATACGGTAGTGTGGGTTTTAATTTTATATTATTTTAATGCAATTTTCTTTTTCTAATTTATAAAATGTCAGTTTGTTAAATAAAACTGTTCTCAAAAAAATAAAAATATTAGCGATTCTTTTTTATGTTTTATGCTATTTAAATTCTGGTTTTGTTTTATTATGTCGAATTAATTTTAGGTAAAGACATTTATCTATCTATCATAAATTCTTTCTAAAAATAATATTATTCAAATACGTCATATATAGGTTTTTTGTATATTTACAGCTTTTAAATTATACCATAAATTAGGATTATGTATTTAATTGGTTTGATGGGAGCAAAAGAAATCTTTTTATGCTTTGTTTTGGACCGGATTTATACATAAATAATTTACAAATTTTAATAAAAAATAAAAAAAATAGATACGTACAATGAATAAATAGAAGATACATAATGTGTATATCATATATCAAAAAATGGCAGATCAACAAATATAGATTTTAAATGCCTTATTATTAGAAATAACATGTTTTTTTCTTCAAGTTAAAAAGTAAAATGTGCATTTTCGTGATTATGACAGTAGTATAATTTTTTAATAAAATATTACTTTCGCTTGCACAGTCTGTTTCTGTTTGATAAATAATGTTTCATAATATTAGACAGTGTGTGATTAAGATCCAGCTAGAGTTAACTAGAAACAGTATAGATTAGATGAATTTACATATATAATTATGATAATACAATAAATCGTAAATTATTATGCGTTATCGTTAAAATAAATACAAAATCAAATGTTCGTGTAGGTAAATTTTAGATATTAGAAATCTAGGCGTCACATATAAAAATTCATATACTACACTTTATAAAATAATTTTGATGATAGATGTGTAAGTATGTTTAATTTTGATTTTCTATTATTTATAAATTGTTAAATATATATTTGATATGCTTTTAAGTGATTTATATCATAAGATACTATCCATCCATATGTCAATTTATATTTTATCACCATGAAAATTTAATTTGTATTTTTTGCGCTTCTATGGATAATGATATAACGTGAACGAAGCCATCTAAGCACTAAAAAGGTAACTAAAATTTATATCTATATAATATACACACAAAATGACAAGTAAATTACTTAACAGCTCATATCCCATTTTTTGTTTAAATTAGAAAAGTCTTAAGATATAAGTGATCTATCTAAAGCTATATATGTTCTTAAACAGCAACGTTTTTTATTCTATCATATAAACTAAACTTATAATTCAGATATTTTCTGGTCATCATATAATTGGTCAACAAAAAGGCATAAATCATATAATATTTGAATTTTATGTAAAATTTGGGCTGTGATTTATATTTTTACTGCATGAAAGTACGCATTAGATCTAAAAACTTGCACGATTTTTCTAAACATATCTTTTATTAGCCAAACTTATCTTTAATATTACTTTTTAGACTTTAACTGCTATACTTCTCATATTAATTCATGTAGTTTATAGTGCCTATTATCTTCTTAACATATTATAGATGCCGGTAAAAAAATTTAGTTTTCAAGCGTCCAATTTATATCAATACTTTTTTTGGATCGAACTCATAAAATTGTGCTCTCTATGATATAAAACAAATTTTAAATAGAATTACATTTTTATACGTTTTTTTACAGTAATTTTTCATGTAAATCGATAATGCATTTGAAATAGTTTCATTAAAATGCCAGATTCGAGATTATAAAAAATAAATTCAATTTTTTGGATAAATTCAAAATGATATTTATAAAAATAAAGGAATTTAAATAATGTCGAATAAACTTTTTTTAAATGACTTTAGATGTTAAAATCTCGTTTTTCTATGAATAATATTATTTAAACGGTATTTAAGCGTTCTAACACGTTAAATATTTTTTTTATATTTCTATATTGTAATGCCAAAGTAATTCCATCAAGTAATTTTTATATGCATAAATTTTGTAATACGTTTATAGGCCTCGTCAATATCGAGCAAAAATCAATATAAATTTATCAACATCCTAAATGTTTATTTCTTTGTGTTAACTATACTTCATCGTATATGAATAGGCAATACTACCATTCATCTAAGTGGATTTATATACTTCAAAATATATACATTACTTTATGCGATAAGATTGTTAAGAGGCTGTATCTACATCAAGCGGGAATAATTTTAATAAAAAATTTAATTTCTATTTATTTATACTTTTAAAATAAAGTTAAAGTTTCTTATTAATATAAAATTTCCGTTTGATGCATTTATGTATAATGTGGTATCTTGAATAACCTATTAAACTTACCAAGAAATATTTTATAACCCGGATTAGAATATGCATAAATAAAGTAAGCAATATGGCATATATAGATTAAATCCTTTAATTATTTATTTTTTTGTTTTAAATTATATTACATGTCAAATAAGGCTTTTAAAGTAGATTAACATAATCATTTGCAAAAAAATATACACATGCATTTTTTTTGTTATATGTAAGATTTTATTCAACACCTTTCTTATTCTATTTTTTATGCACTTATATGGAAAGCAGCATTAAATCTACGCATCTTTTTATTTTTCAAAAATCAGATTTACTAATTAATTCTTTACTGTAATATTGCAACGGTATATGTAAATTTGTCTATTCTAATGGGTCACTTGGTATTTAGTTATCTTTTTTGAAAATTCATTTCATATGTTGTATAATTTAATATGAATTCAAAAGTTAGTCATGCCAAAATTTAAGATAATAATTGATTTAGTATTAGTTTCAACACTGAGAACTTATCATTTCTTTTCAGTCTTAAAACTATATACAAAAAAATAGTCGTCAAGACGATACATCGCATAAACATATTGGATCCACAGAAAATCACACCGGTCGATTTAATTAATTTAGATCGAATTAAATCTATTCCAGCTTAGAATAAAAAAACATATATTTACGGTATTTAAATTGATGTGATATTAAAATTAATATAAATTATATTTTAACATTATAATACGGTTAAGTGGACATAAATTCAGCTTAGCTGCATAATAATCTTAATTATAGCATCTTTTGGTTTTAACCGTTTTATTTTTCAATCGTATTGTAGATTAAACGGCTTTACTTAAGCTTGCTTTGTGTGGCTGAATATGTTGTCATGATGTAAAAAATCTAGATATATAGATATAATTTATCCGTGATTCTATAACTTTGGAGTCTTTTGATGATCCTATTTCTTTTTCTTCATATACGTATGTATATTAAGTATCCTTTCACTATACTTTTCAAATGATATTTTTATTTATAGTTTTAGTTATTATTAATAAAAACTGATGCTAATCTTAAGACACTTTTTTCTAATTTATTCTACAATAATTGCGAATTAAGTATTATTGCTAAACTCTTTTTCTTGATGATGCGAAATTTCGAGTTAATCATTGTCTAATCGCTTAAAAAATGCACCCAGGTTGTTATATTGTTCTTATATGTTACGGCGATGTTTGCTTATTGGTTGCTTAATCTAACTTATTATTTGCAGCAAATTTTGAATATATGTTTCATAAACATGTGAAATCCTTTAAATAGGCTTATAAATAGAAATGTTTAAATTTAAGCGATTCCGCATACGGATATTTAATTTATAAAAGCATTTTTTTGCTGATATATTAGTTTAATTTTCACAGTTGATATTCGTACAACCATATTGTAGTCATTATAGCTATTCCACGAACCGTTATGAACCAATAGTAAAGTTGTTTCGTGCTAAAAACCATACAACTTATATTCATGCAATAAACTTACATTTTTTTGCAAGAATTATACAAAAATTCTTTTTCTTTTAAAGATATTAACTAAAAAATTTAGTTAGCTTTTTATTAATCTAAGATTTCTAGTATATTTGTTTTACTGTCATATTCACAAAAAAAATAATATTATTTGATAATAAATATTTTCAATATTTTATATAATATATTAGAACTTCTGGGCATGTGTACTTAAAAATAAAAATATATACCATTATATTTACGTATTTTTATTCATTTTATGTAATATTAAAATGTGCGGTTTTAATGTGTACTCTTCCGAGATTTTTATACAGGGTGTACAAGAAAATTAATACTCACAAAAAGTATTTTGGGTCTTTATTTTAAACTTATAATAAAACAGGGTTCACATGGTTAGCAAAATTTATTAAGAATATATTATGCTTATGCCATAGAAAATTTTGACCAAAAAAATACTTGATGCCAGATTACACGTGTAAACTACATGATGTAACAAATGTTGACTAAATTTTAAATTTGATGTTTTATTTTGAACAACTTTTATTAAACATACTCTCTGACGATATTTGCAATTTAACACTCTAAGTAGTGTTAAATTATAAAGTTACCTTTATGTGAATGCACATTTGTAGCTGTATTCTCATGTGAAATTTTAGATTAATATTAAGTATTTTTTTCGAATACTATAGTACATAGACAGGTGCAATTGAATACTTTCAAAATAGTCTACCACGAATTTTATAAATTTGGGAAACGATAAATGAAATTAGTGTATATTTCATATATACATAGTTAAAAGTATTTCATTTGTAAAATTATCGCTGTATCAAATTTGTAAAAAAAATATAATTTTTTATTATTGAATATTTTATACAGGTATATTTTTTGTACTGTTTAAAAATATAGAAAATATTTATCTATTGTTAAAAAAAATTAAAAAGAGAATTTTATTTAATTAAATCCAATATTATACAGATGCACAAACCATCTCGATAAAAAAATAAATTTATATATAGAAGAATAGTAGAATTTACAATTATCTAATATAGCTATTCTAAGTAGAACTATGCTCGGTATGTAAGTCATGCCGGTAAGTGATGAAATAAGTGTGATACAAGGATTACTCAATAGAAAATATATTTTAATTCATTAATCATTTGGTTTTATGTCAAAAAAATAGGTAAGGATATGATTCTTTGACCGCATTTGTGTCGATAGCCAAATTGCAGTTGTTTTCTGGTTGCATATCACAGTATAAGTATTAATTATATAGTTTCAAATATATAATAGAACTCTGTCATTTGTATAATATTTTACTTATGATACATATAGAAACCCATAACAAAACTTATTTACATCATTTATATATATTTATAGAAGGATCGGATTATAGAAAATTTTACTCAAATTTTATTTAAAAAATATACGTGGATGTCAATTTTTATGAACAAAAGCATTTTTGTGCAAAAAAGAAACTTTAGTATAATATATTTAGAAATCTAACAAACAGATCAGCAGTGTTATATTAACAAATTTTTATTGATATTGGATTGTCATGCATTTGTTACATATTGAAAAAATTAGCTAAAGAAAATATAGATAACTTACTTGTGCATAAACATATATATAGTAGAAATTCTTTTTAAGATCGAAATATTATTTATTTTTTGCACTAAAAAAGTAAAAATTGCGAAAAAAAATTTAGAATGTAAATTTTATAATCTATATTTTTAGATATTTTGTAATGTAGTACTTTGAGATTCAAAATCGAAGATAAAATTAAAAAAGATTTTAAATTGTTTTATATGTATAATTTAATTTTATGTAATCTTTGAGGTCTCTTCATATTATATTTTTCTCATTAAAAACCTTAACTTTTCGTGTATAATTAAACTAGCAATTAACGAAATTATACAAATATCTGCAATTTTACACAATTTATCTTTTTTCAGTATAGTATTTAATATTATTCAAAGATTAAAAAATTCCACATGTACATTCACAATAAAAAAAAATATACAAATACATACGTGTTATTATAAGTTATATATGTAAATGGTATATATTTTACTACATGCCATTATGTATCTAAAAATTTTTAAATGAGCACACAAGAACATATCGATCTAAATTTAATGTGTTATATCACGCTTCAAAAATTCAAAACAAATCTAATGAATATTAAGGTGAAATAAAAATATCATATATTTGGTCGCCTTTTTTCACTAAAAAATTATGAGAATGTGAAATTTATTATATAAAATGATGTTTCTAGAATTCATTTACAACCACGATTACCTTGTTTCATGTCAGAAACAGTTTTACAAGTACTTTAAAAAAAATAAAGCATGAATATTGTTTTTTTGTGTTTTTCGATGTAAAGATAATGGCATGTGTATTAAAATACGAAACAAAGTATTTTATTTTCTGTGATTTTTTGAACTAATTATATACATGTTTTATTTTATATCATATTAGCTATATGGTCATTTATTAGTCTTACACCACGTATATATCATAGAGTATGTGATTTTAAATTACAGAACTCAAAAATATATTCCACATATGAAATATAAAACAATTTTTTATTTTTTAAACATAAGCAATATAAATTAAATCGTAAAATTAAGATTTTTAAAAAATATTATTTGCTTTGGTTCTTATTTACTGTTTTTTTTAGATAATATGGGTACTTTATTAAATTTTAATATATTATGGTGAAAATTTTAAAAGTGAATTTTGTTTAAGCACTAAAAAGAATTCTAAAATTTATACATAAATCATATTATACAATTTTCACACCTATATCAAACTCTTCGTATGTTTCTTTGTAATTTTAGCAAATTATGTATTATGAAATATACTTAAGTAAACAAATTTTTCGAATGATCAATTCTACAAATTTATCTGTATGATTATGATTATATCGGATTTTAGTTATTTAAAACCAAAACCTAACTTTTGGATTACAAAGTTCAACTAACAGTTTGACAATAAGGAATATGAACTTATTTAACCTTATGTGTAAACTATAAAATTGCATGTGAAAGAAGATTTATAGATTTTTTACATTCACTTCATATATAAATACGCTTTTTATATTCTTTTTTTTCTAAATCAACATGAAATAATTTTCTAGTGATAAAAAGAATTTTTTTTAGCAGAATAGTTTTAAAAAACTCTTTTAATCACAAATTTCCTATTTGAGCTTTTTTTCGTGCGTTTATATAATTTTTCTTTGAGCGGCTAACATTATTTGTCGGCTTTAATATCGGAAAATCGTTGTAAAAAAAATATCTAAGAAATCATTAAGCTAAAAGAATATGTTCTTATCCAGCATAAAAAAAAATTAGATAATTCGACATATAAAACTAAAACTAAAATCAAAGTTGATAGTTAATGCTATGTTATATTTTTTTATTACCATTTTCTCTTAATATCTCTTAATTAAAAGTTATATTTATAGATTTAAAAATCCATGAAATTCGTTATTAATAATATTTTTGCCTCATATTTAGTAATAGAACCATTAAATAAATCATCTATATAAAAAATAAAGGTTCTGTGCAGCTTATCTAGCTGAAAATGTATTTTAATGTAAAGTCTTGGTTTTCAACGTATATCTGTTTTATATGTATTATTAATAAATTGTGCCTTATAATAAAGTTTATTCGTATTATCAAATAGTCGTAGATAAAAATAAAGGTTTTTACAAATTATTATTATAAATTTAAAAATGATTAAATGGTATTAATATTTATGGTTTAATTGTAATGTCTAAAACCTTTTAAATTTTATTAATTCACATGCTAGAATTGTACCACCTTTTGAACTACATGATATCGAGAAAAAAAACTTAATGATATGAAATTGGCACGCGCAAAACTACTAAGCATATGATACCAAATTAAGTTTTAGCACTTAAATCTAATGTAAATGTAGATATTATTCGGTATATAAAATTCATTTTACTTATGCAAATTTATTTCCCGATGATATTGCATTTTTTTTAAACATGTTTTGTATATATTTGACAATTTATAAGCTTCATAAAATAGATTAATGTATATATGATGAATTTTATTTTTTTCTGTATATTATTTGATGTAATAATAGCATAAAAATTCTTTTTTGATGCTCATTGACAAATAGATAGCAAATTAAAATCAACCATATATAAATGTGGACTAAATGTATATTATTTTCTTACACACTTAAAGGTAATAGTGATCAATTGCGAGGGCATTCTATTATCAAAAAGCAGTTGTTAAATGCTGTCAATAAGTAATGAACTAAGAAAAAACAGAGTATGAGACCTATATTGTTAGAAAGATTTTCAAGTAGGCTTTGTATATTATTGAGCAGCAGAAAATTTAGTACTTTCTGAATGTAGAGACAGTGTTATGAGCTGTAAAATAAATTTTTGAAAATTCACAATACATGTGAACTATCTAAAATTGTGATGTAAAAGGTCGATTTTTTAATTTAACATAAAGATCCATTATAGCATATATGAGAATTAATAACATTAGAAATGTAAAGTACATGTCAATCAAATATACATTTATAGAAAGAATGCAATTTTGACATGTAATATATACACTGCATACGTGTGTGTATAAAACACGATAAGCTCAACATATTTCTACAAAAATATTAAACGATATTGGAATATAAAAAAAGAATACATAAAACAGCGCTTGAATATATAAATAGCGAATTTTTCGCTGAAGACTAATCATGAAAATTATAAATAGCTAATAATAATAAAACTCATACATCAAAGAAAATTTTGATCATATTTCATGAATTCCTGCAGACATACATCGTAAAATTATTTAAAAAAATAAAACTTTATTCTAAAACTCTTGTATATATATTGCATTCAAGCCAAAATACTTTTTACGAGTACTTGTCATTTTAAAAGATTAATCAAATTTAAATATGAACTTATTTGATAAATCAGTCACATATTCATACGAAGAGCAAAATATATCGTAAAACAAATCTGTAATATTCAGTTAGAATTGTAAACAACATTTTACATACACTTTGTGCATTTTAAATTACTCGCTTCTCATATAAGTATACTTTCCCTTTTATCATAATTCTGTAGCCAGAAAATTTTATTTCGATATTAAAACAATACGATTCTATGTGTAATCAACCGATATAGAACAAAACTAATAAATTATTATTATGGTTCTTTATTTTGATATCAAATCTAAAATTTATATATTCGATCAGTTAAGTATATTGTAATTTTCAACATAGTGAGTGAATTTTTATTTTTTAAAAGTGAGTCGATAACTTAAACTTCCCTTTTCTTTTTTAATGTATTTTGAACATATCCAATAGCAATAATTATTCTCCTTTATATGAATAGTTGAAATTTTGTTTAATGATTTAAAAGCCTTAAAATGCAAAATCCACGCGATATACAACAAAAAATTCATATAACAATAGGATAAGTGTTAACAAAGGATAAATTTCCTTATCAAAGGATATTTTGAAGCTTTGTGGATTTACATCCATAGCCATATAGAATCTGAACGATTTTAGCAAATTGCTCTATGATTATATCTTTTTACTACATTATGGTGTTTTAAATATGAAATATCCATATAACCGTAAAAATTGTAATAGATCACGTGATTTTGAGCATGATAAACGAGTCAAATTTATCGGCGTCATAAACACTGTATGTCACAGGTAAATGCTATTTACTATGAGGCAATTTACAGGTGTATGCTCTAATTATTGCAGATGGTCTGGATTGAACAGCTGTTTGATGATTTAAAAATGCTTATACAGAAGATTATGTGAAACTTCAATCTCTAATCACAAAATAGTGGTCTGATATATACATATAAATCCACCAAACCAGAAATTATATTATTTTACATAAATTCTAATATATCAAGCAATAACCGATAGAAAATATCTATCCGAACAGAAATATATTGCTTAGATTAAAAATAGAGTCACAAGCAATGATGATAATAGGGTAAAAACTAATAAAATTGATAAATAATGGTGAATTAATGCTCTTTAATATATAGGTTATGAAATGGCATTATAATCAAAAATATATATTTTATGATCTGTACAAATAAAGAAATGTTGAATATATTGATAATTAATAAACGTGATTTTAGCTAAATAGCGAAACATGGTTTTCAAACTTTAAATAATATTTGAACAAAGCGTTTAGAAGAAGATTTGAAACCTAAAAAATAGTTATATTGCTGTATGAGGATTCAAATATATAATTAAATCGTAATAAATTTTTTTTATTAAATATAAGAAGCATTCATTCCATTAATTTAAATTGATTGTATGTGATAAATTATTATATCAAAAGGAAATAGATGTCACAAATGATATCGAGGCATATATACAAACCTTTTGAATGAATAAACATCGCGAATCAATAGGTCTCAAGAGGAGCTGATATTTTGAAGAAGACTAGAGTGGAGAATCTAGCTGAAAGTATGAATACGGTGTGGCAAAGCGAATCAAGCTAGTTGTACTGGAAAACTAAAACTAAAATTATAACTATAAATTTAGCTTATAAATTAAAAATTCTATTAGAGGACTATAAATTTGTATATTTTTTTGCATATATTAATTTTTAAAACAGAAATGAATGTGTAAATGTCAAAGTCTTTATTAACGCTCGATTTTTAAAAATTGTTATATGTCGTTTATAATTTTTTTTAAATGTGTAGAGATGATTAAAAACTATTTTCAAATTATTCTTAACTTTAAACATATAAATATATTTACATCTAAAAAAATTGTTGTCTATGATAGAATCGACATTATTGTCTACCCTTAAATCTACCTGCGTATTATGTGCACATATAATAAATATAGCAATTTTTATTTTTTTATTATACCATATTTTATATAAGAATGTGTAATCATAGGCATAAAATATATGAATAGAATTATATATCAATAATAAAGAAATATAAAACTAGATATAGTTTTCAAAAAAAGACATTCCGCTCAAAATCAAAAAAAAATCGGAATAAGCAACTTTAAAAAATATCCAGGGACACTTGTCTTACAAAAACAGTATAATTATAGCTAACGTGGTTATTTCAACAAGAATACAAAATAAAAATTGATCATATAAAAACTTAGCAAACAAAAAATTATAAAAATACTGGTATACGCGATTTAAATATTTTTTATATTCTTTTGCGATTTTGATGTAAGTAAGTTATATACATTAAAGGAATTTACGTCATTTTTAAATTCCTAAAGCTTTAAGTTATTTCTATATCCTCTAAATCAGACTTATTCCAAGAAAACTAGATCTGATATGCCAGATAAAGTACCAATGAATATCTTGGTCTATTAAAAAAGGTTATTTATGTTGAAATTTTTTAATCATATATAATAAAATTATGCTTTTTATTTTATAAAATCACAAATTTCTACTTTTTAAACTGGATCATTTAAATACTTTAAAATCATTCAATACGTTTTATTAATTAGAACAGCATTAAAAAATGTGATCTTATAAATATTAACCAGACCTAATGATCATGTATATCTGTCTATAATTTTTTTCCTATACTAAGAATAAATCTTCTTTATTTATTATTTATCTATATTTAAAATGTAATTTTTTAACATCTATCTGGTCTAAAAAAATATCCAGCGAATCTCGAATTATTATTTTCATAATGTTTTATGATATGTAATACATCCAAAAAATAACGCAAATGCGTATAAAAATTAATGCGTATAGAACAAAATCGATACGACTTGAAAAAATTTATTTATAAGCTTAATATTATTTAAATATGCAGATAAGATATTTACACCCTTAAAATATTAAATTTCCATTGCCATAAAAAGTATTTGTGTGTTTTTAGCTTGCAAACCAATGTTAATTGAATTTATTATTATTATATATCTAGATCATAACTGCCATATATAATATATCTAGAACATGACTGCCATAATCCACGATAAATAATAAATTATTTTGATCAAATGTAACAAGTTCTTATTTTTTGTGATTTTCAAAAGATATTTATAATAAAATTTTTTGATGTTATTCCAGTATTGGACCTATATCGTTATTTTATTAAACTTTTATATGTTCGTAACTTTAATTTCATCAATCTAAACCACGAATACATTTTTGTGGATTATGAATTGTAAACAATGTATAGTAATAGCTATGAATATCAAAACTGTAGATGTAAAATCTAATAAATTTTTGTTTCCAAAATCATTATACTTTATTAATTAAATTAACAATATCTTATAACCTAAATTTAATGATAAACACAAGAAAAAGGTTTTTAAATAATTTTTTTTCTTCTAAGATTTATTTCATCTTTTAAAAGAGTTACAGCGTATTCTAGATAATTAGAATATAAAAATGCTAGCGAATACATATTTTTTTTTATTTTTGATGGCACATCTTTAAAGGATAGTAAAAATACTATAAATTATTAAAATTTATTTATATTGATAAGGTTAATGAAAGTATCTTTTTTATATGATTAATTTGGTGAATATGTTTTGAAAAAATAAAAATATAGATAAGTTATGACACAAAAAGTTAATTGAAAAACATTTTATATTTATTATGGTTATGAATTTTTTATTAAAACGACCCTTGATATTTTTTAATTTTTTATTAAAATTATATACATAAAATAATATTTCAAATATTTTGTTAATAATAGCATAGATTATAATTCCAATAGCGAGTAAATTGCGCGTGTTCATCAATGACATGACGATTAGTATTTCTACTAAATCATATATTTAGTATTCATATATATCAAAAATGCAGATATTACTTTTAAGCAAAAATCAAAATAAAAACTAATATTTTTTATTGTTTTTTATAGAATATTTTCATTTGAAATATGATAAAATGGCACAAACCATAGACTATCAGCCTTTTAATAATTACAAATTCAACTTTTAGAAGATTATTTATTAGTAAAAAACAGTAAATAATAAATAAATTATGATTCTAATATTTGATTCACGTTTTATATTTATTAAAAAAAACCATAAATTCTTATAGATGAATAAAATGATCATTTAAAAGAAGTTATTCAACTATTTTGAACCACACAAACGTATATAATCATTTATAATTAAACGTTTTAAATCAATTTTATATGCATTAGATAACTTTTAAAAGATAATATTTTGATATATCCTAGGGTGAATATTTTTTACATTCCTAGCTCAAAATAATTTATAACAAAATTCAATACACGTGAACTCATCTCATTTTATAGAATAAGGACTGTATTGTTCTTAGATCAGTGTTGTAGTCAAAATATTTATCAACGGTTGTGAAATGTCCCCAATAGGCTGACCACGTCTAAATAGATAAAATGTATAAAAAGGAACTTATCCCATAAATAAAAAATATTATATTTAATATTCAAATAAATTTAACAGAACTATAACATACAATTTTGTTCATATTATAGTAACAAGAATTATTTAATCTATGGTTTATTACACTAAATAAATTGTGAAAGTGAAGAAAAATTTATAAATTTATTTCCCATGATTTTTCATTTTTAAAGGCGATACCATTTTTATATCTGAAAATATAATAATCACTTATTTTTTTATATTAATTTTGTAATGTTTTATTTGTTTATGCTTTGTAACTAGCAAGATTACAGAAGAATCCACTTTACAAAATAGCTAAGATAATGAAAAGTAAAAAATGGGATTTATACGTTACTTATATTAGACAAAATGCACATATTGGTATAAGAATAGGTGTTAACTTTATAATAAAACTGTTTTGAATAAAAGGAAAAAATCTGTGATGATCAATGAATTACTTCATGATTTTGATAATTAAGATTTTAAAAACTGTTATACGTTTAATTCGAATTATATGTAGCAGTTAGTATACCGATTACGTTATATGAAAACACAACTTTCTAAATACGAAAATTTGCATTACATATTATTATTTATTTAAAATTTTAATATCTAAATGATTTCTAATTTTTACTATGGCATAATTTACAGGTATTTATTAAATTTTATTGAAATACTTTACTACTTTTGAATCTTCATAATACTGAATATTGTGACATGATATGAATTTCGATAAAAGCTGAAAACCTCCATAGATATGATACAAAAATTAAGTTAACAGACTTATATGTATTCTATATTACAAAAAATTTAAATATATCTCAATATTTTTATAACGAAATTTTTTTTCTAGTATAAACTATCAGAAAATATTACGTCAAATAAAGCATTGCAATATATTATCGTTTATTATAGAGGTATTTTTTTTGTGAAAAAGAATGCATCTATTGTATTTAAGCGCAATGCACTTTCCTTTTATGATAACATAATTTTTTGGTTAAAAACTGAAACCAAGAAAGGTACTTTTTTAATAAATATATTTTCTTTCAAGATTATAAAAATGATTTATAAATAAGCTTTTTTATCTCCAAGGTTCTCTTTACACATCATTCTAAATAAGAAACTTATAAAATGGTACTTATAGCTAAAATCTAAGTCTAATGATTAGAAATCTGCTAAACACTATACATGTAATTTATTTAAATCATATTTTTTTGATCTGAGATCAATAGAATAAAAATTCACATGATTATAAGTTTATTAAACCTAATATTTCATTATAATGCGGGCTGAAGAAAAATAAAACAAAAAGAAATAAAATTTAAAAGCTATTTATAAACCTAAAATAAACATATTTACGAAAAATCCTGCTGGTAACTAAAATCAAGGCAAATATCATGAAAAAATACTTTTTTCATATTATAAGTTAGTGCAAGGAGAGTTATAGAATAATATTTTTGAATTATTGAATATTGACAAATTTTTTATGTATTTTTTTATTCTAAATTCGTTCAGCATTTCATATTATCAATTCTACCTTTCTGTTCTATTTGGATTCTTGTAAATTTACTTGATTGAATCAAATTAGTTCATTTTATTCTTGTTTTCAATCGTATATATTTTTGAAATATAATTCTGCTATATTCCTAAATTTGTAATCCTTTGAGTAATGCAATATAGAATTCCGAAAATTCTAGCTAAATATTCATATAAGCAAAAGAATTTTCACTGATTTCTTTTTCATGAAGATATGTTTTCGAATATTTTATTACAAAAAAAAACATAACGCTAGAGAGAGCAACTAATTAGAATCTATTGTTCACCGAACAATCATTATCGATAATTTTTAAAATTACTACTAATTTTATTTTGACTTGAATTCTGTGAAATATTCTATATAAATGTGATTAAAATAAGCCTTCTAACTCTTATTAGTACGAGTGTTGTATTAAAATATAAATTTGTTTTTTCTGTGTAGATAAATTTTCTAGATAAGAACATTACTGGAAAATTTTTTTGCAAAATAAAAATTATTTTTTAAGATGTACAACTTAGACTAAATAAAAATTCATTTTTTTTTTAATATACTGATTTAAATGTAATATGACTATCTCTAATTAACAGTATAAAGTATGCATATACACAATTATAAATTCATATAATTCAATGGCTTGTGGTTCTTTTTTGATCAGAAAGATATTTAATATTTAAATTCAGTTATTAACTAAATAAAATCAATTATCGGCTTTGATATGAGAAAATCATATATTTTTTATGAAAATATAATCAAAAAAGTTAAAAGAGGAACATAGCTTGATATAAAAAATTATAAAATGCATTTAGTTTAAAATGCAACGTAAAGACCGAAAATTATGTAGGGTTATTTATTACTAAATTTGCATATTAATCAAGAAAAATTCGCAAATATGATAAATAAAAAACAATACAAACGTAAAAAATATGTATTAACCATGGTTTGTAAACGTATATATGTCTAAGCTGCGTCATTTTGATAACTGTACTTGCACAATGCTAAATAAATCAGGAATTTTTTGAGTTTACAAATGATTGGTATGCGCATAAATCGTCTATTTAAAGTATATAATAGTGTTCATATGTCAACAAAAAGTTTTTCGCATAATTTATATTTCTTTTATATATGCATTTATACAATATCACAATAACATTGATAGAATGATATCTATAATGACGTTATATAACCAATTTTCTAAATTACAGTTGAGATCTCATGTTTATAAATATCTAGCTGCATATGAAAATTTTAAAGATATTTGTTTTACGTGTAAAAAACGAATGCAAATGAAAAAATACCGTAAAAAGTTAATTTTAAATAAGAATTTTTGCAATGTGCATGAGAAAAATATTAAAAGTGTGACTAAGTTAATTTTAAAAATAATCATACAATACATCTTCATTGGAAAATGTGGTAAAGTATTTATTTTATTATATATCTCGTGTTTTGAATAATAAATAATTGAATGAGTTCACAAATTAAATACCTTACTATACAAACGTCAGAATTTATATATAATTCTATCTAAATTCCTTTGTTTTTTAATCACGGAAAATTTTCATGATATTCATCTAATTCGCAATCTCAAATCCCAATATAAAAAGTGTAGACGTTTTATTTAGATACCTTAAAAATATCCTTTGCATTTTTTTAAAAAATGCATTTTCAAACATCTAAAGAGTAAGGAAATCAAATGTATACATTTATAGTATATTAGAAACCTAAAGTCCGATATCTTAAAAATTTAACGGCAATAGAAAAAATAATAATGCCAAGTTACATTAATAAAGTGTTAATTATTAGAAATATATAAATTTTTAAAATTATTTTGCTTTTCCATAATTTAATTTAGATTTTTCTTTGTTTTCAGAAAGCAATATTCCCTATTGTTGCAAATAAAGAAATGAATACAGGAATCTTATTCAGACAACAATTAAATCAATTTATAGATTTTCAGCTTTTAAAAACGGCACAATATTTATTTTAAATCTATACACAGGCAAAAAAACCATCTTCGTGATGTAAAAATACAATAAATTATAGAAATTGTTTGTCTTTGGCGTGATTTTTACATATTGTAGACTTTTTTTACACAGTGCGGGTGTAAGAACGTTATATTTAATGTTAAATATCATCTCTCCTTCTTTCGTGCCTCATATAACTGTATTAATTTCTAATAAAAACCCCATTTCTTGTACTTGGATATGTCATACCTGCATCTTGACTAAAAAATTGTATCTTAAATAAAATTTATGTGTGATCTTTGTATTTGTATATGTTTGTTAAGTAATCTAAAGCATGTAATCGCATCTATGATGCTACAACTTTAAACAAGATATTTGTATCGTAATATTGATACATGTGACATGTTAAGTTATATAAAAAATATTATTTATTCATGCTTAACTATTGTTTATGAAATCTGTAATAAAAAACTGTAAAAAGTCCTATACTCAATTCATATATATATTTTTTTCTAAATACGTTCATAATATGGCTAAATGTCGAAATTTTCATGAACATATAACATTTTTGATCAAATTATTTCATCTGAATAGAAAAAATAGGGTTATTATATCATTACATCTTCACGCTGTCATCTAGGGCAGGAAAGTATAATAAAGAATCCTTATCATCGATAATCAATTTGTAAATATTTTTTCTAGATATAAAATTATTTTTTTTATAAATATGTAAAAAGCTTACAATTTACAAAAAAAATGTATGTCTATATTATATTATATTGAATTATTTTTTGATTAAAGGGGAATTATTTTAACAAGAACATGTAAAATTGAATGATCAGAGTTTTTATTATAAATTGGGTTATTATCTTGCAAATTATGTAAAAAAAGAATGATTTTTGAGTTGATTTCAGTTTACGTAAACACTCTATGATGCTTGTTTTTTTAATTAATGAATTGTTATTTCTTCTTAACCGATAAATATTTTTTTCTTTGTTTAGAGCTTGTAATATATTCCTGTTATTTCTTTTTCAATTTACCCAAAGTGCAATTGTAAATAAATGATGATAAAAAACTATGTTTCATGCATTCGAATATTTTTTTAAAGGATATTTTTACGTTTATTGGTTTTATTTGGCAATCCAAGCTATACTAGTGACGCAAAGAAAGAATCATATTATTACACTATCGATTATTATAATTGAGAAATAAAAGCAAAAATTTATATTTTGAATTTATCATTAAATCCTTCGTTTTAAAAATGTTTTAAACTGAATGATAAACGAATATTTCATTAAAAAAGGTTTTAATATGAATTATTTGCACCTTTAAAAACACATACAGTCTTATCATACGATTCCTAGTCATGCTACGGGTCTTTAATATTCTATTATCTTATATACATACGGAAGTTTAATTATATGCAGCATCAGTAGCCATTAAATACTGATTCGCAATATATTTTATACTGGATGGTTTTAATTTGCTTTGAAATATATAATAACCAGCTGCCACGTGAAAAAATTAAAATTTGTAAAAAAACCTTTATAAATGATTTTTTCTAGATAAAGTAAAACTTTGGATCTAATTTGAAACATAATATTGAATATTTTATTTGATTTTTAGATAATGTACATGAATATCAAACAATAATGGGTAAAAAAAAAGTCTTATGTTTAATCGTTAAATTCAATCACTACTAGCCTTTATACCAACTCAAAAAAAAACAAAACTGTAAATTATAATTTTTTGATGTTTGGAACTTTTCGTAAGCAGAAAATCAGCATTTAGATGTTTAAATATAAGAAAGCTGGCTATATTCAACTATATATAGTCTTATGTGCTTCGAAATATTAACTAACGCAAAGTTTAGTTAAATATATAATATTTTGTATTTATCTATATATCTTTGCTTTCTAAATACAATTAAAAATATTATGATTATACAGTACCATTAAACTTTTTAAGTTCCTCAAAATAGAACCCGGACATCAACACAAGACTAATCATAATTCATTCATACTGGAACTTAAAGTATATTTTCACATCTTTGGCAAGTTTATTGGGCTGAAATATAGTGTAAAGGGGTAACTTTTATTGGATGGATTCAATTCAAATATAATTCATTTATTAATCTATTAAAACTAAAGTGAATGACAACTGGTTTTACGCACAATTAAATCTAGTAATGTAGATATAACAGATAGTAATTTTATCCGAAAAAACTTTGTTGTATCAATAAAGCATTTTATATGCAAAAATATCTCTTAAATTAACAAAGTGTTAATTTAAATGTTTATATTTTTTTGAAATTATATATTTGTTTATAAATTATCCCTCCCCACAAATATCTTCATTTATTTAAATGGGATTCTCTGAAGCCTATATTATATCTTGTGATTTTGTTTAACTTCACAGTTTATCACGTAAATCAATAAATTTATTCGAAGACTTTTTATACGATAACTTAAGAAAAAACATTTATTTACTATAATTTCGTGATTTTTAAATCCAAATTGAGCATGTAAATTTGCTATCTTCGTATCCATTTCAATAATTGGGTTTTGTAATATGTGCCAAAGATGCCAATTTTAAAAAATCATATTCAGCAAAAAAAAGATTCTTAAGTATTGAAAAGAATGCATTACAAGTTTGTTGTACTTATATAGCGTGTTTCGTCAGATTCCGTTTCCAAAATAACACTCATTTTAAATTTAATGATAATATTATGTAAACAGTGGAATCAAAAAGATATATACAAATGCTTTAATAAAGCAAAAAAGTAAATGTTTTTTAATTCACATATTATTATGTAAAAATAATTTACACAGATTAAATTATAAAATCGGAAAAGAATCGAAAAAATCTTGCTAGAATAGAAAATAAAATTTAACAACGTAAAATGTAAACTTTGTGTGATGTATATCATATCCACACTCATGAGCAATTATAATCCTGCCAACAATTTAATAATAGAAATCGCCTAAATATCTTTTAAAAACATATAGCAGCTGTTGCTTTTGCAAGCCGATTGAACTTTTTCAGATTACTAGAATTTATTTGAAAAATCTTTTAAAAATGATATATAAGCACAATTTTTATTTGTATTTATCATCAGCGTTATATGTTACTAAACTAATCAAAGGATTAATTTTTTATAACCATGAATGATTATAAAGATATAACTTTTAAATTTATATCTTTCATGTGTGTTGTTAATAATTGTATATAATGTAATGTATTTCGTTATGCTATCTAAACATAAAAATTTAGATTTGAATGCAAATACGCAGTTCATTATTTTAAAGAAAGAAAACCAACTTATTTTGCACAAGAAAAATAAGACAGCATAAAATTATAGTGGCTTTAGAAGCATCAAAGAGAAACATGTATTTGTGTATAGAGATTGTTTAAGTATTTCTATCACGCTAATAAAGTATTTATGTAAAAATGAATACTTTATTAAGATGATTTTTTTTAATATTGTTTTGGATATATTTAAAGCATGAAAAAAAAATTAAATTAAGATGTATTTTATGAAGAGACGATTAGGAAAAAATAAGATAGAATATTTTCTAAAAAATTTTATTTTGATATTTTGTATTTGACTAAGCTATGATGAAGGTAAAGAAAAAAATTCCCGTCTTTATATGATTAAAATAATGATAGCTAAATGCATGCTAATTTGCGTATAAATTGATTCTGAATATAATATAATCACAATTAAATCCCAACGATTTTTTCATGATGTAAAACCAATACAATAACCGTAGAAGCATATTTATATCTCATATTATTTTATGTAAATAAAATACAGGTTTAAAGGATTTTGATAATTTTTTTGCACAAAATATTTAGAAAATAAATTAGATTTTATTTATAGTATATATAGCAATATATTAATTATAATAAAAACACATTATTAAATAAAATACAACTAAATTAGGATGAAAAATTATCTACAAAATTAAATATTTTCCTAAAATTTTCATCTCATTTTCTATGGCTGTTTTTATGGTATATATGACCTAACACAAGAATTAAACTATAATGTTATAATAGTTGGTTTAATAAAATATTAAATATTTGAAATAATGAACGCTTCATCTAATACTTAATATGCTCTGTTTTTTGCGGGTATAAGCATTAAAATATTCACTTCATGGTGGTTTCTAAGTAAGATATAGTTTATTTTAATTTTATATTAGACTTTTTTTACAAAAACAAACAAAAATTTATTAGATCATGTATTTAAAAAAATAAGTCTGAACTAATCCAAAGAGAATTTTTAGAATATAAAATTAATAATATATTAAAATTCTCTATAAATGTATGTGTTAAAATTTAAAATCAAATTTTACTTTGCTAGTTTGCTCAAATTATAATCAATAAAATCTTTTTTTGTTCTATCAAATTATCCTATAATATTTAAAAAAAAACCTTTATTTCGTTAATTTCATTATTAGTTTTTATGTATTTGAATTTTGGGTTAGGTTTGCTTATTAAAAGCCTCGGATATTCTCTGTACATCAATAAAATGCATCGAACAAAGGTAATACTTAAAAAAATAATAAGTTTACGAACATTTGTCTTTAGATTTCACTAATTAATATATGAATACCAACGTGATTTACAATGCTTATTCTGCTATAATAATTTCACAGCTTTCCACCAGAATATTTATACATAGACCTCAAGTTTATTAAAGTAAAACAATTTTAAAATATGATGAATTTTTTAGTACCTAAGAGCTAAATAAGTTGTAAAAAGTAATTCAATTTAAAATCAGTTTGGCACGACAACGACATCCAGACGATACTAGTTTAATTTAATTTTAGCTGTTCTTTACGCTTTTAATATAAAAATAAAACCAGTAACATATAAATAAAATTCATTGATTATTATAAATGACAAAACCAATTGATTACTGAGTTTATTGTATGATAGCATAAAATATGGTCCAAGGGTCCAGCAAAAATAATTATTTTGGGCTGTAGATGAGAATGTTTATGCGACTGCCAGATAAAATAGATCTTCTACGATTATCTTTTAAATGTAAAATGAGGTATAGTATTTATTTTTAGAATCAATTAATGTGTCATTACTTACAAATAGCAAATAAATAAACTAGTTTTTACGATATTACAATAGACCTGTTTTCGAATTGTGATTTATTCAATAAACTATGCATAAATACAAAAAAATATTGTTTTTCATATGATCATTTCAATAAATTAAAGGAAATCTAATGTAGAAAATATAATTATAAAGATGCTATTGTAAATATTCAAAAAAATATTTTTGCAAATATGGGTAAAATAAAATCCACGGGAATCTAAAAAGGCACAAAATAGTGGTTGAAAATATAAAAATCGATGCAATTTTTTGTAATTCAACATATCACGTATAGAAACAACATTTTTTTTATAATATATAATCATGAACTTTGCCTTTACCATAAATTAGACGTTATTTAATTAAATCTGACCGTTATGTTTATTCCAGGATTATGTTAAAGTAATATATCAATATGCAACATCGTAAAAATATTTGCATTTGAATACAAACTTAGATCCTAGTTGCGAAAAACCTTTAAATAGAAGTAGATTAATCTACTTTAAATATCATAAAATAGCAATCCACCATATAACTTACTTGATTATGAAAATTTGTGATGTAATTATGAGAAGAAGCTTGTTAATAGCGGCTTTATGTTTATTATGATATATAAATCGTCTTATCCTCAAAAATAACACCACATTCAATATAAGAATAATATATATTGGAATAAATATATAACATGATTGTATAATAAATATTTTAGAAAGAATTGAAGATAAATAAGATCTAAATATCCCATCCTGTTCCCAGGAACCATAGTTGAAAAAATATACCCTCAAATCGTTTGCAGAAACAAATTATTTTTAGTGGCTTTTAACTTTATACAATGACATTTTGACTCTTTTATCAAATAAATATTTTATAAATTATCAATATAAACTATAATTATATTTTGTATTCTATTAAATTAGATCATTTAGTCTGGACAAGTGGATATATACATATCAAAATGTTTGCAAACTAGTTGTATTTTTTTGTGTGTGGTACATATTTGTTATTATCGGAATTATTTCGGTGTGCAAACAAACCTTAGAAAATGAAACTTGAATTTTTATTTTTATATGATCTAATTTTAATACAAATGGCGTTTTATTAAGGATAAAAAAAAGGTTGTGACAATTAAATGAGATAGCGAAATATATAAAGACGCCGTTAATCGAATTGTTTTAAGGAAAAAACAAACACAATATCGCATAAAAAGCACAAAATCTTTTATTCTTTGCGTCAAAAAATTTCAGGCTTTACATAATTACAGATATATATATATTTTTTTTTATAATATAAGCATAGATATACCATGCTATACAAAACAAACACATATTTACATTTTTTTTTGTTACTGTACTATTCTACGAGCTTCTAATTTGTTATTAAAGATTTAAAAGCGAATAGCTTAACATGGTCAAATATTTGATGAATGTTGAAAAATATTTAAATATGTATCATTACCTCTATTTTCCTGAAGCTTCGAATTTATCAGAAGCAACTAAACACATCAATAAATTTGTGATCACATGTTTACATACGTTTGGTATACGTTAGAGCAGTAGCTTCCACCAGAAAATCCATATAAGATAATAAGCGATTAGATTGTTAGCGTCTAATGAACACATATTGCACATAAATCCTTTCAATTCCACCACATTTAAGCTATGGATAGATTTAAATGCATTAATTCATATCATATGCGAAAATTCAACGTAAACCAGGCGTTTACAATCCCTTTTGATATTAAATTTGTATATTTATATTTAATGCTTGTGTCAAATTGTTTTGAAAAGGGGGAATATCAAACAATATAATTAAACTAAAATACAATAATTAAAAACTATACCAAATAATTTTTCAAAAGAAAAACCTGATAATTGATACAAAAGAAGCTTCCACATATTTCGCGTTGGCAAATCAATATAATTGCTAGAAGAACGACAGGTTCAACTAGAAAAGAAAATTGTTTATTGATGTTTTGCACAGTGATTGATAATTAAAAAATAAATAAGATTCCTACCGAATAAGTTTACATATTCCCATTAAAACACTGACGTAATTAAGTTTAAATCTGTAAAATGGAAATTAAAGCATAATGTATTCTCATTTACTGCAAAAGCAATCATATCCATAGAAATGGGAAATGTCACAATATGAGGATATAAAACATCGCTTTTTAAAGAATATCAAAATAAAAAAAAATTACGATTCTATTCATATTGAATCATAACATATAACAAGGGACAACATACGAATGACTTGAAACAGAAAGGAATATTTCTAATCTATAAAAGTTTGTTTTTTGTCCTAATTATTTTTATATGGATAGTCAAACACTTTAATATCTTAGATATAAAAGATGTGATATAATTCAAAAAAAATATACTTTAATTGTAAAAAATAATTAAAATGCTTTTAGAGAATTATTAAAGATGATTTTATTTATTGCTCGTCATAAAAAAAGGGTGAGTATATACATATTTTGTTTGAATTAAATTTTCTTTTCAAAAAATATATTTGTAATTTAAAGAATCACACATCTTTTTACATTTTATGTGAGTGTAAAATATAATGATAAAATTTAATATAAGCGAGATCGATGGATAATAATTGTGTTTTAGTGACTTCTAAATTTAATTTCTATGCATTCATATATCCAGAAAAAATTGTTTTGTTCTTTTTTGCTCACAATAAACTTGTTTCATTGCATAAAATGAAATCATTTTGTTCTTTTGAAATTCGATGCGAATTTCGACATTGATTCAAATTTTTTTTGTAGATAGGCTTTATAAAATTTATACTTGTATATATTTCGATATACATGCGGTTCAAATACAATTTTATGTTATGACTAAAAGTAAACATAAAGTTATTCTTTTCTTTGGAGAAAAATCCTAGAAATTGATTATTATTCCGCCCGTTTTATAGTTGGAGAAACAAATTGTTTAGAGGGAAGCATACATAATCCGTTTCGCATTTATTTTGTGCCATTTATATCCAAATTTTAAATATCTATTGGCATGCATTATTTTACATTGCTTTTATCTGTTTTTTCTATAATGTAAATAACACCAAAATAAATCTTTATTCACATTAAATCGGCAAATAAAATACTTTATAGTACATCAACACTAAGATCGCGCTAATATGTTTATCGAGTGAATGTTATTTCGGATTGATTATAATAAAAAAATACGGTTTTATAATTTTAAATATAATTCTTGCAATTTAGTAAGAACAGTAAAATTTAAGTATACCAAAAAAAATAGAAAAATTGATGTTGAACAAATAATATTTAAATCAATATTGATATTTTTTGTGTTCTGTCGCCCTTAATTATGTACTAATCTAAAATTTAATCATAGAATAAACCGAATGTATGCAACATTGACTTATGAACAAAAATAGCTTCAGAGGAACGTTTGTGGTCTCATGATCTAATTCATTTTATATTGTGATAAATAATTTCATATCATGAAAATTTTAAATGAAATTTTACTGCCCCTATACCATGAATTCTAAAAAGAGATAATTTTAACCTTGATTGTGAACTTTTTTTTCGAGCAACAAAATATAAGATTTTCTCTTTGATTTGAGTAGCTCATACTTACGTTAAAGGATCAAAATGCAAATGTATATTTTCCTTTCCATAGAGAGCATAAACACTGTGCGTTAATAGAAGAAGTACGTTTCAAAAGCTGTTTAAATTAAAAAAAAGACAAACATGAGCAAGTTAAGCTACATTTATTTTGTTATATACGAATCAAATGGCACAGAGATGATTTTTCAACTAGCTTGTCTATAAGGAGACTGGGTATACTATATGGCGATATCGAGCTAATCAGTGAATGCATGATAAAAACGGTGATACGCATTTTCCTGATTGTGTTACGAAGGCTAGTTTCACTTCATTATCAAGATGGAATATCATCAAAAGATAACATGAAACGTCAGTTAATCTTAGAAAGCAATTTTTAATTTTTTACAAAATTTGGATATCAAATAGATCATTTTTGTCGATTGAATGACAAATAAATTATTTTCTGCCAAGTTTCTCGATTTTGTTTGGATGATTACTACGACTTTTACTGTTATGTAATGTTTTAGTCATAGGAATATTAATTTGTAGAACACCAAAGATTAGGTTATTCACGAAAAGAAGAAATATGTGAAAATTCAAAGTAAATCTTATCAAATTGATAGGTATTTATACTATTTGTGCACCTTTAAATAGATCAAACTGGAAGAATTCATCGCATGGCTTTATAAAGCGAAGCTAATACTAAAAAATCTGTTTAAAAAGCAATGAATATGCCTCAAAAAAATCTTTGTGCTGTGACTACAAAATTTATAAGTTCAGTTCTATACGATAAATAAATCGTAAATTTGGACAGAAAAGGCGCAACAAAAAATTTCAGATATAAACTTTCTGATTTCAAATGAAGAAAATAGCAGTCTTTATCTTGTCTATTATTCGCAATTTCGTATGAAATCTAAAGAGCCTATTTTAATAAAGATATATGAGCTTAAAGAACAAATTTTATCGATTTTTTAGTAAAAAGGATTGGCATGTCGATTGAAAGATTAATCATTTTGTCGCATTCTTGCCTTTTATTGTAATATTACACATAAACGGAAGGAGCTAAATTTGTCCCACAAGGAAAGAATTAAAATGTGTTTTTCATGGGGGAAAATATATAGTCTTTCATAAAAATTGTGATTTTTAAGGGATCTTATTTCTGTGAGAAAGATTTAAGAAATAAATTCCAAACGATTACGCAATATTCTAATCCTTCATAATATTAAGCTAGTAGCGAGGTGGTAAATATATTCTGAAGTATTTGGGTCCAGAACATTGAATTAATATAAGCTTCAAGCGCCTTCCAGAACATGAAACAAGCATGCAGCTTGTGTTATAAACCGTTTTTATAGACATAATGCGGGCACCTGGTGGGCTTTAATTGGAGCTATATGAATTAGCAGAAGATGATTTTACATAAATTCATTTTAACAATAAGACAGATCCAAAATTATAATGTGAAAATGCAATTAAGTATCCTAAATTTCAACAAAAATCCAGTCGTATATTTTAATGATTTCTAAGCACGTATCAGTGCGTCTATCTCATCTCATTTTGCTTAATTTAAAAATCAACAGAGAAAATAATTAGCAGAAATTCATACGAAAATATATTAAAATTAAAAATCAGTAAATTTTAGCCAGATATGAAACTTTTAGTAAAAAAAAGCATTTTAAATTAAACCCACCAGAAAATGTCATTTTTTGTTTATATTTTAAAGTAATTATATATTTTTTAACATAAACGAATCTTTAAATGTGGCTTCATGACCATCTCAAAAACAAGAATGTGGCCTCACAAACCGAAAATTCCACCCGTACACGCTCCTATATATCCAAACACTAGTTTAATAATTTTATTTTACCACTTCCCTATATTATTATCACTTAGAATCCCATGACCAATAATATTTATTAGTTACAAAATAATGTTAAATGCTTCATTTCTTAGTTATATAAAATATCTTTTCTCTTAAATTCATCCTTTAATCACTCAAACGCACTTTTTAGCTTATAAATATCCAAAAGAATTCTAAATTCAAGCATATTCCTCATGCAGTTTTTTTTATTACAATTTACTCAATAAAATTTATGCTTGGATAAATAAATAAAAAATTATGTTTTGCTAGCATATACTGAACATTAAGCATCCTCTTTTTTGGCTTTTTCAAAAATTTCTTAGCTATGCGAAATCATTCATACTTTTGCATTTTAATTTTATATACGTATTGTATTATGAAGTATAATTCACCATAAAATATGCAAATTTTTCTATGTGCTTTAAGAAAGGGCGCAATATCTTGTTTTGAATATTCTTCATTTGTTTCTAACCACAAAATCTTCTACTTTTGATGTTATTAGCGATTTTCTATAACATGTTCACTTTGGATATATCTACATTTTCTCAAGCATGTTTTTTTAGGTACAAGAGAAGTTATGTGATTTATTATGACCCTAAAAAATTTATTACACTAGATATAATTCTGTGCTGTACTTGTAAATTAGAAACTGAATATGTTTAGCATATAGTCTCATTGAATATTCTTTTGTCATTCGTCGCGTTTAATAGATGTTATTTGATTAAAAATTATAGCAAGCGTTTTCATTCTATTATTTTTAATAATATCAATTGAGTTACATTAAAGTCGTGTATTATCATTTACGACATAAATCATTCACTATCAGATTACTAACCTATAGATTTATGAGCAGAGCTTTCTAATTATCTTTTAATTTATTCATTATATTTACCAGAGGTTGTATGTAAAATTAACAGAACCTTTAAAATACTTCAAATCGTGTATAAATATTTCAGATTTACTGTATATAGCAGCCATAATTTTTATTTGATAAGACTTTGCAACAAATGCAATGCTTATCACCAAAAAAACAAATAATGCCCATTTAATGCATTTTTTTTATTCTAAGAATTTGATGCGCTGTATTCAGTTTCAACTCAATCCGATCATGGCTCTTTACGTAGCTGATTTTACACTTTATAATTTTTTCACATATTAAAATAAGGAAAGAATAAAAAGAATCATCAAATCGTCGATAAATTGTAGGAAAATAGGAACCATAATGGCTTTTTTTAAATAGGTTGGCGCACATGAATTAGACTGAATTTTAACTTTCTTGAAAATAGAATTAGTTATGCCAGAATTGACCGGCATAATTACACATAGTTTTTATTTCAATGCATATAGCTTATTTGAAATAATCAACCAAACTATAGTCTTTGTCTTTAAAATGCTCCAATCGTGCCGTTTAACTGGTGTCTTAAGTCTCTGTAAATTTTAGAGCATATTTAAGAACTTTATTTTTTGATGTGCTATTTGTAAAGACATTAATTAGAGAATGATTAGTTCTGATATTTCTGCTTGCATATTTTTTTTGTTCTAACTGAAACAAATTCTGGCAGAATTTCGATAATCTGTTCTTCCTGCTTTTATTCTAATTGAGTTTTATTTGCGGTGCTGTAGAATGCAAATATGTTTACCTTAGAACCATAAAATTTTACGTATATCTGATGGTAAAATAAACCTTTATTAGTTTTTCGATTGTCTTAACTCTGCTTATTCAGCCAGCATGAAACGTTTTTTTATCTTGGATCTTACAGTCAGCGTTATAAAAATTCTTTGATATCATTCATCATGTATCTTCTTCATGCTGTTTTTTTTAAAATGCAATTTTTGGAGTTTTTATGTATCGGCTTTTGCTACCCGACATAAATAATTTTCTAAAGAACTTGTGATACTCTAGCAATAACGCACAAGTATATATAAATGAAATTTAATCCATAAATTTTATGACAGCCAATCCATTTTGTGTGATATTTTAACACATAGGATGATTTTACTTGGTAATATAACGATATATTATTATCGTTAAATATTTTAATATAATGGTTTTTTATGGATTTCCCAGGATTACTAAATAAGTTTTTTTTATTTCTATACTCGGAATTTCAGCTTATATTTCTATTAAAATATATGAGTCCTCTCTGTATACCAATCATTATCTTCAAAAATTTGATGCATATGATTTAAATTTCTAATGCTTGCTTTGTAAATCTAAACAAGATTTTTAACACGAAGGAAACTTCTTCAGTAAATTTACGGTGTTTTTTGGAATATTTAGAAGATATAGATGTACATCACGAAAATCTATTTGTAATTCCTATCTTCTGTTAAACATGACGCGATAGATTTCTCGTGAGATAGTATGAGCAAACGAGGCATTGCGTCTTTGATTTACAATTATCATGATAGTTATATGTAATTTGGCATATTATTTACGTGGATAGTGACCTCTTCCATTATCTTAATCACTCCTTGTTTTGAGATCATTGGTAAAATATCCATGGCCAATTTTTATTTAGTTTAAAATAAGCATATATTCATATTCTGGTAGTTTTGTAGCAAATCAAATACAAATATCGAATCTAATAATTAAAAATAGTAAAAGTGAAAAATATTTAAAATAAACGGAGCAAAATTATAACATATACACATCTTAAAAACCAATATAAACATAAAAATAAAACACATAAAAAATATATTAACCCATCAATATTTATATTATTTTAGCAGCCAATGTATATTCAAACAGTTATGTGCTCTTTTTAACAAACCTTTGTTATGCGAAAATATTGATAACAAGTAGGGCGTAACATGAAAACGTATTTATATCTAAAAACAAGTAACATTTATAGAGCACACAAATTTAATACAAAACATATATTAATTGCATTAATAATATATAGCTTCATTTTAAATTAAAATTCATTGAAGTGAAGAAGACTATAGGTAAAAGATTAGATTTTATATTAAGAAAGGCAATAAAATGAATTTTTATACGCTTTTCATAGAACAGAAAGGCACAAATAACCCCTTTCATTCGGTTATTCAATTAATTAATTGGTCTAATAAAATATTCGGATGACTCTTTTATCTTGATATACCATGCATCATGTAAAATTTATTTAAATTTTATTTAAATGTTATAAATCCTATATTAGACCATCAAACCTATAAAAATTTGCGCTTGTCAAGACACTTGAATCTATATATTTTGGCAGAAAACGAGATGTTTGTGAAGAAAGATCAGGGGAATTGGGCATTGGATGCATTAAGTAGCTGTACAATGTTCTTAATGGGCTTTCAACGTCTCCGTGGATGTAATCATAAAAAAAAAGGAACTTAACCCATAATTAAAAACTACGAATATATGTGAAATTTTTAACTGGAATAAAACTTTTTTTTATATAAATCATATTGTTTAGTTATTTAAAGATCAATATATGTAATATTTTTTGGATATCGCTGGTCTATTAAACTTATAATCTAATATTTTAGTATCAATTATAGAGGTGATATCATATAATAAACAAGTAAAAATTCTTCATGTTTTTAGCCCGTATGTTATATTAAAGCAGCATAATATGATAATATGAACAAATCAAAACTTAATTAAAGTCATAAAGTTCTTGAAGAATTTTTGCAACATTTTATGTAAATTGATATCTAATTATGCATTATATTTAGGAAGCTTGTCACACAATTTTTTTTTTAATTTTCAATTTTCAATTTATTTTTTTCGAGGGTTATTACAGCTTAATGATTCATATTTTATTAAGCGATGTACCGCTTTCATAGCGTTTGGATTTTACTCCATCTTATTTTATGTAAAAAATAAATAATCCATTAAAAGTGAATCGTTGAATATCCTTTTTTGAGAAATAATAGTGGATAATTTGAAAAATTTATAGATTTTATCCAGAGGAAAAAAACAGTTATTTTTCATGTTTACTTAATAAATTATAAAAAATCACGATGCGTAATATTATTTTCAAATCAATTTTTTCAAAAACTAAATTATTCTATATAAAAAAAATAATAAAATATCTTATATCATATACACTAAAAGTTATAATATATAAAAAATTCAAGACATAAATGTAATTTTTTTTGATGTTTCGATTTATAAAATTATAAATAGTATAGATATGCCGATTACTGGTTTAAAAATCCAATATTGATTCTATAACAAATATAAATTTTGCAATAAATTATATTTTTCTGCAATAAATTTAGATACAGATATGTTATTATATTTCATAAATATTTATTCGGGGCTTCTTTTTATACTTCCATTCAATATTGTAAATTTCATTAGTTTTTTTAAATATACATATATTACAATTTCGTTCTCAAGCCACATCTTCTATTTTACATAGAATGTATATAATGGCTATCATATTTATGCAAACATCATGTGATCAAAAAATATTTAGTGAATTTTTCATCTGTTTATATATTATATTTTATGTTATAAAATGCGTTTTCAGAATTATTTATGCATTGTACATTATCTTTTTTTTATCACATATTCTTTAAAGTAAAATCTTTAATTTTATAATAACATTCCGCTAGTAACTATAATATACAAAAAAAGCTGTGTTAAAAAAAATTTTTTATTAAAAATGTATATGTGTATTCATAATTAATCAGAAATAACGATAATATGAGCTCTCATAAAAAACGGTATTTATTTGCAATACTGCTAATATTCTAAAATTCATAAATAACAATAAATAATAGCATGAACTCAAGATTATAGTATCTTATAAAATTACAAATTTGTATGATCGCGTAGGCTAATTTCATTTATTTAAACCATCATTGCGTACATACATCTCTAATATTATGGACACTTGAATTATTTATATACTATGATACACAGATTGTATTAAAATAATCATTATTATATTTCTATGAATGCCCAATACCAATCATATTTATTTTCATATTTTCTGTTATAGGTTGAAATTATTTATAAAAAATATTGTATTAAAATTAACTTTTAAAATCCCGGACGAAAAGAAGCATATATGCAAGCTCTCATACTCCGCAAGACCCTTGAACGTATCAAATTTATGAGAAGTATAGCAGTTGTTGAAGATGAGTTAGGCAAAGATGTCAAAAGATGCATCAAGGAGTTGTGCAATATTCTCAATCGGCTGACCACGTCTAAATTGATAACAGTAATAACACATAAATAAACAAAAATCTATACAAAGACATATAATTTATGGTATTCAACTAAAAAATCACAATAAACACAAAAAAATTGATTTACAAACTGTAAATTAGTAACAAGCTGACATATTTAGTTTTTGTAATGCATCGTTGAAAAATTAACTGTTTTTAAAATAAAATAAAATTAATAAGCGAAATAATTACAGATTTTAGTATTTCAAAATTTAATTAAATATGTGTAAAAGATCTCTTAATAATGGCACAAAGGAATTTTTTCAAAATTAAGTACCTTCAAATTGTGTAATATATGACAGTCAAGAGAATTACATATAATGAACATATATATCAAAGATATTCTTTGAAATTTAATATAAAAAAATACAATAATAACAAGTAAAATCATGTGTTCATGCTTACGAATGCATTTTTTTACTATAGACATTTCTTAATATCTAGAAGTATTTTAGTAGATTGGAAAAAAATAGATTTATAACAAATTAATTTTTATATGCTTTAATGATATTTTTTTAGGCTAATGATAATTTTAACAACAAATCTTAGTATGGTAGGGTAAGTTTTTTACAAATTGATCTAGTATTATTATATATGCGCTATATTATAGATTATGATTAAGGAATCATAATTTGGTTTCATTATAAACCATTCACAAATGATTACATATACACTAAAATCATATTGCAAAAAAACTATCACATAAATTAATCTTTTATATACATCATCATTTTTATCTTCAGTATACACAACATAGAAGCATAAGCTCTTATTTATTTTACTGTCTTCTGGTAAAAAAAAATATATCCAGTGATCGAACGTATTTTAACAGTAAAGTGCCAGATTCCTAGATTCCAGTATGATGGTATAATTTTTTTATAAATTTACGTACATATTAAAATCTATCTGATATCTAAATAAAGTTTAATTTGCTTCAATCATGGTCTAATAATATTTATAATTTTTTTTTGCTTCTTAATTTACAAGTATTATACATATTTATAAATTTCATTTTTATAAAAAAACATCGATAAGATGTTATTATCATATGCCAAATATTTTATAAAAAATATGAACAAAATAATAAGATTTTAATGTTATTATCGATAGTATTGAATTCACAATATAAAATATTATGTGAAGACCCGTGAATTTGAATTTTTAATATTAAGTTTGAAATGAATATATTATTTTTATATAATACATACTGTGACGTAGAGTAATTTCTATCCAAAAATATATTTCGGCTCGAAATAAAACGTATTGAATTTCTTAAAATTGATGGATGAGATATACATGCCAATAGGTGAAAATAAAGGAGGAAATACATGATTTATATAACCAGTAATGTGCTGTCTGTTTTAAATACTAATATTAAACCGTAAATTCTTGTCTATTAATTTGTTTTCTAAATCACAGAAATTTCTTGAAAATTCTTTATATAAGATGTAGAAACAAGTTTTGAGACAATCAGTAGCTTAAGCTATTGAATATGTGTAACCATGTATAACTCATGGGACCAAGAAAAGGAACTGAATGTAAAAATTTATCTATAATGATGGGTGTTTCAATATATACACATCCCAAGATAATAATCGATTAGATAAAAAGTCATTATTTTGCAGGAATTTATCATGCTTATGCGTAATTTTTATATATATTTGAAAAAGTATACATTTATAACTTAAGTAAAAGTTTTCTTTGAAAACTATAGCTCAAAGATATCTATATAAAAATATAAACTACAAATTGCAATAACATAGAAAATCAAATATATTTTATTTATAGAAAATGTATTCGTTATATAATTCTTTTACGGCTATATATTACAAAAATGTACAAATGATTGGTAAAAAAATCGTCGTTTTACAAGGATAAACAACAATTAGTTTAACATATCATATTTATCATGGGTGCTAGTTACGCATAATAGATAAATAATTGACGTTTTACACATAATAAATGAATTTAATGCAGAAAAAATTTTTGAACTTGTGATTTTAGAATGAATTAATAAGATAAAAAGAAGTACAAAAAACATAAACAATCAACAAGATTTTACGTTGATCATAAAACAAATCAAAAATTAAACAACACGAATGAAAATCATAAACATAAAAAAATATAAAGCAGAAGATGACGTACAAACAATAGCATCTAGAATAACAGTAGGTTACTGTATATTGTATTTTTAAAGAACAAGTGGCTTATAAAATTTCATATTTAAGATTGTATTGTTATGTTGTAAAAAAGCTCGTAAAAGTCATAATAAAACCTTTCAACAACAGATTTTCTTGGATAAAGATAATGTAATTTTATCAATAAATTATATAAATCTTGTTGATTATATTTCTATAATGAATTTCATGATTGTATACAAACTATATTTACTTAAACATGAAATTCTGATATTTTAAAAAATTTTTATAATAAATCTAAATTTATTAATAAATTTTTTATTAAATATTACAGTTTATCAGGGCAAAAGTAGTCATAAATTAAAATAACTTATAAATCTAGGTACATTTACTATCTAATATAAAAATAATTTAAATAATTACATTCAAGCTGCTGAAAAATATTATATTGAGCATTTTATCATTTATAAAAGTATAGGATTGCTCTTATATATTAGCTATAAAACCCGAATTTAAAAAAATATACAATCTTTAAAATCAAGAAAATCTAATTTAAAGTGAACAATCATTTGAAAGTAAAGTTATTTATTTAAACGCATTACAACTGTTATTTTACAAATCTAAATCTTTTAATTGTATATTTCATATCTCTGGTTTTTGTAAAAATTATTGAGTACTTTAAAAGCCTGTATTTGATGTTGATTATATAAATACCATATCGTAGTACCGAGTTTTTATAAGCATTTCTAAAGCCAAATGAAAAAAACTAATTGATATAAAAACATATTTTCTAATTTTTTATATACTCAACTGTTATAGTAGATATTAAAAAAAGTCATGCATTAAATATTATAATTTATGGGGATATTTCACCAGAAAAACATATCATCAAAAAAAAATATATAAATAGCAAACGAATTATTCATTATTTATAAAAATTCTAGTTACAACGAAATTATCATTTTGTTACTTGATTTTTTCTAATCCTATATATAACAAAAAATGTGGATGAAAAAATAAATATATTCAATAAATTAACATTTTAATGGCTTTTTCTAGATTTAAATAACGTTAATTAAATATTGCCAAGTTTCCGAAGAATAAAATATTCATTATGCCTATGAACTATGCTTAAAATAAAAAATGATGTTGATTATATTGTAAAAAAATCTTCGACTCATTTTAGTATATATTATTTATGCTCCAGTAAATTAAATCATCAGTAAATCTTGAGCTTGTCTAATTTTGTATTAAAATATGAAAGTTTGTGTTTTTCTAGTTAATAGTAAACTTTTTAACAAAGTCTGCGAGAAACAAAACTTGAGGCCAAAATCTATTTTTTTCTTTTATTGCAACTTAAACCTAATAGCCTTTGACTATTTTGTTATTTTTTCTGTATCTAAAACATAATCTAAAAGGAAACAAAATAATTTTCATTATATTATAATATTTAAACTATTTTATAGTAATATAAGGACTGATTTTATTAATGTTGCGGGGTAAATATTTCGTAGGGGTTGCTTTCTGTTTGATACAAGTAGTTAACATTACGAAATTTTTAGATTGATAGTGCTTTTAACTCTTCATAAATATCCTAATTTAGTTTATTGCTTATTATTTTGATTGATCGTATTTTTCTTTAATCAAGTATATAATTCTTTTAGAATATTTACATAAGGTAGATTTAATTCAACAGAAAACCTTTATTGTCTGATAAATAAGAATCATTAAACAATTTAAGAACAATTACAAAAATATACGTTGCTTTAATTATTTTATAATTTCATATATTCAACCGTTAAGATACACTTAAAAGAACATCAAAATTATTTGTAAAATAGAAATATATTTGAGAGGTATTTATAGAAAAAAATTAATAATTTAAATACTAAAAAAATTACAGTGCAGCCTTTAAATAGGCGAAGCGTTATTTTATCGAATATTTAATATTTCCATGCGAAAAAATATACATATAACCCTATAAAACAATTCTTATATTGAATAATTCTATTTTGGGTTCTATAATATATTATAAGTCAAAAGGCGTTTATAGCTCATTATTTATTTTAGTTCACATCTTAAATCATTGCAGGGAAAGGTACTATAGACTTTATTTATGTTTTTTATCTCAATTATTGGTAATAGGTAAATACAATAAGGTACAATCTTTGGGATTTTTAAGAGTGAGCTTATACTGTTCTTCTGTTTTCTATGGAAATCTATACAATAAAGGTTTTTTTTTGTTTTTTTTATGATGTATCAGTTTGTATTTTATTTTATTATTTATATTTATGAATTATTTTCGCATATTTTTTGTAGATCTTTAAACCGGTTATAAAATCTAGGCAACTTCTCTGATATAATTTTACTTGAAAAATCCTTTTAAAACATATATGTAGATAAATATGCAGCGTTTGACCATATACTTAATAGATTTACTATGATAAAACATTTATGATTTTATAATTTAAAATTGAATTTTTTTTAAAAAATGTACTTGTACTCTTTATTTTGCTTTAAGTATATTTTGCATGCAAACATATTTAATGTATTTTCGAATGAAAATTCGCGAACGTTGTATCATGTGTAAATAATTACAATAGCTATAAAGTTTATATACATACTACTCGTTTATAATTTTTCGCATATCCGATTTTAACATTTAAACATTTAAATGAAATTATGAAATTTATTGATTGATAATATAAATTATACATATGTTCATATTATTGAAACTTAATAATAAAAATAAAATTTATGACAAATATAAAAGAAGAAGCGTTTCAATTAATTCTCATATAAAAACAATTAAAATATTGGTTGCAACTTTACTTTTTATTTTCTGTCTATTATAAGTCTCATCGGATAGTTTATAAAAGTTCGTCAGTGTATTTTTTATGCATCACATATAATGTCAAAAAAGTAATTTTCTATATTTTTTATAACTCTGTATATATAGAAAACAATTAGATAAAAGCATTTTCAAAAATATGTGTTTTTTTTTACTGTATTTTTTACATTTTAGGATTTTTTTTGTTTGCTAATTACATCCATGAATGTAAAAATACAAATATTTTACTTTCTACATATATGAGCCCTAATTTTAGCCTGTATAATATTGATAGTTTTTTAAAAACTCATGTAAAGTTGTAAAAACAAAGATAGTTTATTTCTGACTATGTTTTGTAATCTGTTATAATGGCTATATATGTGCATAAATACAGAGAAATATTTATAAAACATATCGAAGTACAAAAAATTTCTTTAATTTTTAATTAAACATTATATCGTTAATGAAAATTTTCGAGATAAAATAATAAATTCAAAATAGATATCTTTATAGATCTAGTACATAGAATAAAAAATGTAAGCTCAAACCATGCATATAAATCCTAAAAAAGTACGCAGGAAGTATATCCCGTAACACTAATAGGTAAATTTTTTATGGCTTTAATGATAACTATGTAATGTCGCAAAATTATGACCAAATCTTAAAAAAGTATAAGAAAATAAATATCTACACTAACTCAATTACATATTTATCTAGTGAACGGTGTACACTCAAACACATTTCTTTCTAGAGGAGAAGTGCTATTGTTGTAAATAGATAGTTAAATGTGTCAAAAATAGGTATCAAGAGATTTGCAATATTTCAAATAGACTTTCTTCGTCTTTTTATATATAATTGAAAAAAACCAACTTAATTTTTTCGATAAACAAGGTTAAAGAATAAAATTTGGTTTGTAAAACCAGAGTTTAAAACATTTGAGAAAAACACGCTCCGCAAATCATATAACAGACAAACATGACAATATAATACTGTATATATTATTAAAATAGATTTAAATAGAAAAAACGCTTTCTAACACAAATCACCACGTTTATTAAAAAGAACTACTTTATTGTATTTTATACTTATAATTCACATCAAAATTAATATCCGATAAAAAATTAATGATATGCAATTATAAAAATACTTAAATTATACGAAACAATTAGTAAAAAACATATTCAATGGAAAGAAAAACAAATTTATTTTCTGATGTTTATATAAATAATTTTATGTAATTTTTGATAATTTTGCTAAGTTGCAAATATTCAAAAAGGAAGATTTAGATGACATGTTTATAAAATTTATATATTCGGATACAAAAATTAATCTCCAAATCTAATTTGAATTGATTCTTGCTATTTATACAGCACTTAGGCAGTAAAAAATCTTTTAACCATTATATGTGTCAATTTGCACAGAAAAAAAATAATATCGATCATTTGAATCCGCTATTTTATTTAAAAAACTAGCTATAAAAAAAATTATTATTTTTGTATATTTTATGTTTTATAAAAGTTATAGAATGTGTTTTATGATTGGCGAATTACTAAAAATATATTTGCAGTGAAAAAATAAAGGTTTACAAAAAAATATTCTCCGAGCCTAATTGTAATTTTTATATATAATAGCTGCACGCATAAATGTATGTTAACCTCATATTGTATTGACATATAATAAGGTTTTATTCTACAATTATTCATTCCGTTTCTATAATCTTTTCACCAAATACAATTACTTTATCGCGTTTCTTATACAAAAGAAGTGGATTAACAGAAGTTCATATGTTTATAAATTAGGATCTGAAATCTTCAAAAAAAAATGATTCTGTAATATATGATGGGTAAATATATACAGAATATTTTTTCAAAATTAAATATGCTTCATTTTATCAGGGATCAAAATTTTTTCTGCATCTTATTATTTAATTTATAAGAAATATGGTTTTTTATATTTTTTCGTTGTATATATTAATTTCATTGATCTATGGTTTCTTCCAAAAATATATTTCTCTACGATTTGAACTCATATTTGATTATAAATATACATAAGAGATTAGGAATATGTAAATCTACACAAAAAATAATAGATATAGTTATACAGTTGTTTTTTTATAAATTATATATTCCCTAGTTCACCTTGTTACATCGAACCCCAAAATCCAGAATCAAATGATTATAACATCATGATACTATTTTTAACTTAAAACAATAAAAAATCAAATAACCAATATGCATCTAAGAGGATTAGTTTTATTTTCTATTTTATATACGAATGTTTAAATACGATTATATGCTACAACATAATTATCAAATTTATATAAGCTGTAATCATCATAAAAAATTACATTACACTGAGAAAAAACAAAAAATTGTATTTTAACAAGGTCAAAATATGAAATTCACAGTGAAAAAGCTTTGTATCTTTTTAAGGAATAGTATAATTGATTAACAAAAAAAAATTGGTTTTATTTTTCTATGATTTAGATTGCAAGACAAAAATTGATTTAAATAGTTCATACTAACATACTATACAGTTTCATATTGTCTACCTTATTCTATTTTTTTATATTTTATTTAGATACGTATTTATGTACGGTAATAAGATAAACGTCACCAAATTATAATTTGTTTTTGCAATATGATATATAACATTCATAATTTTGTGTTCTTTGTTTCGTGATCATTAAAAATCAGATTAATTTATTTCTAGCATTATAAAAAACAAACTACAAATATTATCGTTTGTCTCTTATAAATATTTATATGTGTCTATGATATTGTATATAAAAATACTTATAAGAAACTTTTTACCAATAAAAAATTTATATATTTTATTTCGACATACAAAAGTACTAAAATTCTCTATTTGTATAATTTCACGTAGTAAAAATACCTTTAGAAGAATTGTTTTAGGATGCTGCATACAATAAGAGGTAAGATTCTTTGCCACTGAATCAACAACATTTACTAAAAATAAAAGCAAATAACATGTCAACTTGTATCGCATTTTATTTATGGTATTTTTGCGCAAATTAAAAATCTTTAATATAGCAAAAGTTAGTTTCGTTCATTATATGCTAATTTTAGACTTTAGCAATCAAAAGTTTACAGTAAAAAAAATATTAAGAAGTATTTTTTCAAATATTTTATCGCAGGTATTTCGATCTTATTGCTTTTACGAGAACTTAAGTTCACAAAGTATAAGTTTGGAGAAACAAAAAGTAAAAGCCTAATGTGATTTATATGTGATCTAATTCTATAGTTAGATTGGATTTTTTATTTTTATCGTTGTTCAACCAAAACTTTAGTTTGCTTTTTATTTTTTGTGCTCATTCTTCAGCTAATATCAGCATCATTAATTTACGCATTATTACAGAATCTCTGTAGACTAATTAATCTTGTATATTCCACGATCCCTTTGTTTTTGAGGCTCTTTCTGCGTATGCTTAAATTCCAAAGTCTTCATATACGACTTATGATATTCTGTAACCATGCAATCCCAGAGCAAAAACTTTTGATATTATTCGAGTTTTACATTTGTAAATAAAGGAGAGTATATTGTCTAATTATTCAATTTTTCTTAGCTTTACAATCAAAAAATTCATATGTTTATCAGTAATCGTTATTCCTGTTTATATTAAAGTGCTCAATTTTGTTTCTAATCATCAACAAAAATTACTCTTAAATAATGTGACTATCTTATCCATGTTTATTTTTATAGACTTTCTCGAAGCTAATTCATTTGTATATCTTCTTTTTTAGAAAATTTATATTTATCTTCGCTTTTTACCGGTTTTTTTTGCTATCGTAAGTTTATGGGTCTTAAAATTTATATATTTTGTCGTGTATAGTCTTGAACCAGTATTTTTTACATAGATTGCTCGTTTTTCACTTTGTTTTTATGTTTCACCATAGTGTTGACATTTTGACTAATCTCTATTGAATAGTTATTATCTTGAATGTAATAATCTTGCTTCTTTTTTGAACATCTCTACACGGTGACCATCTAGCTTTTACAGGCGTCAATTGTAATCATTCTGATGGTATAGATTCTGAAAGATTTTACATACTGTTTTATATCTTATTTTATTTACATTAAACTTTTTTTCTGCTACAACTTAATATATTATATATAGAATTTCCAATTGTAGTTTAAAAAATAAATATATTTAAATAATTATCTTTTTTTTCTCATCTTATTCAATGTACATAAGTTCTTTGGTTTTGGATGATCTTTTATTCTTGGAATGTGTCTTTTCAAGCCAAAAGATCGTTTCATGCATAAAAGTTGTAACCCTTTTGTCTTATTTTAATTTTACATTTTTTTTAAATACTATCTTTATCTTATGCTGACTATAAGCTTATAGATTTTTCCATTTGTAAAAAAAATATATAACTCTTGCAGCAAAGTCTTTGTTTCATGTTTAAAAATGCCTATATAGCGGTTTTTTTGGTATTTTGAATTTTTCAAATTTTAAAACTTTTTATCTGTATATGTTTGTTTTAACTATATTCAGAATTTTTATTACATTTTTATAATAATATACCAAATGCTGTATATTTTCACAGTCTTATTCTTTCTTAATGTATTTGAGGTACTTAGATCCCAGTAACCAAAAATTCAATTCCCATATTGAACACAATATAAATTATTTGGCGCTAACTTAATTTCTTTTTTTTCATGTTCCATGCATTCACTTCGATGTGCTGTTTTGTTATTGTTTTTCAGGTCTGTGGTCTTAAGCTTCAGATCAATAAAAATAAGATATGATTTGTGATAAAAACTTATCTATTAGTTATTTTTCAAGTGAATTAAACGTTTAGTTCATTTGACAATGGATCCATACACACGGAGATAAATATAAATGTGCATATACCGTGCATTGCACCGCTTTTATGCCTTTTTATATTTTTTAATGCGTAATAACAATTTCCATATACTCTTTATCACTCTTATAAGGCTGTATACACACTATTTATGATCGAGTTTTGCCATAAACGTCATTAAATAGAAATGAATAACAAGAAGCAACTCATTCTACACTATTCATTTGGAAATCTGATTCTTGCTAATTTTCGTTTTTTTTGACGTGTCTAGTAGCTTTGTCTACTAATACTTTACAAGTAATGGGGTAATCGTAGATTTTATGGCAAAAAGTTATGACTTTCCACTTTAACTACTAGAATATCCTCAATATTATAGTTTCTAATTTATAGTGAATTTTCATACAGGTTATAGGCTCAAATTTGATGACCAATTACTACAGGTTATTATAAATATCATTTATTTTTCTTTATAAAACATTCATTTCCTTTATTTTTGCACAAATTTTCTCTTAGATATTGTCGTAGCATATTAGTGCAAAGATATCATTTTCTTTATTTAAATTCATAGATTTCATCAGGTGATGGAGTTTTATTAAGGTCAGAAGTTTTTAGTATTTTATGAATTTTTTCGAAGGTCAACTTAAAAACAGAAATTTCTGCTATATCATCCAATCAAATTAATACTTATTAAACATCTTTTTTATATTTTTTTATTCATACTTATTTGACCAAAATCAAGCAATTTATTTCATAATAGCGTTTATTGATTTTTGCTTTTATTAAATTTAGAAATAAATGATCATTCTTGATATTCATATTGATTTTTTGCCTACTGAACTTTTCATCATTATTTTATCGATCTTTTGCCTTCTTTTATCTGTATTTTATATGAAGTTTTTATATTATTAACTTATAGTAATCCAATTTTCTTCCAAGATTTTAAGATAAAGTCGCTTTATATAACGATGTAAATTAATTTTTTTGTGTAGTTAATTTTTGAGCTATACAAATCTAACATTAGACGCACCAATATTAGTTTTTATATTTTGATTCTTGCATTTATAAAATTTTTTTTAGTGAATATTCTCTTTTTTGATGAGGAAATCGTAAGTCAACTAAATGCTTTGTAATATCTTAGGATTTGATTTATACTTACGGTCTTGATATTCGTAATTCTTTAACGCCATTGTTCGGATATTCTATGACTTATTCTTTTACTTGTGAGATATTACTTTCTTTGTTCTTGTAAACAAACAATCTAATGATATCTAACTACAGAGTACATTTTTTAAGTTATTGATTTACATTTTAAAAAAAAAAACATTCATGTCAAACTTTTATTGTGGTCTAAAATACAATCGTTTTGCTTTTTTTAGAAATTTTACAATCAAATTTTCGTTCTGGACCAGCCATAGCTTCTGTCTGCTATAATATCATTATCTAGCTTCTATATTTAACCAAAAGAAAAGAGGGTTGTGCATTTGTTGTTACAGATAGTCAATATTTTTTGCCAACAAGATGTGGTATATTCTCAAGGCGCAATTGGATTGATTTATAAGAATCTTGAAAAGAAATTATCATGAAAAGAGCATTTGTACTGTTGATATTTAACTAAAAAAGCTCGTACACCGAATGATGACTATTTTATAAAGTAATTTCTTCATTTATTGCTATCTTCGTCAATTATAAAGTCAATTCGTATGATTTTGCTACTATATATATTTTTCCTGGTTTTCAGCTATAACTTTTTATAAAAACGTTATAACTATAATATTATACATTCATAAACATTTACTTTTTTTATCTTTTATCTTCATATACAATTTTTAATAAGAAGATGAAGCTTTGTAATAACAAAATTAAAAATTATGTGGCGAGAATAACATGATCATAAATGGTAAACGCGTATCAGTTCAGATACAAATTTTTATAATATTTAAAACAGACAGTTTTACATTTGAAAAGATCTATAGCAGTCATTAAGATTTAAATACACTATTGATATAAGAATAATTTGTTTTAGACGGAAAATGAATCAATTGATGGGATAAATATTTAGTGAAGAAACGTCTATTCTAAAATTCAAGAAGTTATATCACAAGTATGTTACACATTCTATAGATCTTTTCTATGGAATTATAATTTCAATTTTTAAATATGATGTAAAGGCTTGTGGAAATACTAGCTGATAGAATTATAAAAGGGAATATTAGACTTAATAATATAAGAAAATATAAAAGGATATATTATTTTTTATGAGGCTTATGTAGATATCAAAATGTTTATTTACCGCTAAAAAAAGACATTTGAATCATGTTTTCTAAATAAGTAAAATATATGAACTATTATGATTCAATAGCACAATCAACCATTTGGATACTAAGAAAAATATTCTTAAAATATCTGCAAAAATCTGATAGTATGATGCTATTTTTCATATATCACTTAATTAAAAATGCTGATCCATATTTTATTCTTTTTGTATTATACTATGTATAATGTTATAATTATTAAAAGAATTAATATATTTTTTTCCTTGATTTCGATTACAGTTACAGAGCTTAGCTCATTAAAAACATTTTAGTATTTGATGATTTTAATGTTAAATGTTTAAATTTTTTTAAATAAGTATATATTTAAATTTAAAATCTCTAGAATATTCTTCAAAATTCTTACTTTCTTTTAAAAAGAGGTATACTGTTCTTATAAAACATATAATGACTGTAAATTCTTGTGATATTCCGTAGCATCAATGATGACATATATTATACCTGAATATAAAAAGTCGGCGATAAAATTATTTTTGGTTCTTTGATGATATTTATGCTGGAATATATACATTTTCCATACATCTACTAAGATTAACCTAGTGGTCTTGTTCCAATACATCGAAAATAAGATTATTGTGATGTTAAAATATTATCTTTCATACATCTTTGTTTAAATGCGAAAACGGATTGATATTTGATGTTTTTCTATTGCTTTAAATACATATGCACATGATGTGGTCAGAAAGTGGCCTTTATTTGTTGAATATATAACACGTAAAAGATAGTGCGTTCGTATCGTCAGAAAACATATTAGAGCCTAAATTATTATAAATAATTCAAAAATAAATATTATCAACTAAATTATAATAAACTATGTTCATTTGGCCATCTAAATATCATCTAGGTTCTTTCAGAGCATAGATATACGCATAATGTTATTTTTAGATATTTTCATTAAGAATGAGTAAATAATGTTTGTTACAAATTTTATAGGATTGCTTTAATGAATAGTAAAGTAATTGTAATAAAAAGAATTACTTTATTTGGGCTTGGAATACATTATATGGTATGAAAGTTACTATTTGCCTGATTGGAATATTTAACGTAGCCAATATTTGTCTTTTATCATACTTTTAGCTTAGTAACTCTTGATTTTTCCATATAAGGCTGAAGAATTTGTGTTTTTTTTTGATTTGAGGATTATACAATAATATATTGCGTCCGAAATTTTTGGCGATAAAATTTGTTATATATGTTTTTTGCTCTTTTATCCTCTGAATATATTTTAGATTATTTAAAATAAACTATAACGTATAAATTTTTTATAATAATAAAAGACGGTTTGAATTTTGTTTATGATAATTTTAAAACCATTTTATATAAACATTTTCAAAATCCAATGCATTATGTTTTAATTTTAATTCTAGCCACCTTTTTTAATTAGATTTTCCTAAACACTGAATATGTTTATAAACTTACTACGATCAGAAAATTACATGTATTTCATCAAATATTATACACTTGTGTTTTTAATATATTACTTAAAATGATTATCTACTTTCATTAGTTTGTTATAGCAATTAGAGGTAGTTTGGCTTCTTAGAAATCTTTATCACACATATTTGTATACTTTAAAATCTAATCCTTCAAGAATGAACGACAAGAGTGTAAAAAGATTTCGTAAAAAATAAAGAACTATAAATCTTGTCGTGGTTAAAAGATAGGGGAGTAATCCGCGAAATCCTTTCGTACTGCTTAAAGATGACATTGTCCAGAGATTAAAGACCTCTCACCAGGTGAATTGATATAATGAATGTGTAGCTTGGATAGTTAAATTGTGTTATTGTAAAATACGGTGATCCTAAAGTTTTAGCAATTATTTTTTAAACTGGATAAGGAGATGCCAAATTTTTGTCAAATAATGTTGACCATTTCTCAAATCTTAAAATATATTTTAAATTTAACATCAATTTTTTTTAAAAAAATACTAATTGATTTATATTATTTATATATCCTTCTATTAAACTTACTTGTATCATTAATCTGACTATAATTAACCAAAAATTTTATGATCATTTAATACAATAAAAGTGACATAAAATAAATGAATATATGCTGTTTAGAAATTTAAAAATTAAATTTAATTTTTATAACACAATATTCATTTTAATTTAATAAATATAAAGTGTTTTCAAGCTGATTTTAGCGATCTTTTTTTCATAATTTCAAAGTTTAATTTAAAAAAATAAAATTTTGTTTGCAGCTGCGTGTATTTTAAAAAATAATGAATTATATTTTATTGAAAGATTTATAGCTAGAATCTATGTGGCTAAATGGATCCGAATAAATTATTCTGATCCATTTCAATAATTATTTTTTTAATATGAGCTAAATTTATAAGGTAAATATTAGATTTTGTTCACGCGCACAACTTGCTTAATTCATTGCGAACATAGCATATTATATTTTCGGATATCTTCTCTTCTTAAATACCTCACCTCCTTTCGAGACCTATATATTTAAGAGTTAATCTCAATCCTGAGGTTTATATATGCCTTGATCAGATTTATGTCATCTAGTTCTCGCAGCTACCTTTCGTGATATGTGTACCACACCTACTCATGTTATAGCATATGGGATAATTTTTGACTTGCACTTGTATACCAGTGACAGCTCAGATGCTAGTCGATTTGAATAATTATAATATATATAATTTTATATGTGTTTGATTAGATTCAAAAATTTGTTATGCTTCATAAAAAAATATAATTATATCTAAAATAAGCTCAAAATAGATTTAATTAAATGTGGTTTATTGTTTAAAATTGCGTTTTAAATTTTTTTGTAATTAAAATTACATTTTGTTATATAAGAATTCATTTAAATATCATCACTTTTTTAGGAATTTTAAAAAATAGTAAATTTGTGGTAAATAAATTACTTTAAAGTACTAGAAATGTATTTTTTGATTATAAAAAATACCTTATACTACATTACAGTCGGTAATTGAATAATAAACGACATTAATTTATATAAATTTATATTTCTAAAAAAAAAATTTTATTGATCAAAATCACAACAAAAAAAAATACAAATTTTGCCATTATGCATTAATAGTTCAACGTTAAGTCTCTTATAATATATATTTTTGCGAATTTTTTCGCATAATGTTTTTTATTTTGGTATAGGAAATTTTTTTTTCTTTAATATGGCACAAAATTATGGCATATACAACCAAACTATGCATAATTATATTAAAAACGAGTTTTAATTCAATATCTAATTATAAAAGAGGAAGAAAGATTGTAATGTATTTAAAAGTGTTCGAAAATTCAAAAATTTTCTATATCCCTTATATCTCTTTTATCTATGAATAAATCTAAATATTCTAGTTTTCTTTTATATTTAGATGAAAAACATCTACAGAAAAAAAAATTATGTTCATGCAGAATTTATATTTTTATTAAAAAGGTTGTGTTATTGTACGATATTCACGTTAAAAAATGATAAGAAAGATAATTTCTTGAGGTTTTATAGACCCATTTATAAAAGCATAGTATTATATAAAATCATCGAGGTGAATAAGAAAACATGGAACAAATTTTTTTATCAGAAAAATTTCATAAAAGTGTTTGTAATAAAAAATATTTTTTTTGGCTATTTAACAAGGATTAAAAATTTCATAATATGGAATAAGCTCAAACACCCAATTTTTTTTATTAGAATTGATCTCAACTATTCACTATAAAACAAATAAATACCTGTATTTTGTTTAAGAAGTTACGAGATTATCAAAATCTGTCTCAAAAGTATGAAAAATACAAACTATTATAATGAAGAAACTACCATGAGAGAAAATCATATACTGATAAACAAAGATTTGAAAAAAAAGAGTTGCTATTCTAACATTTTACGTGTGATAATATACATTGCATTTCAATAATTTTATAATTTTTAAAAATATATGCTTTCTTATTTCAAAATTCAAATAAAATCCAAATAAATAATTTATTTCAGAAAGAATACAATCATTATCATAAACAACGCATAAAAATATATATTGGCTTATTTTTACTTTTTGTTGCATAAAAATTAGTTTTGTGTGGATTTCTTAAGCAAGGTCAAATAATTATTTCGATTTGCTTAAGTTTTATAAACGCTATGTATATATGAAATATAAATATATATTATATGTATATCTAGTCTTCATTTTTCTAGTTCATATAGCTTTTCATTTTGTGTATTTTTTGCGCAAAAAAAAGAAAGCTATGCTGCTAAAATTATTGGTGACAAATTTTTATAAGTAATAGAGTCGCGATCTAAAAAAACATGAGATCATTGTATCATTAAAAAATAGAAAAATAATGCATTTACTTGAAATATTGATATGAAAAACAGAAAACTAAATTGAATCTTGGATTTTGTGAGGTTCTCTATATCTATAACTTTAAAACAAAAAACTTCATAAAATACTAAAATAAACATGATTAATATGCAATAATGTATACTTAGATCCCAAATGTAGCTACATTACGTTTATTTCAATGGCTTAAAAGCATTCATGGCTTCGATTTATTCGTTTATATACTATTTCAGAATTCAAGTATTGATTTATGATAAAATGAGAGGATCTAATTAAGTGCAAAAACATTTTTAAAAAAAAATTTCAATAACTAATCTTATCATATAAACCGTCGAAACTCTATATTGTGCGTATTTTTTGTTTCTCTATTGTATAAAATTATAATAAAATATTAAAGAATTAAAATTTTGGTTTTCGCTAGAAAAACGCATAAAATTGAATTCTGAAATCTAATTGAGGTTTCTTATATGTATTAAAGCTTGCAAAACAAGTAAAAAAATATAGCATTCTAGGTTATAAACAAGGTTGTCTCTTATGAATCTTATTTAAGATGCAAAAATATGACGTATATAAATGAAGCAAATAAAATTTTTTTGTTCATATAAAACCTAAAAATAAAGGGCTTACTTTTATAAATGTCATGATTTTTTTGCAGAAATTATCGGTGTTGTATATATGAGCTATTTTAGTTAATATTAAGATACCAATGTTTCTATCTATTTTTAAGTGTAATTTCATATCATTTATAACACGAATATCATAATTTTAATTAATTCGTTTATTTATAATTATATGTAGCTTGATTCCTTTTTTATATATGGATAGATATATTTACATAAAATATATTTCACAAATATTTCAAAAAATAGTATTTAGGCTTCTTTAATCTTTAGTAAGCCTCAGTTCACTCACATCATATATATTTCGATGGTATATTGACGCAAAAATTTATTTTATATGTTGCTGAGACTTCCTAAAATACGTATAACAAACACGCTATTTAGAGTAAATATAAAAATTATTTTCAAAACGTTTTAACATTACATTTCGAATTGAATGTATCTTTGATATCTCAAAATTCATACAATTAGTAGTATTGAGACATATTTCCAATAGATTTGAGATTCTCAACTTATTCTTAAATTAGCACCTATACAAAATTGGGATGTATGGATTTTTTTATTGACACATAAAATATGATTATACTAATAAAAACGAATTATCACCTATAAGTTATCCGTTAAGATTCGTAGCCTGCCATAAAATTGAAGATTGAGGTAAAAATACAATAATTTCTATTTTAATAAGTATATAATATTAACATAAGCGGCACTATATGTACAAGAAATATGGCTTGGTAAGTAACTAAAAGTCACCTATCTAAATTAAAGAAGCTGTTCATAATGTGTCATCTAAATGGATTATTTAGGGGTTAATAGTAAATATTTGCACTTTGTTCTATACAAGAATATACGGGCTCAAGAGACATTATGCAGAAAATTAACTTATAATACTCCTATGAATATATATGGATTCATAACTATTTTAACTATAGAATTTATATGTGTCTTTAAAATATTTATAAAATAAAAAACGAAGGCAAAAAGCTAGAAAAATAGAAAGATTTTTACGTTATTTCTAAATTTTTTCGTATATTAAATTCCTGTTTTATTACTAATTTCGTGCTATTTTAAGAGGTTTTCAGTAGGATAACAGAGTTTACATATAGGGGTTTTGATTTATTTACTACGATATATAGGAAAGGCTCTTACTTTGCTAATAATTCTTTATAAATTAATAGAATGAAGTAAAATACGAAAATTATATATAAATATATATTTAGGGGCTATTTCAAGACAAAAATTTTGCCATACGTTATAAAATGGGATGTTTGGGGAACGCGATATTTAAAAGTTACCAGAAGGAACTAGATGTCTCGAATCGGATCTAGGCATTTATGCAAACATAGGAATTGAGAAAGCCTTGATTTATTGGTTGCGAAATTAGGTGCAGTATAATAGAAGACTTTTGAGAGTAGAAGATAACCGAAAGTATAAATACGTTGTGCGCGCAATGAGCTTCAAATTGTGACGTAAAAAAACCAAAAATGAGGCGATAAATAAAGCTTATGCATAAAAAATTATCATGGATAGTTTATCTTATATATTTCTATGTTTCTATTGCAAAATTTTAGATTGTTATAAATTATAGATTTTCTGTGTATTCTTTGTACAAAAATTGCCCTTATAGTCTGTCGATATATCTTCTACGCTCAAGACGTAAAAAAGTTTTTCATCTCGATACTATAGTTTATAGATGTGCTTGTGCTACTTTTGACATCCTCAATCAAATAATATATAATTTTAAATCAACAAAAGAAAGATTTTTTAAAAATACTATTACAAAAGAAGGAATTTAAAAAAATACTATTACAAAAGATATTTAATGCTGAAAAATATATATAAAGTTTCATATCAAAGAGTCATAAATACATTATGACGTAAAATAAAGTCTGAAAGGTTTAAATACAAACTATTGATATTTTATATAGAAAATATTATAAATCTAATAGTTAATTGCATCAATGTTTATCCAATGATAATAAAATAACATAATGATAATTCGGTTCGAGTATGTGTAAAAAAATTTTAATCCTAATATAAAATTCAAAATTTTCGTAATACATCTATTATGCATGTAAACTGTTAAATTTCTTAATGCAAGTGTGTATAATTTCGTTATAAGTTGTTAATTTTTAAATAATTTAAATTAATGACAACATTTTACTATGAACTAGAGTTTCGGGGGAAAAAAATGTATTAATTTATGATGTAAAACAAAAAAAAATGGAAATAAAGGCAAATCTTAGCCATAAAATAGATTTTCTAATTTTATTTACCAATATTTTACGAATTGAAAATGATTGGATATTGCCATGATTTTTATTGAGACGATCAAATATAAATCAAAAAAATATATGCTCCTTATTATTTTAGAATTTAAAATTATTATTTTATAATGCAAAACCTTATCAAATGAATTTTTATAAATGTCTTTTTTATTTCAAACTACTCATATTTTTGGTTATAATATATTTTTACATATACACAAACTAAAAACAGCGTTTTATGACACTATAGAAAGCTTAAGTATTTTTAATATGATTCAGATTTCTTTCATCGCTGATGCTCAATAATTCGCTTGAACTTAGGCAAAATGATCACGTTATACTCATATTCATCCTTTGAATATATTTATACAGACTTGAATTTAATCTATAAAATATTTTGTGCATATAATTATCAAAGATTAATAATTTTGAAATTTTATAATGGTAGAATACAAACTAATACAACATATATGCACGATAATCTTCCGATAAACCAAATAATTTTTATATTTACTTATATTTATCCTATTTTTTATTTATGCTTTTCATTGTTTTTTCATTCCTTAATCTATTTCTTTGTATCTTAAAAAATCATTAATGCTGTATATGGCATTTTTCAAATTATTATATTTTCAGATTTCATCTATTAACAAATAACCTTCAGTTCTATGTTTTTCAATTAAATTTCCATGGTTTCATTGTTAAAGCTTGGTCTATAATACTTAAAATTTTAAACATTATATTTTTAATCAAAGATACTATGTGGCCTAAGAGCTAATTATAAAATTATTCAGTTATAAAACATCTGTTTCTATGAATATGCAAATGATAGATGCTGTTATTATCTGATAGACCGGGCTTTATTTACTATAGCAGTATTGTTCTGGGGTCATAATTTTCTGATCAAAATGGAAAATATATATCAAAAAAAGTCATAAAGGTATTGGTTTTGATTTCAAATTTGAAACAACCTCTAGGAATGATTTAACAAGAAACCATACGCAACAAAATAAAGAGGTGACAAAATTTGATATATTAGATATACTTATATATTATAACAGCTATACACACGCTACATATTTATACCATTGTATCTGTAGATCTTCTGTGTAGTTAATCGCGTCAAAACCAAATCAAAGAGTACAATACAAAGAATAAAAGGTAGCTTGAGCACCTTAGATGGTCAGTATTTTATATTATATTAATAGCTAAAGAACATATTTTGAATGACGAATTTATAATTCGATTATTATATTATTTTAAATAAGTTATAAAAAAGATACTAGAAATATTTTTGCAACGAATAAATTACTTTTCAAAGGTACGATAAATAACTGCATGATAAATAAAGGGCAGAATGGAAGAGTTATGTATTTTTTTACAATATAATAAAAACCTATCAGGTTGACTAGAGATCTATAGATTTTTGTTTCTTGTAAATGCAAAAATTTATTTACATAAAAAGCATTCTTCTGGGGTTCTTAATATTTAGAAATATCAAAGAAAGAAGCTTTTTTTTATTCTAATACTCAAAAATTGGATTCCTCAATAAGATTAAACGATCATTTATGTAAAATAACAATGGATTATAGGAAATTTTTAGAACGCTGTCTTGTTCAACAAAAAATAATAGATTAACAAGCGTTTAAAAGTCAGTAAAGTTTCTGAAATGAAAAAAGGGCTTTAAAAACAACGATAAAGTAATTTTGCATGATAGCATGTTTCAAAGCTTATATATAATACTATTTAAATGTGTAAAAAGATATTAATTTAATTTATTTTTATTTATATCCTTTTAAAGCTCTTTAGAGGTTATTTCAAATATAATAATTTGCGCTCATTATTACTCGGCTGGTAAATAATTTTAATTTGATGTTTATACTTTTTTTTAAATATAGATAATGATGTTAGAGTCGAATTTAGTTTTTTTTGTATTTTATATATAAAATCAGTGCATTCAAGAAATTAAATTAAAAATAAACCCTATTTGTATTTTTTTAAAATCGAAGGCACTTAAAATAATGTTTCACGTGATTGATGATATTTTAAAAACAAAGCACAATCTTCTTTTTATTTAGGCCATTTATTATCTTTTGAACATACTATTTACATGAAATTATTGCCTATATATATAAAATAATTTACCATCTAACTATAAAATAATTTATCTTTTATTAGTTCTGGTTTGATTTTTATAAAATCAAATTATATAACCCATTACCTAGACAGGATTTTAAGAATGCCAACAGAATTGAAAGCTCACAGAAGGAATCTGAATCGACCAAGACTATAATACATTATGATTCTTAAGAAATATAAGCCCAACAGAAACGGTTATTGTGACTAGGATAGCATCTTGTAAAACAAACTTGTGCTGCCTAAGGCTGACTACTATATGACTTAAAAAGATGAATCACAGCTAAATTCATGAGAAATCAACAAAAAATCATTTACTTTTTGGTATTACCGGTACTAGCTTACATTATAAAGTGTAATAAAATATTTACTATGATCAGGTTTTTATCAAAAACAAGGAAATATAAGTATTAAAAATAATATGTGATAGTGTCGTTTTAATTCAATAAGTATATTTTCGCTTAAGAAGTCGGAGTTAAATTCTATCTTATCTAAATAAATACAGTTTTAAATATTGTTCCACTTAATATTATTTAAATAATTTTTAGTTTAGTGTATATATGCAACAATTTATTTAGGCTCGTTTTTTTGTGCAAAACTTTCTTTTCGTATTAAATACTACCTATATAAAATTTATATCTTTTTGTAAATCTATAATTTGTTTTTTTTAATTGTATATAAAATTATATACACAGTTAGTATACGATTTTATATCAAATAATGCGTATAATTCATGTTTTATGTCATAATCCTGCAAAAAAAAACTATTAACTCCATTGATCAAGGATGCTTAAATACGTTTTTAGTTTTTTTCCGTTTCTAGATAATGCACTATATAACTAAATTTTTTGTGTAATATTTTTTATAATATTATAATCTATCAAGCCGAAATATGTCTAGGAATGATCAAATACAAGGGTTCTGTTCTCAGCTACATGCTCTTCTGGGATCATGTGTTTCATATAAGAAGATTTATTGAATACCCTTTTCCATGGTGCATTGAAAATGTTTCTGCACAATTAAACTATCATTTATCAGCTTAAAATCCAGGTTCTTCCCTAATTGCCTCTTATTAGTTTAAAGCATATTTTCTATGGAATTTTAGATTGATTTTTAGGTGTATTTACTTTTGTTCTATTTTACACCAATAATAAATGTTTAAATTACATATGCAATAAAAATTCCAGATACTATGCCTTTTAATCAAATATGCCTGAAAATATTTAATCTACTCTGGGAAAACTAAATATATATAGAAACATATTATTTTCAATTTGATTGACTAATTCAGCCATTATTTTATTTGCACTTATTATTGTAAACAGTAATCATACAAAAAAAGGCCGATCGGGCTATAAAATTAAGATATATTAAATCTAAACGTTTTTGTAGATATTTGATATTTAAATTGGTTTTTAAAAACTTAAACGCGAATAAAGTCATGTTGTTTATTTACGCAATAATTTGTGCCGGAAATATGTTGAAGTGTAAGAAATTCCCAATATATAGAGGCTGGTAATAAGTCGTAGCACTTGAATACGATCTTTACAACAAGCAATATAAAATAAATTTACTATCGATATAGATAGATCGAGTAATGTTTTTAAAGATGATTTGAAGGATTTAGAGTCATTTCTAATCAGCTTACAACTCCTAGAAAATAAGATTAGTATATATGACGTATCTCGACTCATAAATTAAAAGAAAAATTGTAAACAAGATGTTTATACGACTAGAAAATATAAAAAAATACATTTTTAAGTCTATAAAATTCAGGTTATAAATAATTTTTACAATATATCTTTCCTATAATTTTTCATATATTGGCGTGGATTTTTTAGGGGGTTAAACTTTTTTTATGTCTTTTTTGATATCTTACTTGTAATAACTTTTATTTAGATAAAATTCCTTTACAACAATAGAAATAAAAAATATAGTTTCTAAAATATAACATAACCGTAATTATAGAAATAGAATAATAGTAGTCAAATATTAAAACATAAGCCCGTAATCTTTGTGGGATCTGTGATATCAATGACATAAAATAATGTGAATCTATAAAAAAACGCCTTATTTTACACCATAACATAGCTTCACGAGGTTTAAAATTATGTATGCAATTTTTAAAAAAACCTAACATATTACGTAAGCTCGAAACTTGAATTGAATATAAAATAAAAAGGAGATTTTTTTCGTATTTTGGTCTAATTGCACTTATCTAATAAATATTCTTGGCTTATTTCGAAATCAAATGAATCAAATTAAATACATGGTTGTTTTTTTGATTGCAAAAAAATAAATGATGGAAATGTCTTTTTTTCAAATTTTTAAAAAAAATATTTGTGTGTTATTGATCATTTATTACCGCAATCAAAGAAGAAACTAATAGGATTTAATAAGTTTTTAGAGCAGAAAAAAATAGTAGAGATACAACTTTAGCAAAAAAACATAAAGAAAACTACATGTAATTTGAGAATATTGAAAATCACATATAATATATGCCATCGTGAACTGTATTTTTTTCAAGTATACTTAAACTTGTGGATAAAAGAATAAATAGATGAAAAATTAATTCAAGGCGATCAATAACAATAAAATTGAATTTTTCTGCATTGCAAAACCAAAAAAGTATCATTAAAATTCAATGTAAAATTTTGGGTTAATAAATTTACTTATTATATTTTTATGCCATAAAACTGTAACTTTATATATAAATAAGTTATATAAAACCCAGTTTATTGATGTTTGATGATTAAATATCTTGGAATTTGAAAATCAGATGGTATATAAGTTTATTCATCAAAAACTTTTGAAGATTTGAGCAGAATGTGGAAGAATCCCGAGTTATGTAAAGCATTAAAAATACTGTTATGATTGAATATTTACCACATGAGTATATCTTCATATTTTGGAAAACGATAGCGCAATAAAACGATTTTTTGCCTTATGTGCAATTGAAAACCTAGGGTAAATTCACCATAATATATGCATTAAAAGGTGGTTTATGTTTTAAATCTACATCCAACGCCATAAATAGATACAAGCTCATTTTTTTCTAGTGTATTTGTATCCCAGCTCATATATAATACCGTAGAATATACATTTACACACAATTTTTGTAATTTTTATCTTCAAATTATGAAATAAACTTAGGGAATTTGCAAAACCCAAAAATACAGAACAATCAAAATGCCTTAACGAGAGTATTTTATCGGTTATCAAAACCGATGATGCACACAAGAGATTTAAAGGCTTAAATGTTTAAGTATGTTATGTTTTATTTGCTATTAACAGGATTTAAAACATTTAAATGCCTTTATGTTGTTATTGAAGTTTATTTAAGTCATTATATTTTTATCAGACAACGCATCCGAAAGCTTTTTAAAAAGAAAATCTAAAAGAAAAAAATTTTAAGGATTTAGAAAAACCCCGTGCAAATAACGCAGATCAACATATACCTATAGAATATCAAAATCTTATAATATTACATTTTTATTTCGATATTACTATATTATATTAAATTTATATACTTTTATGGTCTAATGTCGAAGTTTTACTATGTTTTTTGTTAATGCACTATTCTTTTACGAGAAATACAAATTTAAAACAAGAATAATATCTTCTCTATACTCTTAGGGGGTTAGAATACATAAAAGATCATTAAATCCCCAAAGGTTTTTTATTTTTAACAAAATATTTTCGTGGTATTATAAAAGACAACTATATATGCAAATTTACAACGATTAATCAACTATTCTTTATTGATTATGATGTGATAGAAGTAGAATTGAATCTAATTTACGAAAACTCAAACAATTTTTGTAAAATTTGTTTTCTAAGGCAAAATAAGGCATAAAACGCCAGAAGATCTTAAGATGACTTTAAAGCACAATTTTGCTGTTGTAACCATAATATGCTTTGTTATAAGCGAAAATACATTTTCAAGTTATTAATAGGCCTGTAAAATACATATACACGTTAAGATGTGTCTTTTGGTTCTATTTGTGATATCAAATATAATAGGACTATATATTGTACAGTGGTGTTGATTTTAGAATACACACTATATTTTATAAAATCAGAGAATCGCTGGTCCATTAAATTGTATAAAAAAAAAGATTAATATGTCATTTTTTATGAGAAAAGATATTTCTCATTTTATAAAGGTTTTATTTTACATAAAAAGATAATATAAATTTGAGCGGTTGCCAGATAAAATAAGATATTCGAATTTTTTAACTCTAGTTGACGCAACTGCTATAAAAATTTGCACATTGACATAGTTTAATATCAGCTTTATCTAACCTCCGTAAAAAAATTAGCAGTTGATACTACTCCAACCACAAATCAACTATTTATTTGGTTCCAGTTTCATCCTAAAATCCAAATTTGGTATTTATAAAAAATATTCTTGTAATTAGCCAAGTAGTTGTCATTGAGTAATGTGTAATGTCACGAAAATGAATATATATTCACAAAGAATAGTCTATGAAAAAAACTAAACTGTTTTAAACTTATAGATAAGATGCATTAGGGTGAACTATAATGATGTTCTGCTTAATAAAAATATACAGCGAATCTGTACAATGAGCAATCTTAAAATTTGCGAGAAATCATTGAACGTTTTAAGTAAAATCTGCTCATAAATGAATTCTGTGCTCAAAATGACATTAGTCTCTTTTATTATTAAAAAGTATAATTCTATTTGATATGAATTATATTTTAACTGCCAGAATTGTGAAAACGAAAACCAATTTGCGACTAAATACGCACAATAAGTGATTTCATGTTTAATTGGATTTTTTATGGCTTCAAAAGATTTTTTTTGTGGCGTCAAACTTTTTTTGGTTAATTCAAATGATATATTTGGCATATTGAACATGGTAGTATTTTTACAAATATTTGCAAGATAATATTTTGAAATCCGAACAAACTGAATAATAATATCCTTGACCCAAGACCAGTTAAATTCATTTTGATAAGTATGAAATAATAAGAACTACATAAATAAAAATTTCGTATTGTATTTAAGTGAGTTTATGCACCCCAAGACAACCATAATATTTAGTTCAAACATAATTTTTTGAGCCCTATTCTTAATAAAACTCGTTTATTTACTTTTTTAAATTTTATGTTTAATCTACGGCATATTTAAAAAAACCAAGCTTATAAGTTAGCACAATTCTTACCTTAATAACATATTTATCATAAGAAAAGAATAATAAGTCAAAAATTACTTATTTTAATATATTGGGGTGCTCATTTATATAGTTTCATGACATTAAAAATATTTTGTCGTGTCTTAAATAGATGACAAAATTAAATTAAATTAAAATCCAGGAATATGTAAATCTAAAAATGCTATACAAATTCTATAATTCATCGTGTTTCTTGATCCATGTTATATATATGTATTTCATAAGACAGAAAATAAAGAGTAAAGCCATTTAGTCAAATACATAATTATAATATATATAGTCATTTTTTATTCCTTTTGGTGTATAAGACAGCCAATAGCATATAAATAAATTTCAAATTCTAAGGACTATAGTTGGGCGCTTAGGGTTTTTGGTTAAATTTTAAAAGGCTTAAACTACGCCATTAGCATAATATAATAACACCCGGTTTGCAAGATTATATGAAAAAATAAAATACTATATAAATTACTAAGTAAAACAGAAAATAAATAGGATAAATATTTCAGTCATAAAAGCACAGTCAAGGACTTTTATTATCTGTAAGATCTACCTTATCAGATTCTAATATTATCCATGATTTTTTTATTAGACAGATTACAAATTAATATATAAAGGCGCATATAAGCGATTAAATGCATATGCAATTGTGAGATCGAAGAAATTATATAATGTTAAATAAAATAATTAATTTTAATAATACGCTTCATCATCGATAACATGAATTCTAATTTTTGACCGGGCTTTATTTATTGTAAGTTCCCATAGATTTTTTATAATGATAGTTTTGATCATAAAACGGTGATTTTAAGCCAAGATAAGTTGTATCTATTAGATAGAATCAAAGAACGTGCACTAACTTGAAAAATGTCTTTATGTGAGCATTATTTTATATTTGTCATAAATTGATGAATATTAGCTTTACACAAAAACAAAAGTTAGAAAATTGTCGTTCCATTAGAATAGGAATAATTTTTGATTTTTTGTTAGCCTATTTTTCAGCGAAAATAAAATATAAATTTTAAGATATTTGAAAAGAGAAGCTTTTAAAATATTTTAGCCTTATTTATATTGCAACATATTCTTTCTTCGATTACATCTATAACTTCGGTGTATTGAATTTTCTGTTCTAATTTTTTGGTGTATTGGCATTATCTTGTGCAGAGAATTAATTTTTTTTCTTCGAAACACTTGCCTCTGGCGCTATATATGCGTTTCAAATCAGTATATATTTCTAATATTTTCTTCTTTTTCTTAAATATAAATAAAAAATTTGAAATTGATTCTCATTTTTCAACAGCTCTTCATAATTCAACAGGATTCACTGTAAGATCTTAGTAATTTCAGCCATATTTCTATGGGATTGACTCTTGTACCCGTATTTGCTACATTTTTTTTATACCTATCGCTTCCTTATAATCTTTGTGATAATTGCCTTTCTTTGTTATTTAGAAAACCCTTATCTCTTGTTTACCAACTTTGGAGTACACTTTATATAAATTTATTTGCATTGAAAAAAAATTATCTTCCCATTTATTTTTGTGCTGCTCAAAATATCATCACTCTTTATTTATCTTTTCCTTACAGTTTCGTGATCAAAATTTCATATGTGTCTTCTCCCACCTTTTTTTTCCACTAGATTTTATATTTCCTAGTTTCTAGTTGTTTCAAAGATAAGTACTCTAAACTTGTCGTTATAGTAATTCATAATTTTCTGCCGACCAAGGCGTGGTATACGCTTAAAGCGTAGCAGGAATGATTCATAACACTCTTGAATGAATTATTTTTTTGTGGAACTTTATTGCAATATATATTAATATTATATTGTCAACCATAGGATTGGGAAGGACTTTTGAACTGATAAGTCTTATGTGGAGAAGGGGTATACATGAGGATATGGCAGAGTAAGAGATAATAAAAAGTATTGATAAAGTTTGTTAGAAAGATTGATCCACACAATCTGTTTGAGAAAATATAAAAGTCAAATTAAAATTTACCCATAAATAAAATAAATATTGTAATGATATATTTGCAAAGAAAATAAAAAAAAACAAAAATGATCTGTTTATGCCTAATTGTAAATTTTTTATTTCAAATGGTATATGCTGAATCTAGTTTTATTAAAATTGTTTAAAGTATTATGTGCTGGATTGTTTTATGTTCTTATAAGAAAACCACATTTAACACAATTCTGCCGAAAAAAAGTATTTGGTATATGGATGTAGATTTAAGACCATAATAAGCTGTATTTTATTGTTGTTTGCTGATTTTCTTCTATAATTTGGTGGATGGTGGATATTAATATTTAATTAATTGTCTAAATCATGCAAATAAAGAATATTCGGTTAAAATTACGTACAATTTATTAAAATTATGTATTTTATTTTCTTAAAAAGACTAGGGAACAAACGACTATTTTTTTGTATAAATTAGTCATTATTAATTTCTGGTGATAATAATAAGATATATTTTACATAATTATTTTTTAGATCATAATTAGTCTTCGCAAGACGTTTGGGGATATGATTCACTAACCTTTTTTAAGCGTTTCTCGTTATCCAATGCTGTCGAAAAAAATATGAGGATCATCAGCATTACTTCCTTTGTTGGCACTAAAATATGAGTATGAGGCTGTATATCTATCTAATTCGAATTTAATTATATCCTTTGCGCCTGTGTATGGTACTAAGCTATTTTTAAATTTTACGTTTTCTTCATAGGAATCTTTTTACGAAGATCGATTATACGAGCTATGGTTATTTAAAATTATTATGAGGCCTTCACTTTTAGTTTGATTCATATTTAAACAATTTTTATTTTCCTCATTAAAATTTTAAATCGTATAATGTGTTTAGCTTTTTTTAGAATCAAATTCTTGACGTATATTTTCCCCTTCTGGATATAAATGAAGCTTTAACTTGCCTTCGGGTTTTGATGTTTCAAATAAATATTATTATGGTGTCTTGCGTTTTTATTAACCGTGTTTCTTCGTTATCTTTGTTTGCTTTATTTTAGTAGAGTTCTTTATTTAAATTGCTTTAAAAGCTAAAACATGTATACAGATTATTGTTGGCCATAGAATCTACAGTAAATCATAAGTCATCTACATTTAAATCATAATCTGGTTTATTCTTGGCCCATATTTGTTGTTATATTTCATAATTTCTAGTGTAAGAGTTATTGTTTCGCTTAAATCATTGATTTTAATATTCCCAGACTCACATAGACCAAACTACTTGAAATTTTATTGAGCTTGCTTACTCTAAGAAATATTTTATTTTCTAGTCGTTTATAATTGTCTTCAAGATAACAGTCGCTGAGCGATTCCAAATTAATAAATGTACAGCCATCTGGCTTAATTTTACTTTCTAAATAATTTGGTTGCGTCGATTGCAGATCAGTAGAGTGTTCTTTGTTGACGGTATTTTGTTTGTGGAATGGGGACCTATTATAACATTTTGAACTTTTGGAACCAAAAAATCTGGGTTATGTCTATTTATGTCTTCTTTCATATCTGGTTTTTACTTAGTACGATGTGAATCAAAGTTTTTTAATATATCAGATACAGATGATGATAAATTAATGTTCGGATGATAAATATTTAAATTTATGTCTCGAAAACTAAACGCATTATCTGGTAGCCTATATGAATTTTCATCTGTATGTTTCTGAGACTGGATTGTTTATTAGGTTGGCTAGACTCGTTTTTCACATTACCTGCTGCATGATCTCTAATTATAAAGCTTGGCTTAGAATCGAATATATAATATTCTTTTTTGCATTTATGTTTATCAAATGATTTTTGATACATGGTATTATTTCTATGTCTATATGGACTCGAAATTTTATCATTTTTTCAACAATCATCAGCTGGAATGAAAGTCTTCTATTATTTTCCACTACGTAATCTGAATTTTGACATTTATGATCCCTGTTGAATTGATTATGATATAATAATCATGATAAGGGTATGAATTATCTTAAATAAATTTAAGATTAGCGTAATTGTAGAAATCACACGATTCGAGGAACTTAAAATTTTGATTAATGTTAATAAAAATAAACCATTTTATTCATCTTCAGCGTGTTATTTATGGACAAAGGATAAAAATTTTGATTCTCAAAAAATGATTTTGGATTTGATTGATTTTTCGTCACATTGCTCTTAAAATTAATTTCACAAATCATATTTCAAAAGCTAGGTCTTTTTTTTATTTTACTAAGATCGTGGCCAGAAGTTGATCTCTTAGATTTAATTTCTTTATTAAATAAATTCATTTTTTCAAAACATTTCATGTGTTCTTCTTTTCATAGAACTCAATGTAACCATAGTATTGTTTTTTTATTATGTATCGATCGGGATTTCTCGATTTACATTATTCTATTGGTATAGATTAAATATATTACAAAACGAAGAATTGAACACATATTTATATCTTCTTTGAATATTTACAAATAACAAACTCAAAATAAATAGATTGCATTTTTACTTTATGACTGGGATAATCTAATAGCTTGTTGTATGTAGAATGCTTAAATGGGTGACAGGAATTCCTTAAAATATTCGTTTTCTATTTAGAAAATTATGTTAATTTTATCACACAAAAATTTATTAAGGTATTATTTTTTTAGATGTTTTTACATTACTTTTCTCACATTAAGCAAAATTTCTTACTTATTTACGTTAAGGAATATAAAAATATATAATATTGAGTAGCTTTTATAATTTTTGTGATAGACTATCCATCTTATCAAGACATAATCTATAATATAAGTAAGAAAATTGAATCCTAATGTATATCTGATAATTAAATATATTCTAAATTACACGGGAAATATACTAATCGAAGCACAGGGGTTTTTATAATCTTTTAAACTAAAACTATTTTTTTCGATAAAAGATCAATGGTTCTGATAAACGTGTAATGTTAAAGAAATTAAATTCAAAATAGAATTTCTTGTTCTTTATACTAAATAAATGAACCCATGTTGGATTAAAATTAAATTGGTTCGCAAATAATTTGTGATATTTTTATACTATTATATATTATAATGTGTTTTACTTCTATTTATATCCCGGAATTCTCTTTAAATCATGATTTTATTCATAAAAAAATGTTTCCTAACTTCTTGCAGATTGTTGAAAATAATCAATGAATTGAAGAATTTCTGATTTAAAGCTTAAATTTAACAGAGGTATTGTAGAACTTATCAAAAAAGCTTAAACATAACATTGATGGTATTTTTTGAAATGCGAACGATTATAATAATTACGTAGGAAAATATAATATTAAAAAATATATTAAGTTAGTCTTTATTTGTATTACTGTTGCATAAGCGCTTTCTCTGTCAAATAAATATATAACAACGAATTTTATTTTTAGAATGCAAAATTTTATATATTTTTTTATAATTTAGTTGTAATAAATAAAAATTTAAAACCTATGAAATAAAAAATTTGCAATGAAAAAATTCTTCTGACTTTTCTTGTTTGCTTTTTGTAATTAAATTATTTTTGCTCAAATATTAAATCTTAGATGCAATTTTTGCTTTCAAATATAAACAAAAAAAGCAAAATGATTGTATATCAATTTTGCGTAGAATAAAAGAAATACATATTAAATTCCATGCTACAATTATTAGAAAATATTTGTTTTGACTATTTTATTTTTCGGATTTTAATAATAGCATTATATAGATATATGAGTTAACATAAGCATTTTATTATGTATCCTTGGGCGGAAATATTATTTTCCCTCTAAAAGATTTCAGTATTTTTGGACGAATGCTCAAAATTTCCTTTTCTCAGAATTCATGTCAAAATTATTTATTGAGCAACAACTAAATTCCTAAGAAAATTTAAGATCATCTATATCACTGAATTTATTGTAAATTGTTTGCACATACATCATTTTATATATTTAGGCATTTTATAAATCACGATACCCATGCGCTTTATCTCTAAGTCGCAAAGAAATAAAAAAATGACATTATTTAATATAAATCGCATGTGTATTGAATTGATTTTCTTATAAATAACTTTCTAAACTAGATGTATTTCAAGAGACGAGTTACTTTATGGGAATTTTAGTCAAAATTCATTATATTTAACACGATAAAAAGGTTTATTTTATATTTTGTTTGGTTTTTGAATGACCATGGATGTATTCTTTTGATTTATTGTCATTTTAAGTTTTAAAAACGTGGACTGGAAAATATTAATATATAAAGAATTATCCGAATATCTTATTTTTAATATTGTAATTTATAGTGATTTGAAAATTATTTTCGACGTAAGGCTTTTTATCAGCGATTTTTTTTAAACGAAAGATTGCACTATAATTTTATAAATTATACTTTTATTCAAAAGCTTATATATTTAAGCTGATTTTATTTGATAACCATCATACAATTCCTTAAAAACTAGATATGCTGTGGCAATATTATATTTTACTCAGAAATATATTTTATTTGTTTTTTATGACTAGAAATTCTAAGGCATGGTTTTATTTTTCTATTTCCAAGTTTACTCTATTTTTATTCCAAAACAAATTACCGATATATATTCGATTTTCTTGTTATTCATCTACAATTTATTGAAGAAAGCATTGCTTTATTTAAATATAGTTCTTTTATAAAAGCGAATTAATTTATAGATTACCGAAAATACCTAGTAATTTTAAAAACATATAAAGTTTCTAATAAACAGCTAAAATTCTGATTTTATTTAAGATATGTGTATTTATTGATTATTTTAAAAGAAATTCTAGAAAAATCTGTTCTTATGTAAACTAAATGTTTCTATTGTTTAAATAAGATATAAATAAGTGGTAATTTTATAAAAGATAGTATAGATGTATATATGATGGATATAAAAATTAATGTTATTTTCATAAATCTAAAATTAATCTTCCGAATAAATATGAGCAACTTTAAAATAAAGACTGATTTTAAATACTAAATTTAGTCCGTCATGATAAATTTTTTGTATTTCTAAAATATATAACATGGCCATACATGCATCGGTCAAATACTAATATATATCATAACATGGGATGTTGCAGTAATTAAAATAAAAATGCCGTATGTTAAGGAATATGGGATACCAATGAAAAAGAAGCAATACTACAAATACTAGCATGTGGGTAAACCTTGTGTGTATAAGTCTTGAGTTTAAAACATAATTTCTGGAAGAATGTATTGATTATTTGATTTATAAGATTATACCGTAATATGTAATATAAAACAATTTAAAGTTTTGCGCAAGCAAACATATTAGATTTTCTCTTAGATAAATTTATAAATAACTTGTTCTTAATAATTACCAACAAATTAGAATATTATGCTGCTGAAATAAATAAAATGTTCTTGGGTCTCTTTTTGGACTAAATGGTTTTATTTGAATTTATATAACTTTAATAGTTTGTTGCTTGAATTTTAATATTGTTTGAATGCCAATATATCATTTTGTTTAACGTTACATCGGTTTTTCTCTGTTCAAAAATTTTTCATCATACTTTTCTCGAATAGACTTATGAATATCCTGGTTCGTGTGTGGGTATTTAAAATACTTTAAAATGATTAATTTGTATATTAGTGTATACTTATTAGCTTCATATATGATTTACTTATTTTTTGATCTAATTATTGTGATCTGATGATGAAAATATCAAATTAATAATTTCTTGTATTTTCGCATTCTTTGAACGTTTATTTTATTATATCTCTATCAAACCCCAAATAATTTGATTTTTAGCTTAACATTGTAGATTTGGTCATTTTGATGGCAATAGATGGGTAATTTATCGAAAAACATAAATTATTTTACATTCCTTGAATAAAAGAAGATGATGCATTGTGAAGATTGTAAATATATGAGACACATTAGATTTACTAAAAATCTGTTAAATATAAAATCTTAATACGACGCTTGAACATATTTAATTGACCAAATCATAATTAACCCATATATATTTTATAACTTTACGCTGTAACATATGCAATCTTACTTTAAAAGCGGTTACATAGTGTCCAATTTTATTATAGGCAATTATCTTGTTTTCTGGTGATATATACATGTCAAATGTATGATGTTTCTACTATAATGAATTCATAAATATTTTTGGTATGATATTTAGACTTACTTTGACTTCATCTTATCATATTATCACACCCGATGAAATCATATTAAAAATGTGTGTTTACAAATCAAGGAAACATAGAATTCTTTGGATGAAATGGGTATTTTCGATTTATATGCCAATAATATAAAACAATAGATTTTACAAGATTATTTTTCTTCATAAAGATCGATTACCTTTATGCAATGCTTTTGCTTTTATTTCTATTTTGCGCTTTAAATTATAGTGTATTAAATCTACCCACTAATTCTAAGCCGAATATGGGTTTAATGCGGCTTTAGTTTATAAAGTTTAATAATTTTATCGTATCCAAATAATATTGACTGAAATATTTGGGTTCTATTGCATTTACATCGTATTTGGGTGTTTTTAGATTTATTTGCCACAAGATTATAATCAGCATAACTAATCCTCAAATTTATAGATAGAAAATTTTTATGTTTGAATCTAGGTAAATTGTTATTTTCTATCAAAAAGATATAATATTAAGTATGTATGTTTTCAACTTCTTTGTATGTAATGTATATTTTTTAATCTATTATGAATATTGCTTTTATTGAAATAGAATTCAGGTTTAGTGGATACTAATTTATATACTTTTATTCAACCTTTATTTTGTTCCAGCATTTTTAGATTCAACCGCATCATGTGCATAAGTTTTCAACATTCTATATAAACTTTTAAAGATTCTATTCAATTTGACTATGGTTCTTTTTCAACTTTTACTTTCTAAAATGTAAGCTTTGATCACAAACACCTTTTTAATTAAGAAATTTGATGGCCTAGTTGTGTAAATATTTACAGAAATTAATGGAAAAATATTTGTGGTAATGTATCTATCAAAAATACAAGGGAAATTTAAGACGGTCAAGATAAAAATTTTATTAAATTGCAAAATCAATAAAAACTGACAATATTTTTAAATATAAAATAATTTTATATTCTATAAATTTTAAATCACATAAGAGTAGGAATATTCGGGAGATAAGGTTTCTATGAAACCAATGTTATTTCTGAAAAGACTGCAACATTTTTTTGTTTATATAAGTAAAGAAATAAAATTCAGGTGATGCTGAATATATTTCAAGTCTCATAGATACAAGTAAAAAATTTTGTTGCCGTGAAAAAGTTGTGGTATTTAGTAGTCTATAGAGAAAGGGTTAACAGGCTAATCAATAATCAATTTCCAGTGATAGTAAAAATTCATGGATATACTTTTAATAAAGCTTGGCGTGTATCATAGTATAAAAATCACAACTAATTCTGTATCTTTGTAAAGGCATGCCCAGTGCATATAATCGCAAAAAAATATGATATTCTTAGCCTAATAAATGCAAATTTTCTATAGGACAGTCATAAATAAAAATCGATGCCACGTAAACTTGATTGATTCTATTATATATTTATATTCGTAGAAATACATCATTACATCACTTATAATTATAATTTTGTCATCTTCTAATTCGACATAATAACATCAGATTGAAAAGTAAATTGTCGTTCTTTTTTTTATAATACTGTCTAAATATCTGACTTGTATTACCTTTTTCTTACAAAACAGATTTATCAATGAATTTTTTTTTGCAATATACATGATTATTTTCTGCTGTCTTTAGTGAATATTAGATTCACAGTTCTATAAAACCTTTTTACATTAAACAAAGAATTCAGCAATACGAATCTCATGACATATGGAAAACACTAATAATATAAAAATCATATAAAATTATTATTTAAAAATGACAAATATCAAACGGCATTGTTGCTTAAACTTTTTTTTTGCATTTGGGTTATAGTATGTAAGGCTAATATAGGTTTTTGGTTATAAAAAATAGAGATTCAAACGCTTTTGTGCATATGTTATTACAGGAAAATAGAAATATACTAAAATATAAGTTTTATACCGCATTTATGTGTAAAGCATGATTTTGGATCGCTGTTATTTATAAAAAATTTTATTTTTGTTAGGTAAGTCTTTTCGATGCTTTTTTTCGTAAATTTTCGCTTCAAATATACCTATTTACATAGTTGACTCGTAATGTTTTTTGATTTTTTTACTCGCTTTATTTGTGACACCATTTTTTACTGCATTCTAGAAAATAACTAAACTTACAAATCAAATTTAACTCTTTCATTTGTTACAAGTAGCTCATGCGTATGAAAAAAATTACCTCACCTATTCACGAAGCAATTAAATTTTGCACATAATTTATATGTGTAATGTAGAAATAGTTATTCATATTTTTTTTAATATAAATAACTAAACGATGACAGTCAAACAATATTCAGATATGTATATGCGAATATTAAGTTTTTCTGGACATTATACGCATAGAAATAAAATTAAACTCATTTGATGCATCAAGAAATCATAGAATTTTTGTTAAGCGAAAATAATCATGATTAATTTAAGTTGAAGTTGATTTTATGACGAGAAACATGATGTGAATCAAAATTTAAGCTCTTTCATAAAATACTATTTATTGATTTTCCATTTTCGCGCGCTAATATACGGAAATTTATATTTTTTATAGAACATGATCGTATTCTTTGTTAATTTTTGTAACTAAATATAGTAATCTAAGAGTCTACAATTTTATATAATTTACATGGTTTAATTTTTGATTCGGCTTTTTATTTCATGTTATTATTGGTATGCTTATTTTTTAAAAATATAAAACTTGCATTTTAGTATTTTCGTTGAACATACTAAAAATGTCTTCTTTGTCGCGAAATCAGATTTCGCATATAATTGAAAACAAAATTTTTGATAATTATATATACAAGGTTCTGATTTGGATGATTTTGTTTTTATGTAATAAAATTTTAATATTTTCATGCTATTTCTTGCCATCATGCATATTTTGAAAATAACAAAAATTTATTTTTAAATGCGTAATGTTTCTAATATTTTTTAGTATCTTTTTCTTGCTGAAGAATAAATAGTTAGTTTTAGCTCATAAATTTTATGCTAACTTAGAATTTTATATCATGATCCCCATACAGAAATTATGTAAAAATAGTACTATAAATAATTATGAAGTTAAGTAAAGTTCTATAAAACTATACTAATTGTGTTTATACCTGATATAAATATGATTTAATAAGGTATGGATAGATTTCAGATACTTATTTATTAATTTACAAATAAATAGAAATTCATTCAATCCATTCACAGTAGCGCTACCTTAATTGGCTGATAATTGAATAAAAAACTTCTGCTACTACAAAATTAGATTATTGTGTTAAAATAGCACAGTTATTAGGTTTTTGTGAGACTTAAGTCTAAAATCAACAATTAGTTTGGCTTTTTCTCATTAAATATACATATTGGGCTTTAAAAATATTCTGCTGAAAGCTATGGAGTAACCATAATTATTGCATATCTTTGCTATATTTTTTTATCTTAAATCATGCAAAGCCATCAATTTAATCTATTTGAATCCGCCGTATAATTCCACAATGGTTAAATGTGTTTCCTAGAAATACTTTATAATAATTGTAATTTAATCACATTTTATTCTAGATTGTATTATAAATTACACTTTATTTCAGATTTTTTGAAGAAGACTTTACAACAGATTTTATTATCAATATTTAAAAAAATAAATATAAAAATCATAAATTATAACTTTCATCGTATGATAAGTTTTTTCCTAATTTACTCTATATTCCAATAAAAATAGCAAATTATGGTTAAAATTTATATTGCAAATTCCTAAAAATACGTAATAATGATTGCATGGATACAAATCGATCGAATATGTATTTCTCCTGATTAAAATTCAACAAAATTTGTATAAATTATATCTTCCTTGTTTTTTATTTAAATTAGAATAAAACCTATAATTTGAATTTATGAAGTTTTTATATATTTTAATAGCATTTCTATAGTATTTCCATACGGTCTTAAATAAAATATTTATCCTGGAAGTATCTGTTTTTATAAAAACTTCTTATATGATTTTTCTTTTAGTTTTAATCATTTACAAATTTATTGTTTGGATGCTAAATTTAAATAAAATTCACAACCATTTGAAATATTTTTCAGCATCCTCTATTCCTTCTTCTCAACCAACATTTCTTCCTCATCTTTTGCACAAAATTTTTGGCCTCTTACTTTTTTCTTGTTCGATTAATTGTTTAGTTAGTTATGGGCTGCTTTCAATCCGTTGGTTGTGCAATATCGATAGCACTTTTTAGCTCTCATGAGTTCTACATCAATTTAAGGACTATCGCGTGGATCGCCAGAAGAAGGTTGTAGATTTTAAGTCTATTTTGCCTTCTTTAGATTATCGGAGGTTGGTTTTACTTTTACACCGCAAAAAAATACGAAGGCTATTAGTATGTGAAATAAGCTTAGGGAAATAAAAAAAATCAACTAGATTTCTGATATTTTGAATATTTATTATGATTATCTTTAATAACTAATAAAATTTGAGCTATGTATTATCAAGATGAAAGGGCCTATCGCTATTTAAATTTTTAGTCTGGTTGTTGCAATATATATATATATATTAGAAAGGATATTATTATTCATTGGGTATTATAACTGATCAACTTTATATTTTCCATATCGATTGGTCTTTTTTATAGAATATGCTTATTCTTGACCTTATATAATTTAACCAATATAATAAAAATATATGTACTTGTTGATTTGTATTTACACATGTCATTATAGTTATTGATAATTCTTTTACGCTATTATATCTGTATATATTTATACATAAAGGGTTCTATCCACGTTTTTTTTTATTTTGCCAAAAAGCTGACATATAGGTAGAGAAAAAATCTTATTGGAATTATAAATACAAGATTTTCTAATGCTTCAAATGAATCTTGCATCTTGAAATGTATGAAAATAGAAAATTATAGTTAATTTGAAGATATTATTACAATCTAAAGTATTATTAATTACTATTTTGAATTACATTTTTATCGGTGTAGTCTATTTAAATATTGAATTGAATGTAAACAATCTTTTTTTTGTAAGTTTTTTTCTTTATCTGCATAAGATTATCAAATCTAACGTAAATATCGTGGGAAGCTGTAAATTATTGAATTTATCATTAAATGTCATTAAATATAGTTTATAAATTTGATTTTATTGTGTTTAGAAATGATGATCTTGCATATGGGTATTAAAATTATTTTTGATAGTAGAAATACATGTCCGGTGTAAGAATATTTATTTTGATAAATTTAATATTAGTATTGGTTTTAGGTATATTTTGATTTATAAACTTATTTTTTTAACAGACAAACATAAAGTTCTATTTATTTTAGCTTTTGGGATGTTCTATATATTTTTATATAATCTTTACAATTTTACGACTTATTTTCGATCTGCTTTTCATAATTTCGTGGAGTTTTTTTCAATAATACTTCGGTCGTAAGAGATTAAATACCTTAGGATAGGAATTGTATCGGGTTTCATATTTACACATATAATATATTTTTTCGTTTAAGTTTTTCTAATAATTCATTTTCTACATTCTCGTGCTTCTTTCTTTTCTTTCTTAAAACGTATATTATGTGCAATAAAAGATATTATAAGTATGTGTCTTTTTTTTAATACATTTTCTGATTTATTAATATCTATATATGCTTTTTTCATTTTGAAATATATTTTCTAGCCTTGTGTAAATATTTTAAAATCCCGATATATTTTATGACATGTTTTTTTTATTATAAATTATATATATTCTAATCGAATTTACTTTATTTAATTATGTTTTACTTCTATTACTTTTTAGGAAGTTCGCTTTATATACATAGGAACTATTGCTTAACTGCTGCGTCTCTCTGTGGGACTCCTCCAGCACTTCTTGTCACCCGTAATCACCGTGGATTGGGCCCTTTCTCATAGGCGGCAGTCATTATGTGGAGGGAATGAGATTCTGTCTACTGTTCATCGCTACAAGTTACAAGCTACAACCACACTCTACACTTACCTATATCCTTGCTGAACGGTGTGGGACCTTTTCAGTACTGAAGGCACAGTTCAACGGCTTACACAGCAACCTCCTTTTTCTCATGGCTTGTCAGTGCTTTATGGGTTATCTTTAAGGTCTACTGGCTGCCCCCTTGGGTATTTTTCTTTAGAGTAAATTCGTTTCGGAAATTAGTGGGGTGGGTGGAAATGGAACCCGCGACCCCTGACCTAGGGGTCTGACTTGTAAACCAATCAACCACACCACCCCTAAATTACATATAAATAATATATATTTTAAATTTTTATTGCAGTTCAACCGATACATTCGTTCCTTTAGATTTAAAAGTTCAACATTGATTTCTAAAAACTTATCATTTTTTCGTCGAATAAGAATTTGTTTTCGTTATTTTGTACTGCAGCGTTTGATCAAATTATTGTGTGATGTGTATTCTTTTGTATTTATCAGCGTCGAAAGTATACATATAAAACCTAACACAGTTTATTCCCAGTGGAAATATGGATTTACTTTTATTTTTTAAATGCTGCTTTTATCTGTATATATCATATTTGACATCTATGAATATATGCGGTGATTTAATTTTTTGTTATTTAATGTCGTACAGGAAAGGATTTATCTTCCTTAAATAAAGATTTGGTTGATACTTCCGGGCAGCTCTTCATATTGACAATTTCCTAAAATACACCTTCTTAAGTCCAGAATTTTTTTTTAATATCACCCACGATCCTGCTGTTGGTCTGTATGTTTCTGCACATTTTTGCATTTCCAACTCCTCAATAAACAACCATATAATATTAAAGTATAAATCTATGTGCTAAGTTTGTATTTATAATAAATGTTTATGTTCTCAAGCACAAAATCCTTGATTTCATGCTCACAACATATAAATACTAGCATCTATCTTCTACTCTCCATGTTTTTATTGAATAAGTCATCCTTTTCAGGATCTATAAAATATAAATTTAAGGTTTAAATCAATCCTAAGGTATCTTAAGTATGCCTCGATCTGCTCTATGACTATGGCCATCATATATATGTAATTATATATATTATTGGATCTATAGTATGAATAAGATTTAATGATAAACGTTTTAAACAAAAAGAAACATCCTTGAAAAATTTAAAATACAATTTATTCTTTTAATGCACATACTTATTTTGCTTTGTATTTTTATCTGATATTTTAACAAAATTTATTGCGCGTTTTACTTACATAATTTATTTTTATATACTATTTTGTAATTGATATTATTCACTTTGTATTTTTTCTATTTATTACATATAACAATATTATTTACTGTGTATTTTAAATATATATACACGAAATTTTCAAAACATTTTATTGAAATTTATTCATATGAATTTTAAATCGTGATTTCTATCGTAAATTCTTTCAAGCTCGAAATCTTTAAATATATTCGCTTTTTATTATATGTTTTATTTTAGGGTTTAATGTTGAATTCATGGATAACGCTTGAAATTTAATACGTATTTCTTTAAGATCCTATTTCTGTCTAAATTTATTTTATTTAATTTTAGATTCTTTAAAACATAGATTAATTTTACGCAACTATTTAATTGTTTTTTAAGTTTATTTGACTATGCAATTTTTTATACTTTTGTATTTATAATATACATAGATTTCCTTTATGTAATTATTTTATTTATTATGCATTTTTCTTTTTTTATTATAACTTTTATAATTATGTATTTTTATTTTATGTGGTACGCCCCTCATTATTGTAATATGTCAAGACCCCATTTTACGTAGATTTATTTACTATCTGAATTTCTTTTTTTTTACGCAAGACACTTGAACTAATCACATTTGTGAAATAAGAGCAGCAGATGAATATAGATCAGCTTAATGTTATAAAATATGTATCAAGTAGCTGTGCAACATCCTCGGTGGGCTGACTACGTCTCAAAGAATGAAATCTATAAAAAAAGCCTGACAAATAGATAAAAAATAATTAACATTATTTAAACCTAATATTACATTGTGAATGAGCTATCGAAAAATTTTCAAAGATGCAATAAATTCATATATTTACGGTATATAATGTAATCACAATACCCAAAATATTTTAGAATATAGTAAGAATAATTGTACCGGCATAGAATAAAAAAATTGGTCGGACCAATAAAATATTTAATTTCAGAAAAAGAGCATAAGTGAAAGATAAAGACTATATATGAATACATATATTATTCACAAGAAAAAATGAATGGTCAGTGTAGAGAATAAAAAAATTATGAATTGAATTTTATGGCAAAAAAGATTAATCAGAAACAGAATCAAGTTGCAAGCAATCGTTCGATAGGTATAATTTATGTACATAATCATGTAGCTATGATTAACGCGAGATTGACGCTACGAAAAACAGTTGATTTTTAAACGTTTTATTTTACCCTGATATTTAGCGTTTAGGTTCCGTTTATGCGTCTTAAATTACTATAGTTGTTCATTAAAAAAAGCGTATTTATAAAAGAATGCATCGGACCTTTTTTAAACCTAGATGGAAATTTGATTTACTACAAATACAATACCTTGTAAAATATAGAAATTTTATAGAATGAATTGAATACCTAAGATTATATTTGCTTTCATTTTTTTTTGGTTTACACAATTTATGTAAGCTTCTTATTCTACATTTCAAGTAATGTAGCAATAAAAATTTCAAAAAACAAATATAAAAATGATCAAATAGAGTTTTATGCATAAAAAAATCATCAGCACCACAATTCAAAATCCTATGCAAATGTATAATTTATTTTAATCATATTATGATTTTTTAATTATAGATTAATTTTCTTCTGTCTATCAATTCCATTTACTGTGAGGTAAAAAGAATTTTAAACATATTTAACGCTTGTTTATGCATTTTTTAAAAACCTTTTATATGTCTTTCTTAATAAAATGCTTTATCATCAAATGATATTAGTTCAAGTGTCTTACGAAGTGTGAGAGCTACAAAGTATGCTTATACTTCATCTGGGTCTATAATTTCTCACCAATTTTTTCGTACAATATGTAACTACCTCACTTCAAGTCATTGAACTTGGTATTATTTTTGTTATAAATATGTGTATCGAACCAGATCAATCGCTAAGATAATATATTTATCAGAAAAATTTTTATATTAATAGTATTTTTTGTGTTTTACATATAGCAAAAGCAATTTTTATGATGTAAATTTAGTAAAAGTATGTATGTATTATTATTTTTTTCAATAAATCAGATTATTATGATGTTAGTGCTACAAGTTATAGACAGAAATGCATCAAAAATCGTATTACAGATTTTTTTTGATTACATAATATTTCAAATTTTTATAGTCGAGATCTATCTTTATACAAATCCATATAGTTATACCCTATACTCACATGGATATATCAAAAAAATTATTTATAAATTATTTGCTTTTACACAAAAAATAAAGATTCTGTTTTTTTAGTGAATACGTATTTAAATTCCTGCGCTCATCTTTTTGGATCTCACTGACAGGTATTTTTAGACCAACATAAGGATCGATATTGCCTTATTTGGATCTATAAAATGCACAATTCAATAATAATAACAGTATAAGAAGATTATATAAATATACATTTCATCCTAAAAATTTTAATAAATCTGTAAAGGTTGTGAATAATAAGCTAGAAGTGTATTTTTTGTATTAATAATTTACCTCATGTTAATATAATTTATTTTTCTTGTATGTTTTTACTAGCGAACTAATCAGTTCGAAGATCTATCTTAATAGAAACAAACTGATCTGAAATAACAATTTATTCGTTCAAAATTTTCCTTTACTTGCTTATAATATATTTAAAAAATTATTTTTGTTTTAAAAATATTTAATATGGGTATTTATAGAAATAAAACAATTATAAGTCTTTTATATGTACATTTTTTATATTAAATATTTTGATTTTATACTTTAAATACATAAGAGTATATAATATATACACAGATCCTTCTGTTTTATAAAAAATATATACCTATCTCTATATAGATTAAAATAAAATTTCATTATGACATCATTATATATATGGTAAACCTTTCTTATTTCCCTATATATAAAAATAATGAACCAGGTTTGTTTTTTTCGTCATTGACTTGAAATATGTTTATTTCCATTTCATCTCTTTAAATACTCCCATAAATGTCAAACATAATAATGCCTGTTATAAATCCTTTTATGGCGCCGAATAAAACTTTCGTCGATTGAAAAACCATACACGTAATCTAAGATAAAGGAGCAAAGAGAGATTTTTATAAATATTAACATTTGAATTTTATACGTTTACGTATATCAATAATACAATCGTAATTATTTAGTGTTATTTATTAATATATTTGAAAGAGGTTTATATACGGAAAATATATGAAAAATGTCTATAATCTAATAGAATTGCATGTTTTGTTTTTTTTAGATCATAATGTCGAATAGATCTTTATTTTCATATTATACAACGTTGTTAATGTTCAGAATCAGTTTAAACCTATCACATGTTTTTTAAATCAAATAAAAATGTGTAACTTAGTTTATTGATAGCGGATAAAATAAAAAAACTCCGATTATGAATTTATACATTATAATAGCAGTAATTTCAATTAAAGATTTTTTATATATTTCAAATTGCCAGTAAAAAAGATATATTTAAATATTGCGTCGAACTTATTTATTTACAGATAATATGATCAATTTATCATTCCGTAGCTAGATTTGTGTGTCTTAGTGTGTAGTATAAGATACATATGGCAGTGGTAAATATATATTAAAATTAGTTTCAAATTCATGTCTTGGGTGAAATATGTGTATAATAGTTTTTATTTGGGTATCTAAAGAAAAAAAGAAAGTAATGTTCGATGTAATATCCTCTTTTGTGTTTGATTTGCTACAGAATATAATAAGACTTGAATTTATGCGGCCAACTTATACCATTTGTTGAAAATAGTATATTAATAATATTTTTTATAAGCCATATGCTTGCGACTGAATGATATTTAACAGTAATTTTATTTAATAAGTGGTTTTTGTTGTTTATTAAATCTAAAATGACCAATAACACCCTTGTAGTTTATTAATGCCGCTACCTATAATAAAAAAAAGATAAATATTCATCCAGTTAGAGTAGCATACAAGAAATAAACAATAAAAACATTCAGTTCTAACTTTTATTTTTTCGGGGGTACGCAGATATGATAAAAATCCATCTGTTTGCAGGATTATGTATTTTAGGTTTAAAACCCCCAAAAGGGTGTTTTGTAGTTATTATATGTATTTCACGCATCTATAATTTTTTTATAGTAGAGGAATGTGATTTTAGCAGAATAAAAATGTTTCCTATCGAAAATTCTTACAAACGCATTTTAATTTTCTCGTTGTGAAAAAGAAAGAACACAATAGTTCAAGTGTATTATAATTTTTATATTTAATTATATATGATTAAAGTAAAGTTAAAGAATTAACAGCCTTTTAAATATTTACAGAAACTTCTTTAATTGTATGATTATTTTTTCATGTATTTAAATATAAAAGGCTTTTTATATATACTAGAAATTCTTTCTATTCGTTTGTAATAACTTTTATTAAATTCGAATTTGGTATCAGGGAAATATATAAAAAAAATACTGATTTACAATGCTATATAATGAATAAGTCTTCTTTTTACATAAATGGTCTAAATTTATAGTTTTAATTTTAGTTTTTGTTCCCAGGCATAGCTTGCTCAATTCTATATACGCACAGCGTATTTATTCTTTCGGCTATCTTCTCCTTCCCAAAATCTTCTTACATACCCCACTTCTTTCGAGATCAATATATTTAAGGGGTTTTCACAACAACAAGGTTGGAAATTATGCCAAAACCTGGTTCGTAGCATCTAGTTCATTCAGGTATCTTTTATGATATCGTATCACCACACCTACCCATGTTTTAACATACGGGATACTTTTTGTCTTGCACTTGTATATCGATGAAGCAAAGACATAAATAATGTCCCCAATTTAAATTAAATAAAATACAAGGATTCTTATGAAATATGATTTGTTGCAATTGGTATGTTTTTTTGACGTGAAAATTACAAATTTTAAACAAAAAATATGTGGCTAATCAGCAAAATTTTTATTCAATATATAAAAGTAGCACTTTATTGTAAACTGAAGTTTATGGAACCGAAATTGAAAATAAAATACACTGAAAATATTTCAAAGTATTTTGGAGGCTATAAATTTATTCGAAAATATCTTCAGCTTTCAATTATTATTTCTTCGCAATCCAATTTTAAAATGCACACATTCATATGTAGTAAAAATTTTTTGACATCTATATTATAATACAAAGTACTTGAGTCATATGCACTGATTTCGCGAAAAAAATCATGATATTCGTCCAGTTTACCCTCAGCGAATGCACTTGTTAATATCAGGCGCTCCTTAAAGTGTATAATTTCGTAATAAAAAATTCTAGTTATTTCCCTTAATTTTTCTTTCGAAATATCATGAAAATCCTTATCATGTATTTCTTTTATTTGTAAATCATTATGGATATATCTTTTTTTTCATATATATTATTTGCAAATTCTGTTTCAATTTTTGTCTTATCCTGCGAAGCTATCAATAAAACATCGAGTTTTATAATATGATCAATACAGTTTCTTAAACACTTTATATATTCTAAGATTTTATTTTTTATGATTTCGTGAGTAAATTTTACAGTTATTACCTGAAAACATATAAAAATCACCTTCAAATATATGCACAGTATTTCTTACGTAACATTCTATCAGCTTATTAAATCGAAATTCTTTCATGAATTTTGGTTTTGAAATGGAATTATGAGAATGACCTTTACGTAATTTATGTCAAAAGATTGTGGTCCTATTTTTAAAAATACTGAAACACAATTAACTTTTGGTTCAACTATATTCATACAATATTCATTGATTTTCATATCAAATTCTTGTTTATTTTTGACACCTCGTATTTTTTAAAACGTGAATATATTAGATTTTTTTCTTTGATTAAAATATTTTTATTTTCATCTGCATTTGTTTTGGGGACATTTAAAGGATCAAAATAAATTTTCATTAGCTCAACATCGTTTTTATGTTTTCCAATACATGCAAGATGTTTATTGTCTATTTTTTGGTAGTGTACATTCTTTGTATTAAATTTTCGTGCCAAAAGTAATAAAGACCATTCATATTCGTGTTTAGCATGTGTTGTCGTCATTATAATGGCCAAATAACCGTTTACTTGAATCTTTAAATCCTCAAGTCCAGTTCGTCTAAAAATGTATGATCAAACTTGATTATGTTTGCATAATGACTATATAAAGAGAATTGAAATCACCAGTATTGTTTAAATGTACATACGACACGATTATTCTTCTTGTATTCTCCTTGGGTCTCCAAAAATTTAAGAGACTATCAGATGGATTTTTTTTGCAGAGTAAATCCTTTAATTTAAAGAAGGGATCGAAATAAAATGAAATGAATTCTATTATATTATCGTGAGAAAAATATATTTCTATGCTAGATCTTGATATTTTTAGATCAAAAAAACAGTCATGAAGCATAAAAAGTAACCACAGTTAGCTATACTTAGTCTTACCATCTCATAATATATTTTTTAATTAATGTATTCCTCATTTGAGATATATGTTTATATTTTAACTGATAAGTAAGCCCTATTGGATATTATTAATCCGGGATGTATCATAATGATCGCGAAATCGTCTAAATTTTTATTTTGACGCCTTATTACGCCATTTATATCCATGAAAATATCTTCAAAAAAATTTTTCATTTTTTTTTATATAATTCATAGATTCATTAAATAGTCCAATTTTATTTTTTCATCGTTATCTTTTATGAATTTACTCACCGTTTCATAAAATTCTAACTGATGATCTTGGTATCTGACATCCAATGTCAGCTTATACTTCAATAAATGATTTATTTTACATTCTTGAATATTTGAAATAAAATCTATAGAAATGCTGTATTCAAGGTTTGTAAATTTTTGTTTCTCGGTTTTATATCTGACTTCATCTTCTTCATTCGCAGATAAATACATAACAAGCCATTTATCTCTTTTCTTTAAAATATCTGTCGTTGAAATAAAGTGTTGGTAATCGAATTCATTATTTCCAAAGGATAGGTTCAAAAAAATTTCAATAGGATAAATATGCAACGAAAAAGAAGCCATTATCGCTTTATCAAATAAATTTTTGGTTTTTATATAGACAGGTTCTTTATATTTCCAATTACTAAAATATTTATGCGCTGTTGTCAACTTCTTTTTCGTTTTTTTATAATTGTTTCCGATGACTTCTAAAAATTTCTCTATTATACTTATAATAACTTCTTTGTATTTGCAACCACGGGGTGTACACTCTATGGATATCTGAAGTATCGTTGCAAAAACTTTTTCTAAAATCGATGCCGTTAAACTTATGACCAGATCGTTCCTCTTTAAAATCCATAAAAAGGAATTTTTATCTTCGTATTCCATCAAAAATTTGATGAAATAAATAGAATCCTTATTGTTCAAGCTTCTTGGTTTCGTTATCTCGATGAACACGATTATTTTACTTATATTACTCTTGGTAATAATTTTACACCATTTATTCAGATAATTAGTATCAAAAATACCAGATTTCGAATAATTGTCGATAATAGCTATTGGTTGTATCAGAGAAGACATTTCATCGTGTGTATCGGATTTACGATTGGAAATAGAAACCAGATGTTTTTCACAATCTTTAAAAATGCAACTTTTACACATCGGAATATCTGAGAAACATTTTTTAATTGTATCAATTACATTTATATTATTACAATAAACCACGAGTTTCATTTTTCTTGAGCAATAATTAGTTTTCCAAAACTGAATAATTATTTCTTTCAAATTATTAACTGATAATGAATGTTTATTGCCACATAAAAAGTCCTTTAATCCATCTCTTAACAAACTATTAAATAATAGCCCAGTTGCCGGGTAATCATATTCCATTTGTCTATTAATATATTCCAAATCCACGGTTTCAACTTCTTTATTGAGTAAATCTATTTCAAAGTTAACATCCTCGAAAAATTTAGAAAAAATCTCAAGCGATTTTATAAACGCAATGTTAGAAATATTAATACCGTAAAAAGTCCGATCACGATAAGTTTCAGCACGTACATAGTCACCACCGTTCAATGATAGAAGTTTTTTTAATTCTTCATAACAAGTTCTACCTCCACCTTTGCTTATAATATGCTCAAGCAAATGTGCACACCCATGTATTTCGTCCTAGTACGACCCAACTTTAATGAATAGTGTACAAAGACTATAAGTGCACTTATCATTATATGCAATTAAAACATCAATACCATTTTCAAGATGGAAGCTTTCATATGTAAATTTATCAGCAGCAGTTTTAATAATTTTGCTTGCTTCTGCGAATGACAATAAAATTGTTATTTCGTAACTGTTTGTAAATTGATAACATTCTTGCCAAACACTTAATATTTTAAAATTATTATGGGGTCTTTAAAGTTAAATTATGATAACGAATAGATGAATCACTATATGATCGGAATTATATATTAATTAAATAGCTTATAAAGATCAACAACGATTTGCTCTAATTTTAATTTTCTTTGGTTTTTCTATGAAAAGAAAGTAACTATTGGGATACAACAAAAATAGTTTATATATGGTTATTAGATCATATCTTCTTTAGATATTTACTAATTTATGTGTATTTTTATTAAATTTATAGAATTTTCGTTTTAAAGAGACTCTTTTATCCAATGATAAAATTTGCAGGGCTATATTTCCTTTGATTTATTTTTACGTAGTTAATCGACTATACCCGGATGTTAAGCCAGCATTAATATATACATCTAATTTGATAAATTATTTGTGTCTCGTAAAATTCAAATTTTATTAACTTCCGTATTTATTATTTTTGAAAATAAAAGAGCAAGTAATTTATTCTAGATAATTGGCAAATTACGGTTTACCCATGGTCATGTATAGAGTTTTTTCATTAATAGAAAAAAATCAAAGACGTCTATTTTTGTTGTAGCTTTATTACATCGAAAATATTGTTCTTTTTTTTATTTATTATTAATTTCCACCTTTGTAGTTAGGTCTAGCTAGCCGAAATTTATTGATTAAAATATTGAGTATTATGATATATTATATTTACGATCACCCTTAGTATTTCGAACTATTTAGAGAATGTTAATTTTATCAATAGTATGTTCACATTCTTTGCGTTTTTTTTAAGAAATTGCATGATTTTACCCAATTATTTTTGTAAAATAAATTATATAAGACACCAGAACATAAAAAATTAAAAATAAAAAAAGAACAATATTCTTTCTGAAAAATTGTTTCATAAGAAATATTATAAATGCATAGGATTATTACATAACAAACGTTATATGTGGGGCTATATAAAATCATGTTTATAGTTATAACTGTTTAATCATTTTAAATGTAGCAAAAAATGGTACTAGACAGTAATGCACAAAAATTAGCAGCGATAAATTTGGAAAAAGTAAATTGTGCTCATATATATATAAATTTTTTCGAGCATGCTTGTGTAAAATATTTACCGTTTAAAATTATCTTAAATTTTGAACCTAGATATATATGCTTACGAATAGTACGTAATTTTTTTACTTAATTCGTGAAAACAAATACAATGAAAAAACATAAATACATATTTTTAATTGCCCTACTTCTATGAACTGCTAATAATTCTGGGAATGTATTGTCATATATAGGTAGAAATATGCATTTATATATATTTTTTTGCAAACTATTAGCTATTAAATTTGTCGCAATAAAAAAGCATTGAATCGGCTATAAATAATTACTTCAAAGAAATATCAGTAAATATTATATTGAAAACAATAAACTCGATACATTTATATGCAAACTGCTATGAAAGTATTATCAATATGTATCCAGTTTTGGTGTCGATTATCTTTATAGCAAGAAAAAAAACGACAGTGATTATTAAGCAATTATTCTATAATTTTTTGTCTTTAAATAAGAAATTATATTTTTATTTCTGTTGTTTAGACCTATATTTGTTTTTAATTCCTTTATACTTTTTTGCTTATAAGTAGAAAAAAACAAATAATACATATATAAGACCTTTTATACAACACTTATATACATACGTTACATTAGATCATCTGATCAATGCGTTTAATGCCTAATATTTCTTCAATTAAAAAATATCTTAAAAAAATACAAAAAAAAGAAAGGCAATTTTTGTAACATAAGTACCACGATCGGTCTATTGATGACTTTTTTTGGTAAAACTTGGTGATTTTCTTATGGATTTTACTTACCTCAGTCGAAATTTATTGTATAATATTGCAGTGATAAATATATATACATTTTTTATAATGTAAATCTTGTTTTTGTATCTATACGGGAAAGATGTCGTTTAGTTTTAAATAAATAAGGGCTATTAAAGCCTTTAATTACAGCGTTTAATTACGAAATTCATATAAATTTTGCTACTTCTAAGATTTATATCTATATGCATTAGAAATTTTATTCAAATATGGATATTAAATAAGATGACTGATTATCATTTTTTACCGATAAATATTGTTCTTATCTTAATTTCAACTTGATTCAATATTAAACAGCTTTTATTAAATATTGTGGATTAAAACAAAAAAGAATGAGGCGTGTGTAAAATAAAAATATTCGCACATAAAGATGTTAGGAATGCCAAATAAAGCCGCAGCATCTGCTCAAAACAATAGGATTATGCAAGAAACTCGTACTAATAAGAATTCAGAGATTAAGATGTGTAGGCTAAAATTATGAGATGATGTAGTAAAATATAGCATCAATCAAACCTGTTCAATAGAGCCGTAACATGTTTTCCTTGTGGAATTATAAATAATTAAAACCAAATATACAGATAAAATAAAATTATTTTTGAACATCATTTATAGAATGAGCTATCTTTATGCGTCTTTTGTTTGTAGTTTTTTATTTTTACATATTTTAACGTTTTCTCTGACTTCATTGTAAACCCCAAAAGAACAGATTTAGCCGAAACGTCAGATCATCTCGGAATTTTTGGAATCTTCCAAGAATAAATTTCCCTTTTATTAGTTTATATTATATTTTTCTATTTGAATTGTATTCTTTTTGCATATTTTCTGCTTCCTCGTATTCTCATAAGCTAAATATGCAACTAAAATGATTTTGTAATCCCAAAAATACAAATATATGACGTTTATTATCTAGGTGATCTAGAGTTGTAAATAATATATAGTTTTTCTGCTAATTTTTCATATTCGTGTGATATATATAAAAATGACCGTATATACAGAATCAAGACGATATAACTTCAATAAAACCAAAAAGATCAGAACTCACTCAGTACAAGAGATCAGCGAAAACGAAAATGCAGAAATAAAAGTTGACACCCGAATACAAACAGATATTTAGATCAAACAAAATATACCGGATATTTTTATATACGATAAAAAAGAAAATATGATTGCGCTGATTGAAATAGGTATTACTAGCCTTGATAATTTAACTGAAGTTGAGAATGAAAAATATAGGAAGTATGACATCTTGGGGAATGAACTCGGTTTGATTTACAACTTGTAAACAGGAATAATACCATATGTGATGACTTGGGATGGGGTGGTCACAAAATATCATTTAAAATATGTTAAGGTGTTAAAAATACTGGGCGAAGTAGAAGCATGATTACAAGTTCATACACCGCGCAAGACACTTGAACTCATTTCATTCAATAGAAGAAGAGCAGTTAGGGAAGAAAGATTAGGGGAAGAGCTAAAAGATGCGTCAAGGTGTTGTGCAATATTCCAACACGCTGACTACGCCTAAAATGATCTGATAGATAAAAAGAAAATCAACCCATAAATTAATAAAATTATAAATAAAATATTTATATATTACCATGAGATGGTGTGATGACACGATATCGTATAAGGTACTAGGAGAAATGGGATGCCACGAACAAGGTTGCAGCATATACTCAAATCTTGGGAATAAGAAAACCCCATGTTTACTAGGTCTCTCAAAATTTTGGGGTATTGAAGAAGACTTTGAATGTGGGATGATAGCCGAAGTATAATACGCTGTGCGTACAGAGAATCAACCAAGATGTGCCTGAGAACAAAAACTAAAATTACAACTATTTAATGGGCCCATAAATAAAAAATACTAACGATCTATATCAGCATAATTTATAATGGATATAATTGCATAATAATGATTTTCTATTGCATATTTGGGACTATGCCGTATTGCATCTTATCTATTTGAATGCTCTGATCATCAAGAACGTCAATAATCATGGTATTAGGTCATTAGATCCAGATAGATTCTACTTTATCTGTATTTTATCTTATTGAGTAATCGTAGTACCAACAGTGATTTGAGGCTTACAGACCTGTCTATTACGAAATAATAATTTTATATAAACTTTATGACATTATACTTGGATTTACTATAAATCATACACGAATACACTTTTTTTACTCATAATATTAAAACTTAAATAAAAGGCAAATGATTAAACACAATTCTAATTATATATACATTACGAACGAAAAAAAATGTATATAGACGCTATAATGGTAGCATTTATTGCGTTTATTTCCGAGAGACTATATATTTTTAGCCAATATAAAAATCCCGACTATAAAATTCATAGAAATTAGCAAAAAAGCAATAAACAGACATATATTATGCATATAACAAGATAGATACACTGTCAAATAAAATCAAATTTTTTTTATATAAAAACACGAGGCTGTCATATTCAAAAAATAGGATGGTTTACATATTATATAAAAAGTCATATGTATAAAAATTCGAAATGTTAGTTTAAGCAAACAATATACATAAATCTATCAATGCAAATAACTAGAGAAATTATTCTTATAAGATTAATGTGTTTATTGAATACTGTAAATATTGGGTGATAAATAAAATAAAACAATATTATTTTAAAGTGAAATCTATGATTTTCATATGATAACTTATATAGCGCAACGTTGTATAAACCAATATATCTGCATTAATAAAACATAGATTTATAACAAAGTTTTGTAAAATAATTTTCTAGTGTTTAAGAAAACAAATTTCATTTTTAAAAAAATATTTCTAATACTTATTAGCGTTTAATATAACCCGATGATGAATTTAGACACATGTAACCACTTATGATCAGAAGTCATAAAATCAGTTTTAAAATCTGATCTTTACGCCAAATACGAGTAAAGGAATAAATATTTTTGAATTTAAAAGTTTACGTAAATATTAAACTATTAAGGCGAATATATATAATTTAATTTAATATTTGCATTTTATAATTTAGATATATACATATTTGAGCTCTATATGTATATAACAGAATTACAAAAATCAATATAGCATTTAATTACTTATTTTTTTGTTGAATATGTTATTATCCATAAATCAAAAAATATGTTTGCACAGTATATTCATATAAATTTTAACTAATTAAAAATTTATTTTTTTAATGATAAATATTTGTAAATTATAAATTTCTGTTATTTGAGAAGTATATTAATAACAGATTTTTTTTTATCTCTACATTTTTACGACTGTTTAATATAATTTATGAATTTCGAGCGAAAAAAATTGTATTTTTTGCAAATATAACATTACATCTAAAACTATGAATATTTTAAAAGTATGTAATTGCCTGAAAGGTATAATTTTGATATGATTACAGACATTTAAATTGACTGAATCACATACTAAAATAATAAAAAAAGGGACAATTTATGTAGTATTTATATACGGATAATTTATAGGCGTAAAAATCCGTATAAAAAAGTCGGGCATGAGATATAAATACATATGTTTCATTTCGTCAAATATATATTTTGAGGAAAAAGACAAGCATAAAAAAAGAATTACCATGTATTATAAAAATTAATCATATGCATATAAGCGAATGCTGCAAAATATTGCACTTATTAATGGTTTCATTATGTGTTTATCACATTTTCTTTTATAATTTATAGGCATAAAAGAGCAAAAAATATTTTTTGGATTGGTTTTCATGTTAAAAAGTCACTATTATTATTGAAAATTCTTTTTTATATCGTATAAGTATTTATTTTAGTTTTAAAAACTTTTAGCGTTAGATACTGATCATTTATATTGCAGATATAGTATCGCGTTTGTAAAATATAATAGATATAAACATATAACTATATAGCATTAAATTATATGGCAAGAATAACATCAACTTTTAGTAATTAAAAAGGCAAGCAAATTATTGCATCCGCAAGCGAATCTATAGTATCTCAATATGGAGTCAAGTGTAAAATTCATATAATACCTATTATCATGTTTATAAAGCCACAGATACGAAAAATATAAACGCTATGACTATAATAACAAAGCTACCTGTTTTTTTTTGCATAGAAATTGTTGCGCACATTAAAATATATTCAGGAACTAAGGATGTGTTGTATTTAAATAAATTTATAAATTTATGTAAAACCACAGCACGATATATCACACTATATATGTCAGCTGGGTCATATTGAAAACTACTTTATTTAGAAGATGAATTTTACAAACGTGCTTCGTGAGTATAAGAGTCTTAAAAGTAGACATATCTACATCTCTAAGGTATTCATAGGGATAGCACATTTTTAAATATTTTTGAAAGCAAAAATTTTGTCTTTACATAGCAAAAGCCCCCTAAATTATAAAAGCACCATTATTAGTTATTTATAAATTCTATTTTTATAAATAATAAAACCTAATAATGCACAGCTAGCGCGTAATTAGCGACACCCATAACCAATCATGTCGGTTTTTGATGTTTAAATCTTAATTTTGGTATAGAAAAGAGGCTAAAACGCTATTTTTACGTTTAAACTTAAGTCTTTATCATGTGACAATCTTTTTAGCTCCTTATTGCACGATAAACTCAAATTAACCTAGTATTTCTATATTTGAACAGAAAGCAATTATATTAGTTATTAGAATGGTTCAATGCTATATTGTGTTAACACATTTTTATGATTTCTTTGTGGTTATTTTCAATTGTTGTGTTTGGTTTGGTTGTAACCTAGTCGAAAAACAAGCTCGATTGTCCCTAGCGGGCCAATGAATTTTATATAATAAAGACTTTAAAATCAAAATTTGAGTGTTTTACACACCGATAAAAATTGTTAAACAATATAAATGGCAAAAATAGTCGTCTAAAATTCTATAATAGATTATCTCGGAAAAATTCAATCGACTAATCGTAATTTTAGTATTATTTGTTAGAATTATAGGTCGAAAAGAAAGCCAAAACTATAATAAAGATAATACAGAAAATAATTGAATTTTGATGAACAATGATATTGAAAATTGGGATGTTTTTATGTGAGGATGAAAAAAACAGAGACAACAAAAATTTTATTATATTACAAATTTTTTAACAATTTAAATATGCCTCTCAATTCAAATCCAATCTTTCTTTTTCGCATTTTAAAAAAGTTAAACCAACCAAAAAAAATGTTTTAAAATATTTCAGCTGTATAAAATATTTCGAAGGCACTTTCTAGCTTTCAATTATTATTTCTTCAAAATATAATTTTAAAATTTATATATTCATGTCTTATAAAATATTATTGACATCCTTATTGTAATAAAATGTACTTGAGTTAAATACGGGAAATTGTCGATAAAAGTCTTGAATGCCTTGAATTTTACGCAATGAATAACGAAATCTGTTTCAAGACCGTCCTAAGGGTGTAATATTTCGTAATAAAGAATCGTGGTTATTTATTCTAATTTTTCCTTTAAAATGCCACAAATATTACCTTTATGTCGTGTGTCTATGTTTTTACAAATTAATATAGATATTTTATACCTTCCATGCATTTTATTTGCAATTTCCGTTTCCTTCTTCGTCATTTCTACCGAATCGTGCATGTGGCATCGAGTTCTATAATTTGATCCAGACAGTTTCTTTAAAACTGTATGTATTCATAGATTTTGTTTTTAATGATTTTATGTGATAATCTATTAGAAATTTCCAGAAAAGAATTTACAAACGTTTCCTCAAAATATATGTAAGAAAATTATCTACAAGCATAGCCGATTGTTTATTAATTCTTTTGTTCTTCATAAAATTTAGGCGCAAAAAATTCAATTATCAGAGTGGCTATTATGTAAATTTTTGCCAATATATAGTGGTCTGATTTTTAAAAATGCGGTAACATGATTATTTGTTGGTTTACTAGAATAAATTACGTATTCAGCTCGTTCGCCTTCAATTTTTTTTTTTCATTTTTGCCATGTTTTTTTTCTTATGTAGAAATGAACTTAGGAGATTATTTTCTTTGCTTTAAATCGTTCTTTTTTTGCCTATATTTGTTTCTAATACATTTAAAGCTTTCAAATAAGTGTTCATCTCATCAATATTATTTCCTTGTTTTTCAATGGATAAAAGTTCTTTATTGTTTGTTTGTTGGCATTCTTTGATCTTATAATTATATTGGATCGATGAATTGTGTTTATTTCCCAAAAATTGAAATAAGCTTATGAATTCGATTTGAGTCTGTGTCGTTGTCATTAATATACGCAAATAACAGTTTTATTGAATTTTTATATCTTTGAGCTCTAATTTGTCTAAAAATTCATGATCAAACACAATAATTTCAAAATAATAACTGTATGGAAGAGAATTTACATCACCCATACTATTGAAATATTCATACATAAAAGATGATTTAGTTGAGATCGACAAAGCGTATTCATATAAATATAAGAGATTATCTGAAGGGTTTTCTTTGTATATTAAATCCTTTAAAATAAAGAAATAAGAAAAATAAATTTCAATGAATTTCATCATATCCTTATTTTAGGCAACGAAATTCAGTTTGATGCCAGATCTTAATATTTTTTTTACTATATGATAACCTTGCGATACAAAAAAGTTATATCGAACATTTATCATAAGTCTTACCATCTCGAAGTATATTTTTAAATATAATATTCTTTATTGAAACTCGAATGCTCGCTTCAATAGACAAGCAAGATTTATGTGAAGCGATAAATGTGTGATTTATTATAATAATCGCGTGTTTTTCCAAATTATTGTTTTATTGCCTTGTTATATCCATAATATCTTCGCTTATATCTATAAATTTAATCTTTCCACCATGTAGATTTTTCATATCATTTATATCAAACTTATAATTATCTTCCCCAAAGTTTTTACTAAAGATTACGAGCATATTTTCATTATAATTTGCAATATCTGGGATTCCTATATTCCATGACGGTTTATATTCTAATAAACGATTCAATTTATCTTTTTTGGTGTTTGAAATAAAATCATTAGAAATCATCTCTTCAAAGCCTGTATATTGGTGTTTTGCATACATATGATCCCGTCGTCTTTTTGATTTGCTGTTGTATGCATAAAGTTCGGTATTTTTTAGCTTGCTCACAAATATCGATAGCTGACAGAAAGTTTAGATAATCGAATTCATTTTTGACATAATTATCGCAAAAATCATTTTCGACTAAATAATAAGGCATATTACATGAAGCCTCTAATGCCTTCTGATATACATCTGGTGTAATGGTATTGTCTATTTTTAAATTATTAAAATCTTTATGGACTGTCGATAACTTTTTTTTTGTGTTTTGATCATCAATGCTTCCGATGAATAAAAAAATTCTCTATAATACATAATATAATTATTTTGTATTTGCAACCCCGGGGTGTACACTCTATTGAAATTCGAAAAATTGTATAGTAAATGGTTCTATTGATATCTGTATTTAAGTTCATGATCAGATTATTCCTCTTAAGAATCCATATAAAAGAATTAAATCCTTCGTTGGGCTTCAAAAAATAAATAAAATTCATACAATGTTTACTGTTTATGCCTAGGGGAATTTGAATCTCGATTGAAACAATTATTATATTTATTTTGTTTATCGATTTAATTTTAATCCATTTATCAAGGTAATTTTCATCAAGAATACCAAATAAAAATTTATTGCAGATATTGTCTTTATGCCCCTGCAAAATCTGTATATCATGATTTCGAATTTTCCTTGCAATGAGAAATTTGTCTTTTTCCTCATGTTCAAGAAAAATACACCTCTTGCATATTGGATGTCTGAAAAAAAATCATTTTATTATAAATATCACATTTATATTTTGCAAATAAAAAACAAGTTCCATTTTCCTGAACAATAATTAGTTTTCTCAAATTAATTATAGTCTCTTTCAAATTGATAACTAATGGTGTATTTTTATTACCACATGTAAAGATCTTAAATCCATCTATTAAAAAACTATAAAATAAAATTTTGTGGCAAAGTAATAATATTTCATGAGTTTATGAAATACTTTCGAATCTACGAAATCAATTTCTGCGTCAAGAAAATCTTTTTCAAAGTCAAGATTCTTAAAAAAGTTTGAAAAATCACAAGAGATTTGATAAATGCTGTACTACATATACCCATACTGTAGATAGTCATATCAACACTAGTTAAAGCATTTTTAAAGCCATTTTTTAATGTTGAAGTTTTTTTAATTCCTCAACGGAAGGTCTGCCTCCTTCATTTATTATAAGATGCTCAAGTAAATTGCTCTCCCTTTTATTTCGTCCTGGAAGAATCCGACTGCAATAGATAATGAGCAGGAGCTATAAGAGCATTGATCATAATATCCAATTAAAACATTTATTCTCTTTTCAGGTCGAAAATTTTCATGGTAAATTTATAGTCTTCTCTTTTATACATTCGCTTGCTTCAACGAGTAACAATAAAGAGGTTATTTTTTGTAAATATTTTGTTCTTGAAACATTCTTTTCAACCACTTAATATTTTATATGGGGTCTTTAAAATCAATTTAGCAACAAAATCGATATGTCGAAGATCAGTTGGAGATCTTAATTTTACACAACAACTTGCTATGATCGATAAAGGCTTGGGCAATGATCGGATATATATTTCCAAAGAAAAATTACCATTTGTATCTTCAGTTGAGATATATAAATTTGCTTCACTCAGCTAAGAACGAAAGTAGCTATTTCGATATCCACAAAAATTGACATTGATTCATAATTAGATCAGAATTTATTTCAATAAAGTGCATTTCTGCGTATTTATATTTAAATTATATGCTTTGCTTTATACGCAATATTTCTTTCATGAATAGAATCTATTGGGTTTATTTGGAATAAATATATTTTTAGCTGTATATTAGACTTTTTACTCATTTAGAGCTGCAAGTAAGATCACATTATTTATTTTAAAAGAAATACAGAATATCAACTTTACAATACGTAAAATTCACATTGTCTCGATTTCATTTGATGTATGTAACAGTATTTTTAGCAAGCTAATATACGGAATGTATATAGTGTAGATAATTTGTCTAGACAGCTTCGATGCAATTTTTAATTTTTTTTATAAAAAAATCGCTGGTAGAATATTTTCCTTCTATTTCATAGCATTCTTTCTACTATAAAAAAAACGTACTTTGCTTACTTTTATTTATTGAAATAAATTTAGATCTGTGCAGTTGTGGCCTATTAAAAAATCACTATAAACGTAAACGGCGTACATTTTGCATATTCTATTCTATTTTATCAATTAGTTTTATTTTTTAAAATTGATTAGTCAACAGTGTGTTTATTTGAAATTTTGCGCGTCTTGAAATAAAAAATACAGTTTATTGATAGAATAGTCTATAAAACGCCACAGTATGTCGAAATTGCTTTCAAAATTATATTTTTTTTATGAAATAAAATAGACTTCACAAATATCAACAAAAATTAACATTAATCTACAAGTAAATTTACACGTAGGAATTTTACATTAAACCCTATTTTAACTTGTAACTGTTGATAATTAGAAAATACACCCCAAAAAGATAAAATTGGACAAAAATAGTATCAATATCTTAAACATTTAATTATTTTTATTAATTATTATTGATTTATAGCAAAAATGTATTTGCACCTGATTAAACTGAAAATTTACACATAATTTTTTTTATCAATTTATTTCTATTTAATTGTTGCTAGGAAAGTTTCACTTTTATATAAAAAAGTTATTAAAAAATACTATAGCACCAAAGAATATTTAAAATAGTCATAATTTATTATTCCTACTGTATTAATTAGCCAAAAAAATATCATATGTCTAGAGAAACGTAAAATATTTTGTTTTGTATTATATATGCAGTGGCAAAAATTTATTTAAAAAGTATATTAATTAGCTATATATGGTTTTTTCAATATATTAAAATTGTAATGACATGTGTAATATTTAGCATATTAAACTGTATTCATATATATGTGCATACAGAATAAATCAATTATTGCTTAAGTGGTATCATAAAGTTATTAAAGAATTTTAATTATAGCAAAGAATAAAAATCGATGATTCGTAAGCTGCCGATTTGAAATATGGTACGCTTCAGCTACCTTGATAATACAATATTTTTGTTAAAAATTCTTATATTATTTATTTTCTCTCTGAAGATTACTAAAAAATACCCTCTTTTTCACAAAGTATAATTTCTCTTGAAATCTTTTCTCAATATTATATTCGATACAATTATTTGTTGAGTGTATTTCTTGAAAAATATGTTTAACACTATTTTTAGTATCTGTAATCTTCTAAATATTTTGAATATTTCACATATGTTTTATAAAATTCTAAAACGAAAATATGATAGCCAACCATGAGACTCAAATTCAACATTGATGTATTTAAGACTAAAATCGGCAACTTAATTTTATTTTTCTTGTCTGATTAGACATATCCTTTCATATAATATGTATAATTTAATATCATATTAAATACAAACGTGTAATTCATAAAGATTACATTGATCTGCATTAAAAAAGGAATATGGAACTTTCATGTCGTCACAACACATTATTAAAATAATACCTCTACTTGCATCGTTTAATAACAATTTTTATATGATCATTAGAACATATTCGGCTATGTTTTACAAATAAAATAAAAATCAGAACAATAGATATTTAATATCGTTTTGATTAAAAATATTGTTTTGTATTATAAATGATCGTAGATTTTGATTTTATGATATAATTTGTTTATGAATTCCATAAGTAATTTATAATGATTGATAAAAAAAATCTAAAACTTATAAACTCTATCTTTTTGTATTAACAGAACTATGCACATGTAGAAAATTTTCAACTAATTCATCAATCGAAAAAAATTTGATGTTTCTCCCGTTAAATTTCTTATAAGTTTTTTATAATCTAGAAAACGTATATTTTACTATAAATAAATATTTTACATAATATTCGATTGTTTTTATAGAATGTAGATTAATTATCTGAAATCTAATACATCACCTGAGTATTTAAATAAAAATTTATTTATTTTCTGATGTACCAATAAGATATAACTTTATTGTACGTTTTTTTTCGTTATTAGATTTTCAGTCAACAATTCCGACAGCATTTAGATCGTTTTCTACAATAATAGTTAGTAGTTCTACAACAACAAGAATTTTTATGTGTTTTAGTTGTGTTTTTTTAACGAACTAAATCGATAAAACAAAAGCATCTTGGGAAGTAAAAATTAGACTTGGGACATTAGTTTGCAGCTTAAACTAACCCATTAAGAAAAAAAAGTGGTAATGGTACTATTTAAATGTACTGTCGCATTTTTTTTTGTTTAATATTTCTGTTATATTTTTCCAGGATTGGAAACTTCTAAGGCTAATAATTGTGCATTCTTTTTGCTTTATCACAGGTTTTATTCTTAAAAAAATTTTATTGCTCGAAATTTTATGAGCATATAAATAATAATTTCTTGAGTTTTATTGTAGACACATATATTGATACTCGTAATATATATTTTTGCATTTTACAGTAAATTTTATAAGTTTAAATATTTTTTTCTGCTATAATTTTTTTTGGTTGATATAATTTTTTAGCTATTTAAAATATAAAGGCAAAATATAGATATTTCACATAGAACAAATTTGTTTGATGGTACACAAATTAATCTAATTTCTAATTATTGCACAATTTGTCTTCTTTCAAGTGATTCATTTAAGGCTATCGATATGTTTTCTGTTTAAAAAAACCCTACCAATATATCTGACCCAATTCAAACTAAAAAAATTGAGTAAATATATCATCTTTTATATTCGGCCAATAAGTAATGTCTTATGATTATGCAGTCATTAAATGGTTTTTTTTAAAAAATCGGATAATAATGTGTAAAATAAAAAAAGGTTTTATTCTGATAATAAATTGTATATAAATTTATAGATAAAAGAAGGAAGACTTGCTTTTTTGCATCTAAAATATAAATTTTAATTTAGTTACACAATAAAATAAGCCGAAATTTACAATTTAACATCGAAGCTATATGTTTATAAAATTAAATTTGTTGTTTAAAGACTTCTACTTATTTTATAAAATACATCGTATCCGCATTTTTTCAAAGTAATGTTTATATGTAAAAATTTGGAAAAAATTACATGGAATTATATTTTAAATTCAAAAAATAAACAGTTTGAAATGCTAATAAATACCTAAAGAACCTACAAAAAAAAGATTGAAAGATATTTATGTCTTAGCATCGCGAAAGCATCAAAATCAGATTTTAAAATATAATTTTAATATAATAAATTTATTATCGAGGATGAATATTCCTTAAACTATTCGGAACATTTATTTTACTTATAAAAGCATTTGAAAACTATAAAACAATTGTTTTTTTTTTAAAAATAATCAAATATGAACTTTCAAATACTATGAAAATGTCAGCAGAAAATAAAGAATGGTTTTTCCGTAATGTCTAAGTAATACAAAAAATCACCCACCACGTATCAACTGGGCTTTAATTTTTGTTTATGATTTTTTAGATGTAAAAAGTTATGCTAATAAGGAAAATTGTATTAATCTGCGCCACATATGCCTTTACTCCATAATTTATGGCTTTTATGCGCGCACCATTGTCAAAATTTAAAAAAAGGTGGCAATCCGTAATTTAAAATGATGCTAAGCCCAAACAAGATTTAACTATCCCTTCAAAATTACAAATTTCAGAGAAATTTTCTAGATTTGTGTGACATCATATTATTTAAATTTAATACCAATATCCCGATAAACGCTATATTTCGTCTTTTAAATATTATACTTAATATGCTATCTATAAAATATTTAAAGATTCAAGATAAAATGGTATTTTGATATATTGAAATTAAATCCTTTTTAAGAAGTCTGCACAAGGTTATAGTAAATGCACAGTTAAATTATCATGTTTCTATTGAACTTTATTTTAGAAAATTTTTTGTATACTACAGACAATGATTCGAGTAAAACCAAAGTTTTCTATACTCGTTCTGCAGAAAAGAAAATAAATAATTTTTTTTGGGAAAAATATATGTATATTGTATACTTAATATTGAAATTTTATTCTCTGTGTTTTATAAAACGAAAGCAAATATAGCAAATTCTTTAAAATTATATGGGGCAATTAATACTGCTTCTATACAAAAAACTACAAATAAATAACATAAAAAAGAAAATTTAATGTTTTGGAAGCCTAATTAAATAATATACTGCTCTATACATTTATAAAGATGTTTGTTTATTCCAATAATAGAAACTGATATATAAAAGCGATTATAAAAACTACAATTATTTTTAAAATTTGATTTCTCGTTTCATAAATTTAATTCCTTATAGATTTATTTTTATTTTTATAAAATAAAATAAAAGAGTAATCTAAAAGATTGATCATATGAAGAAAATAGTATAGATAGATGTAAACGCATTTAAATTAATTTAACATTGTCTAAAAACTTTCATGGTCTTTTTGATCCGTAGGTATTTTAAATACAATGTATACTACAGCACAATGCACAATAATTAAATTTACTTTTATAGGTACGAATCTTTTATTTTGATTTTGAAGTAATATTGCAACAGAAATCTATATGTTTTTTCTCGTGCTAGCTGGCTATACACTGTATGTTATTCAACACATTAACATGCCTTTGTATATTAATGCAAATATATTTTCGAATATTAAAAAAAAGATAAAAGTACAAATCTTTGTATTAACAATATACATCGTCGCTTTTTTTCAAATTTTTATTTTATAAGTTTATATATTACAGTGATAATATAAATATACCATCATTTTACTTTAGAACAGTATTCTAGTAGTAGATTCTGTAAAATAAACGTTTATATAGTGCAAAAACATTCAAAAATGTTAATAAATAATTTTTAACATATTTAAAAGTATATCAAAATAAAATATGCTGAAGATTCCAAATATATAGCTAAAAAAAGGGAAGCATTTTTATCATTAATACTGTATTACATTATCTGCAAATGTAAAAGCTTAACATTTTAATATGAATTTTTTTTTCCGCCACTATATTTTCTTGAGATTACCGCATATATTTTTTAGCACCAATAAATGGTTATTAATATATAATATAGGCCAAAGAAAAAAATGTGAAGATAAAAATCCGTGATGTGAATTAAAATATAGAAAATAATATGTAAAGTTAGTCGAGACAAATAGTGTATTTTTTCGACTCTAAAACACGACAATAATATACTAATTCTGTAAAAAAAAACAATTATTATTCTAAATCCAACTTTTTATAGAATTCACAAATTTAAGGTTTTTATGCTTATATTATCACATAGAAAAAATATTTCCTTTAATGTTAGTTTTATATTAATGGTATTATGAAAAAATCAATCGAAAACTGTACATTTATTATATATAAAGCCTTGATAATAGCATCGTGTCTGTGTAAAATTGCGAGATTCCATGTACTATATATACTACTTCTATTTTTCAGCATTTAAAAATTGTCGAATTAAACTTTGAATAATGTACGTAATGACATTTTTTTATTTTATTTAATTATTAGGGATAAAAATGTAATTCAAAGAACAAAGACCGTGCAGCACATAGAAAAATCGCATGTGAAATAGCACGGAAGATGTTTGCTATGCAAGAATATTAATAGAGATAAAGCTATGTATACATAAGTTTTATACCGTTTATGAAACCAATGGTCTATATGGACAGATATCCACAATATATCCTTATTAAAAAACTAAACACTGATATTGCGGCAAACGCATCGATAAAATAAAATTAACTAGGACATGCTTATACAATCAAACCAGGATTTACACTGTCAGCTTTTTGACAACTTAAAGGTGAAATCGGATATGATGCAAAATCCACGAAAAAGGTGAGGTTAATCAATCTATTAAATTCATACAATACCTTTTAAAGCCAATCTAATTCCACATAGAAGCTGATTTATACGATATATTTTGTTAAAACAGTCATGGAAAGATTTAAATCAGAACTACGCAGAATGTTATTTTAGATAGCTTACCAAAATTTTGACTGGCATGATATTTTTAGGCGTTCTGATATGTAATTAGGATGTATTTAACAAAAAAACCTATAATTACGGCATAAAAGGTGTTATCAATCAATACATCAAAAAAAACAAAAAAATGTCAAGAAATGTGATGGAAAAGACACACCTATAGCTATTATCCAAGCTCGGATTGGTAAAATCATGCCAAAAAGATTCGATGATCTATAAAACTTATTTAAAAGGGTATAAAAAATATTTAAAGCGTGTTTTTAAATGCATCAAATATCCAAAAAAAAGCAAATTCGTAATGTCAAGAAGAAAAATTAAGTGTCAATTTTGTTTTTAAAATCACCATACACATTTTTCATGTTGTAATATATAAGAGAAATAAAAAAAATTGCAATTTGTTCGATACCGGTGCAGGCGTATGGAAAATAGATTAGAAAATTAGCGCAAAAATTCGTTAATGTTACAAAAAAACAAATGCTATAAAAGTAAAAAAATTACTTTTCTATATTATGAAAGACACGTCAAAGAACTCGAAACATTTATCTAAAAGAAAAATCAATTTACATTGATGTATATTTGACCTCACAGAAACACGAATTGGAAATTTTATACTCCATGCATTACCTTGAATTATATTTATCTGATAACGAAACTTTTGATCTAAAAAAAACAATGCAGAACACAGCATAAAAGAATTACTGAAATGAATAAGTGGAAATATAAAAAACAATACAAAAAAATTATATTTAAAGACGAGATTGTTATTATATCCTATAATTATAGCTAGATGCATAGTATAAAAAGAGACAGAAAATATCTAAAAACAAAAAATTCATAAAATTTTAATTGATTGGAATAAGAAATACAAAATGTGATAAATATAATTATAATGGTGCATATATAACCATCTCAAAGTTTTTTACGCGGATATGTGCCATTTTTTTAAGCAGTCGCAGCTTGAGACTTTGCATAGACCGAGAGAGTGGATTAAATTAACCACAAAAAAACAGTTCTAACTAGAATAGACGACTAAACAGAAACCCTGTCTAATAGCTTTACTTATGGATTATAGATGCCATATAAAGAGAATATCAAATTGCGATCGCGAAAATTAAAATAACGTTAAGACTCTATTTTTTTAGATTGTCCATTTATATTTTTGAGTATAAGATTTGCTGCTGCAAAACGCGCATATCTATGCAAGGATAAAAATGGTAATATTTAAAAAATAATTTAAGACGATATTTAATGAATTTTTTGAAGATATAATTAGATTTACTGTATACATCGAACAACATAAAAAGAACACGAAAATCATTCTCGGAACTCATAATAAATCCTTTCCAAAAAAAGGTTCTAATTTTCAACTCAGAAATATGAATGCTCGTAAATATTTGTACAAGTGACTTTCTAAAACTAAATCAAACAAAATCACGGCAAAAAAAGCGTAATACCTACGAGAATATAGTAGCAAAAAACATTCATTGAGTTTCATACTCTATTTGAATATAATGCATGATTTATATGCGACAACGATATTTTTTTTACACTATACAAAATAAAAACCTAAAAATTAGTGCATATATTAACGAAATTCATAATGAAATACCTATTTTGAAAGTTTATTTTGTTTTTTTGAAAACATACAGAATCCTCCGACAAAAAATAAACCCTTTCTATTGAATATAGATGTCACTAAATTAGCAATTGGTTCGGTATTTTCACAAATGAACAATGATATATTAGGGCAATCTTCCAGTGGTAAAAATGCATCCAAATGACCTTAAGTGTTACAGATACTTTTATTTCCATTTAAAAGCATATAACAGCTTGTGAATTTTTAATCTAAAGGGTTCACTATCTAGTTGACCACAAGGCTTAGGAATACTTTTCAAAACAAATAATCAGCCTCCAAAGTTTACTGTTGAGCTAGAGGATAAAGTTAGTATATTTTACAGCAATTTAATCACACGTTTAAGTTGCAATGCGATGGCTAGGCGTCAAATATGAGAAAATCTATGAATAGAAATTTAATATCGAAGTTAAAGGAAACAAAAACAACTTTATCGACTTAAATCAGCACAAAAAAGAACATAGTGAACCTATCTCTATATAAGGATATAAAGGACTGAATAAAAATATATAAGTAATATATTTCTATAACAGCAAAATTAATGCACCGAAATTAAGCCACTATATATGTGACTAAAATTTTTTTTTTGCATTTAAAGATATAAAAAGCGCATTTTATGGATCCTTGAGAGAAATTGGCTTCTTTGGAGCTAACCGACTAAATTTAATTATGTGGCTAAAAATCATTACCTAAAAGAATTTAAATAAAGTGTTTTTTATCGAAATACGTGCAATAAAACAGAAAAAGCCATAAATAGATTTTTGATAATATATTAACTTTTTACAGCAAGCTAGCTGATTGGAAATCGAAAGCTTTTCAAAAAATGTTTCATCATACTAAAATAATACAACATTGCCTAAAATACGAATTCGCTGAAATAATTATCAAATAATTCAATGCATTGAAACATCTTATCAAACATGCACACAAAAGGAGATAAATTGTTTTTAATACTATATAAAAGCATGTGATAGAAAAGTAATAGCTGCAACGGATGCGATTGCTTTTTCATTCCATCAAGTACCGAGAACATCAATGTATTTTATCGGATAAAAAATATATCAGAAAAGAATGATAAATTTGTCAAAAACGCCTCATAATAATAACTAAAAGTATGCACAAAATTAAAATAATTTTACATGTGATAATAAAAAATTGTTGTCCATGATGAAAAGTAAGTTCTAAATAGATACATGTATAGAAAATCAACAAAAATACTCTTGAGAAGCGCTTTTCTGTTTTCAAACCGAGATAACACACGAATAATCAGCAAAACATATATAGATAATGCATATAAGATTTTTTGAAAAATTGTGTGTCGTAATGATACTTATTAATATGATTCTATCCCCTGGGACTATATAAATGTCAGCCAATATAGACAAATATATTATTATAAATAACATGCGATACGGCAAAGAAATAAATGTGATTCTAACTAAATATTAGAGAGTCTAGTTAAAAGGGCATATGAAGACCATTTTTACGCACCACTGATACATCTAAATAGAATGATATAACTATAATTTATCAAAGATATTAAATTAAAACTTATGAATTATATACCATATAAAACTCAATATATGTGTGATACTGGAATTCAAAATATAAAATTATACATGGTAATAAAAAATATATATCGACAATTTTTTTTGGATTTGATCTGTAAAAATCATTTTATAGGAATTATTAATTAATTCTATTAATGATAAATTATAAGAGCTTATGTAAGTTTTTTTCATATGTTTCTTAGACACATGTATAAAACAGTGAAGGTTTAAGCAAATTTTGTTAAAATTACTTCGCACGTTTTTTATCAAATTCACAAAGAAATCATGCCAATAAATATATAGTTTTTTGTATTTCTCTAATTAAATTAGAAAATATTTTTTTATTACATAGCATATCATATTCATCAAATTTACTTAATACATAAATATCAAGGCCCCGGTAAAATTTAAACACACGTTTTATTTGTTGTTTTAACTTACATCACTTCTTATGCAGTTTTTCATTATTATTTGTTTTTATTTTCTACGATAATATAAAACATATGTCTAATATATACTTATGTGTATTTATTTATAACATAGACTATCGGCCGGTTTTTTTTCTTTTTAGTATAAAAAATACAGTTTGAATATAATGATTCAATATAAAAAACGTACAAATTTTTTATGTGATATCGTATCATTAAGCATTCTTATCAGGAATTTCTATCTAAATTCTTGCAAAATTTCTTTGGTTATAAGAAGAAAAAACTTATTTCCTTGAAAAAAATAAAATTAATAATATGAAAGATATGTTTACATGCCAACTAATAATTTGCATGGTTAAGTAAAGTTAAACCAAGATGCCTATAATATAGTAAATTAATCTTTTGCACTGCCTTTAAGAAAGTTTAACTTTATTCTAAAATAAAAGGTCGAATCCTAATCTATTTTAATATGTACATTGATATTCTTACAAATACAATATTGAGATTTATACTTTGAATTTGACCACTTGGCTAGGCTGTTTCTTAGGATAAACACACTCATTACAATAATGGCTTTGAGTGATTACTCTTGAGTTTTAAAAACAGGGCAGTATTTCCGTGATGATCAACTGGATTTATTTTCACTGTGTTTCAATACATTATGTTTGGTGTATGGCTTGCAGCTGGGCAATATTAATTACCTGTTTGGTAATAGAGGAATGCATATTGGGTGAAGATTATTCAAAACAAAACCATCAATTACAAGTTTATAAAATCACATCCTCAACGAAAAGCATAAATTTCGTGTTTTTAGAATGATTATCTAATATCGAGTGATAAAAGGGCTGAAATATCCTTTCCGAAAGTAATAAATGTGCTCCTTTATCTAAATTCATTTTTAAACGATGAATTTAAAATTAGGCGATAAAGAAGCTTATAATTCATACATTGTTCTGATTCTGTACTCAAATTTACAATTTTGGATGTGGCTTTAAAGTCATAGAAAAATTTGTGTTTGGTCTGTAGGACAATATTAATATTTAGGAACGAGCTTTCAACTATATAGCGGATCATAGTGTTAGTACCATTCTACTATAGCAATAGCAATAACAAGGGTCAGAAAATATTAAAACATGAAAGAACAGTCGAGATTATATGTTTTGCGGTTAAATTAATTATATGTATCAGAATTATAAAAATTAAATACTATGAAATTCATGGGTTCCATATATTAATACTGCTTATATGATAATATAATTGCAAATATTATATATTATAAACAGAACAAGCGGAATTGCATATGTTTATTGGAAAAAAATGATTTAATGAAGCAAGTAAATTTAAATTGTGTTATGTAGGCTAAATAATTTTATATTACGCGTCAAATCTATTTCGGAATATATTAACATTAGGAATGTTGACTATATGTATAGAAACATATTTTTATTATAAAAATATTGTTCGTGGTTTACAAACAACACTATGGTATGTGATAATCTAAGAGGGGTTTTAATAAGCATTATAAATAAATTATGATGTTTTACATATATATTTGTCTAAACATAATAATTGTAAATTAACATGAAGGAATAGATAAAATTATAGTGCAAATAACCTATTCAATAAATAGAATTTACTAAAAGAAAATATATATAAATGATATCCGACTTTCGTAATCTAATACAAACATAAAAATACATAAGTTATCTTTTTCTTTTGTGCTACAGCAATAAACAAAGAAAAAATAAGATAGCGGAATGGAATAAAAATAATCAGTAAATGAATATGATAACATAATTGCTATAAAAAAATCATGATAAATTCTTAATTCTTTACAGCTGATAATTACCGGCTATATAGCGTCTATAAACTAACATATAGTTAGATTTAAACATAAATAATAAATCACAAAATAACAATTTTGAAATAGATAATTCTATTTATTTAGAATATAGACAATTACGATACTCTTTTGATAAGTATATATAAAAGAAATTCAATTACAAAAAAAAATTATAATTTTAGAAAACCTATATTTATAGTTCTATAGCATTCGATTTTTTATTGTACGCTGGATTAATATTCTTTCTGGTTAGATAAAAGCAATAATTATATAATTTTTTTATTCATGGAAAAGTTTATACTTTCTATTCATTACATATTCTAATATGTAGACAGCACAGCAATTAATTTACACAAAACTTTACTAAAAGCTTTTTACACCTTACACTTATTAATTTCAGTCAACTGATCACCTTTTTTCAATTAATACGAGTCTAATTGTCTTGTTAACTGTGATATTTTTATAGTAGATTTCAATTATCTGGTATTGTTAATTCATTAACAAAGGTATCTGTAAATTTGTAAAGTTGCCGTTCCAAAGTCATATTATATGATAGTAATTTTGTTTAAAATTGTATTTTTAACACAGTTCATTCGCAGAGATGTAATTTATACGATACTTCTTCACTTAAGTTGTCAGAGCAGCTACCACTTTGTAATTAAGAAATTTTTTTTTAATGTTAAAAAAAATACCTGGTCTCTTGTGTTTAATTACAGAATTCATTTTAATTATTGTATCTATTTTTATTTATCCGTGTTCATCTTTGCCAATTTATTGTACGTTGATTCTCTAGATATTTTGTTTCTTAAACTTTTAGCGTCTTTGTAAGAGAATATTTAGAAATCTTCCCATTTAATTGTGACTTCGCACTAATCAAGAGCCAACATTACTTCACATATTGTTGCCTGATGATCGTTGTTTTCATGGCTTTGTTACAATATAAACAAGTGATCCTCTCGATGAAGAACTTATTCCGTCTTTTACAAATCAATCATTTACCACTTTCTTTTAGTCTTATATTTCCGTTTTTAACCCATCTTATAGAAAGAAAAATCAAGCTACAAGGCGATTCTTTAGTTTCAAACGTTTTATGTTCATAGGATTTATTTTTTATTGTACAAAAAAATCTTTATTTTTGTTAATTTTTAAAAGCCACTTAGTCTATGATGACGATATAAATTTTTTTTTACAATAGCCTTCAATTTGTAGTAATACGTTGCGTTAACCCGTTTTTTATATATAAAAATACATCTTTGCGGACTGTTTTTATGCAGACAGTATACTTTTCCCGATTTTAATTCGATATTGAAACGATAAATTCTAAATTATTTCGATTTAAAAATTATATTTTCTTAAACCCAGGGTAGTATTGAATGAAAAATTACGATTAAAAAATTACTATGACTAAAATTGTGTTAAATCATTCTTTCGATAAAAATTTTATTATTGCTTATATTTTAGTTTATGTTGATTTCGATTGTACACAAATAGCTTTAAATAGATTTCTTGCCCATAGTTTAATCTTAAAAAAATTATTAATTCTATAAGAATCTGTTTTTCATATGTAAATAATAATCTAGTTTTACCCCATTTGATATTCCTAAGGGCACCACAATATTCATACACGGTCGGGCCCACGACAGAAATTGATAGTTTTTCTATACTCGTAGTTATTGGCTGACTTATTTTTGTAAAATTAAGTCCTACTGAATACAAAGAAAGAGGTAAAATCCGTTAAAAAGCTTTTGTGTTATAGTAGGTTAAGATATCAGTTTTCATAAAAAACTGTGTAAACCAACGGTAATCTGTATTTGATTATATACATAATGTATCTATATATAAAACGAATAATATATTCGAATGGTAGTTTATATCTAGTATTACACTGTTAAGATGTAATTTATGATTTCTTTACTTTAGATCTTAAATAGCTTTATTATTTACCAATTTTATTTAGAATAAAAGACGATATGAATCTATATATGTTCAAGTTGACCGTACTATTATGCCAGCAACTTTGTTCTTTAGCGTCGAATGTTTATTTTTATATATCCATGTTGAATGGGAAAATATTTTTTTTTATGTAAATCTTAAATTGTAAGTGAGTCTGCTATTTATTCCTTAGACATATATTATTGTTCTGTTTTGATTTTAACATAATAAATACTTATATCAAACATATATACAATGGTTTTTGATCAGTTTTTGCAAAAAAATTTATATATTAAACATAGATGTAATTGATCTAAGTGAATTTCTTAATATGACAATATCTTTCGGTATAAGATATTTTTATCTTAATCAACTCTAAATTTTAATTTAAATTATTCGAATATGTGTCTGATATGATTTTGTATCAAAATTATTGAAAACTAACTATTTTTTTAATAAAGAAATAAAGATTATATATGGTTCAATATATTTCTATTTCGGTTATAGTCTTATTACGTCATCAAATACGAAATTTGTTAACAAGCATTTTTTTCTTTTACGGGTCCGTTTATATGAATATATAGAATCGTATATAAATCTTTTTGGAATTTTATATTTCTTTCATAAAATTATCTAAACATCATTTATTTATTATTTGAGGCGAAGATCGTATATTTATTGTTTTCTGTCAAATTTTATGATAAGTTCTAATATTAAAATCAAAGCAATTATCTTCTTTCTAAAGTTACATTTTTAAGACTGATTGCACTTGCAATCATTTATTCTTATTTTTCTCATATACCTGTTAAAATATTTTTTATTTAATACTAGTCAGAACAAACAATTTGATTTCTGGAGGTTTAAATTTTATACTTATACAGCATTTTCAGGTAAGAAGTGTGTAAAAATATATGTAGTTAATGTTTATAATTTCTTGAATCAGGTTTTTATGTTGTACTTATATCAAATAAGAATGACACATTTAAACAGTTACGATTGAATTTAAATATTGGTAAATTTCTGTGACGTTTATATTTGGTCAAGCAGAATTTGTGTTACAATCTTTAAGCGAACTTTATCAATACTTTAATTATATATATCTCTGCTAAATCTTCATGAATACCCTTCTTCATATAAAACTAATAAGTAAAGGGGTATATTTAAATCCTCGAGTTGTGAATACATGCTTCGACACTGCTAGGATTTAGATACTTATGGGTTGAATTTTCTGCACATCGATTTTATCTATTTAGACATGGTGAGCGTGTTTGGAATATCGCACAACTCCTTGATGCATTTTTTGACACTTTGCCCTGATCCATCTTCATCAACTCTTCTTCCTCATCTTAAATGAAATAGGTTCAAGTTCATTGCGGTGTGTGTGAGCTTGCATGTATGCTATTGCTTCGTCCGGGATTTTTAACTTCTCAACAGATATTGCTAGGATAATATACTTATTTAAAAAAAACACGAAAAAACAATATTTTTATTTTGATATGGTAAAAAAAAAAGAAAATAAGAACAAATTCCACGCTATTCTTATAGGATATAAAAAAATTATTGCTATTGATACTAATATATACCTATTTATTTAAAAAAAAAATTAATTATAATAAAGAATGATTCAAATACAACTATGTGATTCTCCTATTTTTTTTACGCAGCTAATATTTTATAAAATATCCTTATTTTGCTTGTAAATTAAACCATTTTATTTTTTTATTGGTGCATAAGGTGTCAGAATGCATATTTAAGTATAATAAATACCAGAGATTCTACTATATTAAGCCTATACTGATGAAAAATGTCGTGTATATTAAAGATTTTGCGTCGGTAATCTACCATATCATTTTATCTTTCATCACAATCTTTTTTATATTTCGTGAAATCTTTACGTACTACTTAAAATACAAGCAAATATATCGATCATAAATATAAATGAAGACAACAAAAGAAACTAAGTACAAATTAAAAAAGCAAATTAACTTTCATTCCAATCATTATCTATAATTAAAAAACGATTTGATTGTAATTTCGAATAAAAAATCATATTTGCTCATTGCGATTGTATATGCACAAATAAATAAATTGTCCTAATCTATACAATATGTCGCAATATTGTGACCTCAACAATTTTTGTTTTTTTTAAGATCCATCAAAAATTATATGTTAGGTACTTAGCTCAAGTTGAGATTTATTTATAATAAAGATATTTCAAACGTGTGATAGATAGAATTTTTGCATTATGAAAAAATGGAAACGATAAAGAATCCAGTAAATAGAGAATTAAATTAAAGACTAAATTTTTATAGTATATAAAACACCTTTTTACCTTAAAAGACTAGTGAAGATTATATTTATATGAAATTATGCAAAAATATAATATTTTATATGTCAAGGAGGCATAATATTGTATTAAATGTAATCAAATAATAAATAAAAACTGATGATCTGCATTCCTATGAAATAAGCATTCTAATTTAATAATCTTTCAATTTTTCCGCATAATAACTTTTATTTATCAACGATGTTATATTTATTTTGTAGTAAAATAAGTTTTTTCTATTTTATACACCATTAATTTTCTGTTATATAAAAAGTATATGTTTGACACGTTCAATATAAATGGGAGATTTCTTTTATAAAATACTTACTAAAACGATAAAAATAAAACTTACCATATCCTTCCATACACAAATGGTATATAGTTTATAACAAAAAAACCCATTTTTATTAATTAGACCAATATCAAATAGATGAAATATAGCACACGGTATACAAAATACTTATATTATGTCAAAAAAGACGTAATAACCACACCATTCAAAAAAACTTTATATAGATTAAATATAGAAAATGTCAACTATTGATAAATTAAAACGCATTATATGATCTAGAACATCTTTATTAAAGCCCTTAACTCTGGAACTTAGTAAAAATACGTGCAAAAACAATTGATCGCATATATAAAATACAGACACCGTATGATCGTTTCCATTCATTCAGAAAATAATTTGCTAAGCATAATAAAACAGCTGATAGAAATGCATAGAAAATAGTTAGTGTGTGTTTTCAATTACACTGAGCTATAGCAAATCTTCTGCCGTTTTTCAACACTATAGAATAACCTCGTTTAATATTTTCTCTATTTTTTATGGTTTTAAAAAGCTTTTTTAGTTACAATAATTTAGCCTATGTTAGTATTTATGTTCACTTAACTTTAAATTTTGCAACATGGTATATGTGGTTATTTAGAACTGCATATAAATACTGATTATGCAGTTTAATCCATTAGTGAGCTATTTCTGTGTTGCATTTATTGCTTTTTAATTTTTGAAAAGCAACATAAACCATTATTATTATGTGTAAAAATATTTCATTTTTGCATGTAGTATGAATGTAAATAATCTTAATTTACTCTGTACATACTTATATTTCGAGCATGCCTTTTAAACAATTGATGTTTCCTTTATGTTATCTGAGAAATTTTATATTAACACTTATTTTCTATTAATTTTTATCTTATTTGAAAGTTTCCTTATTTGATATAATTCAATTTATTATATACAGAAGCAGTGATATTAATTAATAAAAAACTTTATGTTTGAAATAAAAAATGGATGCATAAATTTTTACCCAAATTGAATAAATGATATTTTTCTACATTTTTTTTTTGATATTAAGATAATTTGAATAATTTTATTAATTGATAAAAATATTTATCTTAAATGGTTATTTATAATTATTAAAAAAAATTTAAAGGTTGTAAATCTTATCCAAAAACATAATCTCAATCTGCTAGATTTAATTTGTTTGATCACCTAAATTTTAATGTAAGTGTACCAAATATAATTGATTGGAATATACTTATTCATAATTGGTATCTTTATTGTGATATTATTATCTTTTTATAAGTTATACATTAAATTTAAACGTATATAAATTATAAATTTTATTTGTAATTTATTTTTCTGCGGCTTTAAAATGTTTAAAAATTTCACTTGGAATTTATTTATTTCATTTTTTATCATTCATGAATTTATATTTTTAAATTAATGATCTATAAGATATATATGCATTGTTTAAGATTTTCACGAAGTAAAACAATCGCTTAATAGCATTTCATATATTTACTTAGAGATATTAGATATTTCCTATTTTTTTAATCGAGGCAGAAGCATTTAATTTATATAACCCAGCTCTACAGGAAACATTTATCCACCTATTAATTTTTTAACTCTATGATCCTATTTATATAATTTCACATGTCTTTATTCTCATATCATCAACAAATGTATTTTTCTAGCTCTAAATATTTTAAAGAATCCAGCATTTCCTTTAACTCAAAAGTTCTAGATAATCCGAATTTACTTTGTAGCATTATATATTTCAAAATTGTAAACCTAATTCGATGCGAAAGTTAATCATTTGCAATAACATTCATCTCAACATTCTTTTTTTCTGCTGTGAGAAGTAAATAAGGCTTCTGTTGGTTATAATCGTAAAGTATTATATAGCTTGGAAAATCTCATATTCAAAAGATCTATTAGCCACACTTAAATTTATCAGGCGAAATATTGAGGTTTGAACTCTTTGTGTAATTCACACATTGAACGAAATGTGATGCAAAAAATTGCTAATTTACGGCCATTCTGTTGGATTAAAGCAAGTTTAAATAAAATATAGATCGATTCTTGTTTACGGCGTTGATTTTAATCGACCTTATCTGCAATTGAACTGATATATATAACATGTAATTTACATAATTACTTTATAGTTTTTAAGTTAAAAGCTTGTTTTTTAAAAATACCATCAATTTATCTAATACGATCGTAATCTAAATATGTTCAAGTTTTAACAGAAAAAATATCATTTATATTGATACACAATTCACTCTAACAATTGAAATGTAATTTTTAGAAAATATATTTTTGTAATGATCTCTTTCATATGTTATACAAATTGATCTTTGGGGATTGAAAATTGAACAGATTTTGTGGAATATTCAAATATTATATCTGTTAAAAAAATGGAGCGAATATATTCTATGAAGTGTTAAAATTATATAAATAATGGTAAATTATATCTAGTAATGCACACAAACCTACAAAAATCTGTATACATAATTTGTAATATAAATTAATTGGTTTCGGACCATAATTAAATGTATGCTGAGCTTAACAATAGCTAAATTTTACTAAAGAATAATACTACACATATAGTTTATAAGAACACTACTATGATCAATAATTAAGTGAATTTATATTTGAGGTGTTGGGTATGTCATTATAGGGACATAAAATTAATAAAATATACTAAAGACTACATTAATATTATGATTTTACCATATAAAAATCGAAAAATAGATTCATTAACTCCAAGAGTTTAGTCTTAAATTTTAATAATACATTTTCGTATAAATGATTTGTCCCAATTAGTATTATGAAGATATAGATGCACGCCTTTTTTTATGTATAAACAGCCAGTGGGTATGTATTTAAATTAATATACATCTTTACATATTCTTTTTGGGCAAATGTGAACATATGGCGACGTATAAACTAAACTAAAATCAAAATTCGTTCTTCATATGTCTTTTGTAAACTGATACACTAAAAGAATAAGTTTTTTTATAAGTAAAAGTTTTTTTATGTAATAAAAAATATATGATAAGATGAAAAACAAATTTTGAGAATAAAACACAATTTCCATTTAATATATCGAAATCGTAGCCAACAAATTTGATTTCAGCTTTAATTTTTTTGTGTATAGTAATTCAGATAGCTTTTGCGTTGTTCTTTCTTTGATAATTGAAAATGATTAATTTGAAAAGTTCTTTAAATTATTGATCTTATTGTGTTTTTTTTTAATTATAAAAAAAAATATGCATTAAATAGCAACAACACAATATATTAATATATACCCTGAACTTTTATTTTAATGTAGCTAATTTGTATATTCTAAATAAGAAAGATCATATGATTCAGATCAACAAATTTGAAACGTCTGTTAAATTATTTTGATAAATATTATACGATAGAAATGAATTTTTTAGATTGATGAATTTTTCCGCTTATTTTACATTGATATTTAGTAATTACTAAATTTAAAGGCATCTTATTGATATTTTATACAAAAAAGGTATTTTCCAGTGTGAGATGTATCAAAATACTAATTATAATTATTCTTTAAATCAAAATACTAGGTAAGTACTACCGCCGCTTAAAATTCGATTGCATATTAAACAGCAAAATAATATTGCTTAGTATACAAAAAATAACAGTTATATACAGTATTCATAAATCTATGTATCTAAAAACTTTATTTTATTGTATTGAATGCTTTGTATCGAAAGAAAATTTAGCTGGGATAAAGAAAGATACACAACCTATTTTTTGTACGCTTAATTATATTCTTTTATAGCGTTATTTTTAATACGGTTTTAATATTCAAAGTATAGTAGTCATGACATGCTATTAATTTTTGTTATCAAAAACAAATTTTGCTTCAAAACAAGATTAACTGATTGCAAAAATACTTTAAATTATACTTAAAGGATATAAATATATAGAAATATGTGCTTTTTTGCTTTTTCTTTTTGTAATTGAACTGATGAAATTTTTTTTAGATTGAATTCTGCAAACTTTACTATATCAACTGATTTAAGAATAAAGCTTATTCGCAATGGGTTTGATCCGATTTTTTTCTTGCAAATAAAACAATTTGGTATCCCATGAATGCGTGAATAAAATAATAAAAACCGAAGATGTTATTTTTGTATTTTCTTGGACTTAAAATTTTCTTGATAGGAAACTAGATGTTAAAATATCAAGACGTGGTGTTTTATTAATAGTGTTAGACTGTACTATTCAGAAAATAAAGAGTTCGTATAAAATGATCGTATAATACAAATTCGAAATCTATAATTTATAATTTTGCTATGATTATTTATTAACAACTTATAATAAAATTGCAAACCAGCCGTAAAATCATATATTAAATGCTATTTTTGCAAATATTAAACATTATATTTGAGCAAATATAGAACTTTTCTGCGATAAATTTAATACAATGAAAGCAATATCAATATTAATATAACCTTGCGAGAATATCTTTTTAGAATTCCAAATATTGATTAGACTGCTTCACCTTTTATGTACAAAAAATAGACATAATAATTGTAATTGTAATTGAGAAAACATAAACGTAATATCATATTTCGTACTATATAAAATAAAGTTCATCCCTTTTTGATTTATAAGTAATGCATTTTGGTTCTATTTTACAAGCAGATAAACGTATGCTACGGAAATGTGTTAGCAGATGATATACTTTGTTTAAAACTACTTGCGAAAAAAATTCAGCCACATAAATGTTAAATCATCTGCTGAAGTAAGAAATTTAACAAAGACCTATATGCTTCTAAGATAATTATTTAGTTAGTAAAATAAATTTTTTAACCAATAAAAGGTGATCTAGCATTCTTAATTGAAAAATATTTTTAGATCTCAATTTATTCATAATATCAAAATTTATATTATTATCTGGCAGTTTAATAATAAATAAGTGTTGCTTTCTACACAATTTTTACATTTTATATTCTAAATTATAACAGTTGCCAAATCGATTTTTATAATGTTTTACATATATTTTGCTTTAGTTTGAATTTTTTGCTATCATATCTCTATAAATAATCAAATCTATGAGTATTTTTGCAGGGATTATAATAAAATTTACAACCAATAAATTTTTTCTTAAGTGCATTTGAATACAAAATGCTTACTATCAATCCTAATAAATTGTAATGTTAAATAATTTTAAATAAAGACAGATATATTTTGAAAAGCATTAATCTTAATAAAACACAGCTGAATATTACCAGATCAATATAAATTGCAAAGAAGGGTATTTAAAATGGTACTAAAAGGTTCCTGGAGAGAATATTGTGAAGAATTTTTGATATATGCTACAAAAGTATTAAATATTAAGAAATCGATATTATCATAAACAAGATTATTTCATTAATTGATGCTGCACTCTTTCAATTTAATTTCCAATTTCACTATTTGGTGTTCTACGTTGCATTTAAAAATAAGATTGACAATATATATATATATTACAAATCTTTACTGTATCTACTAGATTTTATATTCTGATTTACCAACCTGTTAGATTTTTTTCCAAATTCATACTCTTTCCTTTTTAAACCATTAAATTTTCAGCCAAGTAATATCATATGATGACTTTTTATTGTAATTTTTTGGTTTATAATGATGGGAAAAATTTTTATTGGTATTTTATGCCAAATTAAATAGCGTCTAGTAGTATATATAATCTAACTGCAATATTCTATATTTTTGCAATAGAGTCGTTTTATTTATCCTATAAAATTTGTTTTGTTTTTTTTTGTTTCTCCTTATAATTAGAAATATTTTATCTCATAAAAATCAACGAATTTTTTAATTTTCATAATTCAAAATAAATTTTGCAACAAATGAACAAAAATTCTTGATTATTTAGTTATTATATTTCCATATTTAGTTTTGTAAAATATATTAATGCCTTCCACACCGTTATTTAACAGTAATTCAAGCTAATTTATCATTAAAAGTAACTTTATATAGTGTATGCAATAAAATATAGATGTACTCAATATTCTATATCTAATGTATATAAAGAAATTTCAAATCTATTAAATAAAGTTTCCCAGTGCAATTTTTAACATAAGCTATCTTTATGTACCTGCGCACCTCTTTATATATTTTTTGCGCATTTAGTTGAATTTGATCTGTTTCAAAATACATATAAAATCTCAAATTATGTTCGATATATTATAATGGATTCATTTTTTTATATTAAAATGTGAAATTTATTTGTGCAAAAAGAACAAATTATAGCTAATGAAAAGATTAAAATGTACATTTATATACATAAACCAATTTTTTAATAACGCGTTATTCTTCCCTATTAATATATAAATATAAAAGTCAGAAATCCGCCTTTTTTGTGCCTATGCTCACGTTGGTATCTCAAGTATGTTTGGCACAGACTGCCTTTATTATTTATGCCCAAAGTATTTTTTTGTAATACAAACTATATTTAGCAAGATGCTTCATTTTTGTCTTTCTATTATGAATTTTACACATTAATCTTTTCTAATTTTCGTAATATAAAAACTATTAATTAGAATGATTTAAAAGGCTCTTCTCTCTATTAATTGTTATAATATGTTTTATGTTCTAGATGCTCATATTTTCTCGTAGTTAGATCTAGAATATACGGTTAAAACATTGCAAATGTAGTGAGGTGCTAGGTTTATTTTCTAAACCACAATCAAATTTTACAGATATTATAAAAGAAAACATATTAAGCATTTATACATTTTTAAATCGTTTATAAATTTATTTTTATTTTTATAGATATAAAGTTCGGTTTTTGCGTGTTAGATTCCAAATGTTAAAGCAATACTAAAAATAAGAATTTTAATTATTTTTAAAGATACTACCGACTTAAGTAATTTTTTAGAAATTTTCTTTTTTTAGCTTATGTATATTGAAGTATGAAATCCTGTGAGATTCTATTGAAATTGTTTATAAATCATTGCTTTTATGATTAGTTGAGTAAATACTACACGTATAACAGGCAAAATCAAAACGATTTTTTTTTCTAGAAAGTATGTTTGTAGCTGATCATAATGTACATAAAAGATATGCTCGTACAGTTTATAAAAACCAAGTGGAACTAGAAGTAGCCTTAAATTAAAAGGAACAATGCAAAGTAAATTATTTAATGTGAAAATGTTAACTAGAATACAGATTGCATCGGAAACAGAAATTTAGATGGTTATTATACTTATTACATATTTGTTTTCATTTTTTTTAGAATGGACTAATGATAGTGGTGTTTTTTTTTTAAAAGAGTGAAAATCTATAGGGTATTTAAGATGGAATGTGAAAAAAAATTGCAGAGAAATTTGTTAAAATAATACAAAAATCAGCAAATTAATATAAAAAATATTGTATGATTTTATCACAATGAATAAATTATAATAGATATTATAAAAATGAAAAATGAATAAATCGTAAGATTACTAAATAAAAGATGTTGTGAAAAACAATTGATAAAAATCTTTTACTGTTGTTTCTTATATCCGAAAAGGGTAAATTTATTATAAGAAATTAAAAATGCTGAGATTAATATAGGGCATTAACATTTGTTTAAAAGTAAGTTAATTTTTTTTTTTAGGTTTAACTAATTTAAATAAAAATTAAGCAAAATGATAATCAAAACAAATATATATGCGAGTTATTCTCTGTATCTAAACGATATATATTTTATTTAATTGGTCCGATATAAATTTTTTATATGTTCATTATTTCGCTAAAAAAAGTTAATGCCATAACCATTACAAGAAAAGAGGTAGTTTATGAATAAATCGATATCTGAAGAATACATAAAAACTTGGGTATTCAATGATTTTTATTTTTGCGTATGTTAATGGAAAAGTCCCTAGGGAACAAAAATATTTTTCTTTAAATCATTTTCGTCGTTTCAATTTATTTATCTTTTCAATAAAAATTATTAATACTATTGATATTTTCTAGTCAAATCTATGTTCTAAGTATTTACAAGGTGCATTTTACACTGTCAAAATTGTAAAAATATTTTTTTTATATTATGTACAATTGGTTGTAAAAATTCTTTAGTGGTTATCATTGATGCATTGGAAAACTAATAAGTAATAAAATTGGCTCTGTATAACCAAATAATGGTGCACGGGAAAATTGTTTTTAACAAATTTTTTAGCAAAAATATATTGTTGTTTAAAAACTATTTCAATTCGTTCTATATTCTATATTTTACTCGTTTCATTTTATCTCTTTTATTTACTTATTTGGCTTTAATTGTTTAAAATTAGCACATATTATACATAATTCAAACACTTGATCTTATAATCTTCACAATGAATATTAGAATTGAAAAAGTTCATGTGTTATATTGGATTCACATTTTAGAATTGTTTTCTTTCCTAATTTTTCTTTTTTTTATGGGAATCATTTACCGAATCTAATTGAAAAACTCTAATACCTCTCGATTTTGTTCGTATTTAATATGTTTTTTCTATTTAATTGAGGTTCTTGTGGAGTTTGTGCATTTCATGATGTTTACAAAGCATATATAAATTTTGATTTGATATACGTCTTATACACTGAAGATGTTCCTGTATCTTTTAAAATATTTTTTTATATAATATTTTGATAAAATATAAACTTTGATATGTTTATAATTTCCACAAACATAGATATTTCATTCGATGCGTCCCCATATATTTTGATAATCGAACAATTTTCTATTACTTTAAATTTTTTCTTTCATATATATAATATTGATAGTACATCTATGCTGTAAATATATCAAACACACATCGAATCTTTTTTGACATATAATTGCATTAGTTGGAGCTAAAAAAAAATATTTGGCCTATGACAATAAATTGGGACATAAGATGGCATATTTAAATTCTATTTGTGTATTTGTATATTATGTTCAACTAAACTAGGTATATTTTTACGTTAGATAAATATGCTGAAGCTAATCAGATAATTTTTAAAAATTTAATTTACTGTCAGATGTAATATAATGCAAGATTTCTCTTCTCTCACATTTTACAGGACAAAAAAAATAAACATGTAGTTCTTAAAGACAGCCCTAGAAACAATTCTTGTGTGTTCAGTGTGTAAAGTAATTTTACTTAACCTGAAATTTATAAATGGGTAAATCTAATTTTTTTTTCTATCATATGTGTAAGATTTACTTCAATTAAATAAAAATGACTAAATATTTGTTAATACTTTGTTTCATTTTGATGATTCTTTGAGAAATATAACATTTTATACTATTAATCAAAATAAGTGAAATTTTTTATTTACTTTCGATTTAACATTACGTAATATTTTCTACTTTTTTTAAATTTTTTCTGGTTTTTTCGTTTTACAATTGTATATTTCGATACGTTTAAATTGGATTTTTATATTCGATATATAATAATTTGATACTTTATTTTAATAATTTCTAGTTCCCTAAGGTATTAGAAAAAATTAAAACGGTTTTTTATAAAAAAAACAGATGAAAGCCTGCAATAAATATATTATAGAAATTTTTTTTATAACTTTCATTGTTAAATGATATTATAAATTCTTTTAGTAAGCTGATTTTAATAATTCATTTTTATAAATCATAAAAGATGTTTATTGACTTGATATGTTTATATAAAAGAAAATTAAACACACATGGTTTTACTTATTAATAACAACATTTCATATATGTGTTCTTAGATTATATGTTGTTGACTATTTAAGTTTTGAGCTTAGAAAGATAATTTCGTACAGTTGAGCGGTTTTAAGCTTTTAAAAAACATAAAAGTTTCTCGTTATTAAGTATTTAGAATTATAAATAAAAATCACAGGGAATTGGTGAAGTTGTTTTATTTTTATGTTTTATATAAATTTACATAATAGGCTTTCATTTAACAATCTAAAAACTAAAAGACAGTATTTTTATAAATTTTGCATACATAGAATATGAATAGCATAAATTTTTATTGCAAGTAGTATTCAAATAGGTTGACAGTGTTTCCTTAAATATCAATGCAATTATGTAACATGGTATTAGGTCGTATTATTATCGAATTATGTGTGTGCATAAATTTTTATTCAATGTTCGAATTATCTGTTTTAAATAAGTTTATACATCTGAAAACCATAACGGCTAATATTTTTATATTTACTTAAACAAGTCCTTTTTATTTTCTATAAATATTTTTTCACAAAAACAAATCAATTTTTCAAAGATTTTTGGTAATGTTATATGTATTTATAATTTTAAAGAAAGATACCATTGAAGAGATATGAAATACATAATTGCATATTTTTTTTACCACGAATTATACATTTACAAGACTTTCATTTGTGATCCATTATTTAGTTTGTAATTTATATAATCTGAATACGTTAACATCAGGAAACACATAAAAAATGGTATATTTATACGAATCTGCACTATATATATAGCATTATATCATCTTGGGTACATAAATGTTGTTATACATATATTTTGCATTAGAATGATTATTTTTGATGGAAAAAAAACCATTCACACATAATAGTATGCCCATAAATTACAGTATATATAATATTGAGAACGATTGTGGCAACAGTATGCGTTATAAACAATGCATAGATTTCATGGCATGTGAACAGAATGCAGGAAAAGATTTCTATCTTTAATTAAATAAAAAGAAACGCTTTACATATATTTCCAAGAATAATATAGCGTTAAATATTGTCTGTGTATTAGAGAAATGGATAGATCATAGTTTAATAAATATAGCGGAATTAACTAGTCAAATTTGGACACATAAATAAAAAAAAAACATTTTCATTTCAACCTTAATCATTTTATTTTATATAATAATGTCAGTCCCTTTACAAAATTATCGAATTTAAAATAAAATTCATTAAGATCGGTTAGAAAGAAATCAGAAGATGTTAAGAGCAGACTTAAACGTTATATTTTTACGTTAATGCCTCTATAAAAATTACATTACCAACTAGATAAATTAAATATTTGGTGCATATTACAGGTTGTAGTTTTAATCGATCGCATATATAGTTGAAGAAAATTATGCTCAGATGAAAATAAAACAATGAGGACCACAGAGCTTGTATACTGCGATATATATCAATTATCTAAATGTAAAATATATTGTTTTACACAAAATTATAATTTTTTTTGCAGATGAAAACCACATATTATATTCTTTCTAAGTCTATATTCTATCTAATCATGTCTAAACTTAAGAGTACTATATATTATTTTAACTGCGCAAAGTGGATTTCATACGATTGTTTTATTAATCCAGTTTTGTGTTTTTCTGATATACTGATAAATTTATTATTATCAATGTTTTCACAAATAATTAGATTATCTAATATGTAAATTTATATCTTAAAGGGCTTTCTATGTATATTTAAGTTCGTTATATCAAGCTCAGCACCCCTTTAGGGATTTTTATCGTTTCCATATGATTTACATGAATATACAGGAATACAATCATACTCGTAAAAATTACTATATTTTAGATTTTAATGCCTCATTCATAAAAATAAACTGAATTGTACTGCAATTCATTGGTATCCATATATTTCTGCCCAATGAACAAACAATCTCTGGATTTTCTAAAATTGTTTAAATCATAAAGATTAATCTTTATTACATTTGATAGATCGAAATTATTTTTTAATTTCTATTTACATCATTTATATTACATTTCTTAAATATAATATTCAAATTGAAAAAAATATTATATCTTTTTTGAGCATTAGCATATTTAATATAAGTAAAGATATATGTTACAAAAAAAGATATTGATTTATGTTAGAAAGTGATATTTCTCAATATTAAACAGTGGCCATATTCAAAGTAATGTGTTTAAAAAAAATATATAAAACGATTTTATTTTCACTCTTATAAACCTTTTTTACTGTTCTGTTTATTAAACGACATAAAAGTATTTTATGTGTATAAAAAAGAATATTTTTAGCACATATACAAATCACCTTTCATACTAATAACATTTTTAATTTTAGTTCCTTTTATAAATTTTTTGTTACTGTGATATTGATGTTTATAAATTTAACATATTTTATAATTTACATGAAAATCTATGTAATCAATTTTAAGTAGATTATTTTTTTTGATTCCATGAGGTACTTATATTTTAATAGAGAATTTAAAAATTCTTTCTAAAGTAAACCTTTTTACTTATAAAACGTACGAATAGATGCATTTGCGAGAAAAAAACGAAATTTCAGATGCATTTGCTTAGATATATTTTTTAAGCTATGTATTAGCCAATATTTTGACCCTATATATTCTAGTTAGACCAAAAATTCGATTTATACTTCCTTTACGGGTTTATTAAAATAAATTCAATGGGCAATTTTTAAAATTTTTTAAAAAAGAACAAACCGAATCTAAGAAATTGAAAATAAATAATCATATGAATTTTCATGTATTTAAATGCATATATGACCTAAAATCTAACCGTATATTCTTATTTATTTATTTATTGGAAAAGGTGCTGTGGTTTAATACGTCTTTTCAACAACATATCTTTTATAGCAAGTTTTACATATTTTTTAAGATAAAAACCATTAAAAATTTATAATTAGAAATTTTTGCTAATTCTAGCGTCTTCTAGGTCAAAATTGTATTATAATATTGTAATTTAAAATAATAAAGATAATTAAAATGTGATCAGCAAATTAAAAATCAAGATAAAAATGTGGATTAGCACTTATATAAATAAAAAAGAAAACGAGAAAATAATATGTGTTTTATATATCAAAATGATCTAAAACCCTACAATCATACATATTATCCGTTAATGTGTTCTTTTTTTCTGTGTATAATGATCTTTTTAGAATATTGCTATAGTAAAAATGGGACATAATGAACGTAAAAAAATTTTAGAAAATGAAACAAGCCGATAGAAATTTTAAGAGTTTTAATATTCTGCATCATAAATTTTAAAAACAGTATAAATATCTGTTGCAAAGGTGGACTTTTGTTCATTTAAAAACGTCGAAAATCACAAACATTGTAATAGTTTTTCAAATTTCATTCAGGAGTCATATTGAAACTGAAAGAAGTATACAATTTCATATGATAATCATACTTTCGCGGTGTAATTTGGACATCGAAGTACTATGATTTTTTTTGCCCATTGATAGTCATTTTTATAATTAGTATCAATAATATGTTGCTAACTAAATGGAAAAAAAGAAGGGCTGATAATGGATAAAAATTGTAAAAACAATAGGATTCTTACCTACAATAGACTAAATGCATATTGTCATGAGCTGAATATTTTATTATATAGCTTTAAATAATAGAACTACTATTTCAAAATTTCACTGCACATAATGCATAAAAAACTAGCATATTCATAAAGCTTATGTATTTGCCTATAAAATATGCTGCTTTATGTTTTTCGTTAATAAATTGCTGGATTTGATATAATATATACATACAAAACTTATTTACCAATAATAAATCCCATAGAGCCAATGATTCTGACTTCAATTACCAACTAAATACGTGAGAGAAAAATTTAAATATATTGTATAAAAAATACAAATAAAATTTTGATGCCGAATTCGCACTTATATATCTAGTTCAAATCAAAATTACATATCTTGTTTATGAATTAATGAAAAGAGTAGTAAAATTCAATATATATTATATAATGTGATCTTTTTGAAGGAAATGACTTGTCTAACAATATTTTTACAAAGTACATCTATCAAATTAAACATGTTCTGCAGTGATTATTAAAATCAAATGAAAAATATATTTACAAAAATATAGCATATTTTTTATCGCAAAATCATGATAAAATATATAAAATATAAACACGTTACCATAAATATAATTAATATAATGTGTTTTTAAGAAATATTCGAGTTTTATTTTATAGATACAAAACAAATGAAAGGATATAAGATGTTATAATATTTAAATTTTTATTCGACAATTTACCTGATATTAATGAAAAGAACCCATTAGAAAATCTATATAATGCTTAGCCGTACAAAATTTTTTAATTTATATAGAAAAATCTTATAATTATCTTGAATTCTATCGATGTTTTCTTTTTTAATTTTAATGTAAGCACTATAATTTGCCTTTTAATAATCTTATTTTATTTGTATGAAAATTATGAAATCAGCCATTTAGAATAATTCGGTCAAAGGCAAAAATAAAAAAATTATGCTACAATTTTTTTTATATATAGAAATATCGGTATCGAACTTAAAAAAATCATTCGATTGATCTTCAGATAAAATATTCTTTTCATAATAGAAACACATAACAAGTTTAATCTTAACATAAATTTATTCTATGAATCTACTAATTATATATTTATAACCATATACATATATTGAACTAATTATATATTTTAATAGCAGAAAAAATTGGCATCATCCTAATATGAGCATTCCTAATAATTTTATATGTATATTTTATATGATCTAAAGATACTCTTATTTATATTTCTGTAAAAAATACATAAATATACAAATATAAATAATAACTGGATTGATATTCTTGTCAAATGACTTATATTTTGTTATATTATAAAAACAATGGTTTTTTTTGTATTATTTCTATATATGATCGATAAAATGAAAAAATTATGTTTCTTATTTTATATAGTAGCTATAAGATTATAAAATATCGCTATATTATAAAATTATATACTTATACATTTATCGCATTATTATATCGTGAATTAAAAATGTTTTCTTTTTTATGTGTAGGATGGCAACTTTTATACATAATTTAAAATCCGTTTTCTTTGTTTTATATCAGTTTATAATTCAAAATATATGAACAATGTTTTAGCAGAAATATTAAAGGGCTAGAAATCATCGCACACAAAACATTATTAAATTTCGAACTCGTCTTATAGTTGTGACTACATGTGAACAGAAAACAATGCATGGTATAAGATTAGAAAAAAAATGTTTTAGCATATTCATTTTATTTATAATGGCTCTTAAACAACTCTACACATTTTCAGTAAGCAAGCCAACATTATAATAATGACGATGTTTCCTTGTAGCAGATAACCAATTAAATACTCACTAGCATCTGACTCGTTTATAACTGAACAAAAAGAAAGAATTTTGTCAGACATTTAATACCCGAAATATTTTTTTAATCCGATAGCTTTATGTTCTAAAAAAAAATTTACTTTGTATAATTTACACATAATAGATATTTATAAACATTATATGGCACATTTTCAGTAATGATCAACCGGAATAAGTTATCGAATAAATTAAGAAGATATAAAGCATTTAAGTCTTCATAATAGATTTGTTTACTTTGTGGGTAAAATTAACACTAAATGCGAGAAAATACGACTTTGAACATTTTAGATGAATTTTGCGCATTTTTATATGCCCTTTACAGCTTTTTTTCGATTGAAAATAGAAGCCTAGGATTAAACGACAATTTTGCTTTTCTCCAAAACACTGTTTATGTAGCGCCGTCAACCAAATATACATAAGTAAATAACTATGAATATTTAGAGAAACGTATTTCATTTTTAAAAAATAAAAATATTTTGTTAAAATTATTGAATCGAAGATTTTACCGGACTTTGCATTTAGTTTATGAATCGAAAGCAAAAATTTTCTATTTAAAATAGAAAATGTAACACATATTGTTTCTATCAAAAAAAAATAAGTGAAACTTAAAAAATTTAATACTTGTCAACAACAAAATTTTTATGCAAGAAAAATATAGAATATGTCGAATATATGATGGTACTTTTGCAGATGAATAATTTATATTTCCTGTGTATTAAAATTGTAATCTACAAGATAAAAAAATTTTAAGCCAATTTATTGACATGTAATTTTTTAAATTAAAATGTTGTTGAATTTTTACGTTTTTCTGGACCTTTTAGCATAAAAAATTTTCTGACGCATATTATATTCTCCGTTATAATAATAAATAATTATCTGCTATGCTGATATTATGACAAAGTGATATATTTACATCAATGTTTAAAAAATATTCATATATACAAATATGCTTGCTGTATATTTTTTAATTTTCTTTTTAAAATAATATTTGAATATTTTCTTGTTATTATATCATGCTTTTTAAAAACTGAAATTTTAAAAAATACAGATATCTAGGATACAAACATCCACCAATTTTTATTATTTGAAATTATTAAGAAAAAATAGAGGAAAATAATTGAAAATGCAATTGAATAAACATAATTGCATAAACAATTGATTTGAATATTTATTGATGCACAAGTTTCAATCAAAGTATCATGTATCTCAAGCAAAAAATCACGCCTCAAAACCTTTTAATATACGTCTAAACACACAAGACATCACATTCAAGTGTTTTTCTAGATAAAAAGTTTGAATGCGTTACTGCTTATGTTGCCACCATAAATTCCATTATATATAGCATATGATATTTCGTAGCAACAGAAAATATTATATGCCATATGATATTATAAATAACGCAGAAAATAAAAATTATCTTAGATTCATAGGACTAAATTGATACATTATATCTTTAAATTCTTAAACACAATAAAAAAGTTTCCTGGTAGATTTTAGGCTAATGTAAAATATTTTTCCATTTATAATATTGAAAGAATTAATAGGTATTAAATTTAACACATTAAACAGGCAAATATAACATCTATTACTTAAAAGGAGAATTAAAAACTTCTAAATTGCAAAAATATGAAATATTATTATTTGATTAAGATAATTATATAATTTGTTTACTCCCCTTCGAAAACAATATATTTGAGATTGTTTAAATTAGAATGGGCTGTGTTTTTAGATTACAACATAAAAGATTTATATTTCATTTTTGATTGAATTATGTCATATTTTAGTATAAAACGAGCCTATATAAACTTTTTTTTATAATTTACATGTATTATATATCATATTAGTAAAAAAATTGTACTAAATAGGTTGTATTTTGTAGATAAAGAGGGGCAAAATCGCGAACTATTTAACATTTGCATCAAAAATATTTTAATATTTTGTAAAAACTAATTTTGAACTAAATTTTTATTTTTTGTAGCATTAAGAGATAGACAATCTATTTCTAAATAATATATACATCTAATTTATTAATTTTTAGCTCAGAGTCGCATATATTGTAGTGTATGCTGTCTATATTATCACAAATTTATGTAAGAAATGTTAAAAAAATGTATAATATCAGATTTTATAAATAATATACGTAAAAAGTATATTTTTTGGGATTTTTTGTGGTCTTTCTCAGATATACTCAATGTAAAAATTGTTTTTCATTAAATATATTCTATACATTTTACGTTTTTTAATGCAAAAAAATATAAATCATGCACTATATTGGTAGTTCGTTATACAAAATGCATTTTTTTTCTAGTTCGTTGCACTCTGTTCATGCAAAAACACCAAAAAACAATACCTAAAGTTACTGGTATTATATATCTATATTACGGATGTTGCGATAATCTAGATATACATATATCATGTGAAAAAATCGAGGTAATTCAAATCGACAAAAAAATATCACATTTGGATTAACTTTTTAGTATTCGCTCAATAATGTGTAAATTTACGTTTTTTAAATTGTATATATATTTTAGGTACATGAGAAAAAATAACAAAAAAGTATAAGAGGTAAATATGTAAAATATTCATACAAAATGTCAAAAAATTCGATTTAATCTTATCTTAAAATATGATTTTATATAAATATATTTTTTTGCATTAGCAGTAAACTATATGAATTATACATATTAAATCAATGCGTACATGCCTTTTCTTGCTTTGTCTTTCTTACAGTCATATTTTTATTAAAAAAATCGCAATTAAAACGAGCGTAATAATTAACTTGAATTTAAAACTTTTAAATTGATTTTACACCAATCAAATTTTTTTTCCAAAGCATAAAACTCGTTTTTTTTGACATTAATGATTTTTAGAGGTTTTATATTGAAAAGTTATTCAAAAGGCACTAAAAACATGTACACATCGTATATATATAAAATTATTGTCTTTACTTTTTTTAACTGCAATGTGTTTTAATACTGCACTAAACATTTACAAATGTAAAGAAACAAAACAATTGAGAAAACATATTTAAGATGCATATTTACAGTTAATATACATTTCTTTGACACCGTTTTATTTCTTGTATGAATTTTTTGCTATTTTATTATGATGCTAAACATCGAATGTTTTGATGGATATAAGATCCAAATAACCCGTAATACTGGTTTACAATAGTAAATCTAATAAAAAAATGTAAAGTAAAATTTACGTTTTGCATACTATACTTTTATTACAATTAAAATTTACTTTAAATTTATTTATATGCTGAAAACCATATGTATGTCTTTGAAACCTTTTTTTTGTTTCTCAGTGTCTCCATTTCTTGTAAACCATCTACGAAAGATCTTGAAATTTATAGATTTTAATTATTTATTGTACTAATCCATATTTTTCTATCCTTACAACTTCTTAAGCTACTATAGTTTACTTGCTAATAGTTGATATTTATTATTTTATGTGAAAAAACCTTTTTAATATAGAATTATAGGCCATTTATATTGGATACAAGTTTAGTCCCTGAATTCAAGTTATTTCAATATTTCGTAAGAATATTATCACAAAAATTGCAACTTTACGAAAATCGGACATAAAACTACATCAAAATTTGTTTACTATATTTTAATATACATTTTCATACATCATTGTTGTGTGACTACAAAATCATATATATAGTGTGACAGTATAATCTTATATGAAAATATATAATTATTCTATTCAATTTTTTCTTTCGAAAAAGAGCGTATTAGATGCACCTGAAATGTACATGTCGATTATTTTGTGCTTTTAAATGTTACTGAAACAAAATAATAATAGATGCATAGGCTTTTAATTGCGCTGTAAGCTTTATAAATAAAAAATTAAATCTTTTGATCTGTATTTTTTCATATATTGTAACGATTTTTTCAGGAAGTAATTTTTAAATATTCAGGGTATTTTTTATTGTGATGCTGTCATTATTAGTATCGCCAACAGTTCGGACACGAATTGTTATATTAGTTAATTGGAATGGTTGAAAAAAGTTTGCGCATAATTCATAATATGAAGCCATTGACTAATTAAAACAAAAAAAAAGAATGTTTAGATTCTCTGCAAATTTTATGGGCCATTTTTCAGCAGTTTTAATTAATAAATCTATCTCTAAACATAGGATCTATACTTATAAACAAATAAAACGAGTATATAAAATTTTAAAACATAAACTACAAAAAATTTCTGATGAAACAAGAGTTCTCATATTTCCTCGATTCTTCGTATTGTCTTGAGAGTTCGTAAAAAAGTCCATTCTGCTATTCTTTATAATAATTGATAATTGTAGTTGTTGCAATAAAGCTTTTTGTGCTGATATTGGAATGTGTTAGAAGAAATTTAGACTTAATGACAAAAAAATGTTCTGCACTTAAAATTGTATATAATTATTTCATATGCATAATATTTTACTGTTAGATGATGGTTTCTTGCAATAAATATTATATATGTTATCAAAAAATACCATTCAACTTGTAATAGGCTACATAAAACTTTATGGAGGTTTAATTACGCATAAATATTAATAGCCGATTGATGGATAAAGATACTATTCGTAAATTGCAAATAGAATAGTATTTGGATTTTTTTATACTGATAATCGTAATTTTTCATTTTATTTTTTCCTTCAAATTGCAAATTTTTACTTTTAAGTCCAAGTAAAATATGGTATATTCTGTGTCTGGATGCACAAAAACATAATCTACATGTTATTTCTCCATATTTTATTCCTAGTATATAGAAAATTACTAAACTGTAGTATTTTGTATAACTAAACATGTTTCATCATATTTCATTATATTTAAAATTCTTGAAAATTCGCAATATCAGATAGAAATACATTTTGCTGGCAATTCGTACACCTACATTACAATATTTTTTTAATAAAATTAGATTAGAAATATATGCTATTTATAAATTTTTTGATCATATTTTCTAATCCTACTCAAAAAAAAGGAAATTTTTTTTTAGTTATAATTTGCAGATTATAAAAATTTGATTTGTAACAAGATAAAGTTTATATTCAAGTATTTTATTCTGTGATATACCGATAAAACTTGCATGATTTTACATAAATAGACTTTATTTTGCAATTTTATTCTGTTATATGTTAATATGGAGGGTAAGAAAATCATGAAAAATGAACTACTATGTATTGACATCAGAATTTTGTGAAAAAAAATAAAATGTAGAACCCAAATATACACATAAAAGGTATAAATCGTACATTCTACTGCCCATCATACCCCAAATCTACATTTTTGAATTTACTCAAATGTGTTTTAAATATTTATTTTATGCTGATGGATATATATTGCCATAAACAAATTATCTTAGTACTATACATACAAAATTCGATACCTTTTATCTTTTAAGTTGTACGCCGCTTTTTACATAGGATTACAAGAAATATAAATAGAAAGGTTTTTTATACGTTTTAAACTTACAATAAATAAACTTTTCTAATGATAACTACGATTCCCTTATATATATCTCAGGCGAATATTAACTCAATCATCTTCGTAATATCTCTCATATATTCTAGAAAACAAAAAATAGTATTTATCTTGTAGTTTAGAAAACAACAATGATACACCGGCTGATTTTAGATGGCACTATAATAACCAATATAAAAGTTAGTTTATTTGATGCTTTATTTTCTTGTAATCATAATATTTCGTGACTTACTTTTTTTACGTGATTTACTATACAGTCTAAATATATTTTTCTTATCATTAGAAGTTTTTATATGATGTCTAATTTTATAAAGTGCTTTTTTATTCTCATTTGCTGAGATTTTATAACAAATATAATGTCAAAACTAATGTATTTGGCACTTTATTACTTGTTTTATAGCTTTATCACATTTAAAATTATTATTTATGTAGCTAAAACTCGTAACATGTGATTTATAACTCTGCTATTGCAAAAGATTTTTTGAAAATAATTTTTGCATATCTTGCATATATAAAACCATATTAATATATGTTATTTCTGCTAATTTATGTTTCATAAGCTTCACATTAAATTTTGAAATTACAATAATAACAAAACTAAAGTCTTCATGCTTCTACCATTAAATCGTGTTTTATAATCAATTATTCAAAATTTACTATCTATTAATGATAGCTTGAGTTATTAGGTCAGGATGATTAAATAAACATCTTAATACAATAACACCTAACTCAAATTATTAATATTTCTTATTCCTATTACATTTTTACAGTCATAGAATTTGGAATAATAATTTTGTACATAAGGCTTTTTTTTTATACTTTAAAATCAAAAAAGTATGTTTTATATAAAACCTTCAAAAATTTTTATAAAAGTAAACTACATAATATAATGCCCTTGAACACATATAAAAAGTCAATCTATAATTATTTAGGAAAAAAACGGACAATCGTAGTGTTATAATATAGTTTATACAGATAAAATCAAGATTTTTGTCGTGATTTCTGTAATTATGATATAATGCAATTTCTTTATTTGTAAACCTGAGATATTTGTTTAGTTTTGAAGTATTCACAACAAAGAATGTTATATTTTGCCATTTTTATGTAATGTAGCTGTGAAATTTATTTCTTTTTATTTTTTGTATAATGCATTACATTCGTTTTCGCCTAAATTGGTATACTAAAAGCTACTTGCACATAATAAGATTATTTCATTTTCATTGAACATTTTAGAATCATCAAACAGAAATTATGGCAAAAAAATATAATTATAAAATTTAAATATAATAAAACAATTCAATTGAAATACGGCTGAATTGTAATCCTAATAGCATGGGATACGTGTATGTCTAATTTTTACCGTTATTTTACACTTTATATATATGAACAGTTGACAGAACTTTTATTTTTAGCCGTTTATCGATATATAATTTACATGTTGATCATACAGATTTGAATTATAACTTATAACCGATAGTATATGTCAGTGATCATATAAATCTTTTTTTTTGCAACAGATAATCAAATAAATTTATTCTTAATGCAAAAAAAAATCGAGTTTATAAGATAACTTTGATAAATAAAGTTTTAAATACATATTTCTTATTATAAATATACATATTCTCTAATCTTATATCTACAATAATATCTTCTGAATGTCGAATTTTATTCAATAACTACATAGAATTTAGTTGAAAATCTTCTGTGCTTTATATGGTTTTCTATTTATTATTTTCTATTGCAATTTATTCATATTTAATGAAACTTTATGTTCCAAATTTAATAAAATCATTCAACGAATAGAAATCTTAAAAAAGATTGTTTAAATAAAATCGTATCATTTTTTTTACATATTAAAGTTTTAATTTCGTATTTTATGCAAAATCTTTTATTTTTGCATTTATGCATTTACAAGTATAAAAAGACAATTTTTTATATAGCTATCTTTAAAAAAGTTTTTAAACATTTGAAAAATGTCAGTAACTATATCTAGCAAATATAATGTTATTCTAGAATTTTGAATATAAGAATTTCACAAGAAAAAACAAAAGAAGGTGGAATTATCTTGCACTAAGAATATCCCTAATATGTTTATATAGTTAGAATATATATTTTTTATATATATTAGCATTCAACCTAAAAATTTTATATTATTTATGTTTTTCCATATATGAACAATTTATTTTACCCATAATTTGTCTAAAGAATTCTAATTTCTCGTATTTGACACAAACTAATATAAAATAAAAGAAGAGTCTTAAATTTGTGTATTATAGGGGAAAATAATATGAAAAAAATTTAGAATATATTACATTTCTCTGCATGTCACCTACTTTTTGAAAATCCATATAATTTTCATTATGATATTTATAACCGGTGGATGTGGCAAAGGCGTGGAAGCAAAGTATTTTGAAAAGAGAAGAGTTGCTTAAAATGATGCACCATGACAGAATATAGTAAATAATATGATTTTCTTAGGAACGAAGACATATTTTTCTAAAAATTTCCGGAAATAAATAAAATACAATTTCGACATAAATTCATTATCACTCTTTTCAAATCAACAAATGTGGCGTTAGTATGTACATATGATTGTAATTACATACTTTTTATATATTTTAGATTTATATATTGGGACATATAGTAAATTAAATGTTTTATATACGGATAAATTAAGGTCACATCCAAGATTTAATTGAAGAATATAACATAAAATAAATCTACTGATGTTTTATATATAAAAAAGATATAATATACATTAATATAATGAAAAATATAGGAAATATGACATCTTGGCAAATGAACTTGGTTTAATTTACAAATGCAAAACAAGAATAATACCAAATGTGATGACTTAGGATGAGGTGGTCACAAAATATCATAAAAATATGTTAAGGAGTTAAAAATACCGGACGAAGTAGAAGCATACATGCAAGCTCTCACACTCCGCAAGACACTTGAACTCATCTCATTTGAGAGAAGAAGAGCAGTTGATGAAGATAGATCAGAGGAAGGTGTCAAAAGATGCATCAAGGAGTTGTGCAATATTCCCAACACGCTGAACACGTCTAAATAGATAAATCGATAAAAAGAAAATTAACCCATAATTAAATTATATGCACATTAATATTATATATAAGCCGAAAAAATGGCAGCTCTTGTTATATTTTAAAGAAGTATATATATTTTGAAATTTATTATCTGTGAAATATATGTGTACCTGTTCCAATCCGGTAGATAAATATCGGATTTGTTAGGCAATCGAGCATATTTCTACGATTGATGCATCTCTTTTGCCACAAGCAATAAACAATCTTCTCATAATCTTGAAGCTATAAGATTGAAGGTGGTTGTAGAAAAAGCCTTAGTCATAAAATTTTATTTCTATATTTGATTTATAAATAAAAAGAATTCTTAACAAAAAAAATTTTGCATATTTAAATAAAAAATTGTTTTAGTTTAAATTTAGCATATAAATAAACACGAAACATATTATGTAAATAAAGAATTAAAAACTAAAATGATATATGAAAAATATAAATTTTATAATATAGCACTAAATAATAAAAAACCACAGAGTAATATACAGATGTAATGCTTAATGTGCAATGTTTTTACATTTGGTGGCATCATTATGACAGTTGTAAAATTTCAATATAAAAAATAGCGTTTCAATTCTTTTAAAAAAACATAAAAAAAAATTTTCAAATTCGAAAACATCAAAATCTTCATACATCAATAGAAAGTATTTTGGTGATTATAAGTCTGTTCAAGATTCTTATATAGCACAAATTAAATAGAAATATCGCTGTCAAAGCCCTTCGATTAGATATGTTAAATCAACTTTATCTTTATAAGGGTCATGTTTTATATAGACATGATATATTATTATGCTAAAAAAATAAATCCTTTTATAAATTATAAATAAAATAAATTTATATCGAATATCAATTAAAATGACATAAACCGTTAAATTTGCAAAAAATCTATTTTTTCTCATATTTTGAACAAGTTTTTAGTTGACAACTTGATTAAGGTGCAAAAAAAATATTTTGGAAATTTGGTTTATATAAACTTTTACTCAGAACCTAAATAATACACCATTTCAATGATTATTTCTGGTTTAATTTTGTGTTATTCAAAATAAAGCATTATTTTGGCACCCTCATTGTATTTTTCAGATTAATTCGAACCTTCTATTATAATTTATGATCACACAAACGGGCTTATTATTAACTTATTTGCTAAAGATCTGAATTCAATACAGAAAGCAATATGTTAGTTTATTGTATTTCTGACTACACTTTTACCAACAAAAAAGATAATATAATTAACGATAACAAAAAATTATTGCTTATTATTATTCAGAAAAAATCTATGAAGCCAACAAGTAATATCATTTTCTGCACCTTTTTTTGAAATAACAGATAAAAATATCACTCTCATAACGAATCAAAGAGAATATTACAAAATAATGAAAAAAAATATAAAAATGACAATTTCTAGATTTTTAAATATGATCGAATCAAAATATTTTTGCTTTGTATTATTTTGCGTCGAAAAACTACATTTTTATTTTGATTTGCTTTCTAAATGTATTTATGTGCTATAAAAGCCTTTCTAAATTGGAATTTTTCTGTAATAGTATAAATTTATGCCCATTCCAATGGCACTTACTATTATGTTAAAGCCGTTAAATACAATAAAAATTGCAGATTTGATTTATCAAAATTTTATTATGATTAAAATCAAAATTTCAAACGATATTTATATTTTTAGGTCTGTAACATTTATACATCCGATTTATTGGGTTTGAACTGTTTATTACGACAACAATTATTATTGTTTACTGCAGTTTCTCGCTTAATATGTGATCTGAAACCCCTATAAACTAGCGATCTCGATCATGGTATGTATTATATATGACATCCCTTATGATAAGAAAAAAGGAATAATAAGTAAGGCCGTAAAAAAAATAAAAATAACATTTTTACTAATATAAGAGTTCTTGTTTACTGTATACAAGACAAAAAGATGTATTCGATAAAATCTGTTTATCATAGTGTAATATATATACTATAAATATGTTGAAAATTTAGTATTAGAACATAAAAATATAATTCTTACCAATAATATTGGAAATGTTATTTAATACTTTTTGAAATACCATGCCGGGCTTTTTTAACACAACAGTGACAAATAAATTTTTTTTTGTGCACAAATTATTCTATTTTTAGAGCATTAAGTTCGATCGAATTTTCATTTAGAACATTTACCATAATAAATATCTATTTAAATGTTTATCAAAGATAAATCGACATCATTTAAATATATACACAATATTGTTCATGGTATTTTTTTAAAAGAAGGGCATAAACAAAATATACAATGCAAACTTTATAATATTGCTGATATTATATAGTTAAAACTTAATTTAATAAAAATAAGGTTTTTTAACGCATTTAAAACTTTTTTTTTCTTTTTTTTTGGTGTATTGAAGAATTCGTCAGAATGCAAATAAAAAATTTTAATATTTAGTTTATTTGCCTAATTTTATATTTCAAAAATATGTTTTATATTTGTGCTTTTTTACGAGATGGGTAAGTCAAACAAAAAAATGCATTTTATCTCAAGACAATATTTATGCATCAAAAAATATATAAAGAGCTGAAGAATAGTAATATTTTTTTACTTTTTACAAAGAGTTTATAATCTTTTCTGCTTATACAATACATTTTTGTGGTTTGCATCTACATAACTGAGATATAAAAATAATTTTGTTTATAAATTTCTATGTGATATATGATCTTTATATCTTTTTCAAGGCCCATAAAAAGTCCTTTATACAAATATTATTGTTTTATACAGACTCAGTCATCGAAAAGAATGCTTTGACTATTTTTAAATATTTATAAAAAATCTAGTATTGTTTCAACACATTTGATTCGAACTAAAAGTTAATAAAGAAATACTAATATTAATATTTGACATTTTTACAATAGATCATATTTTTGTCGAATTGAATCATGATATAAAACATTTTCGCATTATTCTAGTAGTAAGTATAGCTGAATACAAAAAAAAATACATTTACATTATTTGCGATATAATTATACAGTAACATCAAATTTGTGCAATATAAATTTCCTATTTTTATATCTAATTTGTACGCTTAAAACAATATTTAAATGTGACAATAGCTTCGCGTGTATTTTTTTCTCATGAACTTTCTCATATATGAATTTTATATCGGTAGTAATAAATTAAGCAAAATAAAACATATAAAAATTATTTATCCCTAAAACTTCACTAATTTATTTAATAGATGTGTTTTGCGTATTGAAATACAGCAATGATGCAAAACAAGATTTTTATGATCAAAAGGCATAGAAAATGCTAAAAAATATGGTTTATAATTGTATACTATATTAATGTAATATTTGATAACAAAAAGTAAGTAATTATGTGCCTAATTATCAATAAAATGTGTAAATAAAAATTGTTTATATTTTTACACAAAATAGAATACATATTTTAGATAAAAAAATAATAATATAATACAAATGCAATTTTTCCGATATTTTTTAATTATAACCTATACTCGAATGAAATTAAAAAGAATTTTATGAAAAATACTAACATTCATTACTAAATTTATAATCCATGTTTTTTTTCTTTTTATAATAATACGGAGAAATTAAAAATCGAAGATATTAGAAAGACAAAAGAATGAAATATAAGTTTTTTTGCTTGCTTAGATCTTGTTTCCATAGGATTTTATTTATTGATTATGAACAAAAGTATCGTAAGAAGGGGGCTTGCAAAAACATAAAAAATTTATTCATTAGTTAAACTATTATCAGTTGCCAATAAAAAAATACCATTATATTGTAAAATATTTGCAATAAAATTATATATATTTATTGTGTACTTTTAATTGATGCAGGTGTTTATACATAAATATTGTTCTATTTTCTGCTAATTAGAACATCTTTCAAAAAGTTTAAATGCATATGAATTTGCAAATTCAGATTTTTGTATCAAAAGCATGAAGTGTTCTCATATTTTGACACTTCTTTAAGCCTAATTTAAATCAATTTAATTTTATTTCGCAGTTTCTTAATATAGAAGACATTAAAATACCAAAAAAAGCGTAGCATTAGATTAACTTTTTTAGTGTAAGGCATAAATTAAACCTATAAATATAAACATACATAGAATCTATGATATCACGCGATTATTACATCAAAAATGCATCTTAGAGGAATATTATTCAAATGCTTGCAAATATCGATCTAAAAATATAGATTAGGAATATATTGGAATTTTCGTAGCTTATTGAATATTACCAAATAAAGGATACATCCTGTTTTCTATTCTAAAGATAACTTTGTGCTATCTGATTATAACCGAGTTATCTTACTTTCTATAGAAATGTATGTAATACTACATTATGTCTGCTCTTTGAAGTATCGATGTCAAGATAAACTAATTGAAGTATAAAATCTGTAAACAGCAACTGTGATGTTTTTATTCTAATATTGATAAAATATAACCGTGGATAAAATTTATGTTCTTTTAATACAATAAATATATTTCGACCAAGATTATCAATCTATTATACCATAGAAAGCATTTTTGGGCATAAAAAGTATAGAAAGCTAAAGAAGGCCGATATTATATATTTATGATTTAAAGAAAGAATCTTTTACCAAAATATAAAGACTAAATTTATACGAATATCTGTACTTACTCAACTGAAAATGTTGGAATCATGTGCATAGTTATCAGCTCAAAGCAATATGGTTACTTCCACCATAATACAAATATCTTCACATACAAATATCAAAATATAATACTATGGTTATTTGGATTCAATTACGAGCTTCAAAAACGAATTGAGCTCATAGTTTCAATATATATTGTGGGTATATAAAAATATTTAAATGATCATCTAAAAAACAACTCTTTGGAGATTACCGCAAAGAGAAGAGTTTAAGGAGAGAAACTTAAATGGAATTGATTTACGCATTATAAGTAAAAAAAACTGTTTTTTATATGCATATTATAACTGCCACGAAAACTAAAAGTTTCAAAAAATTTTAACATGAATTATGGTAAATATGAAATATTTCTAAAATAAATAGTTATAGAAGAAAAACGATGATAATATGTAATAAATTGTCTTCAAAATATCATATGTAAATAAGTTGATATATTTTCATGGAACATAGCTCAAACTACCTTCTAATATGTAAAAAAAATAAAAAAAGTTGAATATAATATACCAAAATTAAAAAGTCTACTTAGTTCGCAAGAGGGCTAGAAATACATTTTTATTATTTAATGTGGCTGAAAGCTCGCTTTAAAGATCCATGAAATTTAGATCAGTCTTTATTAATCGTCTAATATCTTTATAGATACGATATGATCCAAAAGCATTTACAAACCTTTTAAAAGAAATTGATGCTCGTTGTTCTTATTTTTATATTTTCCAAACAGATGATAATATAAGAATAAATCGTATTTTATAGTTTATGTAGTCATGTATTTTTTCTATGTATTCACTTAATTCTAGTAAAAACATTGGATGTTCATTAAAATTTAATTATTCAAGCTATCTAAAAGTATCAGTGAATGCAATAAATGGCAATTATAAACTTAAAAAAGTTCATGGATTCTCTAATTTATAGGATTGAAAAAAAATACAATTAATAAAAGTGTTTAGAAAATATATAAACGAATTAACAAGTAATTCGTAAAAATGCAGCGATTAGCTGAACTTCTTGAAAAAACAGTTATTGTATAAAAATAATTCAAGAAAATGTGTAAATTGCATTGATAAAATTTCTTGATAAATGAATATGTAAATTATGCAGAAATTATTTCAAATAATATCAGAACGATATATAGCAAGAAAATTTCAGGCTTTTTTATTTTTTTATAATGTGTTTGTATTTTTTGGTTATAAAATTGTTATCTTTTTTGGTAAAAGTTTTACACTGTGTTTATCAAAACAACTTAAAGAAAGCAAAAAAGATCAGAACTCACTCGTACAAGAGATCAGCGAAAATGAAAATGCGGAAATAAAAGTGGATACCCGAATAAAAACAGAAATTTCAATCAAACAAAATAGACCAGTATTTTTCTTTACGATAAAAAAGATAGCATAATTACGCTGATTGAAATAGGAAAAACTAGCCTTTATAACTTTACCGAAGTTGAGAATGAAAAATATTAGAAGTATGACATCTTGGCGAATTAACTTGGTTTCATTTACAAAGTAAAACATAAAAAAATAACTTATTTAATGACTAGAAAATGATTGATTACATAATTCCATAAAAAAATGTTGAGGTATTACAAATCCCGCACGAAGATGTAACAAACATGCAAACCAACATTTTTCGCAAGAAATTTGAACTCATCACATTTAAGAGAAGAAGTGCAGTTGATAAAGAACGATCATGGAAAGTGTCAAAAATACATCAAGGAGTTGTGCAATATTTTCAATGAGCTGATCACGATTAATTAGATGCAATTAATAAATATAAACTCAATCCAGAAAAAAAAATATTATATTTGGAATTTTTTACATATTTTAAAGAACTATAATATACAATTTTGCTCATATTATAGTAAAAGTAAATATATAATTAATGGAATTAATTATAAATACCTCGTACGTAAATAAAAAAATCATGAATTTATTTATAGTGCATTTTTTTTTAATGATAAACATACTTTCAATAGTTTTATATTATAAATACTATATCCTTTTATAATCAGAAATTAGATAACATTTTGTTTTTGTACTTTAAATCATAAATTTAGTAATTATATATTCATTTTGCTTTGTAACCAGCAAGATTAACGCAGAAAATATAGCTTTATCAAAATGCAGTAAAAAAAAATTTTAAAAATATGTGATTATCACGTAACTGTATCACAGATAATGTGTGTAAACTTTAACTTTTTCTGTTTAAAATAAAAGTAAAAAATCATTGATGCCCTATGATTACCACATGACTTATATAATGAAAATAATCATAAGATTGTTTCTGAATGTTATTTTTTATTTAAGAGGTATGATGATTTTAATATATGAAGCCATACTTGATAAATAGGCCAATTTATATCACTATTATTATTCAAATATAAATTGCGGCATCTAAATGAGTTTTATCTTGCTCATGTCATAATTTTTAGAATTTTTATTATTTTTCTAGATCTACTATACTACTTTTAGACCTTGTAAATACTGAATGTAATGATATGATATTGATTTTACTAATAGTGAAAACCCCAAAATAAAAAGACAATATTATTAACAGACTTAAAAAAATTTAGAGCTTACATTATTTGTCTCAACATTTTTAAAACATAAAATTTTATTCTGGTATACACTATTATAGAAAATTTTTATTTCACACGGGGCTTTACATACTCGTCTATTAAAGAGCATTTTTTTCTGAAGAAGAAAACATCTTTAAAATGCAAATCTCAAGTTGTATTATCTTTATATCTTCATAAAATTTTTTGTTAAATAAGAAACCAAAAAGAGCACATTTGTATTTAATATTTTCGTTTTCAAGATTATGAAAATGATTTATATATGAGCCTATATATCACTGTATCTCACTTTACATATATTTGAAAATAAATACTTTTCAAATGTCACTAAAAACAAAATCTAAGCATTTTTATCAGAAATCCGCTAAACTATTTATTGAATTTTTATTTTATTTTATGTTTTATGATCTGAAATAAAAAAATACGAAATCTTCAGATGACTGCGAAATTTCAAATCCAATATTTCATTTGAAAGATAGCTTTTAAAAAAGAAACAAAAGAAAAAAATTAGTTTAGAAAAAATGAAAAGCATTATAATAGCCTAAATTAAATTTTTACAAAAAACTTTTTAAGCTGGAAAAACTATTTAATACAAATATATGCAAAAAGTACATCATTCATGATTAAAGTTAGTATAGGGTGTGTTAGAGAATCATATTTTGAATTATTGAACGCTTAAAATTTTTTACATAACATGTATTTTCCTGTAATAGTTTTACAAAAAAATTGCTTGTGTATTCATCCTAACCTGTATGTCTCCTTATAACTGCATTTAAATATATTAATTCTGTCAATTGTATTTTGTCTTAAATTATAACTATGTTATTTAACATTTTTTTTGTTTTCTGCTAATTCAGTGATCGTTTGAATAATATAATTAGCAATCCCAAATATTTTAGTGAAATATCCTATTTAACCAATAATTCTTTTCTCGTTTCATTTTTGCCAAACATTTTTTTAAAAGAATTTTATCACAAAAATTATCATGGCTATACTGGGAAAACTAATTGGATCTTTTGTTCAAGCCAGAAACAATAATTGATGATTCTTATGCTTTCTACACGAATTTTTTATAACAGATCTAAATGAATTTAGGAAAATTTTAATTATAAATTTAAATAAATCCAACCTTTAAATTCATATTGGTGTATATGTTAATAGAAAAATACAACTTTTTATGTTCTGTATGGATAAATTTTGCAAATAACAACATAAAAATATTTTTTAGAACATATGAAACATAAGAATCTAGATCTAGAATTCTGCATAAGTTAATTAGCTTTGTAAGGTAGTTCTTTAGCTGACTAAGGACTATTACCAAGCAACATTTAAAAAAATGTAAAAAGAACTTAAAATTATTATAGTAATGTCATAAGCCCGTGTGTTATTCTACATATATCAATTCTTATTTTTGGGTGGCTTTTGGTTCTTTTTTGATCCAAAAACATATGCTATTTTGCTTGTTTAATATATACATATAAAAAATCCATTGTAGGATTAGAACGAGAAAATTTAAAAGATTTGTGAAAAAATAATTAAAACGATGTTAAATATTAAACATCTTTTGGGGCAAAAAATTACAAAATATAATTGTTCTCTATGTAACAAAGAAGATGAAATATATAATGAGTTATTTATTTATATTTATATATTTTTGATAAAATAAAATTGCATATGTATAAAAAATCTACAAGATATTTGTAAAACAACTAAATCGCACTTATTTGTATATTTGAATCCGCCCAAACTGCCACATTTGCCACCTACTCTCGCAAAGCTAAATAAATAGGTAATTCTATATGTTTTAGAATATCTAATATACGATATATTCTTGTAAAAATAGATAAAAAACATATATAAATGATAAGAAAAACGTTATACGTGATTTCAGATGTTGATCGCATTGCTGTTAATATTTTTATCTATATATGACATTCCTAATGATGCACTCTTTACGTGTAAACGACAAATGCAATATAAAACTGCTATAATTCAATTTTTATATTTACTTTTCTATCGTTTATAAAAAACATAGCTTAAAAATGGGGAAGATATTATTTGTAAAATATAACACATTTTTGAATAATTAAAAATTAAATCAGATTCGCAAATAAATTACCTTGCACATGCATTCGTTGAAATTTTTTTATATTTATATCATAATCACTTGTTTTTTTCCAACCCAGCAAATTTTTATACAAATATTCATATAAGTAAGGCTTTAATCCCATCGAAAAAAAGTATAGACTATTTATTTAGTTGCCTTCTAGAAAATTATACATTCTCTTTTTTATTTAGATGCGTTTTTCTATTATGCTAAAAGTAAGAAAATAAATTTTTATAGTTATTCTATTTTAGAAACATAAAATCCGATATCTGTAAACTTTAAAGGCACGAAAAAAATACACCTTAATTGTTATATTAATGAAGGGGTGATTATTAATTATATATAAAATTTTAAAGTACCTATAGTTCACTTTTGAATTCCAATTGAAAAGGCTTTTCCATTCTAGAATAATGTTTGTACTTTTTTTTGTTTTCAGAAAACGACGGTTTACTATTTGTTGCAAATCTCTAAACAAATTTCGGAATAAAATACAGACAAAGAGTATATTATTTTGTGGATATCTAGCGTTAATAAAGGGCGCTATATCTATTTTACATAAATAATATAGCACAAAACTATCCTTCTATCTATAAAATACAATATATAAGAACAGTGTGAGACTTTCTCATTATTTCTAGTATAGAACAGACATTTTGACTTAGTTCTGGGTTTAAGAACATTTTGCACCTTAATAAATAAAATTTTTTCTTTATTTCGATTCTCATACAGCCAATTGATTTCCGTTAAAAACTTATTTCTAGAGTTCTTAATATACACTTTTAATTTGATTAAAGATCTTGGCTAAATATTTTAATGTGAAATAAAATCTACGTGTGATATTTGTATATATTTGTTTAGTAATCTAAAGCATTAAAATTGCATCTTTAATTTTTAAACTTTAAACAAGCTATTTGTGTCGCTATATTGCGTACATATAATATGCTAAGTTTGTTCGATGAAAATTTAATCTATTCAGGAATCAATATTTTTTTATAGTCTATATATATATAATCCGTTCAATAGTTTCATATATCAATTAATATAAAATTTTCTTATTCTAAATATATTCATAATATGATAAATTTCAAAAGTTATATAAATATGAAACATGTCTTGTTCTCATTGTTTCATCTTATTAGAAAAAAATCGGGCATAATATATCATTATATTTTCTTATTAAAATATGGGCAAGAAATAATATTAAAAAATTCATTATCATCGTAATCATTCTAGAAATACATGTTCTTGATATAAAAACCAAATTTATTTTTATGTATGATTGTAAAATATTTTCTATTTAAAAAAACTTATAAACTACGTTAAATTCAATAATTGATGATACGGATTCTTTTTAACTTTATACATGCAACAATAAATTTTATCGGAATTTTGTTATATTAAATATGTTTTTCGTTTTTAATAAAGAGAAAAAAGTTAATTTTGTTGATCTTTTTAAGCGCAAAAGTGTTAAAAAACTTGTTTTGTATACGATAAAATTGTTTTTTCTTCCTAACCAATATATATTTTGTTTTATATAGAGTTTGTATCATATTTCTGTTATTTCTTCTTCAAAAAACCATAAGTGAAATTTTAAATAAATAAACATTAAAAAATAATGTGCCATGCTTTTTAAATATGGTGTAGATGACTTTCTTACCTTTAACATTTAGATTGACAATACAAACTATACTGGTAACATAAAGAAAGAATCAAAAATTGCAGCATCGATTGTTATAATTTAAATACAAAAATAAATATTTTATGTCTAGAATTTTATAGAAGCAAAATTCGTTTTAAAATATATTGCATATACGTCATAAAAACGATAAAAAATTATATTACACAATATTATGAACGAATGTTTGCTCAAAAGAAGTTTAACTATGTTTTCTTTGCATCTCTAAATTGTATATAGCTTTATTAACTGATACGTCATATGATTCATGGTCATTCTACGGGTGTCTAATATATTCTATTCTCTTTTATAGATATATAATTTGAATTATATGCAGCATCTATATCTATTTATCTCCAATTCGGAGTAGATTACATAATGGATAGCTTATATTTGCTTCGAAATGTATTTCAATTGGCTAACTTATAATAAAAATAAAATATTTGTTCAAAAATATTCATAAATGATTATTTACAAGTAAAGTTTAACTTTGGATCATCATAATAACATAAAATTTGAGAATATAAATTGATTCTTCTATATAATGAGTAATAAATAATAAACAATAATAGTTAAAAAATACGTCTTATGTTTAATCGTTAGACTATATACTAGCTTATTTACTATCAGAATAAATGAAACAAAGCATTCAAATAGAATTCATGATGGTTTGATGGTAACTTTTGCCTGTAAACAGAAAGCCAGTATTTAGATGTTAAAATTCAACACGTCTGGCTAGATTTAACTATATATCGTCTGTCATGTTTCGAAATATTAGCTATCTATGTATAATATTTCGTTTTTATCTATATATCTTTACTTTCTAAATACAATTAAAAATATTATAATTATATAGTGCCATTAAACTTTGAAATCTTCTTTAAAATAGAATCCGGGCATCAACACAAAAAAACATCATAATTCATTGATACTGTGACGTATGGTATATTTTCACATGTTTTTAAAGTATATAGGGATGAATTATAGAATAAAGGGCAACTTTTATTGGATTGATCAGTTCAAATATAGGGACTTCTCAATATATTTAATACTAAGAAAAAAAAGGATGTTCATCAATATTTGAGCCAGTAGTAAAAAAACAACAGAATGTAATTTTGTCCCTAAAAAACTTAGTACGATCAATGCAGTATTTTATATGCAAGAATGGTTTTAACATCTATAAGGTGTTAATGTATATTTCCATATTTCTTTGAAATTATATACTTGCCTAAAAATTATCCTAACTAAAAATATCCCTGCACATTTGAATAGAAACCACTGAAAAGCCTCTTAATATCACGTGATGTTGTTTGATGATCACAGTGTATCACGTAAATGAAAGAATTAAAATAAAAGACTTTTTTATAAGATAACTTAAGAAGAAAAATTTATTTTTCACTTTTTGTGATTTTTTTAATCCTCAAGAGCATGTAAAATAGCCATTTTTGTTCCATTTCAATAATTGGGTTTTGTAATGTGCCTAAAATGCAAATTTTTTAAAAGTTATATGTGGCGCGAATTCTTTTATCGTTAGTCTTGGGATAAACACCTCAAACCTTCGTTTCTTTCCATATTCTAAATTTGCATCTTTAATTTTCCGAAATAAACATCACTTAAAATTTATTGATCATAGCATCATTTTTGTTGACTGTTTCACACCATTGCTTATAAATTACGTTACAAAAGTACAATTATAATTTAATAATACACAAATTCAAATTATAAAATAAATGTGCTCAGATTAGATGTAAAAATCGGAAAAGAATCAAAAATATCTTGCTTCTAATAAAAAATTAAATCTAAAAACAAAAAATGTAAGCGTTGTCTAATTTAAATCATATCCCCACTTGTGAGCAATTGCATTTCAGTAAACAATGTAAAAAAGTAGAGATCAAAAAAATATCTATTAATAACATATTTCAGACTTATACAATTGTAGCCGTTTGAACTATTTCTGGGGATTTAAAATTAAATTGCAAAATTTTCAAAAAATGATATGAGCACAATTTATATTTCTACGAAATAAAAGACATTATATATTATAAAACTATTTAAAGGATTGCTTTTTTCACACCATGAACGATTATAGAAAATTAATTCTTAATTTGTATCTATCATGCTTGTTTTTAATAATTTTATATAACTTAATGGATTTATTACGCTATCTAAGCATAAAAATTTAGATTTCGAACGCAATTACACGGTTTACTATTGATAAAGAAAGAAACACAATTTATTTTGGATAGAAAATAAAACACCTAAAAATTATAAAGGTCTTAAGAAACATCAAAGAGAAACATGGAATTGTAAATAGGGGCAAAATTTATTATTAATATCACGCTTTAATAGTAGTTGTATAAAAATGAACAGTTTCATATGATAATCCTTTTTAATATCCTTTTTGGATATATTTAAAGCATAAATATCAAATAAACATAAGATTAATTTTATGAATAAACAATAAGGATAAAAATAAATAGAATTATATCAAAAAAATTTGTTTTGATAATTTGTATTTGAACAAGCTATGATTTATATAAGAAAAAAATTCTCGTCATTATATGATTAAAATAATAGAAAAACCAAATTTATTATAATATGCTCGTGGATTAATTCTATATATAATATGATTAACATTCAACGATTTTTTGTATACTTTGAAATCAATTCAATAACCAAAGATGCATATATTAATCTCTAATCATTTTATGAGAATGAATTGTAAATTGAAAGTTTTTTAAAATTATCTATACAAAATATTTACAATTTAAATTACTTCAATTTAAAGGAGACTTAGCAGACAATTAAATAAAATAAATAAAAATTACCAATTAGAATACGTTAGAATATAAATGAAAAATATCACACTGATATTAATGGTGCAAATAAAATTAATATATTTATTTTAATTGCTGTTTTTAATGTTTTATATTGACCTAAATCGTACTAAAAAAAACAAATATCATCTAATATTTAAATATAAGACTTTTTTAAGAAAAAATATTAAACTACACTTTCTGATGCTTCAAAATTAAAATATAATTAATTTTCCATAGATCTTTTTACAAATATAATTTAAATTTTCTTATCGTAAATAATTTGGATTCAAAAAAGTAAGTTTGATTTAATAAGAAGTGAATTTTTTAAATAAAAAGTTCGTAGATTTATTAAAATACCCATAAAAATCCGTGTTAAAAATAAAGTTCAATTTTTTATTTGTTAGTTTGTCAAATTATAATCATCCTGATCTTTTTATTTAATCTAATTATCTTTTAATGTTTTATAAAATAAATTTCAAATGCGTCAATTCTCATTATTTTTTTTTGTGTTTTGCATTAAAAATTCGCTTTGTTTATAAATATCCTCGGTTTACTTTGTATATCATTAACATGCATCGAACAAAGGCGCTACTTGCAAACATATGAAGTTGACGAATATGCGTCTTTGGATTTCACTGTTTAAGATACGAGTATAAACGTGATTTACGATCTTACTTCCGCTACAATATTTTTTACAGATTACCACCTGAATGTTTATGTATAGGCCTCAAGCTTATTTAAAGTAAAACAATTCTAAAATATGATGAATGTTTTTGTACCTAGGAAAAATTATATAATTTGTACGAAAGTTTTATAGTAGAAAATCAATTTTAAATCACTTTGGCTCGAAAAGTACATACTTTCATTTGCCTTGGTTTAATCTCATTTTAGCTGTTTTTATGTTTTTACCACCCAATGAAACCAGTAACATATAAATAAACTTCATGGGATTTTATAAAGGAGTAATAACCAATTATTTACTGTATTTATTATAATATGGCATAGAACAGTGACCAAGCGCCCAACAAAAATAATTATTTTTGTTAAAAAATGAGATCATATATGATACTACTATAGAAAATATATCTCATGATTATCTTTTTAATGTAATTCTAGGACTAGGTTTTATGTTTTAAAATCAATTAATGTGCCATTTACTTACAAATAGCAAATCGTTAAACTAGTTTTTACAATATTACAATAGACCTGGTTTCGAATTGTAATGTGTTCATAAACTATACATAAATAAAACATAATTATTGTTTTTAATTCAATCTATTCAATAAATTAAAAGAAATATAATACATAAATTATAATTTTAAAGATGCCATTTATTATATTCAAAAAAATATTTTCGCAAATGTGAGTAAACAGAAATCCACGTGAATCTAAAAAAAGCACAAACTAGTGGCTCAAAATTCAAAAACCCATAAAAATTTCTATACCTTAACATATTACGGATAAAATATCATCATTTGATTCCAGATATATAATCTTGAATTTTGCCTTCACCCATGAATTAGACGTTATATAATTAAATCTGACCGTCATGTTTATACCAGAATTATGGGAAAGTGAATTATCAACATGCTACATTGTAAAAATCATCGCATTATATATTAGCATGATTTATGGTTGCGGAAAAGTTATAATTATAGGTAGATTGATCTGATTGTACATCATAAAGTAGTAATCCACCATATAACTTACTTGTTTATAAAAATTTGGGGTGTAAGTTGTAATTAGAAGCTTGTTAATAAGGCGATATGTCTTTTATTGCGGATAAATCATCTAATCTTGAAAATACACCCCACATATAAATATAAGATATTATATATGGATTCTGATAAATAAAACGAATGTCTAACATAATTGTATAATAAGAACTATCGAAATAATTAAAGATAATTAAGAACATAAAAAATATTTCCTGGATACTTGATACCATTGTTTGAAAAATATGCTCGTAAATCAATGTTTCTAAAAACTAAATTGTTTTCATTTCAATAACGTTCAACATTTCTGAATTTGTGAATCATAATTTGGTATATGTTTTTAATGGCTTTCTGCATTATACAATGTTGATTTTAGACTCATATATCAAATCGATGATTTTTCAAAATATCGACCTAAACTTTAATTATATATTTCTTTTTTTAAATTAGTATCCATCGTCTGGTCAAGTGGTTATATACATACCAAAATATTTTAAAACTAGTACAATTTTTTTTAATTGGTAAATAGTCGATTTTCGAAAATCATCACGACGTGAAAACAAATCTTAAAAAATACAGGATGATTTTTGTTTTTTATAATGATCCAATGTTAATACAAATGGTATTTTATTGTGGATAAAAAAAGCATATCTTATGAAAAATAAATGTGATAATTGAAGTATGTATAGATGCGGTTTATGGCTCTGTTTTTACGATAATGCACACACAATTACGTATGTAAAGCAAAAATTCCTTTGATATTTGCATGAAAACATATTTAGGATATACCTAATAAAAGTTATATATATCTTTCGGATTTTTTCATAATAGCACAAATATACTCATGCTATACATATAAATCGTACATATACATTTCTTTCGATACTGTACTATTTTATGTGCATAAAATTTGTTATAAAAAACTGTATAAGCAATAAGCTTAATCATAGCCATATATTTAATAAATGTTGAATAAGTATATATATATAAATTGATACCATTATTTAACTAAATATTTCTGTATCCAGAAGAAAAAACAAACTAAATCATTTGTGATAGCGCATGTTTACAAAGCTTTATTATAGTTTTGAGCCGTAGCTACCCTAGAAAATACATATTCTATGAAAATTGATCAGATTATTAACGTCTAAGGATCACACATTGCACATTGATCTCACTAATATAAAAGTATTTGAGCTACGGACCGACACAGATGCAGAAATGTATATTTAATGTGATAATTATGTGTAAACATGAGTTTACGATCTTCATAGTACATTAGATTTGTATTTATATATTTAATGCTTGTGTCAAATATTTTGACAACGGAAAAATATAAAACTGCATAAGCAAACGAGCATATAATAATATATTATAAACCATATCAAATAATTAGTCAAAAGAAAAACTTGATAAATGATGCAAAAAAAGCTTTCGCGTATTTCACGTTTGTAAATAATAATAACTTCTAGAGACACGACGGATATAAATATAAAAAATTATTTTATTTTAAGGCTTGATATAGTGATTTATAACGATAAAAAAATAAGATCATACCCAACAAGTGTAAATATTCAGATAAAAAATACAAACGTAATGTGATTTATTTCCAATCTGTAAAAAATACATGAAGTTTACTGTATCCCACCTATTTACGGCAGTTAAAATCATCTTTTAATGAAATTATATGGGTTCTCCAAATGAGGACAATAAAACATGCAAATTAAAGAATATAAATATAAAATTATGATTCTATAAATTAAAGATCTAAAAACCGAAAAATATAAATGCAATACATATGCCTTATAACAGATGGAAATATTTTTAATGTTTAAAAACATTGTTTTTTGACGAAATTATTTTATATGATCTTGAAACACTCTAATATCTTAGATATAATAAAGGTTAAATTAATCTAAAAAAAATATCTAATAATTGTAAAAAATAATATCAATGCTTTTAGAGAATAAATATACCTATATTTATTTAAATGGACACCATAAAATAAGGATTGACCATAAATAAATTTCTTTTCAATTTAATTTTCTTTTCAAATCTTTATTTGATGGTTATAAAGACTTTATCACCTTTCACTTTTTTATGAGAGCGTAAATAAGACAAGTTAATTTTATGTGAGCTAAATTTATAGTTAATAAACGTGTTTGTGTGACTTTGAACTTGAAATTTTATAAATTCATATCGCCTGAGCATATTTTTTTATACCTTTTTGTTCGGGTTAAACTATGTATATGGCACTAAATATATTCTTTTTGAAATTTTTAAATTCGAAAAAAAAATCCAGTATAAATTCTAAATTTTTTTACAGATATATTTGATTAATTTATACTGATAGGTTATAACAATATATAAGTAATCAATAACATATTATATGTTTATAACTAAAAGTAAACTAAAAATTAAATCTTTTTCTTCAGTAAAAAATCACAGAAAACTATTTAGTTTCTTGCTTTTTTATAGTTAGATATACAAATTGTATAAAAATATAAATATTTCAGTCGTTTTGCATATATTTTTTTGCTATATAATCATAAAACATTTTAAACTATATTAAGGCATTGTTTTACATTAATTTTATTATGAATTTTCTATAATAGGAATAACACTAGAATCAATCTTAATGCACATCAATTAAGCATATTAAAACAGAAACGAATAAATAAAAACTTATATTTTAACAAAAAGCATACAGTTGCAAAAACCTTTAAATTTATCCAACCTAAAACCGCGAAAATTATTCGATCGAAAAAATGACTTAAATAATTTTGATTGTGGCAATAAAAAATCAGTTCTACAATATTAAATTTTATTCTTGCAACATCAGTTTAATATAATCATAGCTAAATCAAAAATTAATCTAATATTGAACTTCTAATATTTATATCATTATTATTAGTTTTCATGTTCTCGTACTAATAGATGCATACCAATTTAAAATTTTATCATAAATAAACCTGGTGTGGGCAATCAGGGGTATTTTGACTACATATGGTCCCAGAGGCAATTTTTGTGGCATCATGAACTTTTAAAATTTACATTGATTCATTTAAGCTTTTTGCATAGAAATTCAAAAAAATAATACATAAGGTCATTTGGGAATTATCTTATTTTTCGTTGTTGCAAAATATAAGATGGGCTGTTGATTTCAGTAGTATTTACACTATGTTAAAGAATCAAAATGCACATATATATTGTGGTTCTGACAGAGAGCAATAGTACTTTGCGTTGGTAGGATAAGCTCGTAAACAGAAGCCTTAAAAATTAGGGATAACAATCAAAAATCAATCAAGCTACTTATGCACTGGGTTTAATATGTTTAAAAGTCTACAGAGGCAATTATCTGACTAGCTTGTATATAAGTATGACTGAATTAAAATTAAAGCGCAATCGAGCTAATTTGGAAATGCAAAATTTATAAGTAATATGCATATTTTCCGATTGAGTTGCAAAGCTAGTTTCAAAAATTATCAATCGAGAAAAACCTTCACCAAAAGACAAAATAAATGCCAGTACATCTATAAAAGTATTTGTTTTTTTTAATGATATTTTTATACCTTTTTTCCATTACTGTCGATTATCTAAATTATAAACGATTAAACTCTGATTCTTATTTTATGCATTGATCAATCAAGACTTACACTTCAATGAAGATTTATTGGCATTAGAAACGTTAGCATGTAGAACACGTGCAATTTATACATTCAAAGACCAGCAAAATTATGTAGAATATCGCTATAAGCTTATAATATTCAGTAAGTATATGTACTGATGGTGCACGTGCAATATAAGGCAAACAAGGACGATTTTTGCATTGTTCTAAAAAAGAGAATCCTAATCTAAATGATTGTTTATATTCTGTTGCATTTATTAGCTACAAATTTTGTATCTAAGACTACGTATTTATATGATACTATTGAGAACGTTTATAAAGTCGTAATTTTTTTTGAACAAGGGCGACTTAAATTCTTCTGTAGAAAAATTTGCTTTTTTCAGATAAATTTACAGTTTCATTATTATTAACTATCATTCCCAAGTTTTTTTGGCTCTCGGAAGAGCGTATGTTTACAAAAGTCTTTGAGCTTAAAGAACATATTTTATTTTTTTTTAGTAGAATAGATTGGCGCAGTCGATTTGAAGATTGATCATTCTGTCACAACCTTGTTTTTTTATGATATTTCTCATAAACAGAATGTGCATAATTTTAAAAAGCAAGGAAAGAATAAAAATGTGCATTTCATATAAAAAAACAATAGTCTTTCAAAAAAATCTGATTTGTTATTAAAATATACAATTGAATCCGCAAGGTGGCAATCTTAGTCAGTGCCTGTAAACTAATTTTATAAATATGCTCATAAAATGTCTCGATGGTAATTCTTTTGACATTCGTGGCGTTTTAATCACTGCTATTTTGATTTTAAAATTATGATAAGCTTTTTCATGTTATTATCCTTAGAAATATCAAGCCGGTTATGTGATATCTCCGTATTATGATTTTCGAAGCAAACCATATACCTCCAGATTCCTTCTATTATTTCATGTGTAATGTTTTCTAATTGTCTTTGAATTTTGAGATTATATTTGCCAAAGATCATATGTAAAATACACTGGACTATTGAAATCCTACAGTTTGTAATCATTTACCTATTTTACTGTATCTTAAAGTAAGCAATTCCACATTTCATATGGCTTATATATGTAAAATTTGCAATAAGTGCGATTCTATTCGCCAATAAAAAAACAAACAATGCTCTTTTTATGCGTTGTTTTCTAAACTTTATATTTTCATGTGCTGATCTCGGTTTACACTCATAGTTTCATGGTTATATACGTAGGATTTTTACATTTTATTTATTATGATGTGAAAAGACTAAAAAATATTCAAAAGGTCTTCGATAAATTGCTACATAATAGTAACCGCTTTTACTTTTTTTCAAGTAGTTGGCGCACATGAATTAGACTAAATTTATAATTATATTAAAACCAAAGAATATGCCAGAATAGAGCCGGTAAAATTCCACATCATTTTTATGTCAATACATAAGCTAAATGGGTATCATCGAAGATGTATATTTATGTTATATTAAAATTATATATATAATGTGTTCAAGGTGCCCTAAAGCTTTTTAAATTGTTTAAATATTTCGAAAGAATTTGTTTTGTGATGCAGCTATGTGTAAACATATTAATTGTAGAGTAATTATGACTTTAATTTATTTTCTTGCCTAGTTTTTTGTTTTATTAGACAATTCTGGCAAAATTTCGACTTTTATTTACTTTTGCTCCAGTTGAGTTTCATCTATGGAGTTGTAGAATAGTCAGATTTTAAAATGAAAGATTAAATTGATAAAATGAAAAATGAATCCAGATAATATGTTTAATTTACCTTTTAAGTGTTCTCCTCTCTGCATTTTTAGCATGTATTCACTTTTTTTTATCTTGGATATGGTAGTCAGCGTTATAGTTTTTCTTTAAATTCATTCTTCATATATTTTCTTTAAATCTTTACATATGATGTTTTTAATTTTGGTACATATTTTCTTCATGCTTTTTTATCTTTAAATTGCAATATTTTTAGTTTTTAATTTTTACTGTATTTGCTAACCAAAAAAGTAGCATGGCTGAAGAACTTGCAATACTCTAACAATAACACACGAGCATATAAATCCATAATTGAATACATAAATTTTATATAATTTTTAAAAGCTATTAGATTTTTTTATGGTTAAATATTTTCTCGTAATATTTTTTTATGGATTTCTTAGGACCACTAAGCGCATTTGTATTTTTTTATATCTATCTCGAGCTTTTCTTTCTTCTTTTCCTTATTAAAATATATGACTATTCTCTATGTACCAATCGTTGTCTTCAAAAATTAAATGCTAATGATTTAAATGGATAATGCTTGTTTTGCAAATCTAAATAACATTTTTACCTCCAAAGAAATCTTGCTAGTACTTTTAGAAATCTTTGTAATATTTTTAGGATTTATATTTACACCACATGAATCTATTGATCATTCCTATCTGTTTCTATCTTCTGCTACATCGAGTGTGATACATGACTCGTTTGATAGTATGAGCAAACGAGGTATTGTGATTTTATATAACACTTATTATGATACTTATATGAATTTTGGCTAATGTTTCATCTATACTCTCTCCCCTTCAGTCATCTTTATTCCTCCTTATTTGAAGTGCGCAGGTAAAATATGTATGGTCAGTTTTTATTTAATTTAAAATAACCATTGGATTCGAATTCGAGTAGTTTTGCAGCAAATCAAACATAAATATCGGATCTAAAAATTAAAAATTATAAAAGTGAGTAGTTTGAAATTAAACGGAAAAAAATTATGATAGATACATATCTTAAAAACAGATTTTGACATAAAAATAAATCGCATACAATATATAATAGACATAATTTTTATTTATTTGTGAGTAAATTTTCTTTTTATCGATTTGCTCTATTTAGACGTGTTCAGCGTGTTGGGAATTTCGCACAACTTCCTGATGTGTCTTTTGAAACCTTTCCCTGATCTATCTGCATAAACTGCCCTTCTTCTCTTAAATAAGATATGTTCAAGTGTCATGCAGAGTGTGAGAGCTTGCATAAACGCTTCTACTTTGTCCTGGATTTTTAACTCGTTAGATATTTTTTGTGATATTTTATGATCACCCCATCTCAAGTCATCACTTATGGCACTATTCTTGTTTTACATTTGTAAATTAAACCAAGTTTATTGACCAAGATGTCAAATTTCCTATAATTTTCATTCTCAACTTCAGTCAAGTTATCAAGGCTCGTTATACCTATTTCGATCAGCGTAATCATATTTTCTTTTTTATCGTATAGAAAAATATCAGGTCTATTTTGCACGATCTAAAGGTAAATTGTTATTTATGTATAGTTTTTGTTTCTGTATTTTCGTTTTCGCTTGTCTCTTGTACTGAGTGAGTTCTAGTCTTTTTGGTTTTCTTGAAGTTGTATCGTCTTGATAGGAGGAAAGAAGACATTTAAAATTTCATTGTGTCTTCGCGTGACATCAAACCCCAAGTTTTTCTTGTATCCTATTGAAAGGTGATCAATTGTTTTCATGTCTTCGTTATAATGTTGGCATTTTATCCTCTCATTAAAAAACACATTTCTGTCTTGAATAAAACTGAATTCTCGGTCTTTACTTGGTTTAATGTTGCTGTATTTAATCCGTCTTAATGATCCAACAATAGCAACCATATTTCTATTCTTGGCTTCTAAAAGTTTATGGTGCAATGGCTTTTCTTTTATTGCCCACAGTAGACTTTCTTGCTGCTTTTTCTCTAGTGTCTCGACATCGGTGATATCAACATGATATTGCTTTTTAAGAAATTCTATAATTAGTGAGAGATGTGTCTTGTTATCTTTTTCTACTTTTAAAATTGTAGCCATTCTGGCGAACTGTTTTTACTGTTTTCAAACAATTTTTTTAGCTGGCAGATCATCTTCTCGGCTTTAAATTCAATATTACATAGATAAATAGATATAGTATTTTATTTATACATATTGATTTTATATTTATAACTGCAATAATTACATCATAACATGAAAATAATGAGATAATTAATTGCAGAAACCTAAGCATTAATGTAAATTAAAAAAATTATTGGCAACGGCACAAGATTGAAATATGCACTATACATCGAAAATAGATATTTGAATATTTGCTTGTGTGTCAAAGCTTTTTATGACATAAAAAAGTCGATAACGATATGATATGAAACTTTATAATAATAAATGGAAAAATTATCTTGCAATACAAATATCTATAGACACAAACATAAGTCTAAGTAGCAGTTTAAAACATATTTTCAAAAACTTAAAAACCAGATACTAGCCCAGTTTATACAGGCTCTTAAATTTAAATAAAAGTTATTATGAAATTTATATTACATTTTATTCATGAAAAATTGACCATTATAATATTTTTGATGCAGGTCTTAGTAGATCAATACATGTATAAAATAGCATGTTTTATACCTTCAAAGCCGAAAATTATAGCTCTACATAATTCGAATTTATATTTGCAATCCTTGAAGTTGTAATTTATAGATATATGATAGTAGTAATTTATGCATACATGCTATTACAAAAATAATTATTTTTTATAAAAGTTAAAATATGCCTTAAGAAAATAATTGTAGTTCCAAAATTTCATAAATCCATAAAAAAGGTTTAGAACCTAATTTTTGCTAGACTCAAGCTGAGAGTCTATATTTTTTTACATATTTAATTGATGTATGTGATATATTCACGTAAATATAACATTTCATGACAGAAATTACAAAATAAAACTAATGTATGTTCTGTATGGAATTTTTCAAAAATTTTATCAAAAAAAAATACAACAATATTCTTATGCTGTATTTTCTGACGGGAAATGATTTTTTCTAGTGTTAAATCTCTATATATTACATAGAATATTCTAATTTTGCACTTAAATTATACTTTTTCAAAATTTTCTAAGAAAAAATGATTTTATATCTCGTTTATACTTAATAAAAAATGCTTTTTTTGACATCCATCTCTTGATTTTTATTTTGTAAAATTTCTATAAATTTTAACTTGCTTCGAGCTGAAACTTTTTTGAATATATAAGTATCAATAAATATTTCAGGTTATGAATATCTAGAGGATCCAAATCAAATTTGAATAATTTACGTAAAATTCTATTTAATACTGTAATTCATTTTAAAAAATTTTTAAAGTTTTATAAAAAAAAATTAGAATCGGTGCAAGAAATTGAAAAACTATGATCATTCTATTTTTTATAAAATTCAAAACTAATGTAATAACTATTCGCATATTCCAAAATATAAAATCCACAACAAAAACAATACAAATTTTTAGACTATTTATGAAACGTGAAGATTTTTCTAGTTATATTTTCAAGGTGCTCAAACAAAACTGTTATCATTTAACATAAGTACAAAATTAAGGAATCTAAATAAGAAAATTAGAATTCTTTTGAAATAAAAAAATACCGTTTCGCATGATTAATGAATTCCTTTTACACTTGTATTGACAAATAATATATTCTTTTCATTATATTAACATTAAATTTAATCCTTTATACTACATCATTTTAGCCAATTTACATTTATTTCCTTTGATGTAATAAAAGAAATGATAAAAAATGAATTTGATTATTGTTTATGTAATAAATGTATTTTTAATGGTCTTTGAAAGTAATCTATAAAAAAAAATTTCAATTCCTGCTCCAAAATCTAACATCCTTTTATAAAGATCGTGGCACCATTTGAAGTATTTATTGTTTGAGAATAAGGTAAATCTTATTATCTTATTTTCATGCAAGAAAATACTAAATAGGTGTACTTTTAGATAAAAATAAAGTAACTAAAACGCTTATTGAACTTTTTTTCTTTGATTTTTTTAGGAGTTATTATGGATTATGACAATTTATTATGCGAAAAAAAACTTGAAATGATAATAAATGTATTTTTAAATGGTTTTTTAGATTTATTTCTTTGAAGACTCATATAATATCATATTTTTTTATTTTCATAAAAAAGCATATTTAAACAAACCCGAAAACAAACGCCCATAATATTATATTGAGTTATGCTGTGTCTTCATAAAGTGACCACATAAATATTTATTAAAGCGTTGAATTAAAATTCTATTTGAAGCATTTGTGGTATAAATATAGAAAAAGCTTCTATATTCATATAAAAACAATATTGTAACAGCGTAATTCAAAAATTTGATTTTCTCAAACCAGCCAAAGTAAAAATTTGATATTATTCTTGCAATAAAACAAGATTATCATCTTTAAACTAGCATGAAATCACAGAAAAGCATAATATTTTTGTATTATTACATGAAAAAATTTGATGTATTATAAAGCTGATATGTGTGTAAATCCTATTGCCATCTTATTGATTTAATAAAGATGTAGATCAATTAATTTTTTCCAACCTCCATAATAAGCAAGAAAGAAATATATTAAATAAGAAAGCGTACATAATAACAGATCAACTTGCTATTTTAGTACATAAATTAGGTTTAAACTTATGAATATAGTATTTTTCACATGTAAAAAACATCTTGAGTGTATGTGTATTATACTTCGCTACTTTTAAAAAATTTAAACTCGTATTTCTATCAATATAGTGATAAATTTACATTCTATTTTACACAAAGAGGTTTTTTTGATTTTTTATTATTCACCAAAGAAGTTTCTGGGATTATATTGTATTTATAGATTTGATTCTATTTATTAAAATATTACTAAATTATTTTTATGTTGTTAATAATTCAAATCGAAAATATTTTCATCTATATTTATCATTCGTCAAGGTTGCGGTGGGGATGTTGGATTAAAAAAACATTAGAAAGAGGCCTAATTTTCAACTGCAATTCTCACCGAATTCAAGTGATCCCTCAAACGACGAATACTCACATGAAGGCAGTCTGACAAAACTAGAAAGTAAAACAACAACAAGAGTGATAGACCGTTTAAAATTGGAATTTATTGCAAGAAGCGACAAATGTGGCCTAATATTGAATGAAGTCTGCTCCATTCAGCAAAAATATGGATAAGTACATAGTAGTGATAGTATAATTAACCAGCGACAGAAAGTAGATGGAATTTCATCCCTCCTCCATGTTGACTATGCCTGGTAAAATATATCTAAGTAATAGAGATAAACTCTTACTGTTTATTAGAGGAACCACTTGTGGGCCATCAGATAAGCGAAAGATTCTAATAGTGACAAGCAAATTTTCTCAAATCAAGATAAATACGAATAAATAAATCAAAAATAATCTAATTTATCTCAAATTTCATTAACTCTATATAAATTTAATGCATAATATTCATATCATTATGCTTTAGATTTATTCAATAAATTACGAATGATTCAATATAACATGTCTCAGGAAATTTATTCATTATTTTGTTGAAGTTCATTCTTTTTTATTGACAATTTATTCTCTTTTTTTCATTTCTACTTGCTGAACACAGTACAATTACGGTATAAATCCATAATCACGAATAAGAATCTAAATTTTTCTTGATTTTTACTATTGTAGATGCGTCGTTTTATTTATTACAAGATTAAAAAATAGACCCAATAATTTATTTATATTTTAAATGTATTATTTAATCACATTTTAAATTTACATATCCACTGGCTTTCATATGTTTCGGTGATACGAAAAATTTGATTTATGGTAATCTAATCATTAAGATCCAATATATTTAATAATTTCATTGCAGCGAAAAGAATAAAAAGTATGATTACCATGTTTTTTTAAATAAGATCAAATGTGAATCACATATGTCAGTTTCCATATTTTTGCTTTTATTGAGAAATGCTTTCATAATATATTACCGAAGTTGAACATGCAGTAGAAGAATGTTGTTATAATTTGTATTCAATTTCAGTATTGTATTTTAAAATTCTGTGTTTGAAGGTGAAAATTCTTATACGAACTTTTTAAATCAGTGACAGAACCGTACGCCTGTTATTACATCATTTTTATTCTTAGCTGCGCAATATTTTAGATTCAATGATTAGCTATAAAACTCAGCCAACTATACTTTTAATACCTTCATTAGAATTAGAATTTTAATTCTTAATCAATTAATTATTTTAATAATGTACAAATAAATGTAGAAACCTTGTATTTAGATAAGAAATAGGCATTCTTGTATGAAATAAATTTAAATAACATAATAAAATAAATATTAACAATATTATGAAAAATTAGAACCACCTGTGAAAGTTTTTAATGTATTTTTTTCATACTCTCATAATTTGTGTAAAATCCAAAATGATATTATGATATAATGTTCTATCAATGTATCTTGAAATCTTTCTAGTAATATTTCTTGATTTTTAACATAATAGCTATTGTAATTTAAAAGCAGATGATTCATTTCAAAGATGTGAAAATTTTTTCAAACCATATCAATATATGGTATGAGTAATATTGAAGACTGTCATCTATATGTTATATTAGAAAAAAAGTCCTGCATACACAAGTGATGACTAAAACAAATAATCGGCTGAATTTCTTCATTAAAGGGTATTTTAATACTTTTTTTTCATACAAATTATGTTAACCCATTGAAATAGCAGAAAAAATGAATGCATCCGTTTTTATCAACAGTTATATTTCATGCACTTCATACAAAATAAGATTACGCTCTTTAAGCTAAAATTAGACTATCGGTAATTAAGAAGATATGAAAACGATGAATCTAAAAATATGCTTTCTTGTGAATGAAGAATCTCCAATTTTATGATGTTTATATAGAAGTACTACCCATGTCATCTCGAAATTTATTCTGATCACTAAGTGCCACGAGTAATCTATATTGAGTGGAAAATGGCAACGGTTGCGCCATTAAACGGTGGAACCTGGAATTTCGATAGTAAATTTTAACCTTTAATCCTTTTTGAATTTATATAGGAAGTTTATGAATATATATTGAAAAAATAAAAACTCTATACTTTTTATTTATATAATGGTTGTACGTGACAATGAATACATTTGATCGCATAAAATAGGCGTAAGTTTATATTTTATCATAAATTGATCTAAAAACAGTGCTTTTATGATTGAGTGAAGAAGAAGTATAGCGATTATAGTTTGATAAAATATCAATGATTTTTTATAAAAAAGGAATTATTATATCTTTATTAAACTTAAAATTATTATGGCTATATATTAGAACATTTAATATAAATACATTTTCTTTTTACTAATTTATATTATATTGCTATTTTTGGTTTTAGTTCAATTTACATCGTTCCAGTATAAAACCTACTAAATTTATTATTTGATTTAGAGTAATTGTGTAATTTAGAATTACAAAATTCAAAAACGCAACAAAGTTTATTGAACAAAAATTATTTATTATATTCGGAGATTACAAAATAATAAAATAACATCATTCACATTTTAAAAATAGAAACATTGATTACTTTGCTATTTATGTATCAGCTATTCTTTGAATGATATAGATGATAAAGAATTCTATAGTTTATATCAGTAGAATATCGAACGGCTCTGTGTGGAAATTTCTAATCCAGTTGAACCAATTCCGTATTCGTATGCGGTAAATAAGTTTCGATAGGAATCAATTGTTAATATGACATCTATTTAAATGTAACCCAAGAAATACATAGTTCTAAATCTATCAGAAGATGTTAATAGGCATATAATCAAATCTTATATCAAATGAAAATCTTGATATTGATTTTATACATAAAAATATACTTTTAAAATGTTCGAAATTATCTTTTTATATTTAATCTGCAAGCATTTGACACGTTATTATGTTTTTTTATCACTTAAAGAAGGATCAACTAATTTATAATTGTGTATAAGTTTGTATATTTTAATTTATGCGTTAATTTGTGCATTATAATTTTTGGTTTATTCTTTGAGCAAAACGTAAATTATTTTTCCATAGGCAAACAATATCTAAGCTCTTAGTATTTACAATTATCTTGCATCTTCTAGATACATCTTCTCAAGACTTATTAGTTAATAATTATAAAAAAGGATATTTTAAGGATCAGCGAAATGATCATATTTTGAAATTCAATATAATAGTTAATATAAGTAGATTTCACAAACATAAAATAAAATTGACTTGTTTTTAAATCCATATAAAATAAAATAGGTGGTTTGCAAAATAATTTAGCCGCAGAATAAAAAAAGCTTGAGATTTATATTAATTATTTATGAATAGTGCAAAATATATTTTCATTTTTTAAATATAACAAGTTAGGCGAAAAAAAATTTACCAAGCGTATCCTGATAGATTTTTATTCGCGTAATTATTATAAAAATGCAATTTATTCTATTTTCCCATTGTCAAAAAATAAACTAGATTTACACTTTAGAAATCTAAGGCTGCTTTTGATTATGTTGCAGAATTTTTCAAGTTCTTTTGTGTACGAAGTATCAATATATTCATAATAAACTTATACTTAATGTAGATGTTTAAATTATACATGTATTGTAATTCTTATTTTCTACATAATCACTCTTAAGTCTTAAATAGTGTTTTTTTACTCTGTTCCTGTATCTCAGTCTTTTGATCATCACTATAATTTTATTGAAATTATTAGATAGGTAAATTTTTGTAATTGTGTTTATATGAATTTAAATTATTTATGTGAAAATCTATAGACATAATATCACATGTCAACACGTTTATTCTTTTACTGGGTCCAGAAACTTGTTTAAATAAGTTTAATCTTAATGATCAATATTTTGGATATAAAAAATGCTATAAATATTCATAGAATAAATCATAATGTAATTTTTACCTTTGCTTAAAATAAATATTCCATACTTTAAGTCCTTCATATATATCAGTTAATTAGTCAAAAAAATGATTGCACTTAAATTAGCAACAGATAAATTCAAAGTTAATATAAAAATAATGTTCACAAGATAAATAGACAATAAAAAAAAAGATCGTATATATACAAGAACTAATTCATATACCGATTAAATAAAAATATAAATTAACCAAAAATATCGAATTCTAAATTTCCAATTTTTATGGTAGAAAACTCACAATATATACATACTAAAGGTTTTCGATACGTAATTCTTTCACTCAAATGTGAGATATATACTTGAAGTAAAAATCATTCTATCTTTTTATGATATTTATTGAGGTTTTTGTGAAAGCTTGATTTTTTTACCTTAAAATTATTCTTTTATTTTACAGTTTGTTTTGGATAAATAGTTTTTTATCATACTTATAGACTGTATTCAGACCTGCTCTCTTTAATTTTTTTTAGTAAATACATTAATTGCATAAAACACTATTATGAGAATATTTTCAAACTAAAAATATTTATATACGAAAAATGTGTTTTCTGTTTATATTTTATACAACGTAATATCAATATAAAATGGTTTTAGAAGTTAAATTCGTGTGTATAAGTTATCTTCTTTTAATATAATGCATATTTAAGTAACATGAGATCCCATAAAATGTGTTAAATTGCTATCTAGATTGGAAATCCTCACACAATAAATATTTATTTTCTATTTTTTCTGTTTGTTTATGAATCATTTTATCTAATAAAATAAATTTATCCTTTCCACTGTATATATTACATTTAAATTACAAGCATTTATTGGTACGAATAAATATACAAATCACATTTAATTCGCTAAAAAAATAAAATAAAGCTTTTTTTTTAAATATAAAAAAACATACATGAATATTTGTTTGATATTCTTTATATATATCATCATCCGAATATTCATGTAATTTTATTCTTAAAATCATCTTTTATATACAAACGAAAATCTTTAATTAAATGTACAAAGCTGGTCATAAATCTTAGATATATTAAAAGCAAGAAGTTGTTGAATTGGATGGACATCATAGTATTTATTGACCAAACGGGTTGTTTATTTTTTGATATGTTGATCCCCAAGTAAATCTATAGCTAAATTATATATATCAATATATTATAATTCTTTCTTTAATATTTATTTATTAGACCTTTATCTAATGTACTTCACATATATTATGCATTATAATTTGGTAATTCAGATATAATGAAATTTATCTTATAGATTAAATTGAATTCGTTCGTGTTTGGGCATCTAAATTACAATTGTTTTATTTTCATAAGAAACGTTTTTCTCTATCATATGGGAATTTTATATCCGTTAATGACATTCTGCAGTTCTTTCTCTACATAATAAGTTGTTTGTAGGTAAAGCAAGCGTTTGAAACATCTCCCCATAAATTCCAGGTAAAATGGTCAAATATAAAAGCGAAATGCGGATTTTTTTGCCGTTAATAATTTTTAAATTCCTTTATTGGAAAATTGCATTGAAATATTATCTATATTTTATATTCTATAAATATTTTGTGCTCATATACGATTTGCTTTTTAGATGGGACTGCTAGTATAAGACTATGAAATGTTTTTTTATTAGATCTATTCACAATTTTTTCTTAAAAATCTACTAAAATATCTCTTCTTGCGATTTTATTCCGCGGACGTAATTGATCGATTACTTTCGAACTGATCGATCTAAAAAAATATTGAAACCACAAATTCCTAATTTTAATCAATTTACTGGGCTTGTGGCAACAGAATAATATCTTTTTATCTGAACTTTTTTTCAATCAAAATACATATTTGCTCTTAAATGACTGTTTAAAAATTGCTTTCTATGCCTGACATAGAATTGAGAAAGACCCTTGAACTGATAAGCCTTATGAGAAAAGGGGTATCTGTGGGGATATAACAGAGGAAGAGGTAGTAAAAGGAATTGATAAAGTTTACACCATGGATTGTATCACACAATCTGTTTGAGAAAATATAAAAGTCAAATCACAAATTAACCCAGAAATAAAATAATCAATAAAAAGCTTTCTATATCTTAAGCGCAAAAAAATAAAATTTACTTATATTTTCAGTTCAATTCGATAATATCACATATTTAGTCATGTGAAATTTTGAAAATTTAATTTTGCATAAATAAGGTAATCTTGCTACAATCACGATGAATATGATAAATTTAACAAGCATCGAAGCTAATTTGGTGTAAAGACAGAAGCTTGGATTTCTAGTTTATTAGATTTAGTAAAATTTACATTTATAAAACCTTTAAATTTCCGCAAATATATTAACAAACTATCTTACGCATAGTTTTGGGGTTTATTCGAAACAGTTCCATTAATTATTATGTGTTTTTTTTAATTATCCTCATAAGGGTAGAAATATTACTTTTAAAGTAAACTTACAATTACATATTATTTTAATTTCAAACATATTTTTATGTTATAATAAATTTCGTGAGAATATAAATGAACCTGGTGTGAAAATATTGCTTTTTATCTGAAGTAGCTTGATAGAATATACACTTATTTTTCTATTCTACACACCTGAAAGGTGATTGACACTAAAAAAAAGGAAAATTTTAATAGGGTTTTCAAAAAAAACATTTATTTAGGATATTTAAAAAAATATTATTTTTTCATATTTCTTATTACTTAAATAATTTGAGAATGTCCACTGATAGAGATTTCAATCATATAATTTCCAATTTTTTTTTGCTAAGATATTTTAAATTTCCATAGCATCTTAATATAATATATTTATATTTATCCATTAAAATTACATATATTTTATACACTAATAACCAGGGTTTAACATATTTTTTTATATCTAACTCGCAGATAAGATTGTCATATCTTATCAATATTCCGATTTTTTAATTTTTTTATTACTGTTATATATTCAAAATACACCACAAAGTTTTAGACATTTTCTAAGATTTTTGCAGTATCACGGAAAGTAAAAGAGAATGCCCTAATTTTAGATAGTAAATCGGTTATTGACTTTTAGATAAAAAAATATGCTTTTTTTTGATTTAAAACCATTTTAAAATGAATATTTTGATATTTAATTAACTATAGGTCTGCGCCTAGGCTTCATATGAATATCAGTTAATGATTAAGGATATTATTGCTGCCAATGTATAAAGATCTTCTTTAAATGTAATAATATTTCATTTACTGACAATTGTTAGGTATCATTGATAACAAATATAGAAGATTATTTTTATCTACAAAAAAAAATTTATCGTATAAACATTGTGTTTTATATATGTAAAAATCAAATTGTGAATTATCCTCATATTGATAAAATGGATATTTGTATTTTGTTCTGAACATTTGTTCTTAGTATAAAATCTACTAATAATAAAATGCAGTTTTATATGACATCCAGCCAGTCAAATATTCTTTCAATTATATTTAAAGGAGCAAAGCGCATGGATGGAATTTTTTGATCAAAAGAAAATATTTTAAGGAAAATATTTGAGAAATAATTAAAGTAGCAGATTTATCAATAAAAAAAAAGAAACTAAACATAACTAAATTTTTTTTGCACAATATTTCGAATTAATGTTAAAAAAATAAAGGAAAGACTAGCTATATTTTCTGAATTTAGGATAACTTGAATTATTAATCTTTATGATTTTTCAACATATATGAATCTTACGAATCAAAAAAATAAATAAATTAATAAAAGAGTAGAGACAAAAAAATTATATACGTTTTAGAGTGGTAGATTATTTATAACTGAGTAGATGAAACCCGCCAGTAGTTGAAACTAGCTTGAAAAGGGGTTCTACGCCAATAAATATTAAATGATGAAGTATATTTTAGACAGCGTAAAGCCACAATACGGTGATATAAGATTGATTCCTTATATATGTCATGATTAGAAAAATCCTAATTTGGTTTATTCGATTATACTATGTATAGATGTTTATAGAAAAATGTTTGTTGGGTTATGTAAATTATACTATTCGTCAATGTAAAGGAATAAATTGTTTTTCCTATTTATTCATGATAATACTGATCGTCGCAGAAGTTAATAATATTTAGTTTACTTATATATGTAGCATCGATATATACATACATGTAATCTTTGCTCAAATAATTACAAAAGCACAGTTTTAGGTAGAAAAATTATGATAATAAATTGTTACGATCAAATAACATGTTTTTTTTTATATATTCTAGGTTAAACAAAAAATACAAATATTTCGGCAATTTATTTAAATTTCCATTAAAGAAAAAAGTGTCATTTTTGTATAATCACAAAAATATGACAAAATTAAAAAACGATAAAACTGCGCTTGAAAGAACTATATAGTATTAAAAACACCAATTGTCAATACAAATTAGTTGTTTTTTTTTGTAATAGAGAAGTTTAAACCTGTATTTTATTAACAGCCAGTAAATAATTATAAATAATGGATTACACGTTTCCTATGTCTTTATTGTACGGATCTAGTTCCTTTTCAAATCTTATCAAATTCATTTTCTAATTTCTATTTGCGTTTGATAATATTTAATATTTGAAGTTCCCAAATATAAGTTTTTAAACATTTAAATCTATTCTTAATATACAATCAATTTAAATAAGGCTTGCGACTGTGTAAATTATGACATGAAAAAAAAATTAGATCACATCACCTATATTCTCCTAAATTTATCAAGATTTAAATAATTAAAGCTTACTGTTCGCTTAATTCTAATGACGTACATTTATTTACACCATTTTACGAGTAATCAAAGTAAAAAAATCTGTTATAATATATATTAAACTTGAAAATATTATATTTAAGATAATTTACTATAAATACTATTATCATAAATTTATTTCACTACTTTTTATCTTGATCTGCTATGCTTAATTGCACAGCAAAAGATATAAATCTGATCCTAAATTCCAAAAAAAATATTTTCATAAGACAAAATTTATAGTTTATGTGGTAAGAAACATACTGTTATAATCATTAAATTCAAGTAAATATTGAATTGTATAAGTTATATAAAAATAATAACATTGGATAATTCTAAACATTCATAATTACCTTTATTTAATTCACAAACTTTCTTATTGTTAACTGAAAATTATGTGAAGTAGGTAAAAATGTTTTTAAACTTTAAAATCTAAAATCTAAAAAGACTAGGATGGGTAATTTTTGTAATTTATCTAAGATTATTCTTTTGTAAGCTACTACACACACAATAAATTCAGTTCTTTTTTAAGTGTAACCTAGTGGGCTTTAGTATATTTTTCATAAATTTTACATTAAAATATGATCATTGTGGTTTTTTTGTTTCAAAATTAAAAAAAAATTGAAACATTTAATGTATGTAGCATGTTTTTTCATTTGATATTACAACTAGAAATCGCAAACTATAAATAATAAGAGTTAATTTGCGCATGAATAGCTAGATGGATCGTATTTTTATGTTTTGTATCGCGAAAATAAAGCTACATTGATAAATTATCATGTATATTAGATGGGTATTTTGTTGTATCTAAAAAAATGATGTAATTTATGATTCGATAATAGTATACTATAGTTATCTAGCAATGATATATAGGCGTAAAATTTTAGTCTTTTTTTTTATTTATTTCGTTTTTATGGTGATAAAATTGTGTGCATAAATTAGTTTGACCCTAAAAGATGTTGTTTTCATGCTAATATATTGATTAAATTAGTTTTTTGAGAATGATAGACATAATGGGCTGGCAAACCAACTTTGTAAACTGCAAAAAATATATATTTTTAAGAAATTTGTACATAAAATGGCTGAATGAAGAAAGCTGTGGTGGTGATAATTAGTATTTATATTTAATAGCACATCAAGTAAAATATAATGTTTTAAAAAACCAACATATAAAGCCATATTAGAAAAAAGCTAAGTTTTATAAAATGAAAAAATTAATATTTTAATTAATTCTCAGCAGTTTTTTACTTTCATAAGTAGACAGAAACTAAAAATTTCTAGATTGTTATCTGTTAAACACATTAGAAGGGAATATAATTAAGCACCAAACCATGAACAAAAAATGATGTTTTTATTCATATTTTACCCATTATTTATGTTATTTGCTTATTGTTTTTAAAAAATCAATATAAAAATATAAAATGTATTAGAAAACTCCGATAAAAATAGATGTGTAGTGTTAAATTTCTTCCGACATTTCAAATTCTTTTAATTTAAATTATCTTTTACAATTTAATGAATCGATGATTTTGAAATTTAAACATTTATTTTGTTTTGTAATTTAAAAAAATATGAATTAAAATGTATTATATAGTATTATTTGCTTATAAGTTTGTATACAGAAGATTTTTTTTTGAGCTTAGAATAATAATTATTTTCGTGTTGAATATCAAATTGTTTTTTCATTGAAATTTAAATTAGGAATAAAATTATATTACAATGAATCAATGAAATTTGTAAATAGAAATAATTTATTTGCGTGTTATAGAATTGTCGGTATTAAAATCTAACTATCGTTGTTTAAAAATATTTTCGATATCATTTATATTTTTAAAGCTTGTAGTACCAAAAAAAATATTTCAACCGTTCCAACTCATCTTCTGAAACTTATATAATTTTTCATCCGTGGAATTTTATTTATTATTTTTACTGGCTATGTTTCTATTTTATATCTTTTTCAATTCTTTACCTTGTTTGTTATACACGAGGTATACAAATATTTTTGAAAATTTTATATAATACTTACATATAATAATAAAAAGTTTTTATTCCTTATAATTTTTTCATAGAGTGTAGGCTATATCTATTTAACAAAATATATATTTCCTCGAATTATCAATATGTGATAGACTTTAATTTTCCCCAAATTTCAGATAATTAAACTATCGCATATAGTTGTTTTTTTAATTACTGTTAGATAATAAATATAAATTAGACACTATATCTAAATGATTGCGCCATTATAAAAACCTTGTTCCCTTTTTACGCATTTGAAAAGTCGATCCTTACTGCACAAAGAACATATCACACAACAAACGGCATTTAATGCATACTATATGCAAGAGATATCAAAAGCACAGATTAGTAGAACCATGTTTAATTAAATCCATAAAATTCTAAAATATCATGATTGACACATGAAACAGCTTTGCTCTTTTCATAAATCCCTGTGTATCTAATTGACGCATAATTGGCATCACGATCGATGTATTACGATGATACTACGATCAAAATGAGAAAATATATAATCTAAAAAACAGCAGAACAAATAAGTTTTTTTCATGGGAGTAACTATAATAATATAAGATATGACGAGTGCGATAAATGCTGCATGATGGAATCTAGTTATATTAGAATGTAAAAATTGCCATGCAAATTTGGGGAAAAAAGGGATTTAAAAGCAAAAAATATATTATATGTGTTTATATGCACATTATCTATAAAAACTTAATGCTTATCAATCCACGCATTATATCATACTGGAATTTAAATTGAAATTAATGAAACAGCTGCTTAAAAAATATATACCGCATATTTTTTTGGTGTATATAATATCTTAAAATAATGATTTAAGCAAAATCTACCAGGCCAATTTTTTTTTAGAAATTATAGCTTTTTTCTCTTACCAATTTTACTTTAGAGATAAATGGTAATATTTGACAAATGAAATCGGGATGTAATCCAATATTTTGTATAATTTTCAAAAAAATTTTGCATTTACATGCATGAAGTTTTCTATTTTTATTAAAATTATATGAAAATGGTAACATAGTACAGCAGATTCAAATTTTTGTGTAAACTAAGCTGTAAGAGAAACTAAATCTTAAAAACACGGTTTACAATTACGATGTACACAATTTTTTTATATGCCATTTATAAATATTGTATTCCAATATTTTATGTCTTGTGTATCAGATATAAAAACAATGAAAATGAATCAGTTGATTTATATATGTCCATTCAATATAATAAGAACTATTGTAAAGCTAAAAATGGGGGTTTTATTTATAAGCACATTAAAAATCTTTAAATTAAATTTTATAAAGTACAGTAGGGTTTTTTAATGTGGTTACGTATCTTTTATTTTTCTTTAATGTGAATTTATTTAGATATTATTTTTTCACAAGTATATGTATTATTAAACGATCAAAGCATCGAAAATTTTTGTTTTGTGTAAATAAAATCTCTATAATTTAAGAAATATATCCTTTGTCTTGTTTCACATGAATATTAAATTTTAATTTATAAAAAGCTTGAATTTTCTTTAAATGAACTATAATCGTTCATGTTATCTCTGTCTTGATAATGGGATTAATGGTTTTAATCTGACCTAGTCAATGGGTACTTCCTAGGAGAAACATCCATATCATTCAAGAAATGTTTTTGTTCACACGATCTTGAGCTTACATAACGGGAAGGTTTTTATAGCCCCATATTTTTT